>NC_134690.1:315655885-316255885 GCF_050947455.1 Rhinoderma darwinii | reverse complement strand
TCAAAAATATACTTATGAAACGAAATGTACTAAAAAACATCATGTATTTTAGCAGCAGTTATTAATAATCCTAAAACCACAAGTGATATTAAAATATAAAGTCAATGAGTTCGCTCCTAGACATGCACTTGGAGCTATATTTGTGTGAAGTCAATAAAAGTGATGAGATATTTTTGCCAATAAAGTATTTCCACTATCCCTATCTGATGAGGGGGGACCTTTCAATATGTTTTGGCTCCTAGGGTGACAGAGATGAGTTCTTCCACCAGATGCTGCCTCTCTTTACGTTTTATCCTAAACACTGCTGACCTGCTGTGGAATCTATTGGTCAGAACTTATTCTAAACTAGCTGTGCCCACGACTTCGTAAGCGCAGACCACTGAAAAACGTACCAATGCCGTTTTTTATAAGTATACTCCTAGCTAGAGATGAGCGAACTTATGAAAAGTTCGGTTCGGCTGGTTCGCCGAATTTCACTAAAAAGTTCGATTCGGACCGAACTAGTTCTGACCGAACCTGTAATTTCCGTGTTCCGAGCATGGTACTGTCCAGGGTGCTGAAAGGGTTAATGGGCTGCACTAACTCTTTCAGCAACCTTGACAGTACCATGCTCGGCGCGCGGAAAATAAAATTTTAATGTAATCAAAATTAAAAAAATACGTTCATACTTACATTCCTCCTGTGCGGCCTCCAGCGATGACGTTTCATCCATGTCGCCGCTGTAGCCAATCACAGGCTGTAGTGGCGGTCACGCACATCAGGATGACGTCAGAAGGCCGGCCTCCAGGGATGACGCTTCATCCCACGTGACCGCCTCTGCAGCCAATCACAGGCTGCAGCGGCCTCTGCAGCCAATCACAGGCTGTAGTGGCGGTCACGCACGTCAGGATGACGTCAGAAGGCCGGCCTCCAGGGATGATGCTTCATCCCACGTGACCGCCTCTGCAGCCAATCACAGGCTGCAGCGGCCTCTGCAGCCAATCACAGGCTGCAGCGGCCTCTGCAGCCAATCACAGGCTGTAGTGGCGGTCACGCACATCAGGATGACGTCAGAAGGCCGGCCTCCAGGGATGACGCTTCATCCCACGTGACCGCCTCTACAGCCAATCACAGGCTACCGCGTCAGGAAAGAAGGTCGGACTGAAGGAAGAAGAGGGACTCTTCACCAAGACAATGACCGGGTACGTATGAAATGCTTTTTATTTTATTTTTAATCAGCAGCCTCTTTTCTCTATCAGTGATTGATAGAGACAAGTGGCTGCCGATTAGTATAATATTTTTGTAATGTTTTTTTCTGCCCGCCCGGGTTCGGTCAAAACGTGTTCGGCCGAACCCGGTGAAGTTCGGATTCGCTGCGAACCGAACTTTTCGCGATGTTCGGACCGAAACCGGGTTCGGATGTCCCGGTTCGCTCATCTCTACTACTAGCCTTGGACCATAGTCAAGACAAAGTGGAAAAAACGAAGACCATAAACAAACTTCAATTAAAAATAGCTTTCTTACAGTAGTCAGGTTCACTACAACAAGGCTTCCCTGTAAACAATATTAGCAGTAGAACCAAAAGGGATGTGTGCATAAAGATTGGTGGAGTTGCTAACACGTGAAAGAGAGCCACATAAAGCTGGCCGTGCGCAGAGCAGCTGACACTGAGGTCGACGCCCGCAATGCGCAGTGTTTGGCCCGGCGCTTTGTTGATGGTCATAGCGTAACATAAACTGACAGAAGACCGGGTGTGCTTAGGGAATTTAAAAATTTCACCGGATAGTTGGTAGCGTCGTCTTGTTCAATGACTGTTGATAGAGATATATTCTGCACTTTCCCCAAGAACGCACGTCAATATGTCAGCGTTTATTGCTGCTGCCTTGTCGTTGTGAGGGGTCAAAATAGCTCTTTCGCATAGCCAATAGTTTTCATGATTTGTTATTTGTGTTGGGTCGCCATACACAGAAGAAATGAGGTCTTGCAGTGATGGAACAGTACAACATAAATTATCAAGCCAACTAACGTTCCCTTCTTCTTGTGGATACGTGCCGTCACCAATTTTTAGTAATAAATCTGAAAACTCTTGTGCATTTGGGTTGCCTCCTGTTCGCGCCCGCATATTTATTGTTAAATGCATCGGTATAACGTTGCGCCACAGACTTGAGCTTTTTAAGCAGGCTCTAATTTCATCTGCCCTCGTTCCTCGTGTTATGACTGGCAAAGTCTGACTAAAATCGCCACAGAAAAGCATTGTCATACCATCCATAGGCCAGTCATTTTGTCTGATATCTCGCAGGGTTCTATATACCGCTTCTACCGGTTTACGGTTTGCCATAGTGCACTCGTCCCATATTACTAAGCAGCAATCGCGTAGAACCCTTGCTTTTATCGCTGTTTCTAGAAACATTACACACTGGACTTTCCGTAAGATTCAAGTCAATCGGGAACTTGAACATTGTATGGGCGGTCTTGCCTCCAGGCAACAATGTGGCTGCTATGCCCGATGGAGCGACAGCAAGAGCAATTTTTCTTTGATTGCGTATTTGGGCTAAGATGACTTTAGAGAGAAATGTTTTTCCTGCCCCACCGGATGCATATAAAAACACGATTTCTCCTAAAGTACAATCTACGCTATGACACATGCTATTGAATATAATACGCTGTTCCGCTGTCAGACTCGAGACACCGTTTTGCAATGTTTTGGCCAGTTCCGCTGGATTATAGTTTATTTCCGCCGCGTACTCCCTGTTAATGCGTTCCCTGTCTAAAGCTGGTGCGGGAATGCCATATTGAGAGACAGCATTACCGCCTATAGATGTAACTATGTCTTGGATAGCCAGCAAACATCCATTCATATTACTTTCACGCAACCTGACGTTCAGTTCGCCATTATTGTTTAGTTCCTGAAAAAGTCTTCAACTAATTCTTCCTGATATTTTTGCCAAAACTGTGCAGTATCCGAAAGTCCACAAAAAAAAGCAAACTGGTAAAAAAATGATGCAAGCAATGTGGACTATAGCTGACACATGCTTTGGCCAAAGCGCCATCCCAATGCTGATCACCATCTAGCAAGTGAAGCCCTCGGCAAGCAGCCTGGTAAGTAGGATATTCATTATCGTCAACCTTTTTCAATTCGGCAAAAGTAGGTCCTCGCACTGTATATAGAAGTAAGCGTAAGTAATAGCATTCGGAGTTGTTTGGATGCACCGTATAGACTCTTCCAATGACGTGTTCTTTTAAAATGCCGGGCTCGCCATTCACCACTGTTCCATGTTTTCTACGGCTGAAAACACCTTGCTGCTTATTATAAGTATAATATGACGGAACTTCGTTATATAAGTGTTTTTGCAAAATCATCCGTTTAACAAAGTTTAAAGTATACCAGCAAAGTGGTTTGTCGCGGGTTTTCTAACTGCTCTGCCATATTTTCAGGGTTGAAGTACACCTGTTGCCCGCCTTCAAGGTGAACATCAAGATGCATCACTGGCGGATGTCTCTTGTGAATGTGGAAGCTAAAAATGCGCCACACCGCCTCAGAAGAGCTTATATATCGGCCAGATTGTAACCTTGTGACTTCGTCGTATTCATTATTATTGGTCAACGCAAAAGTGGCCTGGTCAATACCCTTGTTGACGTATTTACATATATATTTGATGGCTTCGACACGGTTACGTATTTCGACGTTAATGTGAGCTTGAAATGTTCTTGATAACACCGGTGAATAGGGTACAACCAATGTCCAAAACAATTTCTTTACCATGTAACCTAACTGTAGCTGTGAAACCGCCTTGTAGGTGTGATCTTTGACAATACAATGGATCCCCCGACATCGTTTGCTCTAATACCGCTCTAGGGTATCTTTTAGAGCATTGACCTTCCTGCATGCAAGGAGAGTTTCTATTTAAAGCGCCGCATTACCCATGAACCATGTGCATCTTTACAATCTATTGCAATATTGGATCCTCGTTCCGGTCAGGAAATTCAGTTTGACCGTGTCAACAGCATTGTGACAAATTTTTTCTTGCAACCACAGGAGAATGTGCCACTCAACTCTGTACATGAAACAAAGAGCTGAACCGAAAACATTTGGTTTTGTGATCAGGTCGATCATCAACTTTAGTTTTAAGTGGAAAACTCTGGCTATAATATCACGCCTATTGTATGACTCTTGTCCTGCGAGAAGTTCTTGGGAAATTTCGTACCACTTTGGATTAGTTGTGAACATTATGAAAAGGTCAGGCCGGACGTATTTTCAGACGTAGCAGAAAGCGTCTTGTTTACGTTCATGCATGTAACGCGGACTACCGGTAAAACTGGATGGCAGGATAACTAATCGCCCTAAGTTTTCAACGTTATTATCTTGATGCACGTAATCTTCAGCGCGTAAAGGTGTCTGGTTAGTTTGTATGTACACTAAACGCTCAGTCTCTATTTTTGCATACATGTCCACAATAAATTGGCTGAACAATCCTCGAACTTGTTGCAAATAGATAAAACGATTGTGCCTTATCTGCAGCAGGTATGAATAAAATTCCTGGGCTGATATATTTTTATGAAAATTTGTTACCCTAGTAGCAGGATTAACTTGGTAGAGTCCAAAATTGTACCCATCTTCGCCGTGGCCATAAATGAAGGGATATTGCAGAGCGTCGTAAGCTTTGTGTGTTTTGAAAATATCTTGCAGGCGATCGTCGTGAGTGCGCAACACGATGTCATGCCTATCGCACACCTGATCAACTAAAACCACCGCAACTTCATCTGTGACAGGGGCGTTATACCTGGTGCGGTGTTCAGAAACAGAACGTCTATCTGCGCTGATGATAATTTTGTAATCTGCAGAATAGACTGTAATGCAGCTTTGAAACTATGCACGTACGGATTCACCTGATGCAGCATGTTTTGAAGTGGAGATATAAGGTTACTATTTAATTGTGGAAAGTTTTGCTTTCTGATATTGGCCCGTTCATTGTAATGTGATACGAAATAAATCTGAAGAAATTGTCGCTCATCTTGTGGTAGCAAAGATCCGATGAGATGGTAAACTTGGCTTTGCACTTTGAAGGTTGGCATGAATGGTCCCTCTGTAATTAGTTTTGCCCTAAAAGATGTCATTTGGAATGTGCTGTTATATAAACGGACACTGTCTAAGAAGTGTTGTGGATGGTCCCCATTTAAAAGTTGTTTTTTTTAAGCTCTGGAGGTTCTTGAAATTTTTCAATGTGAACTTTACCACTTGAACAACAGATTCCATTTGGATATTTTCTCCATTTGAGAGCACCGCAAAAATTGCAAATTATGACCATACCACCTACGGAAGCAAATTCAGCATAGTCAATCCTAGGGGAATACATAAAACCTGCTGTTTCCTTATTGATCCAAGGAACAACATTGTTTGCCGCACCATACTCCTGAGACTCATCTGAATCTTCTGATGAAATAGACGTTCTATTAAGAGGTTGTCGAATTCGATCAGCCTCTAAGCATGATTGATATTGTTCTGCTGTTTTCTGCTTGCCGTATTCCATCTACTCTTTCCCTTTCAGTCTATAAATAACTTTTCATTATCTTTGCACGTGTGTTCATAATTCTCTCCAGCTGATTCCAATCGTCGTTGATATTGGTCTTCGCTTTCGAGAGCTGTGGCATAGTTGTGACGTTAATCGCACTTTGCGGTCTTTACTACTATCAAGCTCTCGAGAGGTAGCTGTGCCAGCTCTCTGAGAACTCAAGCGAGATTCTCTGTCGGTGAAAGTTTCAGACTCGTGTGACGATGCATGGCACTCTCGATCAACAGATAGTCGCGTTCCTCGTTTCTCGCCAGAGACCGAGAGTCCGCCACGCGAGCACACTGTGTACTCACGCTGGGTAGAAGTTTCTGATGAGCGATTTTTGGCCTGTCGTTCTTGAGCTGCAGTAAGTGTCGCTTCATGATCATCTTCAGATTCTTGAGACCTAATTAGTCTCCTTCTTTTTGCATCTCTGCTATATTGAGAAATATTTGATCTTTTTCTGGAAGGCATTTACTCTCCTCAGACCGAGAGGCTGCTGTCCGAGCCCTTTGAGACAACCAATCAGATTACAGTTTTTGAGACAGCTAGATGCATGAAAGCTGTTAAAGGGGGTGGGGTAATAGCGGGATTCACTGGTTAGTGACACCAACTATTACTACCGCCTTTATAAACAGGGTTACTAGGGTTATGCTTAGTTCTCCTACCTTTTCCTTATACTAACGTCTATCTAATTGCTTTTGCTGCTACTCAAGGGAATAAGACTGTATAGTAAATAAAAGTAATATTTATTAACATACAGTAATCACTCATCTATAAAATACAGTAACTAATCACAGTACAGTATAAACACGGTATCACAATTGTAATTATACCGCCACCCACTTACCTAAACATACATATGAATACAGTTACGTTACAACACAATACACATAAGTTACTTTTAATTCTCACACGCTCACTATCTCTGTCCCACTCCCTCCTAATATAACTTACCCTATACACTAAGGGTTAACACGGGATAAGGAGGAACAAGGGGAATGGGTTTCTGTGTACCTGGGGATGTGCAGGTCAAGGGTCACTGCAGGGTACTTAGGGCAGCAAAGGTGAACAGGGTTCAGCAAGGGGTTAACTTCAGGGACTTAGGGAACACAGGGTTAATCAGGGAAGCAAGGGTTAACTCGGACTGGGACAGCAAGGGTTAACTCAGGGACTCTGGGACAGCAAGGGTTAACTCAGGGACTCTGGGACAGCAAGGGTTAACTTCAGGGACTCTGGGACAGCAAGGGTTAACTTAGGGACTCTGGGACAGCAAGGGTTAACTTCAGGGACTCTGGGACATCAAGGGTTAACTTCAGGGACTCTGGGACATCAAGGGTTAACTTCAGGGACTCTGGGACATCAAGGGTTAACTTCAGGGACTCTGGGACATCAAGGGTTAACTTCAGGGACTCTGGGACATCAAGGGTTAACTTCAGGGACTCTGGGACAGCAAGGGTTAACTTCAGGGACTCTGGGACATCAAGGGTTAACTTCAGGGACTCTGGGACATCAAGGGTTAACTTCAGGGACTCTGGGACATCAAGGGTTAACTTCAGGGACTCTGGGACAGCAAGGGTTAACTTAGGGACTCTGGGACAGCAAGTGTTAACTTCAGGGACTGGGACAGCAAGGGTTAACTTCAGGGACTCTGGGACATCAAGGGTTAACTTCAGGGACACTGGGACAGCAAGGGTTAACTTAGGGACTCTGGGACAGCAAGTGTTAACTTCAGGGACTGGGACAGCAAGGGTTAACTTGGGGACAGCAAGGGTTAACTTAGGGAACACAGGGTTACTCAGGGAAGCAAGGGTTAACTCATGGAGGAGACAACCTAGAAGCACTGAAGCACAGGGGACAAAACACCCCAATAAATGGTATTCTACATATAGCAGCCACGTATTGTAAAAGAATATATATATCTTTATTTATAAATAACAATACATGGTATCACATGAAATATAATAAACATACAAACAAACCATATGGAGAGCAGCAGCACGGTAAACCGATAAGTATACCAAAGGGTTAGCAGACCTGACCCAACTCAGAGTCTAACGTCCAATATCAGATAACGCCAGAAAAATAAAGACATAATAAAATGTGTTGCACAAGTAAATATACCAAAAAAACGCTACAGAGACTGCATAGTGTGTATAGGACGATAGTCTAAAAATATGTAAGAAAGCCTATAGAGATAGCCAGGCAAAGTGATGGCAGTAACGGCAACATCTAATGATAGCCTAATGCTGAAAGAGGTAACACATACCTAAGGACATGGTGGAAGAGGAGGACAACTGAGATGGGACACAGGAGCAAAGACGCCTCGACGCGCGTTTCGCCACGGACCGGCTTCGTCAGGAGGCTGACGATATTAAAATAATGGGGGACTTATATAGGATAGCTAGCAATAATACTACTACACACCTGTGGATTCTGCGCAGATCGACGCTCACACCGCATGTTGCGAGACTCCTCATCACCGGAAGCGCCAGAGTGTCCGCATGGTGATGACGCGTCCCGTCAGATGACGCAAGCCGCACATCACCAAGGAGATGCGGACAAACAAAATTGGCACCACGGAATGAGGGAATCACAGCGCATGCGTAGAGGAGCGTACGTACATACAAACACTAGGTGAATGAGACATAAAGGGAAATGAGAGAGCAAATGGGTATGTACGAAGCAACTCAGAATATAGAAAAGCTCTATAGGGATAATATAAGCATGATGTCTTACAAATAGCAGATACCAATTTCAATTCATGAAGGATATATAAATATATATAAAAATAATAATAGTAGATATAAATAATCTATAGATATCTGATAGATCAAATTTAACACAATAACAGAAGAAAAAACATATGTTGTATACATGAAATAAAAAATATATAAATAATATAAAAATTAATTATGCATAGGGTTTACATATAAATGACACCTACATAAACTCTGTCAAGTAATAGAAGATAAACGTGAAGACAAAAAGTGAACATAAAACTAAATAAATAAAAATAAAATGGACTGAGAACACCAGAATAAATAGAGTGCATAGAGCAAATACAAAGTGAAATATATGAAAAAATATAAAATAAATATAGTGTGAAAAGAAATAGATATATGTGCAATATACAACCAATAGCAAAGATAATAAAAAAAAATTGACAATTTTTTTTTTAATTCATAGTGCAAAAAATGAATAACAAGTGTGAAAAGGAAATATGGACAGAGTATACAAAATGATATCACAATAGGCATAGACATTCAGATAACATACATATAAAAACATATATATGACAAATAAATACATACGAAAAATAATAATGACAAAAAATATAAATAAATGTGTGATAAATACGAAAAATAATAGTAAAAAATATAATAAAAGGTGAAGAATAAAAAATATATAAATAAATAAGACATGATAATGAAAAAATAATAAAAATATAAAATAAACAATATATGTATAAAGAAATATACAACAAAATAGATTAGAATTGTATATTAAAGCTTGACTGAAGGAATCATCCACCGATGCTCAATAATTCGTGATGTATAGGGTATTCATGAACTAGGTATTCAGCCCAGGAGAACATCACAATAGAATAGGCCAACAAAACTATAACATAGAACATAAAACAAAAATGAGAACATATATACAAACAAAGTCCCCCCGAAGAAAATAATTTTAAATGAAAAATAAAAAATTATTAAAATTCGCGCAAAAAGGTGACAGTTACAGAAAGGGTTTGAAGCTATAATTTTTATATTATTTATATATTTTTTATTTCATGTATATAACATATATGTTTTTTCTTCTGTTATTGTGTTAAATTTGATCTATCAGGTATCTATAGATTATTTATATCTACTATTATTATTATTTTTATATATCCTTCATGAATTGAAATTGGTATCTGCTATTTGTAAGACATCATGCTTATATTATCCCTATAGAGCTTTTCTATATTCTGAGCTGCTTCGTACATACCCATTTGCTGTCTCAATTCCCTTTATGTCTCATTCACCTAGTGTTTGTGTGTACGTACGCTCCTCTACGCATGCGCTGTGATTCCCTCATTCCGTGGTGCCAATTTTGTTTGTCCGCATCTCCTTGGTGATGTGCGGCATGCGTCATCTGACGGGACGCGTCATCACCATGCGGACACTCTGGCGCTTCCGGTGATGAGGAGTCTCGCAACATGCGGTGTGAGCGTTGATCTGCGCAGGATCCACAGGTGTGTAGTAGTATTATTGCCAGCTATCCTATATAAGTCCCCCATTATTTTAATATCGTCAGCCTCCTGACGAAGCTGGTCCGTGGCGAAACGCGCGTCGAGGTGTCTTTGCTCCTGTGTCCCATCTCAGTTGACCTCCTCTTCCACCATGTCCTTAGGTATGTGTTACCTCTTTTAGCATTAGGCTATCATTAGATGTTGCCGTTACTGCCATCACTTTGCCTGGTTATCTCTATAGGCTTTCTTACATATTTTTAGACTATCGTCCTATACACACTATGTAGTCTCTGTAGCGTTTTTTGGTATATTTACTTGTGCAACACATATTTTATTATGTCTTTTTATTTTTCTGGTGTTATCTGATATTGGACGTTAGACTCTGAGTTGGGTCAGGTCTGCTAACCCTTTGGTATACTTATCGGTTTACCGTGCTGCTGCTCTCCATATGTTTGTTTGTATGTTTATTATATTTCATGTGATACCATGTATTGTTATTTATAAATAAAGATATATATATTCTTTTACAATACGTGGCTGCTATATGTATAATACCATTTATTGGGGTGTTTTGTCCCCTGTGCTTCAGTGCTTCTAGGTTGTCTCTATAGTCGTTGGGGACCCACTGTTTTTAGAGGTCTTTTGTAGGTTTACTTTAACTCAGGGAGGAGACAGGGAGAGAGAGAGTTAAGTGTAGCTGCTTCTACACTTGATACTTAGCGTGTCGTGGAGGAGAATAGCAGAAGACAGCAGCAGGTCGCTGGAGGAGAGAGACAGGACAGTAGAGGTGAGCCGGGTTCATGGTGGTGTGGGAGGCAGGCAGTCGTCGTCAGCTGCTCCTCGTTGGTGGAGTGGTGAGGTCGTCTTCAGCTGCTGAGCGTACCGACGCAGGGCTATTTAACCCTGCCGGTACGCTCGCAGTGGGGGGCGAGTGGCGCTTGCCCTCGGCTAGCATGGGTCGGCATGGTGAATGTATCACCAGCCGACTCATGAGCGCCCGCGCGAGACCGTCTGTGCGCGCGGCAGTTTTGAAATGGAGACTGGATAACTATCTCCTGTCTCCATGGTTTCCAAACAAAGCAGGGCAATGCTAATTGTCCTGATTTGTTTACAACAGTATTCATGACCAGGGCTGTTGTTGTTACAGCCCTGGCTCATGATACATTATATGTATTATACATACACATACATATTATATATATGTGTGTGTATATATGTGTGTGTGTATATATATATATATATATATATATATATATATATATAAAATCTATAGGGACACTTCCCTTTACAATCCCCCTGTTGTCAGGGACTCGACAATGCAATTTGGGGAAGTGTTTGTTGGGTTCTATTTACCCCCTCAACCTCCCAGGTTACCGGTAATGGTCTGAGATGAAAGGTAGTATACTATTGGACCTAGATACTCGACATCATCTATCTCCACAAGGACACCTTCTCGCCAGTCCTCAGACTCTGGAGTCTAGTGTCCAAAGAAACAAAACCTCACAGTCCATAGAATGAAGATGAAATTAAATCTCCTAGTCCATAGAACAAAGCCTCAAAGTCCATCAAATGAAGTTGAAATGAAACCTTCATAGTCCATAGAATGAAGAAATCTTCATAGTCCATAGAGCGAAGAAACCTTCATAGTCCATAGAACGGGGTTGAAATAAAACTCAGTCTATAGAACGAAGCCCCAAAGCTCATTAAACGAACAAAGCTCATATGAAAACCTCAAAGTCCATGAACCGCAGATTTCTTGTTCTTTCTAGCTTGGAATTTCTTCCTCTTGAGAGGCGTCAGCAGATCTTTCCAGTGGCCGATCCAATTTTAGCATGCCGACCCATGTAAGGCTACTTGTGCCCTCACACGGTCAGCCTTGGAATGGCTTATCCCACCTTTCAACAACCTTTTGTACGTGATCCATTACTTTTCCAACTTTTCCCAGCATCTTGATTGAAGACGAAACAATTTTTGTGAACTGATATGCAGGTCTTTATCATGGCAGGTTATCATCCCTGAGGAGGAGGTGATGTCTCAGTACCCAGGAATCTACTGTGGGGTGGAGCATCGCCTTCCATTTCACCTCTGACATTCAATCCATCATCGTATTGACCATACCAGTTCTCAGGTTGAGGTGGCAAATACCTACAAGGGTGTGTGAATACCTTACCTGTCCCTAAGGGTACCTATACACTACCCAATCATACAAACAAAGTAAAAAATAACCAAACATACAAAAATATTGCCGCACCAACCATAGGTATATGTACATATAGAGATTCATGCTCAAACAGCATCTCACACTACCCCTCCATAAACACGTGCAAGGTACACATGCAAATGAGGTGACTACAGGCTGTAAATATATGCCCGCCTACACGTACACACTCACTCGCTGTGGGACGGGCACGTCCTCACTGAGTATGCCTATGTTGCGGACACATATCAACACCTAGAATGTCTATATGTACACCTTGAAAATTTTGTACGACCCATGGATTAAGATTTACACTTTACAAATATATATACACATACAATAATAAACAATTCTGGGTCGCAGGACTGTATCATTATGTCCTTAGACTCAGTCTACGAATGTGTTCGTGGCTTTCTGGTTGACCTGGTATTTGGTCAACCAGTTCTTTCATTCGTCGGTGCACGCAGAACAGTCCAACGTACATAATCGCCACAAGAGTGAGAAGGATTATCACTGGGTGGATGAGCAAGTTGAAGAAGGAAATGGCCTTGGGACTATATCCGAACAAGCTCTCCCACCAAGACACTTCCACGTCCGCCTCAAGGTTGTTCACAATTCCTGTTGTCTTTTTAGTGTCCTGTTCCAACTGAATAGTGGCTTGGTTTTGGGAATCTTTCAGTTTCTCCACGAAATCCTCTTCCTCATTGAAGTCTAGCAGGAGATTTCTTAGTTCGATTCCAAACCCAAGAGGAATCGTCTGGAGTCTCGTAGGGGTGTCTGGACGGATGTTGAGCCTTTTTTCAGGTGTCACCGGAGTTCTTCCATTCTGATCCGCCACATCAATGCCTAGTACAGGATTAATGGTACAATGCGCTCCTGGGAGGAGTATGCCTCTTTCGGTGCAGTTAGTCGCGTGGCATTCTGCATTTGATACCAGCACCAATATCCTCGACCCATGACTTGAGGGCATTGGATTAGCCTTCATATCACAGGACCCCTCGGTATCCCAACACTGGTGTAGGTCAGGATATCCGAGGGGAGCTGTGGATGAAGCACTGTTTTTGTGGTCCTTCCCAATTCTCAGGTTTGTGGAACCATTCCCCTGTCTACCAAACCCATTATCTTAAAATCAAGATATGGGTGTAATGCCAGGGATATCTCCCCCTGTTCTAACTTTCCTAAGCTTCCTAACTCCAGTTAATCACAAAAGAATCAGCCATACTGTTATTCGCTGTATTTAATTGCTCTCGCATTAGGCCTCAGATGAAGTTGTATTACCTGTCTGAACCCCCCAGGTCTAGATGCACAGTAGAACATAAAACACTACACCGTGAACTTATGTTACCTGTTCGCACTGCTCAACCTGAGTTCACAGTATAATAACAACTTCAACGTTGTCCTAATAGAGAGCAATTAAAACATTGGGCGCAAATACACCACTATCCAAAGGTTGATTTTCCAGTTGTTTTCCAGGAGTGGTTTTCTAATTATGCATTATAAATACAGTCAACACCTATATAGTATAAATACATATTATTGATAACCATGGATATACCACAATAGAATCCATGGACGAGCCACAAAATGAAACACAAATGAAAACAAACGGACAACTGGGGACAAACACAACCGACCATAAACACACATTACAGACATAACACCTGACTGAACATGCAATTTATAGCCAACTTCCTAAACGCCTCCCTAGTTGTGGTTGGTCATTGAGACCCTTGAGTACGTGGCGGAGCACATAAGGCTGTAAGGAGACTATTATGCAGCCATTTTGTCTAAACCCACGTTTTGTTGTGACGTGGCCATTTTCTATTGCCATTTCATTGGGCTTTCCATGGTTGCTTATGCCGTGGCAGTTCCTCGCAATATGTCCCATCTGACCACATTTAAAGCATTTAACAGGACCACATTGCTTAGTACCCAAAGCCTTGCAGTACTTCGCAAAGTGGCCTGATCCGGCACATGCGAAACATTTAACAGTACATGCTCTGCTGGACTTACGGCAGTCACCAGTGCATGATCTCTTAAAGTTCTGCACGGCTAGGGACGCACTTCTGATTATCGTACGCTTACATTTGTTACCTTCAGGTTTCTGGATGGGATCACGATTTGGGACATCTGATCCATCACTCTTTCTACTCCCCCCTTTTTGCCCTGTAGAGGGCAAAATTACAGCAGAATTAGGCCTTGAAAAATACATGGCTGGTAACATTTTTGAGAAATCTTTTATGATGTTTTGCATACTGGCAACCAATTGTGACCTAGTAGCAAGCTCATCATTCAACTTTGCAATGATGGCATCTGTAGATGCCGCCTTATCCTTAAACGCATTGATCACAGCATAAGACCCAGTCAGCTGTGCATCAATATCATCACCATGATTTCTCAAATCTATCACCTGCGATTCCAGCATGTGAATCTGCTTATCTCTATCAATTTTACCTTGGGCATTCTCTGCCAGTTGTGTCTGCAAAGCACAAACCCGCTTAACATTTTTGACACAACACTGGCAGTGAAGATTTGGGGAATTACTCTTCATTTCCGAGTGATCAGGCTTCCACGTCTCCTCATACACACAGATTAATTTAGCGAGCATTTGGAGACGTTTGGAGGTTTTGTTAAGAACACTCCTCTTGCTAATACACAACTTATCATGTGCATAAGCCTCGTCCAGCAGAGTGGACCACAGCATTCCTGCTGACTTGTATGTAGTGTGTGGTACTGGATTAAATTTACTGTTTTTGGCGAAGTGTTTAAGTGTGGAGAAGTCCATGCTCACCATTCCAGAAGTCATCTCTGACCTTGTCCCCAGCTGTTTTGAAAAAGGTCCTTTTCTTCCGGAACGCCTTTTCCGATCAGCTGGACTTCACCGGAAGAACACCGACGTTGATACTTCTGCAAACTCTTTTGTATAAGTTGCTCGCTCGCCCGACGATTCGTCGCCGTAGAGCAGCACGCCGCAAAGCAAAATAAAAGACGTTCATACCTCAGAAAATAAAACAAAAACCAATAGGTTCGCTGATCAATTGTATCCTGTATTAAGCCTTAAATAAAATTGTGTTACTCGTCTGAACTTCAAAAACGTCTAGGCGCACAGTATAACCCAACACTACACCGTGTACGTATGTTACCTGTCCACACCTCTCCGCCTATCTGCAGTTCACGTTTTAGCACAATTTTATTGTACAAAAGACAGAAATAAATTGAAAACCGTTTGGGCTGGCTCGCCAAATGTTAAAGGGGATGGGGTAATAGCGGGATTCACTGGTTAGTGACACCCACTATTACTACCGCCTTTATAAACAGGGTTACTAGGGTTATGCTTAGTTCTCCTACCTTTTCCTTATACTAACGGTCGATCTAATTAATTTTGCTGCTACTCAAGGGAATAAGACTGTATAGTAAATAAAGGTAATATTTATTAACATACAGTAATCACTCATCAATAAAATACAGTAACTAATCACAATTCAGTATAAACACTATCACAATCGTAATTATACCGCCACCCACTTACCTAAACATACATATGAATACAGTTCCGTTACAACACAATACACATAAGTTACTTGTAATTATCACACGCTCACTATCTCTATCCCACTCCCTCCTAATATAACTTTCCCTATACACTAAGGGTTAATATGGGATAAGGAGAAACAAGGGGAATGGGTTTTTGTTTACCTGGGGATGTGCAGGTCAAGGGTCACTGCAGGGTACTTAGGGCAGCAAAGGTAAACGGGGTTCAGCAAGGGGTTAACTTCAGGGACTTGGGGAACACAGGGTTACTCAGGGAAGCAAGGGACTGGGACAGACTGAGACAGCAAGGGTTAACTCAGGGACTCTGGGACAGCAAGGGTTAACTTCAGGGACTCTGGGACAGCAAGGGTTAACTTCAGGGACTCTGGGACAGCAAGGGTTAACTTCAGGGACTCTGGGACAGCAAGGGTTAACTTCAGGGACTGGGACAGCAAGGGTTAACTGGGACAGCAAGGGTTAACTTCAGGGACACTGGGACAGCAAGGGTTAACTTAGGGACTCTGGGAGAGCAAGGGTTAACTTCAGGGACTGGGACAGCAAGGGTTAACTCAGGGACTCTGGGACAGCAAGGGTTAACTTCAGGGACTCTGGGACAGCAAGGGTTAACTTCAGGGACTGGGACAGCAAGGGTTAACTCTGGGACAGCAAGGGTTAACTTCAGGGACTCTGGGACAGCAAGGGTTAACTCTGGGACAGCAAGGGTTAACTTAGGGACTCTGGGAGAGCAAGGGTTAACTTCAGGGACTGGGACAGCAAGGGTTAACTCAGGGACTCTGGGACAGCAAGGGTTAACTTAGGGAACACAGGGTTACTCAGGGAAGCAAGGGTTAAGAGTGGCGCTTGCCCTCGGCTAGCATGGGTCGGCATGGTGATAATGTATCACCAGCTGACTCATGAGCGCCCGCGCGAGACAGTCTGTGCGCGCGGCAGTTTTGAAATGGAGACTGGATAACTATCTCCTGTCTCCATGGTTTCCAAACAAAGCAGGGCAATGCTAATTGTCCTGCTTTGTTTACAACAGTATTCATGACCAGGGCTGTTGTTGTTACAGCCCTGCCTCATGATACATTATATGTATTATACATACACATATATATATATATATATATATATATATATATATATATAATGAAACTTCCCTTTACAAAAGCAGCAAGCGGATTGGTTGCTTTATCTCTCTTCTATGTGTAATATCCATTACAGACAAATGTTAGAACGGTTTCCATAGCAACCAAGCCGATTACAGTTTAGATTCTTGTGAGGCAGCTAGAAGAATGATTGGTTATTTTATCTCCCTTCTATGTGTAAGAACCAAAATAAACAACTGTTGGAACTTTTGTCCATAGCAACCAATCAGATTGTAGTTGACATTCTTGTGAGGCAGCAGGTGATTGATAACAATGATCTGATTGGTTGCTATATCTCCTTACTATGTGTAAAAATCAATGCAGCCAATCCGATTACAGTTCTTTTCTGAGGCAGCTTGGACAATGAAAGTAGAAATCTGATTGGTAGTTATATGTGCCTCCGATGCATAAAAAAAAAACACAATATAGACGAAAGTTGGAGGAGTTGTCCTTCGCAACCAATCCGATCACAGATGTAATTTTGCCTGAGGCAGCTTGAAAAATTTGCAGCAATCTCATTGATTGCAACCTCTCCCTTTATATAACAATCAGTACAGATGACATTTGGAGCAGTTGCCCATAGCAAACTACTGGTGTCTTTTTTTTATTTTTTCCCAAGACCATACAAAATGAAAGTAAAAATGTGATTGGTTGCCATGGTTTCCATGTGTTTGTTGTTCTAATGCAATGTAAATGAATTTTTGAAAACATTAACCCCTTCCCTCTTTGGCCACTTTTTAAAACAAAGTTTTTATTAAGAAAAACATAGGTATTGCATACATTGAAATGTACATATGAATAGCGGGACATCCCCCAATAACAGCTATAAAGACATACATTACAAAATTCAAGTTAGTCGTAGAGTACAAAATTGTTATTTTCAAGCATACAAAATAATGTACAATAGGTAGTCATGGAGTCACAAGAAACTCAGAATATATGCAATCCCTGAGTAGGAAGATTATACATCAAAATTTGAGATAAAAATCCAGTTAAGGAAACAAAACAAAAACAAACAAAACTAAGCAGCACAAAACTAAGCTTAGCTCACAGGGTCATAGACTGGCAAGGATAAATGACTTATGTGTAAAGAGAATCTACATAGTAGCGGGAAGCAGTCCATTTGTCCCAAGGAAGACATTGTAATGCATGGGTTCTTTGCAGAAAAATCGTACGCTCCATGATACAGTTTAGATTAACATATTGAATCACCTCAGTCAACGTAGGAGTGGAGGTCTTCTTCCAAAACTTCGCGATAAGAATTCTTGCAGAGGACAACACATGGAAAATAACAGTCTTATCATGAGAATGAAAATCGCCTAATCCCACATTAAGCAAGGCCAGCTCCGGGGTATATTCTAGTGGGAATTGTAGGACATTTGATAATAATTTATCTATTTTCTCCCAAAAGGGTCTAAGAGCTGAACAATACCAAAAAATATGTTTGAGTACCCACCTCCGAGCAACATCGCCAACATATATTGGAAGAATTAGGATAGATAATGGGGAGGCGATGAGGCGTCCGGTACCACCTATATAATACTTTTCTAGAAGCTTCCAAGTGGTGAGTGGAGTTGGACAGCTGAGAGGCCAGAGAAAAAGTGGCGTCCCAATCTACACTGCCCGGGGGTAAAGATAAATCTGTCTCCTACCGTTCAACACATTGGAGGGTAGATTGTTGCAAAATATCCAAAATAGCCAGATATGCCTTTAAAACTCCTTTTGCAGTTTTAGCGTGTTGATAAAAAAATAATTCGTAAAGGGACTTAGAGGAAAGGGAGTTACTACGTATTCCCAGTAGGAAATGATGTACTCTGACATATTTTATAAAGTTTAGAGTCCGAGTAGACATCTCAGCTATCCGCAGAGGGAAAAGGGCTTTTTTTAACCACCATCAGTTTCCACGAAGATAAAGCAGCCTTGATGGTTAACATAGGCGGGGTAGGAATGGACCGTTTGAGCGCCACAGCCCATAAATAGGAATCAAGGGAGTCAAAATGCTCCCATGTCCTTTCAATGAGAACCCAATGTTGTGACTGCATGAGGTGCAACCACTGTCGCAACTGATCCAAAATGCAAGCATGATAGTACGCTGTAATATTAGGAAAACCCAGACCCCCTTGGGATATAGGAAGATATAGAACCTGAATAGCGACCCTAGCTTTTTGTTTTTTCCATACATATTTTACCAATAAATTCTGAAGTTTGTAAGTACGAAGCAGGGATCCAGATAGGCAAGTTTCTAAACAAATAAAGGATTTTAGGCAAGATCAACATTTTAAGCGCTGCAATACGCCCTACCCACGAGACTTCAAACCTAAGGTGTTCATCTAGCTCCTTAGTTAGCTGGCCCAGTAAAGGGGGATAGTTGAGAGCATACATCTGAGATGCTGGATATGCTAATTTAACCCCTTAACGCACCATGACTTAACTGTACGTCAAGTTGAGCAGTAAGATCGCGCACCTTGACGTGCAGTTACGTCTGTGCTTTGACCGTTAACCGCTTCGCGGTGCTACCCCGCCAGCGGCGGTTAACTGTGCAGGGTGTCTGCCCTGCATTCCCCGTTGCCGATCAGCGGCCCATCGCCGCTGATAATCGGCAGTTAACCCCTTAATTGCAGCGCTCTATTTTGAACGCCACAATTAAGGTGTTTAGCGCGGATCGGCAGCACCCACGTGAAATTACGGGGGCTGGCGATGGTACCCATGGCAACCAGACGCCACACAATGTGTTTCCGGGTTGCCATGTACAGAAGCCTATGAGGACCACCCGGAGGGTGGTCGTTGTAGGCTTCCTGTCAGTGTGACTGTTACGTCACAATGACAGTTGGAATGCGATCAAAGCTGCAAGTCTAAGTGTCCCCTAGTGGGACAAGTGAAAAAAGTAAAAAAAAGAATAAAAATGTTTTAAAAAAAGTGTAAAAATAAAAGTTATAAGTGATATAAACAAGAACTTCTTTTTTTCCTATAATAAGTCTTTTAATAAAAAAGTGATAAAAAGTGATCAACAAAATCGCATGTACCCCAAAATGGTACCAATGAAAATTACAGATTGTCCCGCAACAAATAAGCCCTCACACGGCTCCGGTGGTGAAAAAATAAAAAAATTTAATAAAAAGTGATCAACAAAATCGCATGTACCCCAAAATGGTACCAATGAAAATTACAGATTGTCCCGCAACAAATAAGCCCTCACACGGCTCCGGTGGTGAAAAAATAAAAAAAGTTCCGGCTCACAGATTATGGCGATGCAAAATGTACAGAGCGTTCCAAAAGCGGATAGGATCGGGTGCCATTTATAAGTGCGACACTGGCCACATATCTGTGGATTATTATTTATTTACCCCATTATACCCTCTTATTATGCCCCTGATGTACTCTGCCCAGCCTACATGTGCCCCCACATTATAAACTGAAATACCAGCAAAACGCCAGAGCTACTACCAAGCAAAATATGCGTTCCAAAAGCCAAATGGCGTCCCCCCCTTCTGAGCCCTACAGCGTGCCCAAACAGCCGTTTACGTCAACCGATATGGCATCGCCATACCCGGGAGAACCCTGTTAATATTGTATGTGGTATTTGTGCACAAACTGGCCACAACATATAGTGCACTAAAATGACACATCAGTGGAAAATGTAAATTTTCACTTTGCACCATCCGCTGCGCATTAAACCCTTCGCGCACCATGACTTAATAGCATGTCGTGGTGTGGGGGGTGATGTATGGAGCGTCTCACGCGCTGAGCCCGCGCCATACGCTCTGGGTGTCAGCTGTGTATTACAGCTGATACCCGGGACTAACTGACAGAAACAGCGATCACGCTGTTACAGGAGCCTGTAAAAATGACAATATACTGCAATACATTAGTATTGCAGTGTATTCTACCAGTGATCTAACGATCGCTGGTTCAAGTCTCCCAGGGGGACTTATAAAATATGTAAAAACAAAAGTAAATAGTTATTATCAGTGGAAAAAATGAAATAAATATTTAAAGTCCAAAAATAAACCCTTTTCACATTTTTTTTTCTCTAAAGTAATGTAAAAAAATACACAAAATTGGTATCGCTGCGTCCGTAAAAGTCCAAGCTATTACAATATATCATTATTTAACTCACACGGTGAACGCCGTGAAAAATAAAGAATTTTAAACTGCAAAATCGCAGTTTTTTGGTCACCCTGGCTCTACCAAAAAATGTAATAAAAAGTGCTCAAAAAGTCTTATGTACGAAAAATGGTACCAATAAAAAAAACTACAGCTCGTCCCGCAAAAAATATGCCCTCACACCTCTCTATTGACGGAAAAATAAAAAAGTTGTGGCTCTCGGAAAGCGGGGAGGAAAAACGAAAAAGCAAAACATGAATCAGTTCGTAAAGGGTTAATTACTTTCTAATGAAAAAGCATTTATGACCACATGTGGGGTATAGCCGTACTCGGGAGAAATTGCTTTACAAATGTTGGGGTGCATTTTCTCCTTTATCCTTTGTGAAATTGAAAAAAAAGCAACATTTTAGTGGAAATGTTGATATTAATTTTCATGCCCTAATTCTAATAAATTCTGCAAAAGACGTGTGGGGCCTAAATGCTCACTATACCCCTAGATAGATTCCTTAAGTGGTGTAGTTTCCCAAATGGGGTTACTTTTGGGGGGCTTCCACTGTTTCGGTCTCTCAGGGGCTTTGCAAATTCGACATGACACCCAAAAACTATTCCTTCTAAATTTGAGCTCCAAAAGCCAAATAGCGCTCCTTCCCTTCTAAGCCCCGGTGTGGGTCCAAAGAGCAGTTTATTACCACATATGGGGTATTTACGTAATCAGGAGAAATTGTTTTATAAATGTTGGGGTGCTTTTTCTCCTTTATTCCTTGTAAAAATTAAAAATGGCTACCTTTTTTCAGAAAAAAAGTAGATTTTTACCTTTACAGACTAATTCCAATGAATTCAGCAAAACAACTGTGGGGTCAAAATGCTAACTTTACCCCTAGAAAAATTCCTTGAGGGGTGTAGCTTCCAAAATGGGGTCACTATTGGGGGGTTTCCGCGGTTTTCATCCCTCCAGTGCATTGCAAACGCGACACGGCACTGAAAACTATTCCATCAAAATCAGAAATCCCAAATCCAAATGGTGCTCCTTCTCTTCTGAGGCCTGCTGTGGGTCCAAACAGCAGTTTATTACCACATATGGGGTATTGCTATAATCGGAAGAAATTGCTTTACATATGTTGGGGTGTTTTTTCTACTTTATTCCTTGTAAAAATTTTACATTTCTAAGTTTTTTCACAAAAAAAGTAGATTTTCATCTTCACATACTAATTCAAATAAATTTAGCAAAAAAAACTGTGGGTTCAAAATGCTAACTATACCCATAGAAAAATTCCTTGAGGGGTATAGTTTCCAAAATGGGGTCACTTTTTGGGGGTCTTTACTGTTTTGGTACCAGAAGACCTGTTCAAACCTGACATGGTGCCTAAAATATATTCTAAAAAAAGGAGGCCCCAAAATCCACTAGGTGCTCCTTTGCTTCTGAGGCCGGTGTTTCAGTCTATTAGTACACTAGGGCCACATGTGGGATATTTCTAAAAACTGCAGAATCTGGGCAATAAATATTGAGTTGCATTTCTTGGGTAAAACCTTCTGTGGTACAGAAAAAATGTATTACAAATGAATTTTCGAAGAAATAAAATGAAATTTGTAAATTTCACCTCTACTTTGCTTTAATTCCTGTGAAACGCCTAAAGGCTTAAAACACTTTCTGAATGCTGTTTTGAATACTTTGATGGGTGCAGTTTTCAAAATGGGGTGACTTCTGGGGACTTTCTAATATATAAGGCCCTCAAAGCCACTTCAGAACTGAACTGGTCCCTGAAAAAATAGCCTTTTGAAATTTTCTTGAAAATATGAGAAATTGCTTCTAAAGTTCTAAGCCTTGTAACGTCCTAGAAAAATAAAAGAATGTTCAAAAAACGACACAAACATAAAGTAGACATATGGGAAATATAAACTAGTAAGTATTTTGTGTGGTATTACTATCTGTTTTACAAGTAAATACATTTAAATTTAGAAAAATTCAAATTTTTGCTAATTTTCTCAATCTTGGCGTTTCTTACAAATAAATATTGAATTTAACGACGAAATTTTTTCAGTATCATAAAGTACAACATGTCACGAGAAAACAATCTCAGAATCGCTTGGATAGGCAAAAGCATTCTGGAGTTATTACCACATAAAGTGACACATGTCAGATTTGCAAAAATGGGGCTGATCCTGAAGGCCAAAACAGGCTTAGACACTAAGGGGTTAATCCCTAAATAAGGCAACCCTTGAGAAGACCACTGAAAGGAGTACAAGGAATGCAAAGACTAAACCACAGGAGGTGGTAAACCCATATTCATAATTTGTGACTTATTTTCATTTAATTTATAATAAGAGATGGCACTAAATGTATTCAGGATAGTCATAGTATGCGGGAGGGAGGCACAAGGATCAGACAGAACCAGAAGGACATCATCGGCAAATAGCCCTATTTTGTGCTGAGTTTGCCCAACAGTTACCCCTCAAATTTCTGCGGTTGATCTTATGACCTCCGCCAATGGTTCCATCACTAGAGTGAAAATTAGCGGGGAGAGCGGACATCCCTGACGAGTGCCATTAGAGATGGGGAACGGGGAAGATTGATAACCTGAAGCCAGTACCGTAGCGGAAGGATGGGTGTACAAGGCCATAATAATGTCTCGAGCTTTCCCTATGATGCCAAATTTGGTAAGAACAGCGTCCAGGTATCCCCAGTGCACACGGTCAAACGCTTTCTCCGCATCCAAAGATAGAAGCAGAGAAGGCATCCGACTGCGCCCCACCCACTCAATGAGATCCACAAACCTCCTCGTCCCATCCACCGAAGATCTCTGCTTAATAAATCCAACCTGATCTTGATGAATCAATTGAGGAAGTATTAAAGCCAATCTCATGGCCAGGATTTTAGAGTACAATTTTAAATCTGTGTTGAGTAAGCTGATGGGTCTAAAATTTTGCGGTCTATCAGCAGGTTTGCCTGGTTTGGGTAACGTTATAACCGTGGCCCGGAGCATTTCCGGAGGTATTTGACCCGTGGAGTGAATATGTGTGAAAAGATTGAAAAGCTGGGGACCTAGAATAGATCTAAATTTTTTAAAATAGTCATTAGTAAGACCATCAGGACCTGGAGATTTCTGGGACTTTAGGGAAGTTATAGCATCCATAATTTCTATAAATTGGAAAGGCTGGGATAAAGCAGTCAATTGAGACGGCGAGATACGCGGAAGGGAAATAGACTCCAAAAAGTCCGCAATGCCAGAGGGGGAAGGCTGAGGAACAGCAGGGTCTTGATTTAAGTTATAAAGAGAAGAGTAGTATTGTGCTATAGAGTTTGCAATATCCTGTGGATTAAATATAATGTTATTTTGCTGGTTATAGAGGAAGGGAACTCTAGCCTTAAAATCTTGATGTTTTAATTGTTGCGCTAAGAGGGTTCCTGCTCTATTACTATGTCTGTAGTTCTTAACTTTTAGACGCCGTAACGCTCTATCGTATTTATATAAGTCAAGTTGGTGCAATTGTGTATGGAGGTGACTAATCACACGAGATCTGTCCGCACATATTTTTCCCTTGTTCAACTGCGTAAGACTGAGAATCTCCTCTAATAGTCGAAGCCTTTTAGCTTCCCTAAGCTTTTTGTCTCTTGCTGCTATGCTAAGGAAATGTCCCCTCATATAGGCTTTATGAGCACACCAAACTGTTGCGGTGGTCACATCAGGAGTCATATTAAATTTAAAGAACTCCTCCAGATTGGAAATATGGGAGTCCTGGTATTTAGGGGAATTTAAAATAAAGTGATTAATCCGCCAAGGAAATGAGGGGGGTTTGTTAAAAGTTTCTGATATTGATATTGAAATGGGTGCATGGTCTGACCACGTAATGAGTCCTATTTGAGAGGAAGAGACCCTATCAAATAAATTTTTGTCTACAAAGAACATATCAATTCGTGAGTAAGTACCGTGGGGATGCGAAAAGATCATCCATCAGTCCAGACATAACCTGAAATAAATCAGAGGGCCGCCTGAGCCTCTGGCTTCAGGCGGCACACTGCAGGGTCTCAGAGGGGGCGGCATTACAGAGCTGCTGGCCGACGTTTCCACCACTTATTAGCAGCTGCAAGATGTGCTGCCTCCTTAAGAGAATATCGCTCCTGTGCCACTTTAATAACCCCCCCCCCCTGACTTCCCCCCTTCTGCTTTCCACTCTTCTGTCGCTATTGTAAAGTGATCCTGCTCAGTGTCGGGACAGAGAGAGCAGCGAGCACGTGTCTGCACTGCACTGCTGCCGGCATGAAGAGGGTCAGGGAAAATCCTGCCATGGATTTACCACCTCTTCCTGATTTTCTCTGGAGTCTACAAAAGGTATGTGTAGTGTGTACTGTATGTGTGTGTGTGTGTGTGTGTGTGTGTGTGTGTGTGTGTGTGTGTGTGTGTGTATATATTATATATATATATATATATATATTGTAAGGGAATTAGGTAGCGGGACAGTCTTCTCCTGGGGTAGACGGGCACTCGGTATCAAACTCGCCAGTAAATTTCAGTCCGCACAGCAAAGATGTGGTACTACTGGCCTTAACCAGTTTTATTTACAGGTTTGTACATGAAATTTAAAAGTGAACAAAAGAAAACTCTATGCCTGTCCGGCACTAACTATACAGTAGGTATCCCAACTAACACAGTGCAGGCCTAATGCCTGGCACCATAAACCATGCAGACCATACAACCTGTTATGAACGCAGTCGGTTTGCTCTCACAAGCTCTTCTCCCCAGGCTGAGAGAGAGTGTGACTGAACTGCAGCCTTTTTAAAGGGCTATCCCACCTGACCCCTGATTAATAGCTAGACAGCCCAAGACCAGGACTGTGTGGATGGAGTGGGGACCCACCCATCTCTCCCCACTCTAACAACCAGGCCCTTTTCCAGGTTTTAGATAAACCTATTGCAGAGGGAGAACCACATTCTCTGCTGATTTTATTCCCTGGTTGTTTTCAGATAGCAGAAGACAGAAATCTTGGGGAAATATAGACCCCATCCACAACCTCTCCACATGGTCTGTCACATTTCCTCCCCCCCTGTTTCAGACTAGTGGCTGCAACACATCTGGTCACACAGCAATGAACTCGGGACAATGCATCTGCATTTCCCATTTGAGTCCCTGGCCTGTGTTTTACAGTAAATCTATATTCCTGTAAGGCCAAGAACCATCTTGTGACCCTCCTATTTTTCTTTGTTTTCACACATCCACTTAAGGGGGGCATGATCTGTGATTAATTCAAAGTGACGACCAAGAAGGTAATAGCGGAGTGCCTCCAGTGCCCATTTAATAGCAAGGCACTCTCTCAACTATAGCATATTTTTTCTCATGGTCGTTCAGCTTCCTACTCAGATATAGTATGGGGTGTTCTTCCCCATTTCGTACCTGTGACAGTACAGCCCCCAGGCCCACATCAGATGCATCCGTTTGTAGAATAAATTCCCTTTTAAAATCTGGGGTAATCAATACCGGCTGAGCACACCAACATTTTTTAAGAGCCTGAAATGATTGTTCAGCCTCTGGTGTCCACTTGACACTTACGGAGTCTTTCCCTTTAGTCAGGTCTGTCAAAGGGGCTGCCAGTGAAGCAAAGTTTGGTATAAATCTTCTATAGTAGCCTGTGATCCCCAGGAAAGCACGAACTTGCTTTTTGTTTACAGGGTGAGGCCAACCTTGGATGGCTTCAATTTTATTTACTTGGGGCTTCACCAAACCACGGTCAATTGTATACCCCAGATACTTGGCTTCCTCCAATCCAATTGTACATTTTTTGGGATTGGCAGTAAATCCCGCCTCGGCAAGGGAATCAACAACTGCCTGTACTCTAGGTAAATGGGATTCCCAATCTGGACTTTGGATGATGATGTCATCAAGGTATGCTGCTGCATACTGCATGTGGGGTCTTAAAATTGTATCCATAATTCTCTGAAAAGTTGCTGATGCCCCATGTAAACCAAAGGGCAGGACAACATAATGAAACAACCCATCAGGCGTGGCAAAAGCTGTTTTTTCCTTAGCGTCTTCAGAAAGAGGTATTTGCCAGTACCCTTTAGTTAAGTCTAGGGTTGTTATATATCGTGCACTTCCTAGTCTATCAATTAGTTTGTCAACCCGCGGCATCGGGTAAGCATCAAATTTAGAAATAGAATTGAGTTTACGGAAGTCATCGCAAAACCTCCAACTGCCATCTGGTTTTGGAAAGAGGACTATTGGGCTAGACCATTGACTATGGGATTCCTCAATTACTCCCAGGTCCAACATTTTCCTTACCGCCTCTGTAATAACCACTCTCCTTGCCTCTGGTATTCTGTAAGGTCTCAATTTAACCTTTTTACCTGGTTCAGTAATGATGTCATGTTTAATTAGACTGGTGCGACCTGGGATCTCAGAAAAAAAATCCTTATTTCTAATTAGGAAACTTTGCACCTCTACCTTTTGGGTATTTGACAGGGTGTCCGGTACGGTTACCTCTGGCAGCAATGGCTTCTTCAAGCCTACATGCTCAGGTTGAGACAAAGTTCCTGCAGCAAGAGAGTGTCTGTCTTTCCATGGTTTTATTAGATTTATATGGTACACTTGCTCAGGCTTCCTTTTCCCTGGCTGACAAATTTTGTAATTCACCTCGTTCAATTTTTCCATTACCTCAAAGGGGCCTTGCCACTTAGCCAGAAATTTACTTTCAATGGTTGGCATAAGAACAAGTACCCTGTCACCTGGTGCAAAAGAACGTACTCTGGCACTTCGGTTATACACCCTTTGTTGTGCCACCTGAGCCTGGGCCATATGTTCTTTAACAATGGGCCTATTCATATATTTGTACTAATAAAGATGGGGCAGCAATCTTTATTAGCATCTGTATATGTGTTTCTGCATGACACATACACAGGTGCTATATGGTGCACTCAGGGCTAGGGATGCACGATGCATCGTAACTTCGATACTGTTTCGATACTCTGCATCCCCAAACGGTTCGATACCGTTATTTCATGTATTTCGATACTGAGCTGTGCGGCTGCACAGCTCAGTATTGTAACACATGAATGTATGATAGCGGAGCTGCGGCCATGTGATAGTCATTGCCGCGCTCCTGAGTCCTGACAACAAGTGTGCGCGTCGTCAGGATGACGTTCAGGATGATGCGATGCGGCCGGCACTGCACTAATGAGCAGCGGCACGGAAGACAGAACATGGCGGACGCACTGCAAAACACCCCCATGTTCTGTGTTCAGTGCCTGAATCGCCGCTCATTAGTGCAGCGCTGGCCGCATCACCTCATTCTGACCGCGTGCGCACTTCCTGTCAGGAGCGGGGCAATGGCTGTATTACACAGCCGCAGCCCCGCTGGCGTTGTTCAGTGAAGTCTCTCATCTCCGCCGTTGTTCCCGTGAATGCTGCGATCACAGCGGGGAAAATGAGAAGGGGGGATGTCCCTTGGATCGCGTCAAAGGGAATTCCTGTGACGCGTTTGAGGGACATACCATATATGGGATGACAGCCCAGGGTCCATTGAAGGACCCCAGGGCTGTCCTATCATATTTCCTGCTGTTAGGGCATACTTCGGTATGTCCTAACTGCCTGCCTGTTTACTATCAGCACACAGGCTAATGTACTGGGATATAGATATATGCCAGTACATTAAGGTTTAAAAAAATAAACTAATGTTAAATTAAAAAAAATACACATGCACCTTTTTTGCAATAAACATTAAAATAAGTCTCAATACATCAAATATTCACATATATTCAGTATTGGCGCAGCCGTAATAACCTGCACAACAATTTTTTTGCATCATTTATGATGTGTGCGCTGTAAAAAAATAAAATAAAAACTGCTTTCTATCACTTATTGTGGGGCACGAGGTGTGTTGATGAATTTAACCTCCATGTGCCTCACATTAATAGTAATTAACCCCATCATGTACCTCACACATTAAGCCATTGACTGAGAAACACGATGGGGTTAATTACTATTAATGTGCGGCACGTGGAGGTTAATAAATTCATCATCGCACCACGCGCCTCACATCAAAAAATGGAAGAACTATTTTTTTTATTACGGTTAGCAAAGTATCGAATTGGTATCGAAATCGCAATACTAAACGAAGCATAGGTATCGAAATCCAAATTCTGGTATCGTAACATCCCTACTCAGGGCATAGGGTCGGCTCCCATCCCTACTTTCCCATCTCCTGCTGGAGCCATTTTAGCTTTGAACTGTTCATGCTCTGCGGCATGTACCGTTCACAGGGACCCACAGCGACCCTCGCTTCTAGGGGGAAGACGGGCGCCACTTTATCTAAGAGCGACAGCCACTGCAGTCATCTCAGGAGTTGTCTGTCAATTGAAATGAATTGCCAGGCCCTGCCTGCTGTGAATGCAGGACCACCCGTCAATTTATTTGAATTGCCGCCTCCTCCTGCCCCACACCCTTACCTAACACTTCAATGTGACTGCTAGTAACCCCGGTCACATAGCTAATACAGGGACTCTTCTGTCACTTTGGGAGTCCATGCATTAGCATTTTCTGGTGCACAGGACCTCCCAGATGCATCAGAATTATTAATAACGATTAATATTTCTGCCGGATCTCTAGTTCCTGTGTGCCACAATAGGAACTACAGTTCATTGACTTCTAGTTTCTCAGGGGAGAAGACAGAAGACTGCAGTAGGTGAGTAGAAGTATTTTTATTTTTCATACTGGTTATGTTTTGTTTTGCAGGTTCCGCTGGACCATTTGGACAACGTCGTAGATTTGTTGGATTACTTTGATGATCTACATTTTTTTTAATAAAATGGTCAGAAGGTTATATGAGGGAGTTTTTATTTAAATTAAAAAAATAGTATGTCTTTTTTTTTATACTTTATTACCGTCTTCGTAATAGCCGCTGTCTGACAGCACCCATTACTAAGACTGGGGCTTAGTGTTAACCAGTAAAAATGCTAGCACCAACCTCCCATTATTACCCCAGTACCCACCGCTATCAGGGGTACCAGGAAGAGCCAGGTACGATCCAGGACCCAACCATCTGAAGGGATGACGGTGCCCGGCCGTCGCTTCATATGTTTAGGTATTGGATTGTACCCGGCTCTTCTCGGTACCGCTGACGGCGTTGGGTACCGGGGTAATAATGGGAGGTTGGTGCTAGCCTTTTTACTGGTTAACAGTAGGCTCCAGCCTTAGTAATGGATGCTGTCAATCAGATAGCGGCCATTACACTGGCGGTAATAATGTATTAAAAAAAACACATGGACATAAGAAACATTTTTTCATTTTAAATAAAAACTCCCTCACACAACCCACTTTCACCATTTTATTAAAAAAAAACAAATCCTCAAAGTAGTCAAATAAATCTACGGCGTAGTCCAAACGGTCCATTGGAACCAACCGGAAAAAAAAAAAGTATGAAAAATAAATAAAAATATACACTTTCCTTCTCCCCTGCAATGCACTAGAATCTAGAGGTAAAAAAAATAAAAATAATTCCCCTTCAGACTCTGCTACCTGTCAACTGAAAAGTCTTTCGCCAGAGGGAAATTTTTCCCACATGGCAGAGTACCAGGTCCCAGGCTCGGGTGAAGCTTTCTTTTACTCCACCATTGGGAAACATTTTTTCCTCCTGGTGGAAAATTTTTCCATTGACATGTAGCAGTTCTATAGCGGTGGTGTTAGGGAGGACAAACTCAGCAATTGCACAATGCCCCCAAAATGGGCCGCTACTCTTGGGAAAGTGCTGTGTGCTTACCTCCAGGCTAAAATGTGCCAGCCAGCCCTGGGCCGTTGGCTCCCTGCCCCACCGTTTTCTCTCGTAGACTACAGCCTGGTTTAGGCCTGCGGTCTACAACAGTCCAAGAGCATGCTATTGACATCAGCGGCCTAGCGCGATTATGTCACTGCATCATGCCATCCTCGCTGAACGCTGCAGAAAGTCAGCACGTCCTGCTGTGGTTACTTGGATAGATTTGTGTGGGGGGGGGGGGGGGGGGCGCCTTTCTATAGTTCGCCTCAGGCAGCAAAGGGGCTATGTTCACCCCTGGCTGTAGAATCCAAGGAAGGCCACAAAATGTTGTTGTAATCTCCTACCTTTACAAGATGCCCCTTTTGAAACTTATGAATCTTTTTAAAGAGTCTGTTAATAAATCGGAACTGATGGATGTTTGGTACGTACACATTGACAATGGTTTATTGCACATTATTCAAATGACACACAAGAATAATATATCGGCCTTCGGGGTCTATGTGTACAAGATCCTGCACAAATGCAACCGAGTGATTAATTATTATAAAAGTATAAAGTGCTTATGTTTTAGCCGAAAAATATCTGATTGATTCAGATGTGTCTCCTGTAAACAAAGTACCGATGCCTGCAGCTTCTTGGCTTCAGCCCATAGATCGTTTGAAAGGGCTGTTCAGCCCCTTAGTGTTCAGAGAGAAAAATCTAAGCACCATAGTGGAAAACAAAATGAAAATGTCTCAAAAAACATACCACGCGGTCTAGTAGTACCGCATCTATTCTCAGTGTGGTAGTAAGGCATATTAAAGTATGACCAGTGAGCTTAGCTAACAGAACAGCCAAGTCCAACCTGCGGACCAAGAAACAAAAAACAAAGTAAAACAATCCAGGCCACACCCGACGAACCGACAGTGCAAACCTAGAAGGGAGGGAAATCTGCATTAACAAATAACAGACATGACCCCACCCTAGGCCATAATAATGAGAGAGCTCACCAGAACGACATAGGAGGAGTAAAGGACATAAAACAATTGCAGCATATAACTGCCTCCATAAAGGCTACTTATACATACAAAATGCATTCCACCAGTGTAAGTAAAAAACAGAGTGAAACAGCAGTATACAGTTATGATATAGATGACCGACGGTGTCGAACTTCTCGCCACTCCGCATCAAGGCGGTGAAGCTTCTTAGGCGGGGAGACAGCACGGGGCAGTGAGTAGGATCCAGACGTAGAGAGTCCCTCAACCTCCAAATTCCACCTATAATGAGAGCCGCGGCCTTGGCCGGAGTATCCACCACATGTTTCGATTCCTTGTACGAGATAATCAGTTTAACAGGAAAACCCCATTTATAGGGAATCTGGCAGTCACGAAGAATTCGTGTAGATGCCGCAAGTTCTCTCCTGCGTAGTAGAGTGGCTGCAGAAAGGTCGGCAAATAGCTGTATATTCCTAAACCGATCATGAAGAGAGGTTACATTCCTAGCTGCAAGCAGGAGCTTATCCTTGAAGTGGTAGAAGTGGATACGGGCAATCACAGCTCTAGGTGTCGAGGCCGGCAGGGATTTTGGTTTAGGGATACGATGTGCCCTGTCGATCAGCAAATCTGACTGCGACGCCCCCGGTAAGAGGGCCACAAAAAGATCCATTAAGTATTCCACCAGTTGCACATTTGTTATGACCTCAGGTATACCCCAAAAACGAACATTATTGCGACGTGACCGGTCCTCCAGGTCCGCAATTTTACATGTCAGCGCTTCCACTTGTTCTTCCAAACAAACATTAGTGTCCACTAAATCATTGTAACAGAGAATTCTGCCAGCTTATTCTCAATATGAGAGGTTCTGTCCCCCAAGGCTATGAAATCTTTCTGTAAATCATAAAATGCATGCTGGATAGACTGTTGTATAGAAGCATGAAGATTGTGCAGCAGATTTTCAGCCTCAGTATTGTGCAGCAGCGCAGGCGCCATGTTGAGCACATGCTCTGCAGGAGAGTTAGCAGTACTCACTGTTGGAGAAGATGGCGGCCTGGAGGAAAACATCCCAGCATGAGAGGCAGAGTGCAGCAGTGAGATATCAGAGGACCGAGGAAGGCAGGGTGAGGAGACTGCGAGGCCTGCACCTCTAGCAGCCCCTGAAGACCGCCGACCGACATCAGGATCTCCTGGCAGCTCTAAAGACGGCGAGCCGACGCCATTTTGGGACGTGCTGCCGGAAAAAACTCAGTGAGCTTTGCTGCGGCCGGTTTCTTACGAATCCTCCCCATCTTGACAAGGTAAGTGTCCGGTAGTCGTCCGGTTTGCGTTCGTGACAATTAGAGTCACCGATGAACTCTGTGTGAGCCGATGTTAGCCGATTACAGCCTAGGAGCTAGGGAGCTGGATCCAAACACGTCCTGCTCCATGCGCTAGTGGCCACACCCCCCTCTTTGGCCACTTTTAACCCCTTCCTGACATTTGGCGTATGGGTACGCCATGGAAAGCTAGGACGTCCCGCAAATTGCCGTATCCATATGCCAAATGTTTGGCACCGGCTCAGAAGCTGTATCTTACAGCTGACATCCGGCTGTAATGGCGGGGACCAAAATTAGCTTTGATCCCCGCCATTAACCCCTTAAGTGCAGCATTCAAACGCGAGTGCTGCCCTTAAGGTGTTGGCAGCTCATCGGAACCCCAGCAATGAAATTGCCGGGGTTCCAGTGGCTGCAATGGCAACCGGAGGCCTTATACGGCCTCCCGGTCTGCCTAGCACGGAAGCCGGTCAAGATCCGCCCGGCGGCGGAGCCTAATCGTCTTCCGTAGCCGCCGGCAAATGGCGCCGGCTCAGGAGCTGATCCGGCGTCATCAGCGGTGGAAGTCAGCTGTACGTTACAGCTGACATCCACCTGTACTGGCAGGAACCGGAGCCCAAGACGGGCGACTGCTGCTATGGCAACAGGAGACACAATGGCCTCCTGCTCTGCCATTACGGAAGCCGATTAGGCCCTGCCGGGAGGGAAAGCATGCACGGCTTGCTGTCAGTGAATAACTGACAGATCTAATACATTGCACTATGTAGGTAGTGCAATGTATTAGAAAAAAAACATCATACAGTTGGAACTTCAAGTTCTCTAGTGGGACTTGAAAAAAAGCGTATAAAAAAGTGTAAAAAAAAGTGACAAAAATAAAAGTATGAAAACCGTAAAAGTTTCAAGTAATAAAATAAAACACAATCGCCCTTTTTCTCTTATCAAGTCCTTTATTATTTAAATAAAATAATAAACCATATGTATTTGGTATTGCCGCGACCGTAATGACCTGCTGTATCAAAATATTATATTTATTGCACGCGATGAACAGCGTAAAAAAAAACGTAAAAAACTATACCAGAGTTTGTTTTTTGGTCACTTTGCCCTACAAATATTGGAATAAAAAGTGATCAAAAAGTCACACGTATCCAAAAATGGTACCTATAAGAACTATAGCTCGTCTCGCAAAAAAAAAGCCCTCATATAGCTCCGTCGACAAAAAAATTAAAAAGTTATAGTTCTCCCAACTTGGCGACAGAAAAAATACATTATTTTTACAAAAGTAATTTTATTGTGCAAAAAAGTTGTAAAACATAAAAAAGTTCTATTAATTAGGTATCGCCGGAATCGTACTGACCCGCAGAATAACGTGAACATGTAATTTATAACGCATGGTGAACGCTGTATAAAAAAAACGAAAAAAAGCTATGCCAGAATTGCGGTTTTTTGTTTACCTGGCCTCCCAAAAAATAGGATAAAAGCTGATCAAAAAGTCGCATGTACCCCAAAATGGTACCAATAATCGTTACAGCTCGTCCCGCAAAAAAACCGCCCTCATACCACTACGTCTATGAAAAAATAAAATTAGTTATGGTTCCAATAAGTCAGGAAATAAAAAATATGCAGTTGTGCCGGCCCGAGGGGAACATTTCTTCTGTTTCAAGAGGCGATTTATCAAGGACCTAAAATTAGGGAACCAGGAAGGGGAGGGCCCAAACATATCCGCTGGAAGCGACGCTACCCGTATTATACCAGGACAACACTTTCCCAGCAAAATTACCCAAACTTCAAAGGTGTGGAGTGTGGACCAAAAGGGGCATAAGAAAGGATGCCACATATCAGTGCGACACCAGCCTGTGCAGAAAGGATTGCTTAACAGCGTAACACACATCTATGGATCATTTTATTGGTTTTTTTACCCCATTATTATACCACCTGACTATACCCTTGATGTACTCTGCCCAGCTTACATGTACCCCCACATTATAAATGAAAACACCAGCAATACTCTACTGCCAATCGAAATCCGCTCCCCAAAGCCAAATGGCGCTCCCTCCCATCTGAGCCCTACAGTGTGCCCAAACAGCAGTTTTCTTCCACACATATGGCATAGTCATACCCGGGAGAACCCTTTTAACAATTTTTGGGGTGTGTGTTTAATTTGCACCATCTGCATTGCATTCATTTATGGAAAAGACCTGTGGGATGAAAATGCTCACTACACCCCTTAATAAATGCCTTGAGGGGTGCAGTTTCCAAATGGGGTCACTTCTCAGGGGTTTCTTTTTATTATTTCACATCTGAGCCTCTGCAGTTGTGAACCAATACTTTGTAAATTGCCAAATTAGGCCACAATTTCGCATGGTACGCTTTCACTCCTGAGCCTGGTCGAATGTCCAGGCAAAAGATTAGGGCCACATGTAGGGTGTTTCTAAAACCGGGAAACACTGCATAATAATTAGAGAGCTGTCTTGTTATGGTGGCACAAGCTGTGCACCCCATATTGGCATATCTATGGAAAAAATTCAATTTTCACTCCAACATCGAGTGCACACTAATTTCTACAAAACACCTGCAGGGTTAACATGGTTACTACACCACTAGGTAAATGCATTGAGGGGTGTAGTTTCCAAAATGGGGTCACTTCTAGGGGGTTTCCACTGTTTTGGTCCCACAGGCACCCAGAATCCAATCCACAAAATCTGCACTCCAAATGGCGCTCCTTCCATTCTGAGCCCTGCCGTGTGCCCAAACAGCAGTTTATGACAACATATGGGGTATTGCCGTACTCTGGAGAAATCGCTTTACAAATGTTGGGTTCTTTTTTTCCTTTTGTTGAGAAAACGAAAAATTTTGCGCTAAAGCTACGTCTTATTGAAGAAAAAGGATTGTTTTTAGTTTCACTGTCCAATTCTAATAAATTCTATGAAACATCTATGGGGTGAAAATGCTTACTACACCCCTAGATGAATTCCTCAAGGGGTGTAGTTTCCTAAATGTAGTCACTTTTTGGGCGTTTTCATTGTTTTGTCCCCTCAGGGGCTTTGCAAATGTGACATGGCCTCCGCAAACTATTCCTGCTAAATGTGATCTCCAAAAGCCAAATAGCGCTCTTTCTAAGCCCTGCCGTGTGTCCAAACAGCAGTTTATTACCACATGTGGGGTACTGTTTTACTCAGGAGAAATTGCTTTACAAATTTTGCAGTGCTTTTTCTCCTTCAGTCCTTGTGGAAATGAGAAAAAATTTGCTAAACCTACATTTTCTTTGAAAAAATGTAGATTTTTATTTTCAGGGCCTACTTCCAATAATTTCTTTAAAAATCCTGTGCGGTCAAAATGCTCACTATACCCCTAGATAATTTCCTTGAGGTGTGTAGTTTCCCAAATGGGGTCTCTTTTGGGGGATTTCCACTGTTTTGGCACCGCAAGAGCCCTTCAAACCTGACGTGCCTAAAATATATTCTAATAAAAATAAGGCCCCAAAATCCACTAGGTGCGCCTTTGCTTCTGAGGCCGGTGCTTCAGCCCAGTAGCACGCTACGGCCACATGTGGGATATTTCCTAAAACTGCAGAACCTGGGCAATAGATATTGAGTTGCATTTCTCTGGTAAAACTTTCTGTGTTATAAAGAAAATTGGATTCAAAATTAATTTCTGCAAAAAAATATGAAATTTGTACATTTCACCTCTACTTTGCTTTCATTCCTGTGAAAAGTTTAAAGGGTTAAGAAATTTTCTAAATGCGGTTTTGAATACTTTGAGGTGTGACGTTTTTAAAATTGGGTGACCTTTTGGGGGTTTCTAATATATAAGGCCCTCAAAGCCACTTCACAACTGAAATGGCCCCTGTAAAATAGCCTTTTGAAAATGTGAGAAATTGCTGCTAAAGTTCAAAGCCTTGTAACGTCCTAGAAAAATAAAAGGATGTTCAAAAAACAATGCCAATCTAAAGTAGGCATATCGGGGATGTTAGTTAGCAACAATTTTGTGTGTTAGAACTGCCTGTCTTACAAGCAGATACATTTTAAGTTGAGAAAAATGCTTTTACCTATCCAAGCCATTTTGAGATTGTTTTCTCGTGACACATTGGGCTTTATGTTACTGGCAAAATTTGCTCGATACATTCAGTATTTAATTGTGAAAAACGCCAAAAATCTGGCTAAAAATTGGAAAAATTAGCATTTTTCTAAATTTAAATGTATCTTCTTGTGAGACAGGCAGTTATACCACACAAAATTGTTGCTAATTAACATCCCCATATGTCTACTTTAGATTGGCATTGTTTTTTTGAACATCCTTTTATTTTTCTAGGACGTTACAAGGCTTAGAACTTTAGCAGCAATTTCTCACATTTTCAAGAAAATTTCAAGTCTATTTTTACAGGGGGCAGTTCAGTTCTGAAGTGGCTTAGAGGGCCTTATATATTAGAAGCCCCCAATAAGTCACCCCATTTTAAAAACATCACCCATTAAAGTATTCAAAACAGCATTTAGAAAGTTTCTTAATCCTTTAGATGTTTCACAGGAATTAACCCTTTCGCGCCATTTCACGTACAGTTACGTGATGGGAGATGGTCTTTTCGCGCATCTCCACGTAACTGTACATGAAGGAGATGGAGCTGTCTCAGGAGCTGAGCCAGCGACATCACCGCCGGGTGACAGCTGTAGGTTACAGCTGGCACCCTGAGGTATCGGCCAGGTCCGGAGCTAGCCTCCGATCCGACCGATTAACCCCTCACATGCTGCGTTCAATAGAGATCGCAACATGTGAGGAGTTTATAGCCACCGGCGACCCAGCAACGCGATCGCTGTGTTGCCGGTGGCTGCAAAGGCGATCGGAGGGCTAATACTTACCTCCCGGTCCGCCAGTAACGGAATCCTCCTATGCCCCGTCGTCGGCGGGGCCCAGGAGGTTTCCGGTACCATCGGCAAGATGGCGCCGGCTCTGCTTCCGGCTCAGAAGCTGAGCCGGCGTCATCAGCAGTGGGTGTCCGCTGTATGTTACAGCGGACACCCCGATCTATAGGCAGGAACCGGAGCTAGCTCCGATTCCTGCCATTAACCCCTTCAATGCAGCGATTCAATGCAATTGGTTTGTATTCAATTGGCAGCCTTGCCATGCGATGGCAATGCTGGCGACTGCTACTATGGCAACAGAATGCCTAACAATGGCTTCCTATCTGCCATTACGTTAGCCGATTAGGCCCCGCCCGGAGGCGGAGCCTGATCGGCTTGCTGTCAGTGAACAACTGACAGTTCTAATACATTGCACTACATAGGTAGTGCAATGTATTAGAACATCAAACAAACAGTTGGACCTTCAAGTCCCCTAGTGGGACTAAAGAAAAGTGTAAAAAAAAAAGTGTAAAAATAAAAGTTGTAAAACATACAATAAAAGTTTCAAGTAATAAAATAAAACACAATCACCCTTTTTCCCTTATCAAGTCATTTATTATTGAAAAAAATAATAAAGCCATACATATTTGGTATCGCTGCGACCGTAACGATCTTAACTATAAAAATATTATGTTATTTATTCCGCACAGTGAACGCGGTAAAAAAAAAAACTAAAAAATACTGACATAATTGCTATTTTTTGGTCACTTTGTCTTCCAAAAATGTAAATAAAAAGTGATCAAAAAGTCGCATGTACCTAAAAATGGTACCTATAAAAACTATAACTCGTCTCGCCTAAAAACAAGCCCTCGTAGAGCTCCGTCAACGAAAAATGTAAAACCGTTATGGCTCTCACAACAAACCAGCCCTCATACCACTAAGTCTATGAAAAAATAAAATTAGTTAAGGCACCAATAAGCCAGGAAATAAAAATATGCAGTTGTGCCGGCCCGAGGGGAACGTTTCTTCTGTTTCAAGTGGCGAATTATCAAGGCCCCTAAAATTAGGGAATCAGGAAGGGGAGGGCCCAAACATATCTGCTGGAAGTGAGGGTGCCCGTATTATACCAGGACAACAATTTCCCAGCAAAATTCCCCAAACTTCAAAGGTGCCGAGTGTGGACCAAAAGGAGAATAAGTAGAGACCATTTATTAGTGCGACACCGGCCTGTGCAGAAAGGATTGTGTCACAGCATAACACACATCTTTGGATTATTTTATTGTTTTTTTTTACCCCACTATACCACCTGACTATTCCCTTATATACTCCGCCCGCCTTACATGTACCCCCACATTATAAACGGAAACACCAGTAAGACTCAAAACAAAACTACTACAAGCAAAATCCACGCTCCAAAAGCCAAATGCCGCTACCTGCCTTCTGAACCCTACAGTGTGCCCAAACAGCAGTTTACTGGAGTCTCCAGATGCCTTAACTCCTAAGTCATCACCCCTATAACCTCAGTTTTATTGCCCCGGCTTATCTTAATGATATATCACTTCATGTACTAATTGTCTTTGTGTAACATCTAAATGTTGTGCTTTTTTCTAAGTCATTCATTTGTAAACTGCCTGAAGAAGGAGCCTCTGCGCTCTGAAAGCTTGCATATAGAACTTTTATGGTTAGCCAATAAAGGTATCATACCTATTATACTTTTGTCTTTTTTGACTCAAAAGTATTTAACATTTCATGCAAAAAAAAAAGAAATTTTAACATTTCACATCTACTTTGCTTTAATTCCTGTGAAACCTCTAAAGGGTTAAGAAACTTTCTAAATGCTGTTTTGAATACTTTGAGGGGTTAAGTTTTTAAAATGGGGTGACTTATCAAGGGTTTCTAATATATAAGGCCCTAAAATCCACTTCACAACTGAACTGGCCCCTGTAAAAATAGCCTTTTGAAATTTTCTTGAAAATGTGAGAAATTGCTGCTAAAGTTCTAAGCCTTGTGATGTCATAGAAAAATAAACGGATGTTCAAAAAACGATGCCAATCTAAAGTAGACATATGGGTGATGTTAGCAACAATTTTGTGTGGTATAACGATCTGTCTTACAAGCAGATACATATAAACTTAGAAAAATACTAATTTTTTCAATTTTTCGCTAAATTTTGGTGTTTTTCACAATTAAATACTTAATGTATCGAGCAAATTTTGCTAGTAACATAAAGTCCAATGTGTCACGAGAAAACAATCTCAGAATCGCTTGGATAGGTAAAAGCATTCCGGAGTTATTGCCACATAAAGTGACACATGTCAGATTTGAAAAAATAGGCTGTGTCCTTAAGGCCAAAACAGGGGTTACAGAAAGTATAGGTGAAATTTACAAATGTAATTTCTTTATGTAGAAATAATTTTTTAATCCATTTTTTTTTTAATGTAACACAGAAGATTTTACCAGAGGAACACAACTCAATATTTATTGCCCAGGTTCTGCAGATTTAGGAAATATCCCACATGTGGCCCTAGTGTGGTAATGTACTGAAGCACCGGCCTCAGAAGCGAAGGAGTACCTAGAGGATTTTTTGGCCTTCTTTTTATTAGAATATATTTTAGGCACAATGTCAGGTTTGAAGGGCTCTTGTGGTGCCAAAACAGTGGAAATCCCCCAAAAGTGACCCCATTTGGGAAACTACACACCTCAAGGAAATTATTTAGGGGTATAGTGAGCATTTTGACCCCACAGGTTCATTGCAGAAATTATTGGAAGTAGGCCGTAAAAATTACAATTTTTCTTTTTTTTTCAAAGAAAATGTAGGTTTAGCTAACTTTTTTTAATTTCCACAAGGACTGAAGGAGAGAAAGCACCGCAAAATTTGTAAATCAATTTCTCCCGAGTAAAACAATACCCCACATGTGTTCATAAACTTCTGTTTGGACACACAGCAGGGCTTAGAAGGGAAAGAGCACTATTTGGATTTTGGTGCTCAAATTTAGCAGTAATGGTTTGTGGAGGCCATGTCGCCCTGAGGGGGCAAAACATTGGAAACCCCCCACAAGTAACCCCATTTTGGAAGCTACACCCATTGAGGAAATTATTTAGGGGTATAGTCAGCATTTTGACCGAACAGGTTTTTTGCAGAAATTATTGGAAGTAGGCCGTAAAAATTAAAATCTACATTTTTTTTCAAAGAAAAGCTAACTTTTTTTAATTTCCACAAGGACTGAAGGATAGAAAGCACCGCAAAATTTGTAAAGCAATTTCTCCCTAGTACGGCAATACCTCATATGTGGTAATAAAGTGCTTTTTGGGCACACAGTAGGGCTCAGAAAGGAAAGAGTGCGATTTAGCTATTGGAGTGCAAATTTTACTGGATTCGTTTCTGGGCGCTTTGTCGCATTTGCAAAGCCCCTGTGGGACCAAAGCAGTTGAAACCCCCCAGAAGTGACCACATTTTGGAAAATAGACCCCTGAAGGTATTCATCCAAGGGGTGTAGTGAGCATGTTAACCCCTCAGGTGTTTTGCAGAAATTAGCGTGCACTCGATGTTGCAGAGTGAAAATGGGATTTTTTCCATAGATATGCCAATATGTGGTGCCCAGCTTGTGCCACCATAACAAGACTACTCTCCAATTACTATGCTGTGTTTCCCGGTTTTAGAAACACCGTACAAGTGGCCCTAATCTTTTGCCTGGACATTTGACAGGGCTCAGGAGTGAAAGAGTAACATGTAAAATTGAGGCCTACTTTGGCGATTTACAAAGTATTGGTTCACATTTGCAGAGCTCTGATGTGAAATAAAAGAAACTCCTGAAAAGTGACCCCATTTTGGAAATTGCACCCCTCAAGGCATTTATAAAAAGGTGTAGTGAGCATCTTCACCCCACAGGACTTTTCCATAAATGATTGCGCTGCGGGTGGTGCAAAGTAAAAATTTAAATTTTTCCCTAGATATGTCGTGCCCAGTTTGTGACACACACCCCAAAAATTGTTAAAAGGGTTCTCTCGGGCATGGTGATGCCATATATGTGGAAGTAAACTGCTGTTTGGACACACTGTAGGGTTCAGAGGGGAGGGAGCACCATTTTTCTTTTGGAGTGTGGATTTGCTTGGTAGTAGTTTGCTTTGAGTATTGCTGGTGTTTCTGTTTATGTAAGCCGGGCAGAGTACATCAGCTGCATAGTCAGGTCGTATAATAATTGGGTTAAAAAAAACAAAACAATAAAATAATCCACAGATGTGTGTTACGCTGTGCTCAATCCTCTTAGTCTCATATTCTGCATAGGCCGGTGTCGCACTGATAAATGTCCTTCCTTATCCCCCATTTGGTCCACACTCTGCACCTTTGCAGTTTGGGGAATTTTGCTGGGAAGTGTTGTCCTGTTATAATACGGGCGCCCTCGCTTTCAGCAGATGTTTGGGCCCTGCCCTTCCTGGTTCCCTAATTTTAGGGCCTTGATAATTCGCCTCTTGAAACAGAAGAAATGTTCCCCTCGGGCCGGCATGACTGCATATTTTTATTTCCTGACTAATGGAAGGCTTAACTAATTTTATTTTTTGATTGATGTAGCGGTATGAGGGCTGTTTTTTTGCAAGACAAGGTGTTGTTATTATTGATATTATTTTGCGGTACATGCGACTTTTTGATCACTTTTTATCCTATTTTTTGGGAGGCAAGGGACCCAAAAACTGCATTTCTGCCATATTTTTCTTAGTTTTTTTTATACATCGTTCACTATGCGTTATAAATTACATGTTACTGCGGGTCAGTAAGATTTCGGCGATACCAAATTTATAGCACTTTTTTATGTTTTACAACTTTTTGCACAATAAAATAACTTTTGTAAAAAGAATGTCTTTTTTTTTTTGTCGCCAAGTTGTAAAGGTTTTAAGTTTTTTCATCAACGGAGCAGTATGAGGGCTTGTTTTTTGCGAGACGAGCTATAGTTTTTATAGACACCATTTTTTGGATACATGCTACTTTTTGATCACTTTTTATTCCAATATTTGTAGGGCAAAGTGACCAAAAAAACAGAAATTCTGGTATAGTTTTTTATGTTTTTTATTTTTATTTTTTTACGCTGTTCACCGCGTGGAATAAATAACATAATATTTTTATAGTTCAGGCGGTTACGGACACGGCGATACTAAATATGTATGGTTTATTTACTTTTTTCAATAATAAAAGACTTTATAAGGGAACAGGTTGTGTTTTATTTTATTACTTGAAAATTTTCTTATGTTTTTCTTATGTTCTTATGTTTTTGTTCACTAGGTACCTCGAAGGTCCAACTGTCAGATTTAGTTTTTTTCTAATACAGTGCACTACCAATGTAGTGCAATATATTGGATCTGTCAGTCATTTACTGACAGCAAGCCGATTAGCCTTCGCCTCCCGGCGGGGCCTAATCGGCTTCCGTAATGGCAGAGCAGGAGGCCTTTGTTACGCTTCCTGTTACCATATGCCAACCGAGAATTAACCCCAAATACACCGGTGGTCCTAGTGACTGATAGATCAAACCAAAAAAGAAGAAAAGGTCACGACCATGTAATTGAAAAAATACAGAATATCCTTTATTAATGTCAATTAGACACATACAAGCAGATAAAACTAGACCAGATAAAAATAGCATAACCCTCGCAGGATAAAAGATGGAATCAGAACACTAAAAGCAGCGGAACACCCAGATAGTCCTCTGGTCATAGGATTGCCCAAAGTGCTAAAGTAAATGCATAGTAAGCTTTTAAACAAGTGAAAGGTATAACACATTTGCACAGATTGGTGTATAGACAAATGTAAGTACAATTGAACAATCAAATCTAAGCAACTATATACCTACACCTGCAAAGTACGGGAATAGCCGGGAGATCAAAACCGGGGGTCCGCTGCTGAACCCGACGCGCGTTCTGGGTGTTCCGCTGCTTTTAGTGTTCTGATTCCATCTTTTGTATGCTTTATGGCAAAAATATTTGAACTGGATAAAATGGGTTAAAAGAAACAATCAAACACACAGATCAGTTATCTAGTGTACATGTGGTAGCACAGTGTGGCCCATAATCAAGCTGGAAACTTGCTCACTTTGTGGAGTTATGCTGACCAAGCACATGTCAAGTGTAATGAGTGGTGAATTGCCTGTGGTTGAAGCCGCTTCCATTCCTGCAGAGACCGTATTCCTACAATTGTAGAGATTGGAACCTTATAGTAGCAGGACTCCTTTTAAAGGGGATGTCCAGGATCACTGATTTTTTATTTATTTTTTTCCCCAGAACCCTCTTCACTTTTGTCCATGGACCCTGTCTTGTATTGCAGCTCAGCCCCATTAAAGTGAGCTGCAATACCAGACAACGTCCATAGGCCAGATTGAAGCTTTTTCCGGAACAAAAAAATACCTTTTTATTTTTTGTATTTTTTTTTTTACCTACCATTCGCAACCCTCAGAGATGTGCTCATATTCAATATGTCATTTGTCTAATTATACTAGGCTCTAAATCATATCCATTTAGAAGATTAAACAGAATGGTAATTGTGCCTCGGACAGTGTATTGACTTTTGTGTGGTGAACTATATAAAAGTTTCTAAATTTAACGATAAAAGCTCACTCTAAGCTTTGATGTGTGTGTCTTTATGCCCTATATAGCAAAAAGTATGTGGACACCTAACTATCACACCTCTGAGCTTTTCAGACATCCCATTACAAAACCTTAGGAGTTAAAGGGGTTTTCCAGCTTCTGACAACTGATGACCTATCCACCAGACAGATCAGTACATGATCTGTGGGGGTCCGACACCCGGGCCTCGCACAGATCAGCTGGTCCGGTTCCTCCGTGCACTGGACGTACAAGCCATAAGCAGTTAGCTCCGGCCACGGAATAGCGGCCGAGCTGCAGTACTGCTGCTCTGCTTCTATTCAAGCGAATAGGAGCGGACCTGCAGTTCTGCAGCACAGCCGCTATGCTATGTACGGGGCCAACTGCTTCCGGTCTCCGTACATCGCATTATGTGCCACAACATCCGGTGCCCGCAGGCCACCAGACCGGCTTATCGTTGTGGGGTCCTGGTGCCGAACCCGCACTGATGACATACTGATGACCTATCCAGTAAATAGGTCATCAGTTGTCAGAAGGTGGGCAACCCCTTTAATATGGAGTTAGGCCTGCTTTTGCGGCTATAACAGCCTCTGCTCTTCTGGGAAGGCTTTCTACAAGATTGGAGTGTGTCTCTGGGAATTTGTGTCCATCCAGACAAAAGAGCATTTGTTAGGTCAGACAATGATTTTGTTAGAGAATATCTTGAAAGGCATTTAATTGGGATTGATGTCTGAGACCTATGCAGGCCATTTAAATTCCTCCACCCCAAACTAGTCATGCCTTGTCTTTATGGACCTCGCTTTGTACACAGGGGCACAGTCATGCTAGAACAGGATTGGGCCTTCCCCAAACTGTTGCCACACATTTGGAAGGATACAATTGTCTAAAATGTCTTTGTATGGGGTAACATTACCCTTTACTGGAAATAAGGGGCCTAGTCCAAACACTGAAACACAGCCCCCGACCTTTATCCCTCCTTCACCAAATTATACAGAAGGCACTATGCATTCCGGTAGATAGCGTTTTGGCATCTGCCAAACTCAGAAATCGTCCATCAGACTGCCAGATAGTGATATGTCATTCATCGCTCCAGAGAATTTGTTTTCTTTGCTACAGAGTCAAGTGGCGGCATGCCGTGAACACTTCAGCCAACGCTTGGCATTGTGCATGGTCATCTTAGGCTTGTGTGCAGCTGCTCGTTCATGGAAACCCATTTCAGGAAGCTCCCGACTTCGTTTTTATTCTGACTTCCTTTCCAGAAGCTGTATTTACGCGTAGTGTGTTTCAGCACTCGGCGCCCCCGCTCTGTAACTTTGCATGGTCTACCGCTTCGTGGCTTAGCTGTTACTCCTAGTAACTTCCACTTCACAATAATAGCAATTAGAGTTGACCAGGGCAAATCTAGCAGATCAGTTTTACAAAGTGACTTATGGCAAAGGTGACATCCTATGACAGTACCACATTTTAAGTCACTGGGCTCTTCAGTCTATGGAGATTGCATGGATGTGTGCTTGATTTTAATCACCTGCTTGCAATGGGTGTGGCTGAAACAATTTAACTCAATAATTAGGAGTGGGGTGTCCACATACTTTTGGCCATATGGTGTATATTAAATATAGGTTGTTGTGTTGTATTACATGGATGGGTCTTTGTATATTTGGACTTTGGAGCCCAATAAATGAATTTACATTTACCCGTTTTCATGCTACAGGTATTCCTATAGAGAGGTCTTATAAGGTTTTTTTTATTCACTTGCAGACTACACACAATTCATTTGTTTCAATAGGGGGCAGTGTAGGATGACACTTGAATTACTGTGGCACTACGTTCTTCTTGGAGAGAGAAGAGAAAAAGTGAGCTAAAATAATTTACCCAAACAGGGAAAGCAGTCTGAGTCATAGTGTAGAGGGATCCTGCTCGATAATAAAGTTCTGTGATCACAGCAGGATCGCACGGATTCAAGCAAGTGGTGTCTCTGATTGACCGTCGCTGGTCATATTGCATTGTTGTCTATACTATTATCTGTGCAGGCTTATTGCCTGAAAGTAATATTGAATACATTGTACTACATAGCATCTCCTAGAGGGAACCTACCAATGCTGTCTGTACAATCCCATATGAAAGCGAAACAATTTTGCACAATTGCACTCAGGGTAGAATAATATCTCAGCCATTTAGTAGTACGGTTAATGAAAAACCGAAACCCCTCAAGGTCCTAAATGGGTAAAAAAAAAAAAAAAGTTTTTAACATTCTTGCTCTCAAAATTCTCCTCAACTTACCCCACCTCCAGCCTCTATATATCCCCGCCGCTCTAGTGTTATAATTTTACCATCCATTGTGACACGTCACGTAACTACTTCAGGAAGTCACCACTGGCCCCAGTTACATTCCATCCAAAGTGACGTCCCATGGCAGCGATTAGCCTTTATCATGTAACAGCCATAATACCGGTACGGTGGGGGAATAAAGGAGCGTTGTAGAGGTAAGTGTAGTATAAACCTGATTTTTATTTGCCTTTTTTGGGCGTTTCGGGAAGTTTTCATGAGAATCTTAAATATAACATTCTCCTTCCAGACTCTGTATTACGATGGCAACACGTTAGTGTTAATTTCTTATCTTCTTCTAGTATATCACGACATCTCATCAAAGTATAAGAGAACTACAATTAAAATGAAGAAACAGAACCACGGTAAGTAAGGGGTTTTCCCCTCAGTCAGCAAGATTTTGTATTATACTCACAAAATATAATAAATGTTTGAAAGCTTTGAAATAGAAGGGAAATGTATGAAGGGATAGAAGAAATCAGCCATCCTCTGATTGGGCCCATTACCTTAAAGAGGCTCTGTCACCAGATTTTGCAACCCCTATCTGCTATTGCAGCAGATCGGCGCTGCAATGTAGATTACAGTAACGTTTTTATTTTTAAAAAACGAGCATTTTTGGCCAAGTTATGACCATTTTTGTAGTTACGCAAATGAGGCTTGCAAAAGTCCAAGTGGGTGTGTTTAAAAGTAAAAGTCCAAGTGGGCGTGTATTATGTGCGTACATCGGGGCGTTTTTACTACTTTTACTAGCTGGGCGTTCTGATGAGAAGTATCATCCACTTCTCTTCAGAACGCCCAGCTTCTGACTCACAGGTCCTGCATCGTGTCGGCCACATCGGCACCAGAGGCTACAGTTGATTCTGCAGCAGCATCAGCGTTTCTACATTGCGTTTCTACATTGCAGCGCCGATCTGCTGCAATAGCAGATAGGGGTTGCAAAATCTGGTGACAGAGCCTCTTTAAGTGGAACCAAATCTGCTTTTTTCGCTTTTGAAAACTCTTCTTTCATTGTAGAAGTTCAGTATTCTACAAAGCGTTATGGAGCGCTGCCTGGACCTCTGCTTTCTGAACGCGAAGTCTGGGGGAGAATTACCAAAACAAGTTCAAAGGAAAAAGTAGTGCAGTTGCTCACCGCAACCTACTAAATTACAGCTCTCAGGGGATTTTTTTGTTTTGGGTCTTCTGCAAAAAGAAGCAGCATCCTAATTGGTGCTATGGGCAACTGCTCATCTTTGCACCAGTTTTGACAATCTCCCCCATCAGTGGGTTGAGGGTGGCACCCCATAGCCAGTATCGCTGTGTGTTACATGCTTACTAGACACACACAACCTTACACATTCACACCATTTGCCACTTGAGACAATTTTTTGTTCATTGCAAAAAAGAACAAAAGTCAGCATCCAAAAACTTGCAGTCATGATTTCTTCCATTGCCAACATGTCATATGCAACATTTTAACCCTCACTGGGGTCTTTATCTAGCACGTAATATGTTGGCAATGATATAGAAAAAAATCACGATTGCAAGTTTTTGGATGCTGGCCGCTTTTTTTTTAAGGCTTTGAATATTGTTGAATCCTATTGAGGGATTCTGGATCTGTTTGGTCCTATGGGAGCAGAGAGGGCTGGTCACACTGGAATTTTCCTATAATTATTTGTTTATTGTGATTGTGTATTTTCATTTAACCCCTACCCGCACCAGGACGTAACTGTCCGTCGTTGCGGGAGGTTACTTCCCGCACGAGGACGTATAGTTACTGAGCATTTCCCGGTGCACACTGTCGCCGACAGTGTGCACTGGGAACCGGGAGGTCAGCTGTCGCCGACAGCTGACACTCCCCTCTTGCCGGCCAGCGGTCCTTTGCCGCTGATTTCGGCGAATTAACCCCTTAAATTCGGCGATCGGGTGCAATCGCCGAATTTTAGGGGTTTCTAGCATATCGGCAGACCCCCGTCCGAAATCGCGGGGTCTGCCGATAGTTAGTATGGCAAACGGAAGCCAAACAATGGCTTCCGGGTCTGCCATGGACGGAAGCCCATCAGGACCAACCTTCGGCTGGTCCTGATAGGCTTCCTGTCAGAGTGACAGAAAGTCACTGTGCCGTTCCCGATGCACACTGTCGGCGACAGTGTGCATCGGGAACTTGGAGATCAGCTGTCCCCGACAGCTGACACTCTCCAGTGTTGCCGATCAGCGGCTCATCGCCGCTGATTTAGGCAATTAATCCGTTACATGCGGGGCTCGATTGCGATCTCCGCATGTAGCGGGTTTGTAGCGCATCAGCAGCCCCCATGCAATCGTGGGGGCTTCTGATGCTTGTGATGGCACCCGAGGGCCAGACAACGGCCCCCAGGTCTGCCATGTATGTCAGCCTATGAGGATCAGCCTCTGCTGATCCTCGTAGACCAACTGTCAGAATGACTGTGACGTCACACTGACAGTTGGAATACATTACACTACCTAGGTAGTGTAATGTATTCTAGCAGCGATCAAAGCTGCAGGTAAAAAAAGAAAGTGTAAAAAAAAAGTTAATAAACAAAAATATAAAGTGTAAAAAGTTAAAAAAAGTTAATTAAAATGTTTTATAAAAGTGTAAAAATAAAAGGTTTTGTTTTCCTATAATAAGTCATTTATTATAGGGAAAAAATGAAAACGTTAAAAAAAAGTACACATATTTGGTATCGCCGCGTTCGTAACGGCCCAAACTATGAAACTATAATGTTAATTTTTCCGCACGGTGAACGCAGCAAACAAAATAAACGGAAAACTGTCAGCATCGCTATTTTTTGGTCACCACCCCTCCCAAGATATAGAATAAAAAGTGATCAAAAAGTCGCATTTACCCCAAAATGCTACCAATAAAAACTACAACCCGTCCCGCAAAAAACAAGACCTCCCACAGCTTTTTTGACGAAAAAATAAAAAAGTTACGGCTCAGAATAGCGTGTCCCAGAAAATAAATTATTTTATAGAAACTTAATTTTATTGTGCAAACGCTGCAAAACGTAAAAAAAACTATACACATATGGTATCGGCGTAAACGTACCGACCGGCAGAATAAATTAAAACGTAATTTATTGCGCACGGTGAACACTGTAATAAATAAATAATTTAAAGCGCCAAAATTGCTGTTTTTTGCTCACCTTAGCTCTAAAAAAGATCCTGAGGGGCCAAAATGCTCACTATACCCCTAGAAAAATTCCTTGAGGGGTGTAGATTCCAAAATAGGGTGACTTTTGGGGGGTTTCCACTGTTTTGGTCCCTCCGGGGAGTTGCAAACCCGTCATGGCACTGAAAACCAATCCAGCAAAATCTGCGCTCCAAAATTGAAAAGGCGCTCCCTCCCGTCTGAGCCTTGCTGTGGGTCCAAACATCAGTTTAAGACCACATATGGGGTATTGCCGTAATCGGGAGAAATTGCTTTACAAATGTGGGCGGCTTTTTCTCCTTTATTACCTTGTAAAAATGAAAAAAATTCTATGTTTCCACAGAAAAATAGGTGATTTTCTTCTTCACAGACTAATTCCACTAAATTCTGCAAAAAAACTGTGGGGTCAAAATGCTAACTATACCCCTAGAAAAATGCCTTGAGGGGTGTAGTTTCCAAAATGGGGTCACTTTTTGGGGGTTTCGACTGTTTAGGTACCACAAGACCTCCTCAAACCAGACATGGTGCCTAAAATATATTCCTAAAAAAAGGAGGCCCCAAAATCCCCTAGGTGCTCCTTTGCTTCTGAGGCCGTGTTTCAGTCCTTTAGGACACTAGGGCCACATGTTGGATATTTCTAAAATCTGCAGAATCTGGGCAATAAATATTGAGTTGTGTTTCCCTGGTAAAACCTTCTGTGTTACAGATTTTTTTTTATTACAAATGAATTTCGGCAAAAAAAATGAAATTTGTAAATTTCACCTCTACTTTGCCTTAATTCCTGTGAAACGCCTAAAGGGTTAAAATACTTTCTGAATGTGCTTTTGAATACCATGAGGGGTGCAGTTTTCAAAATGGGGTGATTTATGGGGACTTTCTAATATATAGGGCCCTCAAAGCCACTTCAGAACTGAACTGGTCCCTGAAAAAATAGCCTTTTGAAATTTTATTGAAAATATGAGAAATTGCTGCTAAAGTTCTAAGCCTCGTAACGTCCTACAAAAATAAAAGTACATGAAAAAAAATGATGCAAACATAAAGTAGACATATGGGGGATGTTAACTAGTAACTATTTTGTGTGGTATTACTATCTGTTTCACAAGCAAATACATTTAAATTTAGAAAAATGCTAATTTTTGCAAATTTTTGCTACAAGGATCCGCTCAAGGATCTCCAGGGTTACCAGAGACGCGTCGTCGTCTAAACCACTCTGATTGCGGCGAGCCTCCTTGCTGCTTCGCCAATCTGGAAAAGTCATTAGTGACCTGTCTACTCCGGATTGGCGGCGGGTCGGCAGCTACGTCAGAGGAGGGCTCAAGCCCTTCATATGCTCTGAGCCTCGCCGGCGCGTGTGCGGCCATTTGCATTAGAGTCGTGCACGCGCCGGGAGGTATAAACTCACACTAAATTGTGCTAACCGGCCCATAACATCATAAAATCCCTGATGATGTATCACATAGAACAGTGATACTGAAACGCGTAGGGTTGTAATCAATTGTTCAGCAAGTGGCTTCAGGGTGGTATAGCATAAGAGGAGATATTGGTCTGTAAACGGAACTGTAAATAGACCATCTCTTTTCTCTGACCACTTGTCTGAGCTGGCTGGGCTGTAATCCATTTTTTCAGCAAGTGGTTTTAGGGGTGTATATTATAAGAGGAGATATCAGTCTGCAAGCAGAATTGTTAATAGACCGTCTCCTGTCTCTGACCACTTGTCTGAGCCTGTTTTCATATGCTATTGGGCTATAAGAGCTAATTTTAATATTCTATCAATAAAATCAATTTTTAATCGTTCTAATCAGGCAGTAAAACTTATAGTACACTGCTACTATTCCAGACTGTGTTTTCTACTGGTGATATCTCCGTTAGGGTCACAGCTAGAACTGCAATCCTGGTGTCATATGAAAGATTAGAATCTCCTCTTTAGGCCTTATTCACACGAACAGGTCACTTTTGCGCGTGTAAAATACGCAGCATTGCAGTTCCGTGTGGTATCCGTGTACGGTACGCATCTGCGTTTTTTACACGTGTATGTCACGCGTTTTTCACGTCAGGAAAAAAAACTGAAGGAGGTGTTCTATTTTTTCCTCATTTCTTTAGCAAGTAGAGCGTGAAAAACACGGACAGCACACGGATGACGTCCGTGTGCTGTTCGTGATATTCACGCACCCATTGACTTCAATGGGTGCGTGATGCGCAAAAAACACAAGTATAGAACATGCAGCGAGTTTCACGCTGCGTGAAAAACAATGTCTGAGTGGCCCCATTGAATTGCATAGGTCTGTGTGACGTCCGTTGTTTTAACGCGCATAACACGGACGTGAAATACGCTCATGTGAATAAGGCCTTCGAACGCTGTTCTAGGTGGTCCACAGCCCGGGATATGGCTGTTTGAAGTGATCACCCTTCAGACGGTCTCACACTGTGTGAAACCGTTTCATGCTGATAGGACAGCGTCAGAGGCTGTGAGGTAGCTCCACCTCAGGAGAAGCACTGCTGTTACCTCCCACTTGTCTAATGCTGGGTACAAACTGAGTTTTTTGCAGGCAGAAAATCTGCCTCAAAACTCCATTTGGAATTTTGAGGCAGAATTTGCTCTGCCCACACGCCTATTTCTGCTGCGCTTTTCACCCGCGGCCATTGAGCGCCGCTGGCAAAAAACACGGCGAAATCCGCTTTCTCTGCCTTCCATTGATGTCAATGGGAGGTCAGAGACGTAAACGCCCAAAGGTAGGGCATGTCTCTTCTTTTTCCCGCGAGACTTTTTCTGATCGCGGGAAAAAAACGCCTCCGCTTCCCATTGAAATCAATGGGAGGCATTTTCGGCTGTTTTTTGGCGCATTTTCCAACACTGTTTCCGCGTCAAAATACGTGTCAAAAAACTGTGTGAACTGATCCTAATAAATGCTCCTTCACATATTTAGAAAAATGCTCATAACTTTGCAAATAAAAGTTTTTTTAAAACAAATAACACTGTAGTTATCAGCGGCAAAGCGCCTATTAGATTAGTTAGGAGATAGGGAATTGATAAACAGGTGACAGTCTCTTTAAGGGTATGTGCACACGTAGTGTATTACGTCGTTTTTCGGGACGAAAAACGGCTGAAAAATCGGAAGCAGAACGCCTCTGAAAATCTGCTCATTGATTTGAAAAACGGCCGCCAAAAAGAAGTGCATGTCACTATTTTAGCCGTTTTTCATAGACTCTATAGAAAAACAGCTCTAAAAACGCGGCTTTGAATAAAAAATGTCTAAAAATGACGAGCTGTTTTCCCTTGAAAATAGCTCCGTATTTTCAGCCGGTTTTGATTGTGTGTGTGCACATACCCTAACTCCTTCCCGTCACAGCCACTTTTGGACTTAATGACAGCCTCATTTTTAAAGGGTAGCTAAACATTTGACAAACTTCTAACATGTCATAGTGACATGGCAGAAGTCGGGATTGGTGGGCGTCCGAGCACCGAGAACCCCACCAATTGCTAGAATGAAGCAGTTGAAGTGCTCGTGTGAGCGCTCAGCTGCTTCGTGTCTGTTCGGCTTTTTCCGGAAAGCCGATGTATCGGAGCACGGGCTCATAGGCTTTCTATTGAGTCCGAACATGGATACATTTATTTCCGGAAGCAGCCGAACAGACACGAAGCGCCTGAGCGCTCACACGAACGCTTCAGCCGCTTCGTTCTAGCAATTGGTGGGGGTCTCAGTGCTTGGACGCCCACCAATCCAAACTTCTGACATGTCACTATGACATGTCAGAAGTTTGTCAAACGTTTAGCTACACTTTAAAATCTGACATATGTCACTTTATGTAGTAATTCTTTCACCAAGCGATTCTGAGATTGTTTTCCCGTGATAAATTGTACTTTATCTCAGGGGTGAAATTTTTTGTCGATAAATTCATTGCTTATTTGTGAAAAACACCATTTTCAGACGTTTTTTTTAAGCCACTCGAGATTTTCGCTTTTTTTTACGGCCGTTTTTGGAGCGGTTTTCAATAGTCTATGGAAAACCGCTCCAAAAACGTCCCAAGTAGTGACCTGCACTTCTTTTTCGCGTCCTTTTTTTACGCGGCCGCTTTACAAAACGGCCGCGTAAAAAAACGGCCCATCAGAACATAACGCCGTATTTTCCATTGCAATCAATGGGCAGATGTTTGCAGGCGTTCTGCTTCTGATTTTTCAGCCATTTTTCAGGCATTTACGGCCCGAAAAACGGACGAAAATGGGCCGTGGGAACATACCCTAATAGCACACAAAATAGTTACTAATTATGTGCTCAAAATCCAAATGGCTCTCCTTCTCTTCTGATTCCTGCCGTGTGTCCAAACAGCAGTTTGCGATCGCATATGGGGTATTGCTGTACTCAGAAGAAAATGCTTTACAAACGTTGAGGTGCTTTTCTCCTATAGTCCTTGTGAAAATGCTAAATATTTGGGAAAAAAATTATATATTTTTTTATTTTTCACATCCCAATTCTAATGAATTTAGCAAAAACCTGTGTGGTTAAAATGCTCACTACACCTCTAGATGAATTCCTCAACATGTATAGCTTACCAAATGGAGTCACATTTCAGGGGTTTTTACTGTACTGGTACAGGGGCTCTGTAAATGCAACATGGCACCAAGGAATCAATCCAGCAAAATCTGTGATTCAAATGGTGCTCCTTCCCTTCTGAGCCCTGTCATTTATCCAAGCAGGCAGCAGTTTATGACCACATATGGGGTATTTCCCTACTCTGAAGAAGTTGCTTTACAAATGTTGGGGTTCTTTTTCTCCTTTATTTGTTGACAAAATGAAAAATTTTGAAATACAGCTACGTCTTATTGGAAAAAAAATAATTTTACATTTTCACTGCCCAATCCTAGTAAAATCTATGGAACACCTGTGGGGTCAAAATGCTCACTACACCCCTAGATGAATTTCTTTGTGGGTGTAGATTCCAAAATGGGGTCTTTTTGAGATGTTTCCTTTTGTTTTGGCACCACAAGACCTCTTCTAACCTGACATGGTGCCTAAAATATAATCTAATAAAAAGAAGGCCCCAAAATCCAATAGGTGCTCCTGAGGCCTGTGTTTCAGTCCAGTAGCACACTAGGGCCACGTGGGATATTTCTAAAAACTGCAGAATGCGGGCAATAATTATTGAGTTGCGTTTCTCTGGTAAAACCTTCTGTGTTACCGAAAAAAATCGATTGAATTTCTGCAAAAAAAAAATGAGATTTGTAAATTTCACCTCCACTTTGCTTCAATTCCTGTGAAACGCCTAAAGGGTTAAGAAACTTTCTAAATGCGGTTTTGAATACTTTGAGGGGTGCAGTTTTTAAAATGGGATAATTTATGGGGGTTTCCAAAGATATATAGGCCCCTCAAAGCCACTTCAGAACTGAACGGAAGCCTATAAAAATGGGCTTTTGAAATGTTCTTGAAAGTGTGAGAAATTGCTGCTAAACTTATAAGGTATGTAACGTCTTTGAAAAATAAAAGGATGTTCAAAAAATTATGCCAACATAAAATTCACATATGGGAAATGTAAACTAGTAATTATTTTGTGTGATATTACCATCTGTCGTACAAGCAGATACATTCAAATTTAGAAAAATGACAATTTTTGCAATTTTGAGTGTTTCACAAATAAGCAATGAATTTATCGGCCAAATTTTACCCCTGACATAAAGTACAATTTGTCACGAGAAAACAATCTCAGAATTGCTTGGCTAGGTGAAAACATTTCAAAGTTAATACCACATAAATTGACACGTCAGATTTTAAAAATGGGGCTCTGTCATTTAGTCCAAAAGTGGCTGCAATGGGAAGGGGTTAAAGTTGGCAATCAACCATTTAATTTCAAGTCCCAAGATCTGTGTAGATTAATGTCATTATATATCTGTATAGGGGACCTCTGATGTGATAAATAATGTCATTCTGCATTCCTGCAGCCACCACTAGGGGAGCTAACTGCATATGGATTTATGTATCTTGTAGATTAACGGGTTGCAGCGCTTGTCCTTCTGCCTGCAGCCCGTTAATCTACGTGTGCTCCTGACGGTGCACACAGGCATTCCCCGCAGCTCGGGATCTTTCAGTACTGGCTGCTACAAGCAGCCTTAGTACTGAGTGAAGACATCGGTTGGGAGCACAGTGATTTTCCCGCCAATTAACCCCTTAAATGCAGCGGTCAATAGTGACTGCCGCATTTAAGGAGTTACAACAACGTCGGCAGCCCGCTACACGATTGCGGGGTTCCTATGGCAACTAGAGGCCTGACAAAGGCCTCCGGGTCTGCCATCTACGGAAGGTGATTAGGTCCCGCCAGAGGCAGGACCTAATACGATGCCTGTCAGTGTCAAACTGACGGGTATAATACCCTGCATTACATAAGTATTAGGGCATGTTAACAAGTGGCAGAGTTTTTCGCTGCAAATGTTGCTGCAGATTTGGGGCAATTACGCAACGAATCTGCACCAACATTTGCATATTTGACAGGTAATTCAGACGTTGCAGAAAAGATAGCGGACTTGCCACAGTTTTCAGTTTTTGCATTGCAAAGGCTGAAATCCGCAGTGAAATTCCGCTTCTTCTCCGCAACAGACAGTGCATGCTGCGGAGGGAAAAGTCTGCACCGCCGCCTATGGTCCGCAGCGGAGTTTTCCGCAATGTCTGAACTAACTTGCCTAAAAATGTATTGAAACAAATGTAAAAAACGGCCGCTGGAGAATTCCACTGCGGACTGTCTGCAGCGGAATTCCACAGCAATTCCGCCATGTGTGAACCTGCCCTTATAGTAACAGTTGGATCTTCAAGTCCCTAGTAATAAAATAATCAAAATGTTCCCCCCTATAAAGTCCTTTATTATTAGAAAAAAAAAATAGGCATAATTAGTATTAAAAATACAAAAAATGGCCATACTCACAAAAGCAAGCTCGCAATCCTCGTTACGGATCCCCACACTTGCGAGTCCCTAACTGGAACTTTTCGTTCCAAACTTGAAGCTAACCACAGAAAAAAAGTGGGACATATAATAAGATTAAAAACGCAAAAAATGGCCATACTCACAAATTGGGCAGGTATAATCCCAACAGGACGCAGCCAGGTCAAAAATACTGCTGAAGGAAAGTGCACAGGTGTGTTTAAATAATAATAGCCACTCCCACTAGCCTTGAGGGGAGTGGCGTGTGGTGCATAGGATATGTAGTAAAAAGTAAATGAATAGTGTATAATGTGCAAGTAGTAATAATATGTGTGAAATATAGGGGGCATAATTAGTATTGCAGTGTCTGATGGTCTAAACTGTAAAAATATAATGTTCTTTATCCTGCACAGTGAACGCGGTAAAAAAAATATATTAAAAATAGAGATTCTGGTATTGTTTTTTTGTCACTTCAGCCCCCCAAAAATTTAATAAATAAGGATCAAAAAGTTGCATGTACCCAAAAATGGTACCAAAACTATTTTTTTCCGCAAAAAACAAGCCCTCACACAGCTTCCTTGATGGAAAAATAAAAAATGTATGGCTCTTAGAATATGGCAACATGTATACAAAACATTTTTAAAACCGTGATTTTATCGTGCAAACACCATAAGACATAAAAAAAAAACTATATACGTGTGGTATCGGCGTAATCGCATCGACCCACAGACTAGATTAAATGTAAAAAAAGGCTTTTGACATTTTCTTAAAAATATGAGAAATTGCTGTTTATGTTCTAAGCCTTGTAACGTCCAAGAAAAATAAAAGAATGTTCAAAAAACGATGCCAATCTAAAGTAGACATATGGGAAATGTGAACTAGTAACTATTTTGGGTGGTATAACCGTCTGTTTTACAAGCAGATGCATTTAAATTCTGAAAAATGCTATTTTTTCTAAATTTACTCTAAATAGTATCTGACAGGTGATAAGGGCCTGTATGGAGTGGGCTAACGGACTGAACCCACTCCATGCTGAGCGCGTGTCGACGATATACTGCAATACATTAGTATTGCAGTATATCATGCAAGCGATCCAATGATCGCTGGTTCAAGTCCCCTAGGGGGAATTCTAAAAAAAACATTTGAATAAAGTTGTTTTTGTTTTTTTTCTTAACCCCTTAAGGACGCAGCCTAGTTTTGGCCTTAAGGCTCAGAGCCCATTTTTCAAATCTGACATATTTCACTTTATGTGGTAATAACGTCGGAATGCTTAAACCTATCCAAGCGATTCTGAGATTGTTTTATCGTGACACATTGGGCTTCATGTTCGTGGTAAAATTTAGTCTATATATTCAGTGTTTATTGGTGAAAAATTGCAAAATTTAGAGTAAATTTAGAGTAAATTTAGAAAAAATAGCATTTGCTTGTAAAACAGACGGTTATACCACCCAAAATAGTTACTAGTTCACATTTCCCATATGTCTATTTTAGATTGGCATCGTTTTTTGAACATTCTTTTATTTTTCTTGGACGTTACAAGGCTTAGAACATAAACAGCAATTTCTCATATTTTTAAGAAAATGTCAAAAGCCTTTTTTTTAAGGTACCTCTTGAGTTCTGAAGTGGCTTTGAGGGGCCTATGTATTAGAAACCCTGATAAAGCACCCCATTTGAAAAACTAGACCCCTCAAAGTATTCAAAACAGCATTTAGAAAGTTTTTTTTAACCCTTTAGGCATTTCACAGGAATTAAAGCAAAGTGGAGGTGAAATTTGCAAATTTCATTTTTCTTGCTGAATTTAAATTTTATTCAATTTTTTTTCTGTAACACAGAAGGTTTTACCAGAGAAACACTACTAAATATGTATTGTCCAGATTCTGCAGTTTTTAGAAATGTCCCACATGTGGCTCTACTGCGCTCGTGGAATAAAACACAAGCCCTAGAAGCAAAGAAGCACCTAGTGCATTTTGAGGCCTCTTTTTTTTTATTAGAATATATTTTAGGCAGCATGCCAGGTTTGAAAAGGTGTTGAGGTGACAAAACAGTAGGAATCCCCCAATAGTGACCCCATTTTGGAAACTACACCCCTCAAGGAATTCATTTATGGTTGTTGTTACCATTTTGACCACACAGTGTTTTCACAGCACGTATTTGAATTGGGCTGTGAAATGAAAAAAATATATTTTTTTCCAATAAAATGTCATTTGTGATCAAAATTTCTTATTTTCACAGGGAACAAAATACCCCATTTTGTTGCCCAATTTTTCCTTAGTGCTGCAATACCCCATTTGTGGTGATAAACTGCCGTTTGGGCCCATGGGAGGGCTCAGAAGGAAAGGAGCGCTATGTGTTTGTTGGAGTCCAGATTTTGCTGGATTGGTTTTCGGGTGCCATGTTGCATTTGTAGAGCCTCAGAGGTATCAAAGCAATGGAAACCCACCAGAAGTGACCCCATTTTGGAAACTACACCCCTCAAGGAATTCAAATATGGTGGTTGTTACAATTTTGACCTCAGTTTTTCACAGCACCTATTTGAATTGGGCTGTGAAATGAAAAAAATGAAATTTTTTCCAATAAGATGTAATTTTTTATCAAAATTTCTTATTTTCACAGGGAACAAAATACCCCAGTTTGTTGCCCAATTTCTCCTGAGTGACGCAATACCCCATTTGTGGCGATAAACTGCCGTTTGGGCCCATGGGAGGCCTCAGAAGGGAATGAGCGCTGTGTGTTCTTTGGAGTGCAGATTTTGCTGAATTTTGTTTTCGGGTGCCATGACGCATTTGCAGAGCCCCAGAGGTATCAAAGCAATAGAAACCAACCACAAGTGACCCCATTTTGGAAACTACACCCCTCAAGGAATTCATTTATGGGAGTTGTGACCATTTTGACTCCATAGTTTTTTCACAGAACTTATTTGAATTGGGCTGGGAATTAAAACAAAATAATTTTTTTCAAATAATATGTAATTTTGGCTGAAAATGTCTTATTTTCACAAGAAACAAAATGCCCCATTCTGTTGCGCAATTTGTTCTGAGTGCCGCAATACCCCATTTGTGGTGATAAACTGCCGTTTGGGCCCATGGGAGAGCTCAGAAGGAAAGGACCACCATTTGGCCTACTGGGGATTTTCTAGTGCGAAGTCATGTATGCAGAAGCCCCTGAGGTACCAGTACAGTTGAAACGCGCAAGAAGTGACTCCGTTTTAAAAACTACACCCTTAAGGCATTCATCTAGAGGTGTAATGAGCATTTTGACCGGAGACCTACACCCCATAAACTGTAATGTGGGTTCTCCCGGGTATGGCAATACCCTACATGTGGCTGTTATCAGCTGCCTGGGCACACAGCAGGGCCCAGAGGGGAAAGACGAGGGGGGATAAGCTGTGCGGAGTACATCAGGGTAAGTAAAATTGGGGTAAATTATAAACCAAGGGATGTATGATAAATTTTAAAACACTCTTTCATACAGAGCTCTGGTTATTCGGGGCACGTGTCACATTGATATATTGTGTCATCCCTTATCGCCCTCTTATAGCAGACTTTGCACCTCTTTTGACTTTTTCCCTTCTTGCCAGTTTGGGGAACTTCTCCTGGAAAGTGTTGCCGCCCTGGTACGATGCGTGTGGCCCCGCTTCCAGAAGTACTGGGTGCCACCCCTTCTTGGTCCCTAAAGATTAGGTTCTTGATAATCACCTCTTGAAATTCCAGGAAAGTTCCCCTCTGGCCTGCACATCGATGTAGCATGTACGCATTGTACAATGCCATCTGTATGATGTGCACTGCCAGCTTCTTATACCACACCGCATGGCGCTGTAGGGCTTCAGGACTTGATCTGACAAGTCCATCCCTCCCATGTACCTATTGTAGTCCAGGATGCAGTCTGGTTTGGGGGTGGCCTTTCCTTCATATATCCTAACTCTGTAGGTATACCCTGATGCACTCTCGCACAGCTTATACATCTTTACGCCATACCTTGCCCTCTTACCCGGCAGGTACTCGCGGAATTGAACCCTCCCTTTAAAATGTACCAGGGACTCATCAATAGAAATACACTTCTCGGGGGTGTATGCTTGGGAAAATCGGGCACTGAAACGGTCTAATAGGGGTCTCCGTTTACACAAACGGTCAAAACTGGGGTCATCTCGGGGTGGGCACGGCTCATTATCAGTATAATGTAAGAAGCGAAGTATTGCCTAATTTATTTATTTTTTTAGGTTACAGTTCAGTTCTGAAGTTGCTTTGAGGGGCCCATATATTAGAAACCCCTATCAAACACCCCATTTTAGAAACTAGACCCCTCAAAGTATTCACAACAGCATTTAGAAAGTTTATGAACCCTTTAGGTGTTTCACAGAAATTTAGAGCAATGTAGAGGTGAAATTTACATTTTTTTTTTGTCAGAAAATCCTCTTTATACCATTTTTTTTTATAACACAAAAGGATTTATCAGAGAAACGCAACTTAATACGTATTGCCCAGATTCTGCAGTTTTTAGAAATATCCCACATGTGGCCCTAGTGCGGTAATGGACTGAAGCACCGGCCTCCGAAGCAAAGGAGCACCTAGAGGATTTTGAGGCCTCTTTTTTATTAGGCACCATGTCCGGTTTGAAGAGGTCTTGTGGTGCCAAAACATTGGAAACCCCCCAAAAGTGACCCCAATTTGGAAACTAGACCCCTTGAGGAATCCATTGTACTTTTCATGGGGTGCATGCGACTTTTTTATCAGTTTTTATTCTATTTTTAGGTGGCGTGGTGACTAAAAAACAGCAATTCTACTATTGTTTTTTTATTTGATTTTTTTTTTACAGCGTTCACCGTGTGCTATAAATGACATATTCACTTTATTCTGCGGGGCGATACGATTATGGCGATACCCTATGTTTATAGTTTTTTTTTATGTCTTATGGCGTTTGCACAATAAAATACGATTTGTAAAAAATCATTCACTTTTTGTGTTACCTTATTCTAAGAGCCATAACTTTTTTATTTTTCAATCAATAAAGCCGTGCGAGGACTTATTTTTTGCGTAACGTACTGTATTTTCGATCAGTACCATTTTTAGGTACATGCGACTTTTTGATCTCTTTTTATTCCATTTTTTGGGAGATGAAGTGACCAAACAATTGTGATTGTGGTACGTTTTATTATTATTTTCTTTTACAGCGTTCACCGTGCGGGATAAATAACGAAATAATTTTGTCGTTCAGGCCGTTACGGACACGGCGATACCAATTATGTATAGTTTATTTGTTTATTTATATATTTTTATTAATAATAAATGACTGATAAGGTAAAAAGGGGGATTTTACTTTTTATACTTTTAAAACTTTTATTTTCTTATTTTTACACATCTTTTTTTTTTACTTTATTACTTTGTCCCACTAGGGGACTTGAGGGCAGGAGGCTCTGATCGCTATTCTAATACACTGCACTACATGCGTAGTGCAGTGTATTAGAACTCTCAGTTACTCACTGACAGCAAGCATAGTGGGTCCTGACTTTGTCAGGACCCACTAGGCTTCCGTCTATGGCATAGCCGGACGCCATTGTTTGGTGTCCGGTTGCCATAGTCACCATCGCCGGCCGCTATCGTGTAGCAGGCCGGCGATGGCAGCTTAACCCCTAAAAAGCCGCGATCTCTATAGAACGCGGCTTTTCAGGGGTTAATCAGTGGGGAGACAGCGATCGGTCCCCGCTGTAGGAGCTGTGACAGCTGCTGTACGAGACTGCAGCTGTCACAGCTCCTGTATGTGTCGGGAGGACGGCCGAAACGGCCGTTACTCCCGAGACGTACTATTAGGTCATGGAGCGCGAACGATACAGCTGCCATGACCTAATAGTATGTCCAGGAGCGGGAAGGGGTTAATGTACAAAAAAATATATTAAAAGTAAAAAATTAAAAAATAATTCCCATTTTTTTTCACTAAAGTATTGCTAAAGAAAAATATAAATGAACATAACTGGTATCGTCGCATATGTAAAAGTCCGAAATATTACAATATAGCATTATTTAACCCACACGGCGAACTTTGTAAAAAAAACTCCAGAATTGCTGTTTTGATCACTTTTTTTCAAAATGAAGTGATGAAAAAGTCGTATGTACTGCAAAATGATACCAATACAGCTCGACCCGCAGAAAATATGCCCTCATACCACTTAATCGACGGAATAATAAAAAAAAGTTATGGCAAAACACACATTTTTTATAACAAATCACTATTTTCTTTGTAAATGTAGTAAAACATAAAAAAACGAATCAATTTGGTATTGCCTTAATTGTTTTAACCCGTACAATAGTTAACCTGTCGTTTTTACGGCACAATAAACACTGTAAAAATGAAACCGAAAGAAATAATGACGTAATCGCTGTTTTTTTTGCCAATTTCACCCCACAAATATTGTTTTTTCCAGTACATAATATGGTACATTAAATGGTGACATGAAAAACGAAAATTCGTTCTGCAAAAAACAAGCCCTCATACAGTTTAAAGAGGCTCTGTCACCAGATTATAAGTGGCCTATCTCCTACATAATCTGATCGACGCTGTTATGTAGATAACAGTGGTTTTTATATTGAAAATTGATCATTTTTGAGCAAGTTATGAGCAATTTTAGATTTATGCTAATTAGTTTCTTAATGACGAACTGGGCGTGTTTTTACTTTTTACCAACTGGGCGTTGTAAAGAAGTGTATGACGCTGACCAATCAGTGACACTTCTGATTGTTCCAGCCCATTGTTACAGCGTGATCGTGCAGTGAAAGAAGCTGGGCTGGAACAATGAGAAGTGTATGACGCTGATTGGTCACTGATTGGTCAGCCTCATACACTCCTCTGTACAACGCCCAGTTGGTACAAAGTAAAAACACGCCCAGTTGGTCATTCAGAAACTAATTCGCATAAATCTAAAATTGCTCATAACTTGCTCAAAAATGATCGTTTTTCAAAATAAAAACCACTGTTATCTACATTACAGCGCCGATCAGATTATGTAGGAGACTTATGCACTTATAATCTGCTGACAGAGCCTCTAAAGTTATGGCTTTTGGAAGGCACGGGAAAAGACGAAACGGAAAAACCCAAAATTGGCTGCGGAGGGATGGGGTTAACAGAATAATACTTTAAAACAGTACTGCCAAAGGCATTCTATAAAAAACCCTTTTACTGCATAATAAAAGTTTTCTCATCACTTTATTCCTGTGTGAAGTTATCTTTACACTAAGTTACAGATCAGATTCATGCGGAGTCCAACTCACAGATCTTCCTGTCACAATATGACAGATGTGAAAATCTTGTTTTATTACCATGGTTCAGTGTGAAAAGGGTAGGATTTAACTACTTTTCTAGTGCCACTTAGGTAAGCTACATGGAGGGATATAATATTGCTCATTGTTTACGCAGATTCTTATGTTTCTTTAGGTTTTTATATTTGTATAAATGTTTTCTTGTTTAGGTTATGGTCTCCATTGTCACAGAGCAGTTATCACCATCTGTAAGCTAATTGGTATCGAAGACATGTATGCCAAAGTGAGTGGTTCCGTCAATATGCTTAACCTCACAAGGGCGCTCTTCTTGGGTCTTGCACAGCAGGTATGTCACCATTGATTTTACAGTAACGTTTTTAAAAATCATTGCCATTATATAGGGCATCTATAACTATTACAAATAGCAGTTGAATGTTTGTGCATTCTGGTAAGTAACTTAGCCAAGAGAGTGCAGATGTTTATCCACAGTCTTCAGGTAACATGTTGTGATATTACAAATTGATTAGCAAAAGATGGAGTACACATGTAGTGGAGTTTGTAATTTGAACCAATGTGATATTTTTTACCTTTAATGTACTAAAAAACGTAATGTGTCCCCACATTATCAATGCCCTATCTCCTACATAATCTGATCAGCGCTGTAATGTAGATAACAGCGGTGGTTTTTATTTTGAAAAACTATCATTTTTGAGCAAGTTGTGAGCAATTTTAGATTTATGCTAATTCGTTTCTTAATAGACAACTGAGCGTGTGTTACCTTTTGACCAAGTGGGCATTGTGAAGAGAAGTGTATGACGCTGACCAATCCGCGTTATACACTTCTCTCCATTCATGTCCATTTGTACTCCGCACAGCATGATCACATACACCCACATTAACTTTACTGAAGTGTCTTGAGAGTGAATAGACATCACCTCCAGCCAGGACGCGGTGTCTGTTCACATTCCCGACACTTCGGTAAAGTTTGTGTGGGACTTAATCACGGCACAGAGTAGCGTGATCTCGCTGTGCTGTGTGAGTAAGTCCCACAAAAACGTTATAGAAGTGTCGGGAGTGTGAATAGAATGGCGACAGCACACTGCGAAAACCAATGCAACCTAAACCACTAAATATAAATAAATATGCATTACTGCTAAATCTACTTATAATAGGGAGGTTCTTAGCGCACATTTTGATCAAAAAGTGTTTGCCCACCTGCCACGACAAGGCGATCTCTGTAAGATGGGGATGGTAGGAACCAGCATTAACCCATAGTGTTTCTACGTCGGTCACTAACGGGCCTTATTCCGATTCAATAGACTTTTTATGTCACTGCATCGCAATAAGTAAACAGAGCAGGGAGCTGTCAAATTTCCCTGCTCTCAGCTGCCAGAGGTAGCTGGGGGCGTCCCTGCTCGAACGTGTGAGATCGATAGAAGTATCGATCTCACCTGTTTAACCCCTCAGATGCGGTGCTCAATAGCGTGCACCGCATCGGAGTGGTTTTGGAGAGAGGGAGGGAGCTCCCTCTCATCCCACTGACACCCGGCGATAAGATCGCCGAGTGTCTGTGTCTCCGATGGCAGCCGGGGGCCTAATAAAGGCCCCCAGGTCTGCCTGTAGTGAATGCCTGCTAGAGGCATGACCTAGCAGATGCCTGTCCATTTTAAACGGACAGGAAGTAATACACTGCAATACAAAAGTATTGCAGTGTATTATAAAAGCGATCGGAGGATCACATATTAAAGTCCCCTAGTGGGACTAGTAAAAAAAAAGTTTAATAAAGTTGATTAAAAAAAAAATGAAAAACCCACTTTTCCCCTTACAAACTGCTTTACTAATAAAAACACAAAATAAAGTAAAAAAGTTACGCATATTTGCTATCGCCGCGTCCGTAACGACCCCGACTATAAATCTATTACATTATTTAACACGCACGGTGAACTCCGTAAAAAAATTAAATAAAAAACCTATGGAAAAATTGCTGTTTTCTGTGAATCCTTACTTAAAAAAAATGTGATAAAAAGTGATCAAAAAGTCGCATCTACTCCAAACTGGTACTAATAAAAACTACAAGTCTTCCCGCAAAAAAAAAGCTCTCATACAACTGCATCGGCGGAACAATAATATAGTTATGGCTCTTCAAATATGGAGACACAAAAACAAACAATTTTTAAAAAAAAGTGTTTTTACTGTGTAAAAGTAGTAAAACATACAAAAACTATACAAATTTGGTATCGTTGTAATCGTAACAACCCACTGAATAAAGTTTTTGTGCTATTTATACCACACGGTAAACGGCGCAGTTTTAGGATGAGAAATTTCAGGTTTTTTTCTACCCCCCCCCCCCCAAAAAAAGTTAATAAAAGTTATTCAATAAATATGTACCGCAAAATGGTGCTATTAAAAAATACAACTTGTCCCGCAAAACACAAGACCTTATACAGCTATGTCGACGCAAAAATAAAAAAGTTATAGCTCTTGGAATGCGACGATGGAAAAAGGTAAAAAATGGCTTGGTCATTAAGGTTTAAAATAGGCTGGTCATTGAGGGGTTAAACTAATTTAAATCACCCAGGGCAGAATGGGAGGAGTGCAAGAACAAAACATGGAGGCAGTCACTAACCCCACATATATGAATCACATAAACAGCACAGAAGTTTGAACAGCACATTCCAACAAAATGATATAAAATGTGTATGCAGGTGCACTCCTCCCATTATAATTTGGTGACAGAGCCTCTTTAACTCCTTAACGCCGAAGGACGGATATATCCGTCCTCTGCAGCTGCTAGTTCGCGCAGGAGGACGGATATATCCGTCCTGTGATCGCGCGGGTACTGTCACTGTACCCACGCGATCAGCGGCAGGAGCACGGCTGTTATACACAGCCTGGCTCCTGCTGCAACTGCCGGAATCGAAGCGCGCGCCGATTCCGGCAGTTTAACCCATTAAATGCTGCTGTCAATAGTGGCAGCGGCATTTAATGTGTTTGACAGAGGGAGGGAGCTCCCTCTGTCACCCGATCGGCGCCCCCGCAAACAAATCGCGGGTCGCCGTCGGGTTTCCATGACAGCCGGGGGTCTAACAAAGACCCCCAGGTCTGCCTTCAGCATCTGCCTGTTAGGTGATGCCAGAGGCATGACCTAATAGGTTGCCTGTCAGTTTTACACTGACAGGCAATAATGCTTTGGTATACTAAGTATACCAAAGCATTATATATGCGATCGGCACATCGCATAGTGAAGTCCCCTGGTGGGACTTTAAAAAAAAAAATGACAATAAGTTAAATAAAGTTGGTGAAAAAAAACAAAAAACAATTACAGTCAAAGTCAAATAAAACTACTTTTTTGGCCCAAAAAGTGGTTTTATTTAGTAAAACTGTCAAAACAAATCACACATACACATATATGGTATCCCCTCGATCGTAACAACTTGACCAATAAAATGAACACATTAATTAAACCGCCGGATGAACGGCGTCCAAAGAAAACGCAAAAAACAACGGCAAAATTCTCTCTTTTCTCCCATTCCCCCCATAAAAAATAAAATAAAAGTTAATCTACAAGTCCTATGTACCCCAAAATAGTACTAATGAAAACTACACATTGGCCCGCAAAAATCAAGCCCACGTACGGCCACATCGACGGAAAAATAAAAACGTTACGGCTCTTGGAATGCGGCGATGCAAAAACAAGTAATTTTTTTCTAAAAGGGTTTTTATTGTGCAAACGTAGGAAAAACATATAAAACCTCTACATATTTGGTATCCCCGTAATCGTGCCGACCCATAGAATAAAGTTAACATGTTATTTACACTGCATAGTAAACGGCGTAAATTTATAACGTGAAAATCAATGCTGGAATAGCTGCTTATTTTCAATTCTCTCCTAAAATAAAGTTAATAAAAGTTAATCTATATATTATAAGCATCTAAAAATGGTACAATTACAAAATACAACTCGTCCCGCAAAAAACAAGCCCTTATACGGCTATATAGACGGAATACAAAAACAGTTACGACTCTTGGAATGCGACCGTGAAAAAACAAAAAATAATCCTCATTAATAGTTATAATAGTCATAATAGTCATTATAGTCATTAACGTGCAAAATGGCCCGGTCATTAAGGGGTTAAACCGGTTTTCTGGGCTTTAGAAATTATGTACAAACATCCTAAAATGCAAACATAACAAACTTTGCAACATATTTACCAGTTATCCTCAGATTACTGTCTCTCCTTGCCGTTGGTCTGCTGTGATGACATGTAGTCCATAGGTCAGTTGCTGCTCACCATGGTGATATTTCATTAATAGTGATATCGCCATGTCGGATGGCAATTGGCCACCACAGTGACGTGACATGTCGCCACTATGGATGACAAGTCATCACACCGGATTGAGCGACGGGATCAAGGGGCCTGCAGCACAAAAATGGGTGCAAATTAGCAAAATGAATATATACTGTATATGGTTTATAATATTCAATTGCCATTAGAAAAATAATCCTAAAAAAAACCTTTATTAATTTCTATGAACAACAGCGTCTTTTATTGTGAAATATTCGCAAACCCTTTTCCAAGTTACTGACATGTCCGTTCAATGTCAGAAGTTCACATTGGACGACTCCAGAACCTGAGGCCCCATCCCCCATAGATCTCCTAAATGAAAGGGTCCCAGTGCTTAGTGTACCAGGCAGACACTTTAGCTCTGATTTTTAGGTTTCCATACTTCTCTGCGGGAAACAATTGCTCTATTTGATTGTTGTGCACAGCTTTTAATGCATGTAAGGTACTTACATGTGTCCTGCCTTTTTTTTTTTTTTTTTTTGCCGTTGCATTTAAAGTGTCGTGCTTGTGTCTCCCGCCAGATGTTGTAATGACGCCAGGAGATGCATTCTGAAGAGTGGCGCAAAACTGGAAGTCCTTCCTGCAAAGTTCCTTTGCTTAGGCATCTAGACTGCCCACTCTCCCAATGCCACTTTTGAACATCTGGCAGGAAACGCAGCTAAACGGTAGATAGTTCTAAAGGTAGCTAGTAGAAAAAAAAACACTAGTTAAGCACTGGGTCTCTGTAACTCCACAATCTTCTCCACGGTACTACAGTGTTGAGTAGTGAATGATGTCACATGCCTCTGCCAGCTTCTTTTATTAGGCATTAGCCCAGTCTCTGTAGGTGATATCAGACTTCTACTTCCCTATATGTCCCATGTGGGGAAGCATTAGTCTTACATCATGGTATCTTGCATCGCCATGACTGCACCTATAATTGAAGAAGAAGCTTTATACTTCTACTACGAGTTTCATAGAAATGAATTGTCAGGGGCTCAATATAGCTATTCAACCCCGGACGTTTTATTCAAAAATTGACACTGACTGGGGAGAAGAAAGGTTCCACCATCACGGAATTGTCTTCATAGACACAATGACCAGATGGTGTAAATAAGATCACTGCCTCTGGGAGTAGCCTTTAAAATGAGTGAAATATGAGATCAAGTTTTGTTTCTTAACTGTTTCTTTTATAAAACAGGAAACCCATCAAGACTTGGCCAACAAGAAAGGCCTGCATGTAGTAGAGTTTAGGGAAGAATGCAGCCCCTTACCCCTCATTGTGGCTTCACCTCAAGGAGCACTCTCTACGATCCCAGAACCTGAAGGAGAGATCCCCGATGTAAAACTAGACTGGGATGAAGTAAAAGTAACCCAAGGGTTGAAACATTCCATCTGGGCAAATGTGAAGAGAACAGTCTGTTGAAAGTCAAAATTTGAATTGTCGTCCTAAAAGAAATGTCAATACACATTGCAGACTATGTTCTGGTTTAGAGGTTTGTTTGTTTTTTGTTTTTTTTTTACAGCATAATGTAAGTATTCTTGTATATGTGTTCCAGGAGATTAGCCATTTCTCCCATCCTCTCTACTCAATCATGTGTCTGATCTTAAGACCACTGGCTGCAGCAGGGGCCTCCTCCCACTGCCCTGTCTGCAGTAAGACACAAGGATCATGAAGCCCAGCCATTAATCCTTTCTGCAGGATTTCTACAAGTTTATTTCAGGAATATGCTGAAAATACTATAGGAAAGTTAATCTCCGGTATACTTTTATCATTCATTTATAAAGAAATTAATCCGCACGGAATTTGGACATTCACATTAAGTATTGTAGCAGGGCATTATACGGTATAGAATGTGTATTGAAAGATGTAGAAACCCTTACACTATGCACACCACATCCATACGGAAAATGCCAATAAAATGAATAAAGAAATTTTCCATATATTCTAAGTATTCCTTTTATTAACAGTGCTGGGAGCTAAACTCTTCTCTGAATGTGAAATTAGTTTGATGTAAATGAATGTCTGTTTTTAATATCAGAGATTGGAAATTGTCACTTTTGTGGTGGCAGTAAAAATAAATTTATGACTATATTAATTTAGGGTTTGTGATATACTTCATGCTTTAAAACATTTCTCTATAAATTCACTTGAATATATAATGTCCTTGAGTTGTCCTCTTCTGTCAGGTTGTTTTTATAAATTCTTTTATCCTTGTTCCATCTGTTTCTGGGAAAGCTTACTGACAGGCAGATTGGTGGTGTCACTAAGCTTTTCGTCATACATTGCCAAACTACCTAGTTACACATTGATACTTCCCCTTCCTATATTCCTACATCTGGGTATCAACCCATGTTCGAGTCAGTTCACACAGAGTTTTTGGACACGGAAACCCCGCCGAAAATGCCTCCCATTGATTTCAATGGGAGGCGGAGGTGTTTTTTTTTTCTTCCCACGAGCAGGAAAAATGGCTCGTGGGAAAAAGGGACATGCCCTATCTTCGGGCGTTTACATCTCTCTGACCTCCCATTGACATCAATGGGAGTCAGAGAAAGGGTATTTCGCTGCGTTTTTTTGCCCGCGGAGCTCGATGGCCGCGGGAGAAAAACGCAGCGAAAATCGGCGTGCAGGCAGAGCTAAAATTTCCGCCTGCAAAAAACTGTGTGTGAACCCAGCCTGAGCTGTAACGGGTTGTGAGCAACTACGGAAGAGAGTGACAAAAAGGATCTATGTTTGTTTAGTATTTATCTTGTTCTTATTTTAATGGGAAATACTTTTTTATGGGCCTGTTCATACAGAGCTTTTTGACACGGAAAACGCGTCAAAAAAACTTCCGAAAATGCCTCCCATTGATTTCATTGGGAGGTGGAGGCGTTTTTTTCCCGCGAGCGGAAAAACAGTCCCGCGGGAAAAGGAAGCGACATGCCCTATCTCCCGGCATTTATGTCTCTGACCTCCCATTGATATCAATGGGACACAGAGAAAGCTCATTTCGCAGCATTTTTTCCCCGGGTCGCTCAATGGCCGCGGGAGAAAAACGCCAGGAAAATCGGCGTGCAGGCAGAGCTAAAATTCCCGCCTGCAAAAAACGTTGTGGGAACCGAGCCTAAAGCGTACCTCCAGCTTCCTGAACCAGAAGAAACCCCATATTAATTCCCACCTCTAGATTATTCCAACAATTACTTATATGTGCTGATCAAAGCAATTTTAACTAAGATATAGTATGTTTTGCTTGAATCTTCGATGTAAAAATATTCATTCTCCAACATAAAAGTGGGCAGGAGCTTCCGCATTCTGACATGTAGTAATGGAGCTGTTCCTGGCACATAGTTCCCTTGCTACACATGTTGCCCTGCGCCACAACTATTGGTGACGTGTGGCAGCGCAGCCAAATCGGATTTGAGGGCTTTCGCTATACTCAAGTGCACTGATCTAAACTTGATTTGCTTAGCACCGCTGAGGAGAGGAAGAGCGAGCTTCTTTCCGATGCCTTGCCTTTGTCCCTAGTGTTACTAAGAGACTCTTTGTAGCTTTCATTGGCGCTGCATACAGTATACTGTAGGAAATTACGTCTTTTAAACTTATGAGGTAGTAGATGGACAAAATACTCAGGATCAAGTGGAATAATCTTTAGGGTCAATGCACATAATGCGTATTACGTGCGGCAAAACTGCAGCGTAATACAGTACTAGCATAGTCAATGAGCTTATTGTTCTGCACATAAATTGAGCTGTGGTGCGGATTTTAAAATCTGTAGCACATCAATTTATCTTGCCTTTCCGCAGGCAAATTGTATGTACCTAGTGCTGAGGAAAATCGCACCAAATCCTGTGCCAAAAAACCTGCCAAAAAATGCATCATAACTTAAAAACCGCACCGAAAACGCACAATTAGGTGCGGTTTTTACCTGCGAATTTCATGCGTATTGCTGCGGTTTTTGGTGTGTGTTAAGACGGTACAAACGATATTACTGGAATTTTTTGTTAAGTGAATTTGGAAATATAGAATGTGGAATACTTTTGAGGCTTCTTTTCTGGATTCTCTCATATAGGTCATTCTGCTACAGCAAAAAATCGTATGCTGAATTATTATTTTTTTACGTTACACGAGCTACTTTTTATTTGTCGCGTCTGAGCCACGAGGGTTTGCCCCAATGGAGTGGAAGAAGCAAAGTGCAACCAATCACCAGGCAGTTCACTATGTGTTTCAGAAATGTTTTGCTTTGCCTTATAGCCAGGTCCACACAATTTCTGTAACTAATCCACTGACCGCCACAGCGTCAAATCCCTGAGGAAAAACAGCAGTGTGTCCTCACAAAACACTATACTTCCCTCCAATGGTGCTCCTATGGCAATGTTTCAATTGGTCTCTGTACACCCGGCCTCCAGCAATGACATGTTATAAAACGTGACCGCTGCAGTGCTCACGTATCCACTTTGCTACCGCGTCAGTTAATGCTACTGTATTCTGCTTCGGATTTTCATCCACAGCAAGTCCTCTACATGTGAACATAGCCTTTTATTGGCTCCGATGTTTCTGAGAGCAAACCTGAGACTTAGATGCCCTATAATTGCCTGTCACAGGTTCTCCATTATAATGTGCACCAGTCCCAGATGCTTCCATAAAAGCACGCAGGCCACAGATATCTTTATACAGATTTCCCCATTAGTGCCAGCTGCAGATGTTCTGTAACAGCATGCCAGCCACAGATGTCCCCGGAACAATGCATCAGCCACAGATGTCCTTTTAACAGCATGCCAGCCATAGATGACCCCAAAAAATTACATTGAAATCTCCGTGTGAAAAAAATACCCCAGATAAAATGCAATCTTTGGGCACCTACACTGACATTTACTTCCATCTTGGCTCTTTGGAATATTATTATTATGGAACTAATGTTAGTCCACATAGCTATTCACACAAGTACTTTTTTCATATCCTTATTTTAATATGCAATCCATAGTTCTAATGTTCTGCATGTTTCATGGTTGTCTGTTATTCAGCCCATATTCTCCACATAAGTCAACGCAGTCTGACAATATTTAGCCTCTTATTTTCATGCATATTTAAGTAATTGTATGTATCTGCATTGGGGGGGGGGGAAATATTCTACAATATTTTAAGTATTTTAAAAATGTATGTCCCCTTCTGAATATTATTTTTGTTTATAGTGCAGAGCTGTACTAATGGTTGTCATTGAAAACCGTCAACAAACATGTTGTCGGACACATCCATACTAGCTTAGCGGAGCTACAATAATCTAGTGGAAGGGTTCGTTTTTTTTTCCCCTACATAGAAGTGCCTAGTGTAAAGACTACACCATGCTGGGAGATTTTAGTTTTAAAGCTAGCAGAATTATGAATACAGCTCTGTAAATGGTAGAAGGATATTCAAAGGACATGCATTTTAAATATACTCATGTAAATGAAGCATTGGGGCCTGCTTGATCTATGATATTTGGGCTACTTGTGCACCTTTTTGCTGCTTTCTTAAATTCAAGCTGCTCTGATTAAAAGCATTTCCTTAACAATATGACAGGACGATCTAAAACGGGAAGAGACTTATAACCTATTTTCTAACACCTTCTAAAGCACACGCAATAAACCAGCTACAGACAAAATCACATTGTTATATACGTCGTTTTATTATGTTGCCTTACGTTGCCTTCTGAATTAAACCCAAGGTGTGCGCTTCAATTGTCATCACTGCACCACCTCCCCAAATGGAATGAAAAGTCGTAAATTAAAAACCACATCTTTTAAATTATAAACTACTGATGAACGATTGTGGCTTCTAAATTGCTTCTGCTGCATTTTCAATATCAGAATGAATATTGTTGCATTACAAAAATTAATGAGTCTGTAAAAAATGTTTCCACAGCCATAAATTAAAGTTTCTGGATGTGATTTGCTGACTGCGTCGTGCTGATGAAAAATTATTACTTATTGGCTATCGTGACATTTGGTTTGCAGTACTAGGAGTAAAACTCAGAGGGAAGCACTGAGCTAGCCTGTAACTATGATTAATAGCGGCTCTCCTTGTTTTAGCTGGAAGTCATTTTCATTAAATCAGCAGGACTGTATAATTGTACTCGCCCTGTTCTTTATTTAGGTGCAAAATTCTGAGCGAAAACAGCACTGAGTTGACTTCTAAAAACATTTTATTTTAATTTGTATGTTGTTTGGTCCCTAATGAAATGTTCTGATGGCAAAATAGATGTTACATAGACACGTTACATTCTTTAAAGTATATGGGAACCCCTGCTTATTGTTGGGTTTAAGCCATGCCCTTTGCTAGCAGATACATAAAATCGAACAACTATTCATTCTCCATAGAAAAACTTAAAGGGAAAGTATAAAAAATGTTTTGGGGGTTTTATGTGAGACTGCTTTTGCATTATATATATCACACTGAAGCAGTTATAAAGGGTTGACACATCCAATTTTTTTAAGCTGACTTGTCAGCATTGCTATGTAGACTCAGGGCCGGCCTTAGGTGTGTGCGACCTGTGCAAGTGCAGGGCGCTGCACCCTCCCAGCATGTAGGGGCTGCCACTAGGATCTGCTCCTCCTCTGTCCGCCTCCAAACATCTGCCCATTGATTTCAATGGGAAAAACGGCGTTCTGTTCCGACGGGCCATTTTTTTACGTGGCCGAAACGGCCGCGAAAAGGGAGTGCAGGTCATTTTTTGGGACGTTTTTGGAGCCGTTTTTCATTGACTCGTGTGAACATACTCTAACAGTTAATGAAAACCCAAAATTTAGTCTCTCAGAAAATCAGAATATTCTATCAGCCCAATTTCAAAAATGATTTTTAAAACCAAAATGTTTGCCTATTGAAAAGTATGTACAGTATATGCCCTCAATACTTGGTCGGAGCTCCTTTTACACGAATTACTGCATCAATGCGGCGTGGCATGGATGCGATCAGCCTGTGGCACTGCTGAGGTGTTATGGAAGCCCAGGTTTCTTTGATAGCGGCCTTCAGCTCGTCTGCATTGTTGGTTCTTGTGTCTCCTCTTCCTCTTGACAATAATACCCCATAGATTCTCTATGGGGTTTAGGTCAGGCGAGTTTGCTGGCCAATCAAGCACAGTGTCACTGGTTATTAAACCAGGTATTGGTACTTTAGGCAGTGTGGGCAGGTGCCAAGTCCTGCTGGAAAATAAAATCTGCATCTCCATGAAACTTGTCATCAGAGGGAAGCATAAAGTGCTCTAAAATATCCTGGTAGACGGCTGCGCTGACTCTGGACTTGATATAACACAGTGGACCAACACCATCAGATGACATGGCTGCCCAAACCATTACAGGCTGTGTAAACTTCACACTGGACCACAAGCAACTTGGATTGATGCCTCTCCACTCTTCCTCCAGACTCTGGGACCTTAATTTCCAAATTAAATGCAAAATTTACTTTCAGCTGAAAAACAGGACCACTGAGCAATAGACCAGTCCTTTTTCGCCTTAGCCCAGGTAAGACGCTTCTGACGTTGTCTCTGGATCATGAGTGGCTTAACGCAAGGAATGCGACAGTTGTACACATGTCCTGGATACGTCTGTGTGGTGGCTCTTTAAGCACTGACTCCAGCCGTAGTCCACTCCTTGTGAATTTCCCGCAGTTTCTTGAATAGCCTTTTCTTGACAATCCTTTCAAGGCTGCTGTTATCCCTGTTGCTTGTGCAATTTTTTTCTACCACACTTTTTCCTTCCTCTCAACTTTCCATTGATATGCTTGGATACAGCACTCTGTGAACAGCCAGCTTCTTTGGCAATGTCCTTTTGTAGCTTACTCTCCTTGAGGAGGGTGTCCATTACTGTCTTCTGGACAACTGTCAGGTCCGTAGTCTTCCCCATGATTGTGTAGCCTACTAAACCAGACTGTTGGACCATTTAAAGGCTTAGGAAACCTTTGCAGGTGTTTTGTGTTGATTAGCTGATTAGAGTGTCACACCATGAGTCTAGAATTTTGAACTTTTAACCAATATTCTAGTTTTCTGAGAGACTAAATTTTGGGTTTTCATTAACGGTTAGCCATAATCATCAACATTAAAAGAAAAAAATGCTGGAAATAGATCACTCTGTGTGTAATCAATGTATATAATATGTGTTTCACTTTTTGATTTGAATTCCTGAAATAAATTAATTCTTTGATATTATAATTAATTGAGAAGTGTGTGTGTGTGTGTGTGTGTGTGTGTGTGTGTGTGTGTGTGTGTGTGTGTGTGTGTATATATATATATCTCCTGTGTGTGTGTGTGTTTTATTTGTGCCTGTGTGTGTATAGTTATCAGAGTGTTATTTGTGGTATTACATAGGACTACAGATAACATCCACTACATTGTGTACTAAAATCACTGTTATCTGTGGTGTTACATAGGACTGTAGCTAACTCTACTACATTATCTGGGCTCAGAGTTATCACTGTGTGTTATCTGTGGTGTTACATAGGACTGCAGGTAAAACCGACTACATTATCTGCACTGTGTATATATGGGTCTGTATGTGAATGTGTCTTTGTGCTTGTAATATATGTGCCTTTTATGTATTTGTATATGTTCCTGTCTGTATTTATGTGCGTGCGTCTGTCTGTATATATGTGTCTGTATATCAATATATTTACCTTAAAGAGGCTCTGTCACCAGATTTTGCAACCCCTATCTGCTATTGCAGCAGATAGGTGCTGCAATGTAGATTACAGTAACGTTTTTATTTTTAAAAAACGAGCATTTTTGGCCAAGTTATGACCATTTTCGTATTTATGCAAATGAGGCTTGCAAAAGTACAACTGGGCGTGTTGAAAAGTAAAAGTACAACTGGGCGTGTATTATGTGTGTTACATCTGGGCGTGTTTACTTCTTTTACTAGCTGGGCGTTCTGATGAGAAGTATCATCCACTTCTCTTCAGAACGCCCAGCTTCTGGCAGTGCAGATCTGTGACGTCACTCACAGGTCCTGCATCGTGTCGGCACCAGAGGCTACAGTTGATTCTGCAGCAGCATCAGCATTTGTAGGTAAGTAGCTACATCGACTTACCTGCAAACGCCGATGCTGCTGCAGAATCATCTGTAGCCTCTGGTGCCGATGTGTCCTCGCTCGTCTGACACGATGCAGGACCTGTGAGTGACGACACAGCGTGATCTCTTGAGAACACAGCTGTGTCTGCACTGCCAGAAGCTGGGCGTTGTGAAGAGAAGTGGATGATACTTCTATACACAACGCCCAGCTAGTAAAAGTAGTAAACACACCCGATGTACGCACATAATACACGCCCAGTTGTACTTTTACTTTTCAACACGCCCAGTTGTACTTTTGCAAGCCTCATTTGCATAAATACGAAAATGGTCATAACTTGGCCAAAAATGCTCGTTTTTTAAAAATAAAAACGTTACTGTAATCTACATTGCAGCGCCTATCTGCTGCAATAGCAGATAGTGGTTGCAAAATCTGGTGACAGAGCCTCTTTAATGTTTGTATATATTCCAGTATGTCCGTGTCTATGTTTGTGGTTAATTTTTGGTTTGCGGAAGCCAGCAATAGAGTCCCGCACATGGCGCCATCCAACCTAAGGCTAGCCCTGTGTAGACTATGTATGCATCTCGCCTGTTCCTCCATGGGGAGAGACTGTACTCAAACTCTTCCTGGAGACTGTAGTAGTCAGAAATTTCTCTGTCAATTAACGTCTATTCATTGCAGCTGCCATAAAACACATACTGCTGCACTGTTTATACACACACTACAGGAAGGAAGTGTAGTAGCCATATGACTGCACCTAGAGCAGTTTTTAACCCCTTTACGACAGGTGTATGGTCTTTTTACGTCAGCCGTTCGAGATAGTTCTTCTGAAGTCCGCCTTTTCAGGTTGGCACATCCGAAGTAGTTTTCCCGCATCGGGTGGGGTGCTCCTGAAGCCCAGGCTGTTGCTATCAGCCTTGGGCTTCAGTGCATCGATCGGAGACCACTAGCAGTGGTCTCCGATCATGTTTTAACCCTCAGATGCAGCGGTCAATAACGACCGCCGCATCTGAGTGGTTTTAGAGGGAGTGGACTCCCTCTCTAGGCCCGCGATGCGATCGCGGGGTGCTTTTAGTTTCTAAGGCAGCCACGGGCCTAACAAAGGCCCCCAGGTCTGACTTTACACTGACAGGCATAATACACTGCAATACAGAAGTATGCAGTGTATTATAAAAGCGATCAAAAGATTGCATAGTAAAGTCCCCAAGTGGGACTAAAAAAATGTTTTAAAAAGTTTTTAATAAAGTATGTAATAAATAAAAGTCCAAGTAAAAAAAACTAAATTAAAACCCACTGCGTGCAGGCAGAGGAAAATCTGCCTCAATTCCAAACTGAATTTTGAGTCAGGTTTTCCTCCTGCAAAAAACTCTGTGTGAACCCAGCCTAAAACGATTGCATTATTTAATCTGCTCGGTGAACACTGTAAAAAACAATGCCAGAATTGCTGTTTTTTTGTTCATCCTGCCTTAAAAAAAAACTTAATAAAAAGTGATCACAATGTCGCATGTACTCCAAAATGGTACCAACAAAAACTACAAGTCGTCCCGCAAAAAAAAAAAAAAAAGCCCTCATACAGCTGCATCAGCGGAAAAATAAAAATGTTATAACTCTTAGGCTGGATTCACACGAGCGTGGCGTTTTTGTGGACGCAAAAACGCAGTGTTTTGCGCGCGCAGAAACCACTTGACAGCTCCGTGTGTCATCTGTGTATGATGCGCGGCTGCGTGATTTTTGCGCAGCCGCCATCATAGAGATGAGGCTAGCCGACGTCAGTCACTGTCCAGGGTGCTGAAAGAGTTAATTGATCGGCAGTAACTCTTTCAGCACCCTCGACAGTGAATTCCGATCACCATATCGAGCAACCTGTTTTAAAAAAAAAACAGGTTCGTACTTACCGAGAACTTCCCGGCCGTTGCCTTGGTGACGCGTCCTTGGTGACGCGCCTCTCTTGACATCTGGCCCCACCTCCCTGGATGACGCGGCAGTCCATGTGACCGCTGCAGCCTGTGCTTGGCCTGTGATTGGCTGGAGCTGTCACTTGGACTGAATCGTCATCCCGGGAGGTCAGACTGGAGGAAGAAGCCGGGAGTTATCGGTAAGTCAGGACTTTTTTTTTACACGTTCATGTATATTGGGATCGGAAGTCACTGTCCAGGGTGCTGAAACAGTTTAACTCTTTCAGCAGCCTGGACAGTGACTCCGTTTGGATGTTTGTAAACAGAAAAGCACGTGGTACTTTTCTGTTTACATTCATCATTTTGACAGCTCTTGCGCGAATCACGCAGTTCGCACGGAAGTGCTTCCGTGCGGCATGCGTGGTTTTCACGCACCCATTGACTTCAATGGGTGCGTGATGCGTGCAAAACGCCGAAAGAACGGACATGTCGTGACTTTTTTTCAGCGGACTCACGCTGAGGAAAAATCACGGAAATGTCTGCACGGCCCCATAGACACACGCGCGTTGCACGGACGTTTTTCCCGTTCGTCTGAATAAAGCCTTAAAATGCCCGAGCAGTTAAAAATATGGAACGTCCTATTTCAGGCCGTAACTACCGCACGGGCAGGCCCATAGACTTCTATGGGGCTCCCGTAATTACGGGTGGCTACGTGTGTGCACCCGTAATTACGGGAGCGTTGCTAGACGACATCAGGGGATAGTCACTGTCCAGGGTGCTGAAAGAGTTAAATGATCGGCAGTAACTCTTTCAGCACCCGGGACAGTGACTACCGCTGGAGTTAATAGCATTAAATGTTAACTTACCCAGAACTCCCTGCTTCTTCCTCCAGCCCGGCCTCCCGGGATGACGTTTCATCCCATGTGACCGCTGCAGCCAATCACAGGCTGCAGCAGTCACATGGACTGCCGCGTCATCCAGGGAGGTCGGACTGGATGTCAAAAGAGGGATGCGTCACCAAGACAACGGCCGGGGTACGTATGAACTGTTTTACTTTCAATCGCTGCGGAAACTCTGCCCGAAAGGGATGCCCCTTCTCTCTATCCAGCACTGATAGAGAGAAGGGGCTGCCGATTAGTGCAGAGAAAACGGGTCCGTAAATACGGCTGGAATACTGGTGACAACGGACCCGTATTTACGGGCAGGGCTCTGTATATACTGGTGGAATACGGGTCGAATACATGTCACAAAGGACCCGTATTTATGCCAGTATTTACTGGGGGAAAAAAATACCTTCGTGTGCATGGGGCCTTACTGTGTAAAAGTAGTAAAACATAAAAAAAATAGATACATTTGGTATTGCCGCAATTACATAACTACTTATCACCAATAATACAGACCTATATATATTTTATATTTATTTCTAAAAATGGATTTATTAATTTATTTCCATTCTTTTTTTAATTTAACCCCTTTAGGACACAGCCTGTTTTGGCCTTGTGGACACAGCCTATTTTTTCAAATCGGACATGTGTCACTTTATGTGGTAATAACTCCGGAATGTTTTTACCTATCCAAGCGATTCTGAGATTGTTTTCTCGTGACATATTGTACTTTATGTTAGTGAAAACATTTGGTGGATAAATTCAATATTTATTTGTGAAAAACTTCAAATTTTAGCAAAAATTTGCAAAAATTAGCATTTTTCTAAATTTAAATGTATTTGCTTGTGAAACAGATAGTAATACCACACAAAAAAGTTACTAGTTAACATCCCCCATATGTCTACTTTATGTTTGCATCATTTTTTTTCACGTACTTTTATTTTTCTAGGACGTTACGAGGCTTAGAACTTTAGCAGCAATTTCTCATATTTTCAATAAAATTTCAATAGGCCATTTTTTCAGGGACCAGTTCAGTTCTGAAGTGGCTTTGAGGGCCTTATATATTAGAAAGTCCCCATAAATCCCCCCATTTTGAAAACTGTACCCCTCAAGGTATTCAAAACCACATTCAGAAAATATTTTAACCCTTTAGGCGTTTCACAGGAATTAAGGCAAAGTAGAGGTGAAATTTACAAATTTCATTTTTTTTGCCGAAATTCATTTGTAATAAAAAAAAATCTGTAACACAGAAGGTTTTACCAGAGAAACACAACTCAATATTTATTGCCCAGATTCTGCAGATTTTAGAAATATCCAACATGTGGCCCTAGTGTCCTAATGGACTGAAATACTGGCCGCAGAAGCAAAGGAGCACCTAGTGGATTTCGGGGCCTCCTTTTTTTAGGAATGTATTTTAGGCACTATGTCAGGTTTGAGGAGGTCTTGTGGTACCTAAACAGCCGAAACCCCCCCAAAGTGACCCCATTTTGGAAACTACACCCCTCAAGGCATTTTTCTAGGGGTATAGTTAGAATTTTGACCCCACAGTTTTTTTGCAGAATTTAGTGGAATTAGTCTGTGAAGATGAAAATCACCTATTTTTCTGTGGAAACATAGAATTTTTTCATTTTTACAAGGAATAAAGGAGAAAAAGCACCCCAAAATTTGTAAAGCAATTTCTCCCGATTACGGCAATACCCCATATGTGGTCGTAAACTGATGTTTGGACCCACAGCAGGGCTCAGAAGGGAGGGAGCGCCTTTTGGATTTTGGAGCGCAGATTTTGCTGGATTGGTTTTCAGTGCCATGTCGGGTTTGCAACGCCCCGGAGGGACCAAAACAGTGGAAACCCGCCAAAAGTGACCCCATTTTGGAATCTACACCCCTCAAGGAATTTTTCTAGTGGTATAGTGATCATTTTGGCCCCTCAGGATCTTTTTTAGAGCTAGGGTGACCAAAAAACAGCGATTTTGGCGCTTTAAATTCTTTATTTATTACAGCGTTCACCGTGCGCAATAAATTACGTTTTAATTTATTCTGCCGGTCGGTACGATTACGCCGATACCATATGTGTATAGTTTTTTTTACGTTTTGCAGCGTTTGCACAATAAAATTAAGTTTCTATAAAATAATTTATTTTCTGGGACACGCTATTCTGAGCCGTAACTTTTTTATTTTTTCGTCAAAAAAGCTGAGGGAGGTCTTGTTTTTTGCGGGACGGGTTGTAGTTTTTATTGGTACCATTTTGGGGTAAATGCGACTTTTTGATCACTTTTTATTCTATATCTTGGGAGGGGTGGTGACCAAAAAATAGCGATGCTGACAGTTTTCCGTTTATTTTGTTTGCGGCGTTCACCGTCTGGAAAAATTAACATTATAGTTTCATAGATTGGGTCGTTACGAACGCGGCAATACCAAATATGTGTACTTTTTTTTAACGTTTTCATTTTTTCCCTATAATAAATGACTTATTATAGGAAAACAAAACCTTTTATTTTTACACTTTTATAAAACATTTTTATTAACTTTTTTTTACTTTTTACACTTTATATTTTTGTTTATTAACTTTTCTATTACTTTTTACACTTTCTTTTTTTGACCTGCAGCTCTGATCGCTGCTGGAATACATTACACTACCTAGGTAGTGTAATGTATTCCAACTGTCAGTGTGACGTCACAGTCACTCTGACAGTTGGTCTACGAGGATCAGCAGAGGCTGATCCTCATAGGCTGACATACATGGCAGACTTGGGGGCCGTTGTCTGGCCCCCGGGTGCCATCACAAGCATCAGAAGCCCCCACGATTGCATGGGGGCTGCTGATGCGCTACAAACCCGCTACATGCGGAGATCGCAATCGAGCCCCGCATGTAACGGGTTAATTGCCGAAATCAGCGGCGATGAGCCGCTGATCGGCAACACTGGTGAGTGTCAGCTGTCGGGGACAGCTGATCTCCAAGTTCCCGATGCACACTGTCGCCGACAGTGTGCATCGGGAACGGCACAGTGATTTTCTGTCACTCTGACAGGAAGCCTATCAGGACCAGCCGAAGGTTGGTCCTGATGGGCTTCTGTCCGTGGCAGACCCGGAAGCCATTGTTTGGCTTCCGTTTGCCATACTAACTATCGGCAGACCCCGCGATTTCGGACGGGGGTCTGCCGATATGTTAGAAACCCCTAAAATTCGGCGATTGCACCCGATCGCCGAATTTAAGGGGTTAATGCGCCGAAATCAGCGGCAAAGGACCGCTGGCCGGCAAGAGGGGAGTGTCAGCTGTCGGCGACAGCTGACCTCCTGGTTCCCGGTGCACACTGTCGCCGACAGTGTGCACTGGGATTAACTCAGTAACTGTACGTCCTCGTGCGGGAAGTAACTTCCCGCAACGACGTACAGTTACGTCCTGGTGCGGGTAGGGGTTAAAGGGGTTTTCTTGGCCTAGTTCTACAAAAGCACAGCTAACTTATAAAAATGTAGTAATATACTTATGGTGCTTCAAACTCAGGATCGACGACTAGGCCACAGTGTCCATACTGACGTCACACGGCACACCAGTTAAAGCCCTCTAGACATGTCACTCTGGCTAATATCATGGGAATGACATAACATCTCTATGGATGTAATGTCACTGAAGCCTAGTCGTTGCTTAGGAGTGAGGTAGACAGAGGACAAATCAAACTTTTGTTTTTAATTTTTACAGGTTAGCACAGTTTTGTGGTCCCAGAAACTGCAACATCTATCTTTATGGGGGTTGTTGCAGAGTTCAAGATCCCCTGCTTCTTTTCATACAGTCATAGAGATACATTTTGGCTACTTGCAGCCATTATGAGGGGAAGCCAGCTATATATGAGCTCCCTTTGAATACACTGGGGGCTCTAAAATTTTATATGGGAACTCCTACTAGTGGCAGGTACAAATGGCCAGAATGTTACCATTTATCTCTCTGATGAATATACAGGGGATTCACAGTTCCTAGGAAGGAAAATAGAGCACATCCCCCTAGAAATGTATATGGTGCCGTTTCTTAGAGGAAGGTTGTGTGCCCATTTAATTATCTGGGCCCTCGCAGACAGCCCACCCCTTTATTTAAATTTTAAATCACATTTAGGCCGGATTCACACGAGCGTGTGCATTTTGCACGCGCAAAAAAACGCAGCGTTTTGCGGGAGCAAAAGGTACTTAACAGCTCCGTGTGTCAGCCCCGTATGATGCGCGGCTGCGTGATTTTCGCGCACCCACTGCCTTCAATGTGTGCGTGATGCGCAAAATACGCACAAAGAACGGACATGTCGTGAGTTTTTCGCAGCGGACTCACGCTGCGTAAAAATCACGCAACTGTCTGCACGGCCCCATAGACTAATATAGGTCCATGTGATTTTCACGCGCGTTGCACGGACGTATATCCCGTTCGTCTGAATAAGCCCTTAGAAGAACTGTTGTTATGGATTCACACGTGTGTATGTGTATTATTTAATTTTTTTTTTTTTACAAGTAGAGTATCATAGTTGGATAAGTAAGGGTCTTTAAAAGGGATTGTCTCTACAGCTGGAATACACAACATTATTAATATTATATATTCTGCTTAACAACTGTATAACTAAACTACTGTCTCACACTTAGGACATGCATTATACAGTAAAATTAAGAATGCTATTGAGAGAATCATAATAAAATTACCTGCATCACAGAAGCCATGTATGACCTCACACATGATGGTTTTTTTTTGTGTTTTTTTTTTAGATAGCACAGATTAGGTTTGCACTTGACTGATCTTAAAACGTGAGAATTTGAGTGTGGTTGTTCTTCAGGCTGTGCAGGTTGCTAAGCATTAAAACACAATTAACTTTAGGATGTCCATACACAATGCGGCCTAGCCACAGTAAATTACTGCATAGCCCTAAACCGTGGCTTTCTTGCATCATGTACGAGCACCCTCACAGAGTGCACGGAAGTGTTCAGGAATGGTGATTTGTATACACAGAAACTAACTAGAAAATAAGATTTGGGTGATGGTTATTTATTCAGTGGTTGCTATCATATAGGATTTCCCTATTAATGTTTTCAAATAATAAATGTATATGACATTAGAAAATGTTGATTATAGAGAAATAAGCGATGCCACATACTGTAGACACCACTCATTTCTTCACAATGATCTGTTGCACATCATTTCTGAAAGAAGATTGACCTCTTGTGCCATTATATCCCTTGCTCCTCCCAGTATTTTTTTGATCATCTTATTGTATATATGGATTTTTATACAGACCCTAAATATATGTATAAATATAGTCCCTAAAGTCTTTATTTTTCATGGCGTTCACCGTGCGAGTTAAACCTATATTGTAATCGTTTGGATTTTTACAGACACAGCGATACCAATTTTTTGTAATTTTTTTTTTTTTTACATTACTTTAGAGAAACAATGTGAAAAGGTTTTTTTTTTTTTTTTTACTTTAAGTATTTATTTAATTTTTTTCACTAATAATAATTAACTTTTGTTTTTACACATTTTATTAGTCCCCCTAGGGGACTTGAACCAGTGATCATTAGATCACTGGTACAATACGCTGCAATACTAATGTATTGCAGTATATTGTAATTTTTACAGGTTCCTGTAACAGCGCGATCGATGTTCCTGTCCGTTAGTCCCGGGTGTCAGCTGTAATACACAGCTGACACCCGCAGCATATGGTGCCGGCTCATCGCGTGAGCTCGCACCATACATCACCCCCACACCACGACATACTATTAAGTCATGGTGCGCGAAGGGGTTAAAGGGGTTAAAGTTTCTGCCACTGAAGACAAATACCTCATAAAATATTAATCGGGTTCTCCCGGGTATGGCGATATCATATCTGTGGACATAAACTGCTGTTTGGGCACGCTGTAGAGCTCAGAAGGGAGGGAGCGCCATTTGGCTTTCGGAGCGCAGAATTAGCTTGGTAGTAGTTTTGTTTGGCGTTTTGCTGCTATTTCAGTTTATAATGTGGGGGCATATGTAATCTGTGCGGAGTACATCAGGGTATAATAAGAGGGTATAATAGTGGGGTAAATAAATAATAATCAGCAAATATGTGGCCAGTGTCGCACTGTCCAATCTTATCCGCTTTGGGAACACTCTGCACATTTTGCATCGTCATATTCTGAGAGCCAGAACTTTTTTATTTTTCTTCATTGGAGCTGTGTGTGGGCTTATTTGTTGTGGGAGAATCTGTAGTTTTCATTGGTACCATTTTGGGGTACATGCGATTTTTATTTTATCACTTTTTATTTAATTTTTTGGCAAGCAAGGTGAACAAAAACCATCAATTCTGACAATGGTTTTTATTATTATTTTTTTACGACATTCACCCTGGGCTATAAATGACAGTTTTACTTTATTCTGCGGGTCGGTACGATTACGGTGATACCATATTATATAGGTTTTTTTAATGTTTTGCAGCGTTTGCGCAATAAAATCACTTATTTATAAAATTCTTTTTTGCGTCGCCATATTCTGAGAACCATAACTGTTTTATTTTCCAGTCAAGGGCTTATTTTTTGCGGGACGGGTTGTAGTTTTTATTGGTACTATTTTGGCGTGCATGCGACTTTTTGATCACTTTTTATTGTATATTTTGGTAGTGTTGTTGACCAAAAAATAGTTATTCTAGCTTTGTTTTTGTACTTTTTTTTTTTTGTGGTGTTCGTGCGGCAAAATTATATAGTTATAGTTGGGGTCGTTACGAACGCGGTGATACCAAATATGTGTACTTTTTTAACGTGTTAATTTTTTTCCGATAATAAAAGATATAGAAAAAAATGCATTTTTTGTTTATGTAAATTCTAACTTTTATTTTTACACTTTTTTAAAACATTTTTATTTATTTTTACACTTTTTTAAAACATTTTTATTTATTTTTTTACTTTTTTTACTTGTCCCACTAGGGAACTATTAGCTTGCAGCTCTGATCGCTGCTAGAACACATTACACTACCTACGTAGTGTAATGTGTTCTGCCATACTGACGGGACAGTCAGTCACGCGCCATCTAGAAGCTCCGTATCAGCTAAGGTGGGGCGGACAGGGGGGGGGGGTGTATTAGGGGGTGCTGGCCCTTATTTAGACTGTTTCTCTCTTCTCTCAGAGAAGGGATTTTACATGATCACGTACATGACAAAACAGTCCTCGGTCTGTGCTCCGAGGCCTCAGCCATCTCTGTAGCTGAGTCCACGGAGTTTAAGCGCCTCCCAGGGTGCTATCTTATGTCAAAGCGCTGCCGTGAAAAGGCGGCGCTCTGGCATAAGTACCCTTAATAGCCGCCGTGAAAACACGTATAGGCGGTCATTAAGGGGTTTAACAGCTAATATATATATATAAAAACAGGGTGCGCTATATGTAGAGCGCAATCTACAAGGGGCTATATATGGGGCACAATCTACAGGGGAGGCTTTATGTGGGACACAATCTACAGGGGTATTATATGTAGGGTGCTATATACAGGGGGAGTATATGTATAGCGCTATCTTCAGGGGGCTATATGTAGGGCGCTATCAACAGGGGTGTTATATGTGGGGCACTATACAGGGGGCTCTATGGGGGCACTATCTATGGGAGCACTATCTACAGGGGGCTCTATGGGAGCACTATCTACAGGGGGCCGTGTGTGTGTGTGTGTGTGTGTGTGTGTGTGTGTGTGTGTGTGTGTACGGACGGACGGACGGACGGACGGACACAGTGTATGGTGCTATTATAATCAGAGACACTGTATGGCGTTATTATAATTAGAGGTGCAGTGAATGTTACTATTATATATAGGGACGTATTGTGCAGCACCATGATAACTTTATCTTTGTTTATAGATGCAGAAATGTTTGAAAAGTGAGAAGCCAGACATCTGTGCGGAAAACTGCAGAAATGGGTCGTGGCCGGGAGAAGTCATAGAGGTCTGGACTGGATGGAGAAGAAAAGAAAATAACAAGAACTAGAATCTGAAGTAAAGTCACTGGTGAGTCACTTAACCCGTTAGTGACCGCCAATACGCCTTTTCACGAAGGCCACTAATGGGCTTTATTCTGATGCATAAGCCTTTTTATGGCGCTGCATCAGAATAAATAAACAGAGCAGGGAGCCATTAAATCTCCCTTCTTTCAGCTACCGGAGGTAGCTGAGGGCTGGGGACATCCCTGCTCGAACGTGTGAGATCGATATAAGTATCGATCTTACCCGTTTAACCCCTCAGATGCGGCGCTCAATATAAAGCGCCGCATCTGAGTGGTTTTGGAGAGAGGGAGGGAGCTCCCTCTCATCCCACCGACACCCAGCGATAATATCGCCGTGTGTCTGCGATGGCAGCCGGGGTCTTAATAAAGGCTCCCAGGTCTGCCTGTAGTGAATGCCTGCTAGGTCATGTCGGAGGCATGGCCTAGCAGATTCCTGTCCGTTTTAAACAGGCAGTAATACACTGCAATACAAAAGTATTGCATTGTATTATAAAAGCGATCGGAGAATCGCATATTAAAGTCCCCTAGTGGAACTAGTAAAAAAAAAGTTGAATAAAGTTAATAAAAAAAAATTTGAAAAAAAAAAAAAGAAAAACCCACTTTTTCCCCTTACAAACTGCTTTACTATTAAAAAACCAACATAAAGTAAAAGAGTTACACATATTTGGTATGACCTCATCCGTAACGACCCCAGCTATAAAGCTATTACATTATTTAACCCGCACGGTGAACGCCGTAAACAAATTAAAGAAAAAACTGGAAAAATTGCTGTTTTCTGTGATTCCTGACTTCAAAAGAATGTGATTAAAAAGTGATCAAAAAGACGCATCTACTCCAAAATGGCACCAATAAAAACTACCAGTCTTCCCGCAAAAAAAAAGCCCTCATACTACTGCATCTGCGGAACAATAAAAAAGTTATGGCTCTTCAAATATGGAGACACAAAAACAAATAATTTTGAAAAAAAGTGTTTTTACTGAGTAAAAGTAGAGACATCCAAAATCTATACAAATTTGGTATCATTGCAATCGTAACAACCCGCTAAATAAAGTTATAGTGTTATTTATACCACACGGTAAACGGCGTAGATCAAGGATGCAAAAAAGAGTGGTAAAATTTTGTGGTTTTTTTCTATTCACCCCCCCCAAAAAAAATAAAAGTTAATCAATAAATAATATGTAAAGGATTTACACTGCACAAAAAATGTTGTGCCGATATTACTGAATGTACGTTCACCTAAATAATGATAATATATCACTGCCTTAAAGAACGTTTAAAAAAAATTATTTTTATTATAGAAATCAACACTAAAATTGGGCTAAAAAAAGCCAAAATGTAACTAATAAAGGCGTAAGCAGAAAGACCAGTAAGGGAATGCTGATGAGGAATGCCGTACTGCATATACTACAGCCTGCGTGTATGTAAACAGTCCCTTAAATTTATAATATAAACCTGGTACTTCCTGCCACTAAGTCTGTGTCCCTATGTCTGCGTCCCAACGCGTTTCTGCTCCCTAAATTTATGGTGTGCGTCATCAGGGGGTCACAGTAATTTGAAGTAGTAACAAATACACAGATTGGCCGGTTAGCACATGTTGCGTGCCATTAAACTTTCACATTCACCCGGCTCGTGCACGACACTAGTCAGCTGGTCGAACACGAGCCGAGTGAGTGCCCGCCTGAAATAGTCCACAGCCCCTCCCATCATCAGGGGGCACGACGACCCGCTGACCAATCCCAGTGAGGCACGTATCACGTCACCCACAAGGGGCGGGCCAGCAGAGACACAGCGAGACCGGGGATGGGAGGGGAAGACAAGCGTCCAAGGTAACCAGGGATACAAGGCGGCCATCTAGAATCCTGGCAAGGTTCATAAAGCAAACTGAACAAATATGGGCAAAGGAGGTATTGTAGACGAAGGTGCCAGAGCCAAAACCCATATGCGGTCAGAAACAATGTGACCTCTATATGGTGACCCTGCTCAGTCACAATTATTACGATGATATGTAACTATCATGAATGAACTGGCATATATATATATATATATATATATATATATATATATTAATCTGATGTATCCAATGGATACCACCAGATATTTGAAGAAATAGCGTCAATCGCTGTTCCATGCATATGAAGTGTGTATCATAAGCACCTCATAGAGCCAATGACACATACAGAAAAACTAATGCCACAAAGGGAAGGTGCTAGCAACTAGATTACAGGAATACCTCAAAGGATGTAGTGGAAAGAGTGGTCTGTAACTGTTGATCTATTACATTATAACTGATGGATACATCTAGTTTATAGTGTGGTGTGTATCATAAAGTAATAGATCAACAGACCACTCTTTCCACTACATCCTTTGAGGTATTCCTGTAATCTAGTTGCTAGCACCTTCCCTTTGTGGCATTAGTTTTTCTGTATGTGTCATTGGCTCTATGAGGTGCTTATGATACACACTACATATGCATGGAGCGATTGACGCTATTTCTTCAAATATCTGGTGGTATCCCTTGTATACATCAGATTAATATATATATATGCCAGTTCATTCATGATAGTTACATATCATCGTAATAATTGTGACTGAGCAGGGTCACCATATGGAGGTCACATTGTTTCTGACCGCATATGGGTTTTGGCTCTGGCACCTTCGTCTACAATACCTCCTTTGCCCATATTTGTTCAGTTTGCTTTATGAACCTTGCTAGGATTCTAGATGGCCGCCTTGTATCCCTGGTTACCTTGGACGCTTGTCTTCCCCTCCCATCCCCGGTCTTGCTGCGTCTCTGCTGGCCCGCCCCTTGTGGGTGACATGATACGTGCCTCACTGGGATTGGTCGGCGGGTCGTCGTGCCCCCTGATGATGGGAGGGGTTGTGGACTATTTCAGGCCGGCACTCACTCAGCTCGTGTTCGACCAGCTGACTAGTGTCGTGCACGAGCCGGGTGAATGTGAAAGTTTAATGGCACGCAACATGTGCTAACCGGCCGATCTGTGTATTTGTTACTACTTCAAATTACTGTGACCCCAGCGATCACACATGTATCCCCAATCCTGTGGATAGGGGATACATGTCTTTTGTAGGACACACTGTAGGTCGCATTTTTTTTGGAGGGGGGACGCTGTGTGGCGTTCCCTACAGGGGGGGGGGCTGTATGGCGTTCTCTACAGGGGGGCTGTATGGCGTTCCCTACAGGGGGAGGTTGTATGGCGTTCTCTACAGGGGGGGTTGTATGGCGCTCTCTAAAGGGGGGGCTGTATGACTTTCCCTACAGGCGGGGGGTTGTATGACTTTCCCTACAGGGGGGGGGGCTGTATGGCGTTCTCTGCAGGGGGGGTTGTATCGCGTTCCCTACAGGGGGGGCTGTATGGCGTTCCCTACAGGGGGGGCAGTATGGCGTTCTCTACAGGGGGAGTTGTATGGCGCTCTCTACAGGGGGGGTTGTATGGCGCGCTCTACAAGGGGGGGGCTGTATGACTTTCGCTACAGTGGGGGGGCTGTATGACTTTCCCTACGGGGGGGGGGCTGTATGGCGTTCTCTGCAGGGGGGGCTGTATGGCGTTCCCTACAGGGGGGGCAGTATGGCGTTCTCTACAGGGAGAGTTGTATGGCGCTCTCTACAGGGGGGGTTGTATGGCGCGCTCTACAAGGGGGGGGCTGTATGACTTTCGCTACAGTGGGGGGGCTGTATGACTTTCCCTACGGGGGGGGGGGGCTGTATGGCGTTCTCTGCAGGGGGGGGGTGTATGGCGTTCTCTACAGGGGGTTGTATGGCGTTCTCTACAGGGGGGCTGTATGCCGTTCCCTACAGGGGGGCTGTATGACGTTCCCTACAGGGGGGGATGTATGGCGTTCCCTACAGGGGGGGGCTGTATGGCATTCTCTGCAGGGGGGGTTGTATGGCATTCTCTACAGGGGGGTTGTATGGCGTTCTCTACAGGGGGGTTGTATGGCGTTCTCTACAGGGGGGCTGTATGGCGTTCCCTACAGGGGGGGCTGTATGACGTTCCCTACAGGGGGGGCTGTATGGCGTTCCCTACAGGGGGGCTGTATGCCGTTCCCTACAGGGGGGCTGTATGCCGTTCCCTACAGGGGGGCTGTATGACGTTCCCTACAGGGGGGGGCTGTATGGCGTTCTCTGCAGGGGGGTTGTATGGCATTCTCTACAGGGGGTTGTATGGCGTTCTCTACAGGGGGGGCTGTATGGCGTTCTCTACAGGGGGGGCTGTATGGCGTTACAGCCCCCTCTGTAGATAACGCCATACAGCCCCCTGTACATGACGCCATACAGCCCCCTCGTAGATAACGCCATACAGCCCCCACTGTAGAGAACGCCATACAGCCCCCACTGTAGAGAACGCCATACAGCCCCCACTGTAGAGAACGCCATACAGCCCCCCCTGTAGGGAACGCCATACAGCCCCCTCTGTAGATAACGCCATACAGCCCCCCCTGTAGGGAACGCCATACAGCCCCCTCTGTAGATAACGCCATACAGCCCCCACTGTAGAGAACGCCATACAGCCCCCACTGTAGAGAACGCCATACAGCCCCCACTGTAGAGAACGCCATACAGCCCCCCCTGTAGGGAACGCCATACAGCCCCCTCTGTAGATAACGCCATACAGCCCCCCCGTAGATAACGCCATACAGCCCCCCCGTAGATAACGCCATACAGCCCCCCCCATAGATAACGCCATACAGCCCCCCATGTAGATGATGCCATACAGCCCCCCTGTAGATAGCGCCATACATCCCCCTGTAGAGAACGCCATACAGCCCCCCTGTAGATAACGCCATACAGCCCCCTTTGTAGATAACGCCATACAGCCCTCTCTGTAGATATCTACAAAGGGGGCTGTATGGCGTTATCTACAGGGGGGCTGTATGGCGTTATCTACAGAGGGGGCTGTATGGCGTTATCTACAGAGGGGGCTGTATGGCGTTATCTACAGAGGGGGCTGTATGGTGTTATCTACAGAGGGGCTGTATGGTGTTATCTACAGGGGGCTGTAAAAAAGGCACTATCTACAAGGGGGGTTGTGTGACACCCAGGGGAGGGGGGGCCCAGTCAAAAGTTTGCTATGGGGCCCAGTCTTTCCTAGTTACGCCCCTGATAAAGGGACAGTGTCAAAAACCATCTATAGGAACAGTAAAGGATCACCAGTCCCCAAAATAATGTCAGTATTGCCAGAAGTATTGTCGGGTGTAAGAGATCCAGTAAAAACCTGAATAAAACTGTAGTAAAGTCCATGGTGTATTTATATGGAACAGCTCGATTATTAGAGATCCTCCAAATAAAGAAAATATGCCCATTTCACGATACAGTAAAACAAATTGATCTTTGTGCGGCAGGACATAGTCATTACAGGTCATCTTACATTTTGGAAAAAAAAAAGATATGCCATTTCAGTGACAACATAGGGTCACATTTTGAAAGCTATAACCCTTATGCTTTTTATCTAGGTGTGTAGTGAGTATTTAGACCCTACAAATATTGAGGCCTTAATATTTAGCGTGCCTTTTCTCCTGTGCTTCAAGATATTCATCTAGGGGTATAATGGAAATTTTTAGACCTATTTTGTGGTTTTACTGGGATATCAGGATTGAAGGAGTACCAGGAGGTTTTTAGGGCCCACTTTTTACTTGTAAGATTTTATGCAACACGGGTGCCAAAACATTTAGAAAATTCATAAAATGCCTCTTTGAATAAAATTTAAACTTTCAAGGTATTCATCTAGGAGTATAATGGGAATTTTTAGTTTTATTTGGTACTTGTTTTTTTTTAAATGTCAATTGGGACAAAATGGGAAATAAAATTAATTTTAGAAAGTAAATACCCAGGCGATAGGAGAAGGCAGGGAGAAAAGGGACTTAATTAAAATCAACAGAGGTATGGTATATTCTAAAGCACTCTCCAATGCAGAGGCCCGGTTTAGAGGGGCAGGTCTCACAGTAGTGAGTGGTGTCTTTCCTAATGCCCCTCATCGAGCACACTTGACACCTTCTTTGGGGCCTCCTTTTCTTTTCAGTGGGGGGAAGTACGCCAGGGAAATTCTGCCCATGAACAATTCTTGAGCCCACTATTTCAGAAGAACTGCAGCTTCCACTGCCACTCTCCCCTTCCTGGTCTCCAAAAATCAAAGTTTAAAAAAAAAAAAATCAAGAAAAGTCCCCCTATGGCCTGCACTTTTATACAGAACAAAGGAATTATATAGTGCCACTTGTGTCAGGTATACGGCCAATTTTTTTATTCAATATATTTTTATTGAGAAAAGTTTTATAACATGTGAGCTTGACATGTAGCCCGGCATAGAATATATAACATAAGAGTATGCGGCACGCAGGCCTTAAAGGAGACATAAAAACATATGGCAAGTACAATTGTAAACATGTTTGAAAGCTTCTTGAACCTGGCCATATATGGCTTTATTAGAGGTCTGTCTGCCTTCCATGCCATTCCTGTTCAGGCATACCCGCATTATCTAACGGGGGCAATTCTTTTGTTTTTGACAACTGATAAACAGTAACACAAATAAACCAACAAAATAAAATAACATAAAACAGGTGACCACCATGAGAGCTTAGTGAAGTAAATATATGCATTAGTAAGCTCCTCTTCTGCATATGAGAAAGTTACCCTTGTACAGAATAGGTCAGGTCAGGTCAAGAGGGAGGGTATCATAGTATGGCTATAGACAGGACTCTTAGTAAAATCTACCCAATTCTTCCACGTATTTAGAAATTTCACATGTGTGCCACTCTCCCACCCCGCAAGTTCTTCCATTCTGAAGATTTGTCTAGTTTTTTCTAGCCATTGAGATATTGTAGGCGGAGACTTAGAGTTCCAATTCATAGGGATGAGAAGTTTAGCTGCTGTCAGCAAGTGGGTTGCTAGAGAATGCTTAGATGGTCTAAACGAGATGTTAGGTAGCCATAACAGCACCAATTCGGGGGTAAGGCATATGTTCGCCCCACATATTACATTAATAAGTCTCCCAACCTCAGCCCAAAATTTCTGCAGGACTGAACAGTGGTACCATATATGTGAGATAGACCCCACCTCCACTCCACACCTCCAACATATTTCATCCGTATTAAGCCTCCATTTATTAAGTAACTGAGGGGTTCTATACCATCTCGTCAATGTCTTAAAAGAATTCTCCTGGGTCTTAACACAACGGGAAAAGCCCTGCGAGTTGGACAAGACCACGGAGACTTCCGAAGGGGTAAAGGTGACAGATAGCTCCTTTTCCCATGCTATCATGTACCCAGGTTTAGCCGGAGCTGCTAACTGAAGGAGTTTAGTATATATTTTAGAGATGAGACCTTTAGGTAAATTGGGAAATATCAAATAATGTTCTAGCCAATTAATATCCCTTAGTGGTTGTGAAAACCTATCGCAAAATTCTCTACATACCTTATTGAAAGCAAATTCATGTATAAACGAGATCGGGGTGGGAGCTGGTGGGGTTAGTATGTCCGCTAGATTCGGTAGGGCAGATACATTTTGTAACGTAGGGTATATTGAAATTCGCTGTAGATGGGACCAAGGAAAATGAATCGGAGTGACCTCTGCTTTCAGAAAGGCAGGAAGGACCCCCAGAGGCATGAGAGGAGAGGGTCCTGTATCTGGCATCAATTTTGTGAAGAAGTGCTGCCCCACTTCCACCGTGCCCCTCAAAGTGTCACTCATCTGACCTGTCCTCATCAGAACTGAGGACCACAGGTGTATGATCCCCTCCTCCCCAAGAATGTGTCGTTCGACATGGGTATGTGGCCCCACAAACTGCTGTGGGTGAACTAGCGACAACCACCTAGCCAGATGGATGGCTCTGTAATATGTTTGAACATCTGGTAATCCGCATCCCCCCTGTTTTCTGCCAAGTCGCATTTGAGCATATGCCAGCCTAGGACGAGCAGCGTTCCAAACAAACTTTGAGAATAAGCGATGTATTTGAGTAAAAAAGGATCTCGGGAGCCATATAGGAACAGTCTGTAACACATATAGGATTTGCGGCATTATATAGCATTTGAGAATATTCTTTCTTCCCATCCAAGAGACATACGGGATTTTCAAGCCCGCTAACCGCGAACTGATTTTCTTATATAGTGTTTTATAGTTATACTCAAACAACTTAGAAGGGTCTGAAGAGATGCGGACCCCCAGGTATGTTATGTCTGTTGAGTTCCATGTGAAGGGTGTGGACAGTTTAAGACGTTGGATTTTTGACTTTGGCGCCGTGATGTTTAGGGCCACTGATTTTCCTAAATTAATCTTAAAATTAGAAGCTTTTCCAAATTCCTCCAGAATCGCAAGGATTGCTGGAAAAGCCTGGAATGGGTTTGATATAAATAGAAGGAGGTCGTCTGCAAATGCTGCCGTTGAATGCGTTACGTCCCCAATCTTAAGGCCCTGAACTTCTCGGGACTGAATGAGTTTCTGGATTAGGGGTTCTATGGTCAGTACAAATAGAGATGGGGACAACGGGCAGCCCTGTCGTGTTCCGTTGTAAATATCAAAGGGTGATGAGAGGGCCCCATTTATTTTGATCCTAGCGGACGGCTGATGGTAAAGCGTGAGAATGGCTCTGACAAAGGTGGGGGGAAACCCAAATCTAGTGAGAGTCGCTGTCATAAAGTCCCAAGCCACGCGGTCGAACGCCTTTTCTGCATCCGTACTTAGGAGGACTAGTGGGATCTTGTGTTTTTGTGCCCAGAAGATCGCGTTAATTACCCTGGTAGTGTTAAATCTCCCCTCTCTTTGTGGTACAAATCCTGTCTGTTCGGGATTAATTAATTTAGGGAGTAATAAATTTATGTGGTGTGCCAATAACTTCGCCCACCATTTTACATCTGTGTTCAGAAGGGAGATTGGCCTGTAGCTGCTACAAATCATAGGGTCCTTACCTTCTTTTGGGATAACTGTGATATGTGCATCAAGCATTCGTTTGGAGAGAACCTCCCCCTCCAGCAAAGAATTGCTCAGCTTCACAAAATGTGGCAACAAGGTTGCAGCAAATCTTTTATAATAAAATATTGGGAATCCATCGGGTCCAGGACTCTTACCACTAGGTATAGAGGCCAGCACTTCTCTAACTTCTTGTTCTGTAAAAGGGGCTATCAACCTTTCCAAATCCCCCTCCCCAATTTTAGGTAAGGAGATTGAATTAAGGAAAGAAGCAATAGTGGCAGCACGATCTCCTATATGTGATGTTGGCCCACCCGTCTCCAGGTTATAGAGAGAGGAGTAAAATTTGTGAAACTCAGCCGCAATCTCTTCAGTGGACTGGACTACCCCTCCTTTTTCTGTTTTCAGTTTGGTAATATAGGATTTCTCGTTTTGTTTTTTAAGAAGTCCTGACATAATTTTAGACCCTTTATCTCCGTGAGCATAATATTTAAATTTACATCGCTGGAGAGCTTTGGCTGCTTTGACATTCAGGAGATCCCTGAGATCATTTTTCAGTTTCACGAGTTCAGATTGAGATTTCTGTATGGCCGATTGTTTTCTAAGTGTTTCTAAAGCTGAAATTCTGTTCAACAGGGAGTTTACTGTGGCCTCTCTAGCTTTTTTAGTTCTAGAGCCTAGTGCAATAAACTCGACTCTAATACAGGCTTTGTGAGCCTCCCATACGATCGATACAGGGGTCCCCGGAATGTCATTAAAGCGAAAATACTCCTGGAGTTTACTTTCTATTCTCAAGATATCCTCTGGCGAGCCCAGTAACGTTTCATTTAAAGACCAATTCAGAGTTTTCCTGGGAAGGGACGAAATGGATAAGGACATAGAGACTAGTGCGTGGTCGGATATCAGTATGGACCCTATGTCTAATGCAGTAACTTCACCAAGGTGCCTATCAGAGATATACATGCGGTCTAATCTGTGGTAAGTTCTATGTACTGTGGAGTAGTATGTGAAATCTTTCGTGTCAGGATGTGTTGCTCTCCAAGCATCGACTAGCGAGAGGTCAGCCAATGCCCTCTTCATTGTCCTAAGTGCATTGGTGGGTATAGCCGAAGATTTAGAGGTAGTATCCAACTTATAATCCAACACACAGTTGAAATCCCCTCCCAGGACCAGGATTCCTTCTTTAAAAGTTTGTATTTTATTTAACGTGCTGGCTAACCACTTAGCTTGATTTCTATTAGGGGCATAAATATTTGCTAAAGTAATCATAGTATTCCCTATGGTACCTTTAATGAAAACATATCTAGCAGCTGGGTCGATTTGCTGGGCCAATAAGGTAAATGGAACTGATCTACTAATAGCAATGCTAACTCCCCGTGATGCTGAGGAGTGTGTGCTATGGAACCACTGTGAGAATGAGGTGTGAGTGAGAGAGGGAGTGTGTGTGTGTCGGAAATGGGTTTCTTGCAGAAACAGGATGTCTGAGCGTGCTTTCTTGGTTATAGCAAATACTTGGCTGCGTTTTTGAGGGGTATTAAGCCCTCTTGCATTTAATGAGACAATATTAACCTCAGCCATATGTACTTACATCTAATGGAGGGACGAAAATGTATAAGAGCCCACCGTGTGTCACCTTAACTCCAAACTTAACACAAGTTGTATGAATAAACAAAACATTACAAATGTTGTAATCTTTTCTACATAAGAACCAAGTAGAAAGGTCTAGGATCAAACAGGTCCCTGATCCCATGGGAATGAAAATAGTTCTGGATACGATTAAGCATAATACCGTATACAGATACACAATACAAAATGGGTTTAGCCATTTCAATTTGAAAGAAGACAGGAACATAAAAAAGAACCAATAGAAATGAAAGAGACGCACTCTTTGTTAATAGCTACACATATCAGATAGTACCATTTTTAGCAGAACTCTGAAAGGATACACAAGAGGCTTGTTGTAAGCCACCAATTACACCACGACGATTCCTCTACTGCGAAAGGGAGAAGGTCCGCTCTTGGCTGTTACCTCTACAAAGCCAATGTCCTGAATTCCAATTTCAGGTGGGGGTCCTCCTCGGGGACTTCACCTTGGTTTGTAGGTTCCACTTCTCTAGAGGCGGTAATTCCGGGAATGCCACAGGTAAATGAACCGGCAGCCACGATGGTATGTCCAGCGGGGTGACCCGAAGCACAGTCCAGATTTTGTGTAGATCTTCCGGTTGCTTTATCACTATGGGTTTACCATTGTCCATCACAGAAAGTCCAAAGGGATACAACCATCTGTAGGGAATGTGACGATCTCTCAAAATATCAGTAAGCGGTTTCAGTATTCGCCTTTTGTTTAGAGTGCTTGCCGCTACGTCTTGAAAGAACAGAATTTTGGAGTTGTCGTAGTAGATTCCTTGAGAGTCCCTGGCCCTCTGTAAAAGAGCAGCTGTGTCGACAAAACTCAAAAGCCCGCAAACCACATCTCTCGGAGGCTCTCCCGGGGCAGGCTTGGGCCTAAGTGCTCTGTGTATACGCTCGATAACCACTTGGGAGGCTCGTTCCGCCCCCAGTAGATCTGCGAAAATTGAAGCGGCTGCTGCTCTCAAAGCCTCCGGAGCTACACTTTCCGGCATACCCCTTAGCCTAATATTCTTCCTCCTGTTGCGGTTCTCCTGATCTTCAAGCTGAAGAAATGCAGAGTTTAGATGTTCCTGTTGGGAGATAACCGTCTGTTGTGTCACTGCACTGTGGGACAATAAAGCAGTATGAGCATTTTCCAGTTCCTCTACTCTGTGGCCGATGTGTTTTACGTCTGTTTTGATATCAGAGAGTTCTTTCAGCACTGGAGATAAGGCTTGAGCTAAACATTTTTTGAGAAAAGCTCTAGAAATATGGCATGCATCCGATTCATCACATGTAGTAGGCTGAGCTGTAGTACTCTCTCTATCCGAATCCCCATCCTGTGACATTTCAGTATCCTCTTCTTGTGTGGATAGGTGACTCCCAGTTAAAGAGGAAGCAGCGTGCTTTTTGTTAAAGAAACGATCTACTTCATGTTGATTTTTATGCTTTTTAGGCGTGTGGTGAGCAACATCTTTGAGCTTTTCTTTGCCCGTTTTCACCATCTTGTGTTAGTTTTGTGGTACTAAAGAAAAAATAGAGTGCGTGTCTCTTCAATGGTAGTTACATGTAGCTCATTAAGAACAGCGCTTACAGCTTCCCAACTGCCTCCCTAGCAATGGTGGAGGGAGGAGGAGGGGGTCGCCTAGCAAAAAATTTGTCGTGGGAGTCCAAGTGACTACACTGTATGTCAGATCAGTAATAAAGCTTGTTCACTAGGTAAATTCCCAGCGGAGAAAAAATTAGAGCAGTGCTCTCATAAGTAAAGTGATGATATGAAGTGAAGTGAAGCTTGGGGGTATAAGTGGCACTTTCTCTGAAGTCCTTGGGCGCTGGTCTGCAGGATTCAAGCCTGGGCCTAGTCTCCTCAGACCTCACAGTAAGGATCGGACTGCCCCTGGGATTCAGGTCTGTAGTCTTAATGCGGGTCTCTATAGCAGAACGGCACTTGTGTCCCCCAGGCAGCTGCAACTGCTTAGTGTGCTTAGTGTGTACCTGTTACTGCTCCTCTGGTCTCTTCGATCCGTCCCGCCGGCTGTCTCGCCCGAAATCTAGGCCCCGGATTGACGGCCAATTTTTTATACCAGGTTCTTGATTTTCTGAGGGCATTGTAGGGTTGCAGAACCTGGTCCGAAAGATCCACCCCTCCCATGAACTGGTTGTAGTCCTTGATACACACAGGTTTGATGGTCTGCTCTGTGGTTCCTGGGACTGGGACAGGGCTGGATCGATCTGCATGGAGAGTGGTCAATACAAAGACATCCCGCTTGTCCTTTGACCATCAGCAAATTGTCACTGCAAACAGCCCTGCTTTCCCCTCGGCGCACTGTATGAAAGTCCTTGGGGAGACCCTTTTGGTTTCTCCTAATTGTGCCGCATGCTGTGGTTCCTCTAGCAGCAAGGCACTTCAAAAGGGGGACACTATTCTAAAAGTTATCAATAAATAGATGGAATCCCTGGTCCAGTAAGGGGAGCAGCAAATCCCATACTATCTTCCCTAAGTTCCTAGGAGAGGGGGACAGTCTGGGGGCTCTATTGCAGAATCTTTTCCCTCATAGATTCTGAATTTAAAAGTGTATCCAGACACGCTTTCACACACTTTATACAGCTTCACGCCATACCTAGACCTTTTGTTGGGCAGGCACTGGCCCTTGAAATGCACCAAGGATTCGTCCACTGCAATGCATTTTTGTGGGGTGTAAATCTCTTAAAAATTAGACCTGTAGTGAACCACTACAATTCAAAATTTAAACAGTCTGTCAAAACTGGGGTCATTTGTGGGTGGGCATTCCTCATTATTGTTGTAATGCAGGAACCGTAACAGGATCTCGAAACGAGCCCTAGGCATGGTGAGGCGGTAAAGTGGGCAATGGTGTAGCATATCAGTGCTCCAATAGGAGCGAATAGAGGGCTTTTTTTATAATGCCCATGTTAAGTAGTAGACCCCAAAATTTCTGTATTTCATTTGCATTGGTAGGGGTCCATTTTTGGGGCCTGGCATAGTAACTGTTGGGATTGCGGGCAATAAATTGTGCCGCATAAATATTTGTCTGCTGTACCATAAGACAAATTAATTCATCAGAGTAAAATTATTTAAAAAAATCTATCTCTCTGAATCCAGTAGTGTCCACGTTGGTGCCTGGGGTGGCAGTAAATTCAGGAACCTGGGGCATATAATTATCAGGGGCAATACACGCAGGGGCATCTGAATTTGGCTGTGCTTGCGCACTAGCCCTAGAACGTCTACGGGGGGGTTCATCACTAGATGTGTCACTTGAGGATGACGACATCAAAAATGTCACCTCATCTCCACTGTCAGACTCTGACTGCACAGAATAAGGCGTACGCCTCTTCAGCAGTGAACACCCGCTTTGTCATTGTAATAGTTTTTAACTCCCTGAACCTCTACCCTAATTAGCCCTACCTAATTCCCTAATCTAAATAATTTTTAACTAGCCCTGACAGTACCTAACCTTACACCACGTACACTCTAACAAGCTAGACTGATACTATCCCTAACTAATTTACTATCCCTGTCGCTCACTAAGAAACTTTTTTTATAGTTTTTTTTTTAAATATTTTTTTTATATATATTTTTTTGTATTTTTACAAGAACAAAAACAAAACACGCAGTCTGGCTGACTGAACTGATTCCGTGATGCCTGTGGGACACAATGGGGTGCTGATGTGGCACACTGGGGTGCTGATGAGGCAAAAGGATTTGCTGATGGAGCACAGGGATGTGCTAATGGAGCACAGGAGGTGACTGGTCAGGCTGTGGGGGTGACTGGTCAGCACTGGGGGGTGACTGGTCAGCACAGGGGGTGACTGATCAGGCTGTGGGGGTCACTGATCAGGTTGTGGGGGTATAATTCGTTCACAAGTTAAATAAGAATCCGTCTCTGATCTCCTCTCAAAACCAACAGAGGAGATCAGAGACAGAGACTATAGAAAAACAAGTCCTGCCTACGTCACACTAACTGTGATTGGTCTGTCTGCACTGATAAACCTATCACAGCGATCGCCGACAGGGGACCACTTTCATTGGTTCCCTGTCGGATAGCTCTGTTGCTAAGGTGTCTCGGACAGCAGTTTGCAGTGAACTGTCACCGCGTCACGCGGCGCTGTGACAGTTTAACTGCATCACGTACATGCACGTGGGAATTCGCTAACCAGCCGCATTCCCCGACGTGCATGTACGTGAAAATGCGGGAAGGGGTTAAAGTGTAACTAAACTTCTAAAAAACTTCTCACATGTCATAGTGAAATGTCAGAAGTTTTGATCGGTGGGAGTCCGAACACTGAGACCCCCATGTATCGCTAAAACAAAGTGGCAGAAGCACAGCATTCAATCGTGCGCTTCTGCCGCTTCACTTTAGCGATGGTGGGGGTCTCAGTGCTCGCACCCCCCACCGATTAAAAGTTCTGACATATCACTATGACATGTTAAAAGTTTAGTTACACTTTAAAGAGAGTGTTATAATTTATTTATTTTTTATTATTATTAGTTTTTTCTTTAATAAAAGTGTATCCGTGTGTTTGGAGCAACTTTCTAAATACTTTTTATTAAAAATGATTTTTACTTTTTGAGATACAGCTGCTTTATTTCCTGAATACAGAGCAGCTGTATCTAGTGCTAAAATCTGTGTCCGTCAGGTCAGTGGCACTGACTGGTACAGTGTCAGCGGGTTGGGGGGGGGTTGAATTGTGTCTGAGGGGGAAGAGGGGGCCCAAGTTGTGTCAACAGTCCAGGGCCCATGGTACACTTAATCCGCCACTGACTGTGCCCCAGAGCTAGGCCCTCTTCTCTAACATCAGTATCTGACCTCACAAATGCTCTTCTGGATAAATGGGCAAAAATTTCCACGGACAAACTCCGAGATCTTGTAGAAAGCCTTCCCAGAAGAGTGGAAGCTGTTTAAGCTATAAAGGGGTTGGACCAACTCCATATTCATACCTATGCAGGGGCTGCCTGGCAAATTGGAGCTATGGGGGCAAGCACACAGCACTGGCCCATAAGTAGCAGCCAATCCTTAACCTACTTACCTCCGCCTTCTGTATAAAGGCGGCAGAGGTAACTGGTCTTTCTATCTAGCCGACCTTAAGCTGGAGGTGATGCTCTCATGTTGGGATCGCATGCACACAAACTGTACAATCCCAGATACATGAATGAGCTGTTACAACACAGGAAGCAGTAACTTAAAACCTGATTCTGTAGATTCTGAAAATCTCCCCCATTGCTGTATGTTACATGCAGGCTACAGACCCTTCTCCCCCATTACTATATATTACATGCAGGCTACAGACCCTTCTCCCCCATTACTATATATTACATTCAGGCTAGAGATTCCTCTTCCTCTTACTATATATTATATGCAGGTCAGAGACCCCTCTCAACCATTACTATATATTACATGCAGGCAGTGGCGTAACTACCGCAGTAGCAGACGTAGCGGATGTTACGAGGCCCACAGCATGAGGGGGCCCGCTTCGCCCGCCGGCGCGGGCCCCCCCTCCCTCCAATGGCCGGAGGCTCCGCTAGCAGCCGCTATGGCTGCTACAGCGCGACGCCACTGAAGGGGTTGTTTCTACAAAATACACGCATCCCCTATCCACAGGATAGGGGATCCCTTTGTGATCGATGGCAGCGATAAGGAGAACGGGGGACCGAAAGTCCCCCGAAGTTCTCCATGACAAACCTCTGACTTCCCGGGTCTGTCTGCAGCTCCATAGAAATGACTTGCTCACCAGTCGCGCTTGTGCGCATGTGTGACCAGCGCGCCTTTCATTTTTATTGAACTGCGCAGACGCGGGAAAGTCCATGGAGAACTTCGGGGGACTTTCTACAGGGGGTTCTGTATGCCGTTATCTACAGGGGGGGCTGTATGGCGTTATCTACAGGGGGCTGTATGCAGTTATCTACAGGGGTGCTGTCTGGCATCATCTACAGGGGGGACTCTGTATGGCGTTATCTACAGGGGGGGTGCTGTCTGGCGTCATCTACATAGGGTGTCTGTATGGCGTTATCTACAGGGGGGACTCTGTATGGCGTTATCTACAGGGGAGGGCTGTTTGGCGTTATCTACTGGGGTCTGTATGGCGTTATCTACAGGGGAGGGCTGTATGGCGTTATCTACAGGGGTCTGTATGCCGTTATCTACAGGGGGTGCTGCCTGGTGTTATCTACAGGGGGAGGGCTGTCTGGCGTTATCTACAGGGGGGGACTGTCTGGCATTATCTACAGGGGAGGGCTGTATGGCGTTATCTACAGCGGGCTGTATGCCGTTATCTACAAGGGGTGCTGTCTGTCGTTATCTACAGGGGGAGTCTGTATGGCGTTATCTACAGGGGGGACTCTGTATGGCGTTATCTACTGGGGAGGGCTGTATGCCGTTATCTACAGGGGGTGCCGTCTGGCTTTATCGACAGGGGGAGAGCTGTATGGCGTTATCTACAGGGGGAGGGCTGTATGGCGTTCTCTACAGGGGGAGGGTTGTATGGCGTTATCTATAGGGGAGGGCTGTATAGCGTTATCTACAGAGGGCTGTATGGTGCTATCTATAGGGGGCGCTGTGTGGCAGAATCTATAGGGAGGCACTATCTACAAGGGGGGGTTGAGTGATACCAGGGGAGGGGGGGCCCCAGTCAAAAGTTTGCTATGGGGCCCAGTCTTTCCTAGTTACGCCCCTGCATGCAGGCTAGAGATCCCTCTCCTATCAACAAAAATGTATCCTAAGCGTACACTATTCCATCAGATATAACTATCAGTTATCAGAATCTCCAAATATATACCTGATGTATAAATAACATTAATTCACAATAAAGTAAAAAAAATTGAAATCTTTATTATCCCTTTAGGGAGAAATGACCCACAGAATACATACAGTTAAAACACGAATAATTAAAAACACCCCGGATTGGAATGTCCACCATAATCCATAATAATAACCATGTGATAACATGCAAATAGTTACAGAGTAATGTAAGGTATCACCTAAAGATCAGGAGTCTAGAATATGATCTACTAGATATGGCATAAGTACATTGCATGACACATGTGTAAAGACATAAAGATATAAAGTATTGCAAATCGCATAAATACCTATAATGATTTTTTATATTTATTTATTTATTTATTTACCTGTGGTGGAAATGATGACATATACCCGATCCGAGGATCATCTCGACGCGCGTTGGTAATGCTTATGGAATGCTTAATACCGATATTTTTCGAAAAACCACCTCTGCTAATTCTTATCTAATGGCTGATTCCTCCCACCCTAGACACATTATTAGGGCCATCCCAAGGGGGCAATTCCTACGTGCTAGAAGGATTTGCTCTACTGAGGATGGTTTTGAACATCGATCCAAGGATCTGATGAGAAGATTCCTCAATAGAGGCTATGAAGAAACGGAAGTGATACGTGAATATGAATATGCCAAAATCAAGTCTAGAACCGATCTGCTCAAACTCCAAGGAAGAAAAGGGTCAGACAAAGACGTGGTAATATTTATATCAGGGTATATAATAAGCAGTGGAATATTATGCGTGGGATCTTTAATAAATACTGGTCTATTTTGAAAACGGATAAATGTTTATCCAGAATACTCACTCCTTTTCCAGCCATGATACCACGTCGGAGCCCCAATCTCCGTGATATGCTTGTTCGCAGTCATTATGTTCCCTCTATATCCAACCAATATCTATTTGGATCAAGAGGGCACAAATGGGGAAACGTGTCATGTGTAAAATATGGAGCCTGTCAGGTAATGGAGAGAACCGACATGTTCTCTGGTTCGGATTGTACCAAGACGTACAAAATTGTTCATTTTGTAAATTGTAATACAAGAAATGTCATCTATTATGCATAATGTCCCTGTAAAAAGATCTATATCGGGATGACTTCAAGGGAATTGAAAGTACGTATAATGGAGCATATCAGGGACATCAAGGGTATTCAGCATAAATATAACGGAGATGAGGAGATACCATTTGGTGATAGAAGCAAACCTCTTGCAAGACATTTCAAGGAATGTCATGGCAGTAATTGGAGACTACTTAAAGTAAAGGGAATTGATCGTATCTATGTTGGAAACCGTGGGGTGGGGGACATTATAAAAAAACCTTTTAAGAAAGGAAATGAGATGGATCATTACGTTAGATACTTGGTCCCCAAGGGGCTTGAATGAATCACAAAGTTTTGCATCTTTTTTATAATCATTGGTTTATGACTAATGCTATTTTATTTGTTGCTAGCACAGGCGTAGCTATAGGGGTCGCAGCGGTCGCAATTGCGACCGGGCCCCGAAGCCAGGGGGCCCAAGGCCCCCCGCACGACATCAATAAAAAGTTACTATAGTAACTCAGGCCGCGGGCCCCTGTTACTATAGTAACATACTTTACTTTCCTTCCTGGTTCCGGATCGCAGCGGAGGTCCTGACGTCAAGCGCTGTGCGCAGCGCATGACGTCACAGCGCTATGCGCCGCGCACAGCATCGAGACGACAGAACTCCCGCCGCGGCCGAAGAGGAAGGTAAGGTTAGCCCTGACTGGCGGGGTCCGACTCCCGGGACCCGCCAATCAGCTGTTTTGAAGGGGCCGCAGCACTCGTACGAGAGCTGCTCCCCTTCATTCCTGTCACTTCATTCCGGTCACACTGTGAATCCGTGTCGGCGATTCACAGTGTGAGCGAGTAGTGAAATGAAGGGGAAGCAGCTCTCGTACGAGTGCTGCGGCCCCTTCAAAACAGCTGATTTTCGGGTCCCGAGAGACACATCAGCTATTGATGGCCTATCCTGAGGATAGGCCATCAATGTTTAGGGACTGCACAACCCCTAAGCCTACGATGTAGCAGGCTTAGGGGGCCCATGAGACAGGATCACAGATTGTGTGATCCTGTCTGCTGGGCCCTGTATCTAAGCCAATCACATGGTAGGCTTAGATACATGGCCCATGCGTGATCCTGTCTGCTGGGCCCTGTATCTAAGCCAATCACATGGTAGGCTTAGATACATGGCCCATGCGTGATCCTGTCTGCTGGGCCCTGTATCTAAGCCAATCACATGGTAGGCTTAGATACATGGCCCATGTGTGATCCTGTCTGATGGGCCCTGTATATAAGCCAATCACATGGTAGGCTTAGATACATGGCCCATGTGTGATCCTGTCTGCTGGGCCCTGTATCTAAGCCAATCACAAGGTAGGCTTAGATACATGGCCCATCCGTGATCCTGTCTGCTGGGCCCTGTATCTAAGCCAATCACATGGTAGGCTTAGATACATGGCCCATGTGTGATCCTGTCTGATGGGCCCTGTATATAAGCCTACCACACTGTAGGTTTAGATACAGGGCCCCAGCACACAGTAATCTTATACTGTATAAGATTACTGTCTGCTGGACCCTGTATCTAAGCCTATGTTGTGGTAGGCTTAGATACAGGGTCCCACAGACAGTATCACACATGGGCCCTGTATCTAAGCCTAACACACGTGTTACTAATCATTTTTTGTGTGTTTTCTTACAGGTTCGGTCGTTGGACTACGTCGGATTCCAGGACTACTTCGATGACAGCTTTTTTTTTTTTATTATCAATAAAATGGTTAATGAGGGCTGTGTGGGTTTTTTTTTTATTTCAATAAAATATTTTTTCTATGTCTTTGTGTTTTTTTTTAAACTATATTACTACCGCCTTAGTAATGGCCGCCGGCTGATTGACAGCATCCATTGCTAAGGCGGGGCTTAGTGTTAGCCGATGCAGAGGCTAACACTAACCCCCTTTATTAACCGGTACCCACCTCCACCAGGGGTGCTGGGAAGAGCCGGGTACGATCCTGTACCTGACCATCTGTAGTGATGGTCGGCCACTGGGGCGGTCGCAGGCTGGTATTATCAGGAGGGGAAAGGCCAAAAACAGTGGCCCTTCCTACCCTGGTGATGCTAGGCTGCTGCTGCTTTATTGTATCTGGCTGGTTATGAAAAATGCGGGGGACCCCACGTCATTTAAAAAAAATAAAAATAAAAAATAATTGGACAGAACGATGTGGGGTCCCCCCCAATTTTCATAACCAGCCAGATACAACACAGCAGCAGCAGGCAGCATTACCAGGGTGGGAAGGGCCACTGTTTTTGGCCTTCCCCAGCCTAATACTACCAGCCTGCGGCCACCCCGGTGCCTGCCCGTCACTACAGGTGATCGGGTACTGGTTCATACCCGGCTCTTCCCAGTACTCCTGGTGGCGGTGGGTACCGGGGTAATAATGGGGGTTAGTGTAGCCTCTGCACCAGCTAACATTAAGCCTCGCCTTAGTAATGCAGGTTGTCAATCAGCCAGCGGCCATTACTAAGTCGGTGATAATAAAGTTTAAAAAGATACAAGCATATAGAAAAAATATTTTATTGAAATAAAAAAACACAACCCTCATTAACCATTTTATTGAGAATAAAAAAAACGCTGTCATTGAAGTCCTCGTATCCGAAGTCCAACAACCGAACCTGTAAAAAAAACACAAACACACAAAAATAATCAGTAACACATAAAGAAGCAAAATTATTATTATTCTTACCTTTCCTGGGTCCAGCGCTGGAGCCGCAATGTCAGCGAGCTGGGCCATGTATCTAATCCAATCATGTGTGATACTGTCTGCTGGGCCACTGTATCTAATAATGTCAGGTCCGTATTTCACACCGAATAACCACCTCTGTAAATTGAAAGCTGAAGGCATGCCTGGAGAGAAGTACACCACACAGAGTTTTGTTTGGTACAGCTCCTCTCTCAGCCAGGAGGAAGACTGAAAAAAACCTCTTTATTCAGAACAAAGAAACACAGAAAGAGACACATGCCTCCTCCCCAGAGATGTGGGAGTGCCCACGCCCCCACCAGTTTCTCAAACTCACTCTTCTTGCATTCCAGGGGGCGGTGTCTTCCATAGGTGTGTCCGACATGAACAAAGAACTTGTTATATATATCAGTATATTACACAAAGAACTGAAATGTATATACATATGTGTGAGGATAATATTTTTCAAACAATATATATAGTATTGATCCCTGACAGTCCCCCCTAAAAATATTATTACTCTATCCCTGAGTCTTGCCTAGCAACCTACCACTGACCACTCGAAGCAGGCGGGTAGGGGTTTTGGATTTCTTCACCAGCTTGAGACGAGCTACTCCTGATGAGTAACCCCCCTTTGTACCTGGACTTCCAAGGTGTCGGAGCAGTCCTAACTTTCCCTATTCTCCTCAGGATACAGGATGGTTGTCTTGATATAATCTACAAACCGCTGCTAGTTGTAATATATATATATATTAATCCGGTCTACATTTTTATTAACAGTAATAATTGTCGCACTGTCACTTACTGTCCTAATGGGACTTTACCCCTGCAGATATGATAGGTCATGGGCAGCACATTGACCTTCACCTCACACCTTCACATAAAACTCCTCAGATTGTAATTTGCAGCACCGCGGCATATTTACACACATTATAATTATAAACCTCAGACATTATAAACAATAGGGCCTCAACTAATAATCATAATGCTATCACCCTCAGGTTTCGGGTACCATCAGTTCATTGCCAGTCCTGTACACCATCGTCTTCTTCTTCTCCTGTCTTCTGCTCTTCACTGACTGTCACCCTCAGGGTAACTTACCACACAATTGTGGAGTCAGACTACGTTGGTGTCCAGTGGGGGAGTTATTATTACCCCCTCCTAGCCACTTACTTATCAAAACACTTGATCCTGCTGACGGATTCACTCAGGTCTTTGGTCTTTACTTTGATCTTTGCTGATGTCATCAGGACTTGGTTTGGTCCTTCTCATCTGTCCGACACCGTCTCCTTTAGTTTACGTCATCAGGCTGTACATAGCACCTCATGTTTTGAGCCTGGGGTGAGATCCCACGTAGGCGGATTAGTGGAGTTGTATTGTGACTATCAAACCCTCCGCATCTGTACTCTTCCTCTGGCAAGTTACTTGTCTGGGCGGCCGCTTAGAATTGTGACACTGCCGTCAGTTCATGATAAACGCGTTGTAGTGGCTCAGGCTGCGCCTGCCGCATCTCAGTGATGGAGTTCATCGTGTTAAAAGTCTTTTAGTTCATATTTACTGGCACTTGCTGGGGACCCCCATCTCTTGTCAATTGTTAAAATAAATACTAATCTGGTGATAACATCATCCGCATACATTATAAACGTTGTTCTAAGTACATAAAATAATGTCAGGCCCTTAAATAACATCAAACATCTTTATATAAGGAAAAACTTCTCTGTTACAATGGACAGGGCACCTAGAAGATGTGTAATTTATTGGGTACATTTCATTTGCACTTGGTGATACTCTTTCAGCAGGATTTGTACCTTGATCTCAGCTGATTGCCTAGAACATCTCCACCTCACAGAAACATACACAGATTCCACATGTTTATCTGACAAGTGTCTCAAACCAATTTTTCCTTATTCTAATCTGGTTCGTTCTACCTGGGAAGGCCTCTCAAGGTCTGTTCTCTTCGTGGGAGGCGGGTATGATAAGGTTGGCACCGGTCTGCCAGGACTGTTCTGTAGGCAAATCAAACAGCTCTAACAGAATTTAGCAGCATCAGCTGTAAAGCCTGGGACATACCAATTAGATCTTACCACGTCGATCCTTGCAGTCTTGGGGCATATGTGAGGTCATACACCATCAATGCAAGTGCCATCAAGAGTGCCTTGGGCGTTACCGGTTCATCTTCCCTTATCTGTCCACATTCTGTTAGAATCTGGTTCTCACGCCTTCCGCTCCCAGTTGGACTCTTCCTGTGAAGAACAAGCTTTTCATAGCCTAATCAGTAATTGATCTTAATCAGATAATTAACTTGAAGGAGAACATTAACAATGACAGATTTATTTTAAACGTTCACACTGGTCAGTAACTAAAACTTACAAACTGATTCTTCTTCTTTATATACATATCTATACATACACATATACACTGCACAGAATTCTCTGCTCTAAAATTTCCCTTTCACAACAAAAATAAACAAATAAAAATGTTTTCGAATGGGAATATTCCGCTTCTGTACCTTTTATCTGACGCATGACTCTAATAGTCCAATGCTAAGGCTGGTCTAGAACTTTACATAAAACTTAACTTCAGAATTTTATATTCCCACAACACTTCTTAAATACAGTTATTAAACAAACTAACTTTGGGACAACGTCTAGAGAACTGCTAACATCTTATCATTGTACAAACATCAGGTCAATACTTGGGATAACATTGTTCCCCCGTCACTTACACACAACGTCTGCAATGGGGAAGATATCGGCCGGGCTTCAGGCCCCCCCCTTAGAACAGGTCTACACACATGAGCAAATTGTCATACACTTCTACCTCGGGTAGTTGTATGTTCTGCAGTCTCTGGGACGGGTAATCTGGCCGGGCTGCATTTTTCACAGGTACCTTTGCTGTTTTACCTATGTCATGCCGTGCGCACATCATGCCGGCTGCTACAAACCTAGCGGTGGCATTATTGTATCCAGGGACAAGCCAATTTACTGACACCTGGCTGCACATACCCTTGTTGTCAGGTCTGTCTTCTCTCGCTATCTCAATTGGCTTACCCGATGATCCAATAAAGTTCCTACTACCAATGGGCCCATAATTGTGGGTGATGCCAAAAGCGTACCTAGAGTCAGTGTAAATGTCGGCCGTCTTACCTTCTGCCAGGTTACAGCCTCAGCGAGCACCTCCAGCTCCGCTCCTTGAGATGAACAAGAAGGTGAGAGTGGTTTCTGGGTAATTTACCTTGTGCCTCATATCCTGTTCTACACATGCTGTATATGATAAGGTATGTCTACATTACAAATTTACATTGGAAACCCATGTCACATATAGATAGAACATTTCAAAAGGGTGGAGTTTTATTGTTCCACATTTATCTGATGATCCAGAACACTTTGAGAATCTCACTTTTATCAGATTCTGCAAATACTTGATTAATACAAAAACAAATAAAAATAAAACATTCCTAAAAACTTTACATCAAATTAACAATGTCCAGACAATTTTTGTTTTGCCTTCTCCCTCATCTAAATCCATAAAGACTCGTGTGAGTGATGTCACCTCACCTCCTGTGTAACTTTGCTGGAGGGGGATGGTCTCTTACACATAAACCAAAATTGTACCTGATCAGTTCCTTCACCCTTCCCCCCTTTGTGGACTCTGCGAGAATAATGTAGCAGAGTTCAAAACTACATCTCAACATAACACTAATTTAACCCCCTGTAATGTACAACAGCCTGAAACAAAAATGACTTTTTCCTGACAAATACATTTGATCTTTACAATGACATAACTCATGTGTGAAATCAAAAACAAAACAATTGTAGTTAGTTATTCAATAAAACAGAAAATATTATCTCTGATAACATTAATTACTGCAAACCAATAAACTGTATATAAAAATAGGGAACGGTGGGGGCACATACATTTTCAAAACCCCGTGTCTCACAGTATCTGCAGTTTAATACATCTGAATTAACATCAAAACACATGAAATCTGATCACATCAGAACACATAAATATCGTAACTTTTATAAACAACAGCGCATGCGCAAAAGAGAAGAAATTTATTTAGGTTTGTAGACATTACTGATATATATATATCTAAAAGCAGTGCATATTGAAATCCTTTGTCTCATCAGCCCTGCAGACTGCACCCAGTCAGTCCCCCTCCTCCTCCCAAACACAGCACACTACAGGGGGGAGGGAGGGGGGGTCACACACTCATCTCTCACAGCTTCTAGTCTCACAATCTTAACACTTTCAATGCCGGCAAAACAACATACGTATCTGCAATCATTCATCACACCATTGTTTAGGAATTATCTACGTTCAAAACATCAAACATATAATTTGTAACAGTACAATCTGTCGGCCACCATCTCTATATTATGATGACGTGTTGCTTCATCAGTGAACAGCGTCTAGCATGGAACCTAAAAAATAGAAGACACTACAAATGACAAAATTAACAAGGCGATTATTTCATACTGATTTGGTTGGGCCGGGCGTAGCCACATCAGGGGTGGGTGGTGGGGGTGGCAGCCTCCCCCATTGGAAACACATTGCGCAGCTGTCAAGGGGGGGGGGTTTCCCACCCACAATGAGGACACACTCAACATGAGGTACGGAAGCCATTACCGGGCGTCGGCTGGTCCTGTTTTCTAATACATACAATACCTTTCTTATTCCTAACTTCCTCTTCTGCAAATCCCTCTAAAGCACTTTCCATCAATTTCTTCATTTTACTCACATACTGCTTCCCTTCTCTTCGCTTCATTAAATCATATGCCTAACACTCTATATTTTACACGTAATTTATATAACAATTTTCGGTCAACGACTCCCAGGCCTCGCCGGAAATATTAAAATTCCTCAGTCTACAGCCTCCGGTCCGCCGAAATATCATTTTTATTTAGACTCTCCGGCTTCGCTGGAAATATTAAAATTTCACAGTCTAGCTCTCCGGTCTCTTATATAATCTTTTTTAGACTCTCCGGCTTCGCTGGAAATATTAAAATTTCACAGTCGATAACTCTCCGGTCGCTTATATAATCTTTTTTAGACTCTCCGGCTTCGCTGGAAATATTAAAATCCCAGTCGATAACTCTCCGGTCTCTTATATAATCTTTTTTTTAAGTCCCTAATTACCCAGAGGATGGTTAGCCGGGCGCGACTAAGGTCTCACAGGTTTTTTTTACCCTCACAGCGGAAAATATCACCTCTGTCGCCTGAGATAATCCAGGAAATCAACAAAAGGGTTCTACAGATCGCCACAAGACTGCCCACTAACACAGATAAGACGAAGATTTATAAAATCAATTCGCTTACCGTGTTATTGCGGAGGTGATCAAATTCCTTCAGTGGGCAACTTTGAGTCCTCTGTTTCACCCTGTGATTGTCGACTGTCCGGATTTTGATATTTTCTCGAGTGAGGCCTCACGTTCGGGCGCCAAATGTCAGGTCCGTATTTCACACCGAATAACCACCTCTGTAAATTGAAAGCTGAAGGCATGCCTGGAGAGAAGTACACCACACAGAGTTTTGTTTGGTACAGCTCCTCTCTCCGCCAGGAGGAAGACTGAAAAAAACCTCTTTATTCAGAACAAAGAAACACAGAAAGAGACATATGCCTCCTCCCCAGAGATGTGGGAGTGCCCACGCCCCCACCAGTTTCTCAAACTCACTCTTCTTGCATTCCAGGGGGCGGTGTCTTCCATAGGTGTGTCCGACATGAACAAAGAACTTGTTATATATATCAGTATATTACACAAAGAACTGAAATGTATATACATATGTGTGAGGATAATATTTTTCAAACAATATACATAGTATTGATCCCTGACAATCCTATCATGTGTGGTACTGCCTTCTGAGCCACTGTATCTAATCCTATCATGTGTGATACTGTCTGCTGAGCCTCTGTATCTAATCCTATCCATAGTTTATAGGGTCGTAGTGCTATAGATATGCTATGCTGTCTCCTATACACACATTTTTTTGGGCGGACACATATGTATTGGGGCTATTTCCCCTGATATTTTAAGCCCTGAGGGTATGTTCACACGGCAGCGTCTGTTACGGCTGAAATTACGGTGCTGTTTTCAGGAGAAAACAGCACCGTAATTTCAGTCGTAATGGCATGTGCAGGTGTCTTTCGCTGCGTCCATTACGGACGTAATTGGAGCTGTTTTTCTATGGTGGCAGGCACTTCTTTGACGCGGGCGTCTCTTTAACGCGCCGCCTTTTGACAGCGGCGCGTAAAAAAAAATGACCGTCGGCACAGAACATCGTAAGGCCCATTCAAATGAATGGGCAGATGTTTGCCAACGCTTTTGAGCCGCATTTTCGGACGTAATTCAATGCTAAAATGCCCGAATTACGTCCGTAAATAGGGCGTGTGAACCCAGCCTTAGTGACGCCCCGGCTGCTAGTGCTGCATTGTTGGGTCACTTAGGAGACCCAGCGATGCAGCTGAAAGCTGCGGACCATCGGCCATGAGAAGTTTGCGGGGGGGGGCCCAGTAAGAATTTTTGCATCGGGGCCCAAGAGCCTTTAGCTACGCCCCTGGTTGCTAGTGTCAAGATATTGGACCTTACCATAATGTGAATACCGAAAAGATTGAGGTCGTATTGAACAGAGCTAATGACAACACATGCAGTATGATATGAAGATTTAGAGAATGAATATGTTTGCTTATTCTGGCATATATATGGAACGATGTATGTGTATTTTTAACTTTATTATGTGTGAATATAACACAAATACTGATATATACATAGTGCTGAATGTTGTCACAGTTACAGGTACCTAATACTTTATGTAATATAAAAACAGTTTTTGTGGTAGAGCATGTTCAGGTCAATATGTTAATTACTGCTATATGTGCAATATTTTGTTTGTTTGTTCATATAGTTGGTCCTGTATATATTCAGAACATACTTCTATTACATATATATATATATATATATATATATATATATATATATATATATATATATATATATACACAGTGAAGGAAATAAGTATTTGATCCCTTGCTGATTTTGTAAGTTTGCCCACTGTCAGAGACATGAACAGTCTAGAATTTTTAGGCTAGGTTAATTTTACCAGTGAGAGATAGATTATATAAAAAAAAAAAACAGAAAATCACAAAATTATATATATTTATTTGCATTGTGCACAGAGAAATAAGTATTTGATCCCCTACCAACCATTAAGAGTTCAGCCTCCTCCAGACCAGTTACACGCTCCAAATCAACTTGGTGCCTGCATTAAAGACAGCTGTCTTAAATGGTCACCTGTATAAAAGACTCCTGTCCACAGACTCAATTAATCAGTCTGACTCTAACCTCTACAACATGGGCAAGACCAAAGAGCTTTCTAAGGATGTCAGGGACAAGATCATAGACCTGCACAAGGCTGGAATGGGCTACAAAACCATAAGTAAGACGCTGGGTGAGAAGGAGACAACTGTTGGTGCAATAGTAAGAAAATGAAGACATACAAAATGACTGTCAATCAACATCGATCTGAGGCTCCATGCAAAATCTCACCTCGTGGGGTATCCTTGATCCTGAGGAAGGTGAGAGCTCAGCAAAAAACTACACGGGGGGAACTTGTTAATGGTCTCAAGGCAGCTGGGACCACAGTCACCAAGAAAACCATTGGTAACACATTACGCCGTAATGGATTAAAATCCTGCAGTGCCCGCAAGGTCCCCCTGCTCAAGAAGGCACATGTACAGGCCCGTCTGAAGTTTGCAAATGAACATCTGGGTGATTGTGAGAGTGATTGGGAGAAGGTGCTGTGGTCAGATGAGACTCAAATTGAGCTCTTTGGCATTAACTCAACTCGCCGTGTTTGGAGGAAGAGAAATTCTGCCTATGTTCCAAAGAACACCGTCCCCACTGTCAAGCATGGAGGTGGAAACATTATGTTTTGGGGGTGTTTCTTTGCTAAGGGCACAGGACTACTTCACCGCATCAATGGGAGAATGGATGGAGCCATGTACCGTCAAATCCTGAGTGACAACCTGCTTCCCTCCACCAGGACATTAAAAATGGCTCGTGGCTGGGTCTTCCAGCACGACAATGACCCGAAACATACAGACAAGGCAACAAAGGAGTGGCTCAAAAAGAAGCACATTAAGGTCATGGAGTGGCCTAGCCAGTCTCCAGAACTTAATCCCATCGAAATCTTATGGAGGGAGCTGAAGATCCGAGTTGCCAAGCGACAGCCTCGAAATCTTAATGATTTACAGATGATCTGCAAAGAGGAGTGGGCCAAAATTCCATCTAACATGTGTGCAAACCTCATCATCAACTACAAAAAACGTCTGACCGCTGTGCTTGCCAACAAGGGTTTTGCCACCAAGTATTAAGTCTTGTTTGCCAAAGGGATCAAATACTTATTTCTCTGTGCACAATGCAAATAAATATATATAATTTTGACAAAGTGTTTTTCAGGTTTTTTTTTAATATAATCTATCTCTCACTGGTAAAATTAACCTAGCCTAAAAATTCTAGAATGTTCATGCCTTTGACAGTAGGCAAATTTACTAAATCAGCAAGGGATCAAATACTTATTTCCTTCACTGTATATATATATATATATATATATATATATATATATATCTCTCAAATTAAATTTTTTCATCATTTTATAATCTAACACTTTTTTGATATACACTTTGGGGCACATAAGGTAATAAATATATCTATTTATAGATAAATTAGTATATTTATATTACATATTATTTCATGTATAGGAACACCTTTTTTTATATTATTTATTTTATTTTATGTATATACATGTAGTTTTTATATATTATGATATGTTTTGTACACACTATATATAATATATTATTTTTCACATAATACTTGGATCCGAGATGCTCATGCCGATTGAAGCCCGTACCCCTGGGCGCCTATCTTGCTGGACGCTTTTTGTGCCCTGCGGGCTTTTGTGCCCCGGGTCGGTCTTCTGATTGGTGTGATCATCTACGAATCCAATTATTTACACTTTTTGCACTTTATATTCATTTTATATATATATATTTTTTAATAAACAGATTTTTATTGATCCAGTATGCATCTAATCATTACATATAGCAATGAAACATTGCAAACAAAGCATTGGGATAAGGATCACATTTTTTACAGAAAAAAACAAAAAAGAAACAAACAAACAAACAAACAAAACTCCGGATCCAGACACAACATATTGACCACATATTCGACTAAGGTAATCATAAGAGTATGTCGGAGTAAGTAGAGTCAGTCCATTGATCCCATAAGGAAGTACGAGCGTAGGACCCTTGAATAGAGGCTAAAGCGCGTTCCATAACACAATTATTGTTAACATATAAAATCACTTCACTCATACTAGGCACTTTTGTAGATTTCCAGTATTTTGCAATCAATATTTTTGCAGACAGCAATACATGAAAAAGTACGTTTCTGACACCTGGAGAGAAATCCACCAATCCCACATGCAGTAGGGCTAGAGCAGGGGCGAGCTGAATGTCAACCCCTAAAAGAGATCGTAAGAAATGTTCTACTTGCTGCCAAAAGCTGGACAATACTGTACACTCCCAGAAAATGTGGAGGATGGTACCCTTAGAAGTGAGGCACCTCCAGCACCTATCTGATGATGTTGGATATATTCGCGACAAACGACTAGGAGTGTAATACCACCTATACATTATTTTCCTAGACGCTTCCAAATGTGTAGCGCACTTAGAGAGAGAGCAAGCTAGATTGAAAGTGGCTTCCCAATCCTGCGTACTTATAGGGATTCCCAGATCTCTCTCCCAATGCCCCAGACAAGGAAATTCCTCCCGAAGCAAACCCTCACACAATACCTTATAAATTTTTGATATCCCTTTGCATGTTTTATCCAGATTAGTGAATGACAATTCAAAAGGCGTTTTAGGGGAATCAATCAGAGGAGGCAATGTACTCAACAAGTGACGTATTCTAAGGAATTTATAGAAGTCCCTATGGGGTATGTTGTACTTCAGACATATATCATTAAATGCCATTAGATGAGTTCGCTTCATAATGTCAGAAATACACTCAATGCCGGACAACAGCCAATTTTGGATATCAATATCAGGTATCAGAAGCGGAAGCAGTCGAAGAGGAAGATTAGAAATTCTCACCGGGATTATAGGGTGAATAACAGTACATTTTTTCCAGATCTGGAGCCCTGCATCAATCGTTAAAAAAGAAGATTTAGATATTTTAGTACCAGTGGACAATAGCCACATGCGCGCTTCTACAGAAGATCCATCAAGTAATTCCTTTACCATAGAAATCCAATGTTTCATAGGAACTTTAGTCTTCCACATTCTGGCTTGATCCAAAATTGCTGCATAATAATAATGAGCCAAGTTCGGGAGACCCAAACCCCCTTTAATAATTGGCTGGTATAATACCTCCGCAGCTACTCTAGGGCGGGAGTTTTTCCATATATATTTATTAATTATACCTTGGAGTCTTTTAAGATAAGATACCGATAGCAGAATAGGTAAATTTCTAAATAGATATAGTATTTTTGGGAGGATCATCATCTTAACCGCAGAGATTCTCCCTACCCATGATGCCTCATACTTCATGTACTTATATAAGTCTGCTTCTATCGCAGATACCAATGGTATATAATTATATTTATATAAAAGAGAGGTGGGGTAGGTAAGTTGTATTCCTAAGTATGAGAAAGAGTGCTCAACCCAAACAAACGGAAATTTCTTCCGGAGAGAGTCCAAAAGAAGACAAGAAATATTCATGCTCAAAACCATAGACTTGGTAACATTAAGCTTATAATACGAAACTGCACTAAAAGCCTCCAATATCTTAGTGACCTCTAATAGAGAGGTCTCAGGGTCAGATATAGCAATGAGCATATCATCCGCAAATAAGCCAATTTTATGAGATATATCCCCCACCGTTATCCCACTACTAGCAACAGATGACCTAATGGAAGTAGCCAACGGCTCCATCACCAAGGTAAAGATGAGTGGAGATAAAGGACACCCTTGTCGAGTCCCATTGGTTATGTTAAAAAAATTTTATGTACATCCAGAGGTAAATACCAATGCAGAGGGAGAAGAATATAGGGCCATTATACTATGATGCGCCGTACCATGAATTCCAAATGCCTCCAGAAGTAACCGCAAATATCCCCAATGGACCCGATCGAAGGCCTTCTCCGCATCCAAGGAAAGAAGCAGAGAAGGCGTCCGATCTCGCTCCACCAAGCCCAACAAGTCCACAAAACGCCTTGTGCTATCAGATGAGAGCCTCCCCTTTACAAATCCCACCTGATCCTGATGTATCAAATCAGGCAAAATGCCGGCTAGGCGTTCCGCAATTATTTTAGCAAACAATTTTAAGTCTGTATTCAGCAATGATATAGGTCTGAAGTTACCCGGTTTGTCCGGAGTTTTCCCCGGTTTAGGTAAAACAACTACTGTAGCTTTTAACATTTCCACAGGGAAATTACCACCTTGCTGTTCATCAATAAACAGATTCAATAAATGGGGTAGGAGAAGAGAACCAAATTTTTTGTAGTAGTCTACCGTGAGACCATCGGGGCCAGGAGCATTATGAGGTTTCAAGGACTTTATAGCCTGCAGGATTTCAGTTTCAGATATACTAGCAGAGAGCATCTCCAATTGATGAGAGGTGACTGAAGGCAAATTCATGTCCTGTAGAAAGGAAGAAATCATGGACACAGAAGGCTGTGGGGTATCTAAATTATCCTTGAGATTATATAGCATTTTATATATATTATAGTGGGCGGGGGTATGGCCCGGCTTCTTCACGGTCCTCTTATTTATTTAATTATTTATTTGGGTTATATAGTATACACATTATATATTATATATTATTTACTAATTTGATATATTTATTTGTTATATAGGGAATAATACATATGCTGCAGCATTATAGTGTTGGTTTGGCTGACTATCTATAGGGACATATATATAAATTTAGATATATTGGGTCAACGATTGATATATATTATATTATATTATGGCTGTAATCATAGACATGATATGTATTTATAAGCACTCATTTTTGCATAGTTTGCACATATAGGTATAATGATATACGTAAACTAATCTTTTATTCATGTAGACAAGTTATTGGCTCTTTACGATTGATACTAATGATGACATCTTTCCTATACGATTGATACTTTTTGTTTCACTTACTTGGTACATGATGGGTGCACGTACAGGTCACGTGATCTCTTTTACGTCGGACCGGAAGTTGTCAAAGTAAGGTTTGAGAACGAGTCCTGGTTTTCTGGTACAACTTCCGGCCGTGACGCGGATGGTCTGACGTATGGAGATTGGTGTGATCTGTCATGCGCCAGTTAACATCATCTCATTTGGGTCTGTATTTAAGAGGGGAAACAACTAGCATAGTCACCTCCTGTCGAAGGAAGCGAAACGCGCGTCGAGGTGATCCTCGTATCGGGTATATATCATCATGTCCACCACAGGTAAATAAATAAATATAAAAAAATCATTATAGGTATTTATGCGATTTGCAATACTTTATATCTTTGTCTTTACACATGTGTCATGCAATGTACTTATACCATATCTGGTAGATCATATTCTAGACTCCTGATCTTTAGGTGATACCTTACATCACTCTTTAACTATTTCCATGTTATCACATGGTTATTATTATGGATTATGGTGGACATTCCAATCCGGGGTGTTTTTAATTATTCGTGTTTTAACTGTATGTATTCTGTGGGTCATTTCTCCCTAAAGGGATAATAAAGATTTAATTTTTTTTTACTTTATTGTGAATTTATGTTATTTATACATCAGGTATATTTTTGGAGATAGAGATCCCTCTCCCCCTTACTATATATTACATACAGGCAGGGCCGGCCTTCAGGGTGTGCGAGCTGTGCGAGCGCACAGGGCGCTGCTTCCTCCAAGCATGTAGGGGGCGCCACTGAGCTCTGCCTCTACTCTATGCTCTGTTCTTAGTTACACACACAGAGAAAATAATAGCCGAGGAGCAGAAGAGGAAGTTCCGCCCACAGCCCGTCCTGCACGAAGCCTGTGATCTGTCAGCATGGAGAGATGGTGAGTGTCTGTGTGTCTCTGTGTATTTCTGTGTGTGTAGTGGGTATACAGTATGTGTCTTTGTGTGTATACAGTGTGTGTCTTTGTGTTTGTATGTGTATATGTTACAGAGCAGGGAGCGGATAGTTTTCTGCTCTGCCATAATATTCAATTGTATCTGCATCCTTAAGACGCAGATACAATTAAAGGGAATGTGTTGCCAGAAAAACATGTTTTTTTTTTAAAAATTAAACATTTAGTGTGTGGGTGATTAAACATTGTTCAAATTTTTTTTATTTTTTTCGCGAGTCAGGAAATATTATTAATTATATCTAATTTATAATACTACCCATTTTTGGTCACTAGATGGAGCTAGTTCCCAAAGTTGCAGCATTGCAACATTGGGTTAAAAGCCCTCGCTCTAGTGAGCTCTCAGCATTCCCCCCTCCTTTATCCTGGCTATTGCCGGGATAAACGAGGGGTTTGAACGGTGTAACCTCCTACACTGTGTGTCGCCATTTTTTGAGCTAACCCACAGTGTAGTAGGTTAACATACAGTAGTAAACACACACAAACACGAACATACATTGAGATCTCTTACCTGCTCCTGCCGCCGCGGCTCCCTCCGGCCCGTCCGCTCTGTTTGCTGCCGCTGGTGCAAGTGCACAAATCCGGAAGCCGCGACCGGAAGTAGTAATATTACTGTCCGGCCGCGACTTCCGGTCCACAGGAAAATGGCGCCGGACGGCGCCAATTTCGAATAGGACTGTGTGGGAGCGGCGCATGCGCAGTTCCCACACAGACGCCGTACACTGCAGTCAATGGGACGGGAGCCGTCCGCAGTCCCTATGGGACTGTGGCTGCCGTATTCCATGTCTGTATGTGTCGTTAATCGACACACACAGAAATGGAACAAAAAATGGCAGCCCCCATAGGGAAGAAAAAGTGTAAAAATAAGAAAAAGTAAAACACAAACACACAAATGAATATAAACGTTTTTAATAAAGCACTAACATCTTTAACATATAAAAAAATAGTTTGTGATGACACTGTTCCTTTAAATAAGGCAGTTGCGGGTAATTTGCCGGGTCTGTCCCTGTAAATTCGGGACAGTCCCAGCAAATTAGGGACTGTTGGCAACGATGGAAATGTGCTACCCCATCTAAAAACATTGCGACAAGTTTAGAATTTACTAACACAAGGGAGGGTGGGCAGGGCACTAGTCCTGGAGATCTTGATAAAATGGCATCTGGACCTCTGAGCACAGGTCTTTTAAAGGAGTAATCTTCCCGCCACAAACACTGAACCAACAATCAGAAGACATCCCGAACTGCATGAGCCACAGTCAGAACATTCTAGAACCTCGCGGGGGAGGAAGATGAAGAAACAAACCAAAATACAGAATCAAATAATAAAACCAAATTCACTAAAATACTATCAATTCCACTAAATATAACACTAATGAGACTGTGCTACCATGTGTCCCCAAAGCAAATGCTGAGACTCTGCAGTGTGAGGACAGAAGTTATGTGTCACTGATCTATCAAATGATGCACATAGATAGGACTCAGAGCAGAGCGAGTTCAGTGTGAGGAAACACAACCCCTCTGTCTCTGCAAAGGCAGAAGAATCATGGGAAAGGTAGTCTGCATTGTCTGCATTGGGGGTACCATATCAGAGGGAAAGAAGGAACCAAGATGGCAGACAACCTATAAATGCCACATTAGCTAGAACAGGAATACACAGGAGCCTCTATGTTATCCTTTAAACACTTGCCGACACAGGATGAGAATACTCGTCCTGAGTGACAGGTACTTCGTGCATTAGGACGAGTATTCTCGTCCTGTGTGACAACCGTGTCCGCGCGTGATCAGGAGCGGGTTAATGGCTCTAATGACGAAGAGAAGAGAAACCTCTTCTCTCCACCGTTAACCCCTTGAATGCCGCGATCAAAGCTGATCACGGCATTCAAAGTAAATAAGAGAAGGGGGGACTGCCCTCTGATTGCGTCACAGAAAAAGCAGATAACTTGCATGGCCAGACAGCCCAGGGTCTATTGAAGGACCCTAGGGCTTTCTGACCATATTTCCTGTTGTTAGGGCATACTTAGGTAACAACTGCCTGTGCACAATCAGTACACATGCTAATGTACTGGCATATAGATATATGGCAGTACATTACAGTTAAAAAATAAAAATCTAACTGAAAAATCCCTCTATTGGATTAAAAAAAAAAAGTTAAATTAATTTTAAAAAAAAAATGTTAAATAAAAAAAATAGTTAAAAAAATACACAAAAATACACTTTTTTTTTACAATAAATAAACTTTTTCAAATATAAGTCCCAAAATTTTAAATAATATAGACATATTTGGCATTGACACGACCATAACAACCTGTACAACAAATGTATAACTTTATTTATAATGATTGGTGTATGGTGTAAAAAATTAAATAATAAAACTGCAGCGGAACTGTTTTTTTTCCTGCATTTTAGCCAAAATAAAAATCTATATAAATGAAACGATAATGTATTTGTAAAAAAAAAAATGGTACCTACATAAAGTCAAACTCGTCCCGCAAAAAACATATTCTCATACAACTACGTCGTACAAAAACTAAAAAAGTTATGAGCGTCAGGATGCAAAGAGGGAAATATGAAAAAATTGTTCCGTCCTCAAGGCCAAAACTTGCCGTGTCCTTAAGGGGTTAGTAGCAGCCTATGCTGCACTACATAGGCAGAAAAAAAATAGCTGAAGTACTTCTTAAAAGTCACAGTAAAATTGCAGTTGTTTACAAAATGACAATTGACCTTGCGACAAAAGTTCTGTCATGGTCCTTCTACTGCCGAGGCCTATTTTCTGCTGTGTCAAGTTGCATTTTCATAAAAGTTTCGTTATGGTCATCCAGATTTGGTTTTTTTCCAGGTGGAAATGCTCTTCAATGTTGATAAGAAAGAGTGTCTCCGTTCTCGTATTTATTTCTATAGACACCATATAATACTACATTTCCTCTGCAGAGGCTGCTGCAAGACAAATGTGTGGACAGCCACAACTTCCCCTGGCGATGTCACCTGACCACTGAGGGTTTTGTCTGTTGAAAAAAGCCCTTTAAGTTTCTAGGAATCTATGATCTGCAAACGGTATTTGTTCTAGGAGTGAGGACAGCCACCTAGCAAGAGCTAATGCAAGCAGGCGGCAGCCTCCCCGGGCCGTCTAAGACACGGTCATGGCTGCGATTAGTGGCCGGGGTCTCATGATCCCAGGAGGAGTTCTCGCGAGAGAGTGGGAACTCCCCTCAGAATTTTTCCAAGGAGGCAAGATGGCTAGTCCAAATCCCTGTTGACCAATTGGGAATTGAATACAGCTTGGAAACATGAGCAGAAATGATATACGAATACTTTAATAACAGTGAAAAGATCAAATCAGCGGTCTAGATGAAGTCTAACATCTATCTCATCTAGGAATGGTTGATAGAGAAGTAACTGAACTTGGAAGTGAAGACAAGTAGTACATAGGTAAAGGGTCCTGAGACTTTGAAATAAGTCTCAGCCTAGGAGTGAAGCTTCAGGACCAGTGTCTATTTCTTGGATTCGGCTAGAACTTGACAAAGGTTTTGCTAGAGGACCATCTAGCTCAGGGATTTCAAACTCGGCCGGGTAAGTGGGCCACATATAGAAAAAATGTGAAGTTGACAGGCCGCATTACTTTCAAATTTGATACATTAGAAAATTATTGTTAATCAATGTTATTTGAACTACTAGAACAATACTACATTACTATAATAATACTACATTACTATAATACTTTCTCCATGTGCTTGTTTTAACAATCCAGTTTTCCAGTTTAGGTGTTGCTAAATGCAGTCCGGCTCAGTTGGCAGCGTTTGGCAGCGTTTGGCAGACACACGAATGTCAAGATTGGGCAGCCCCTTTTTAGATAGTGCCACAGTGCCCTCTGTAGATAATGCCACACCACCCCTAGATAATGCCACAGTGCCCTCTGTAGATACTGCCACACACCCACCTATAGATAATGCCACAATGCCCTCTGTAGATAAAGCCACAGTGCCCTCTGTAGATATTACCATAATGCCCACTGTAGATGCCACCCCCTAGATAATGCCACAGTGCCATCTGTAGATAATGCCACATTGCCCTCTGTAGATAATGCCACATTGCCCTCTGTAGATAATTCCACATTGCCCTCTGTAGATAATGCCACAGTGGCCTCTGTAGATAATGCCACAGTGCCCTACATAGATAATGTCACAGTGCCCCCTGTAGATACTGCCACACACACCCCTTGTAGATAGTGCCACACATACACAGACACACCCCAGTAGATAGCTCCATTGGAGCTTCCTCTAGGAGTGGAATACCCAGCCAGTGCATTGCCAACGCTTTGGCCAGGGATTCCTCTGCTGGAGGAGCCCCTGACGTCACAGTCTATGGCAGGGGATCCTCCTTGACCGGAATGTGATGTCAGGGGCAAGCACAGAGAGGTGTCCAAGAGGAGAGCAATAGTATAGGCTCTTCTCCGGAACTCTGGGGAAGCCACTGACATCAGTGTCCATATATGGACAGTGATGTCAGGGGCTTTCCCAGAGCTGGAGTCCCAGAGCAGAGCCGCTTCTAGCACTCTGCCTGGGATTACAGCTCTGCTCCTTACATCACTATCCATATATGGACAGTGATGTCAGGGCAACCCCAGAGCCAGAGTTCCGCTACTAGTGCTCTGCCTGGGACTCCAGCTCTGCTCCTGACATCACTGTCCATATATGCACAGTGATGTCAGGAGCAACCTGAGAGCCGTAGTCCTGGGCAGAGCGCTACTAGCTGTCTCCTCTGGGACTCTGGCTCTGGGAAAGACCCTGACATCACTATCCATCCAAACCTTGGTCCTCCCTTTTCTTCTGCCAAGCTCAACCACTTACCTGCCACACATAGAAACCTTGCAAATCTTCTTACCATTCCTTGTATGTCTTCTCCTGTCTCTTTTAACTGTGCTCTCTGGAATTCTCGGTCCGTGTGCAACAAGCTCACCTTTATTCATGACTTATTCTTTTCTAACTCTCTCAACCTCCTGGCTCTTACAGAAACATGGCTACGCCTGTCTGACACGGCTTCCCCTGCTGCTCTATCTTATGGTGGTCTCCAGTTCTCTCATGCCCCCAGACCTGAGAACAGGCAGGGTGGATGAGTAGGTATACTTCTTTCCCCATACAGCACTTTCCAGGTCATTCCCCCGGTCCCCTCACTCACATTTCCCTCTTTTGAAGTCCACACCCTCAGACTCTTTCACCCTTTTTTCCCCTCTGAGTGGCAGTTGTCTACTGCCCCCCTGGCTCAACCCGCCAATTCCTGGATCATTTTGCTGCCTGGCTTCCACAATTTCTATCCTCTGAAACACCCAATCTCTTCATGGGTGACTTCAACATCCCATTGATAACTCAATCTCCCCATCTGCCTCCCAGTTTCTATCTTTAACCTCGTCCCTAGGTCTGTCACAACTTACTAACTCTCCTACACATGAAGACGGGCATTCGCTTGACCTGGTCTTCTTCCGTCATTGCTCAGTTTCTGACTTTATTAACTCTCCTCTCCCGCTTTCTGACCACAACCATCTCTCCTTTACTATCAAATATTCTCTGCCTTCTAAGGCCATGCCTACATATCAGACATACAGAAATCTACATGCCATTGACACTCAAACACTCATAGACAGTCTACAGTCCTCATTGTCCCCTATCACTTCCCTCTCCTGTCCCAATCTGGCTGCCAATCTTTACAATAACACTCTCAAGAATGCATTGGATAAAGCAGCCCCCCCCTACACTCCGAACCCCCTGACAAAGACGACGACAACCCTGGCACACGCTTCAATCTCGCTTTCTTCAGCTGTGCTTAAGATGTGCCGAACGACTGTGGAGAAAATCGCAGTTGGCTGCAGACTTCCTCCATTACAAATTTATGCTCAAAACTTACAACTCTGCCCTTAACCACGCCAAACAAGTCTATTTTACTTCTCTCATCTCAACACTATCTAATAATCCAAAACGCCTCTTTGATACTTTTCACTCCCTCCTTAGTCCTAAAGTGCAGACGCCAATCACAGATCTCAGTGCTGAAGACCTGGCCACTTATTTTAAAGTTAAAATTGACAACATCCGCCATGCATCCGCCATGATATTATCTCCCAGTCCCCGAGTAACATCGATCCCCTTCCCTCCCGCACTCCCTCTTCTTCACTTTCAGCATTTGACCCAATAACAGAAGAAGAAGTCTCTAGGCTCCTCTCTTCTTCTCGTCCTACTACTTGTCCTAGTGACCCTATCCCCTCACACCTCCTCCAGTCCCTCTCCCCAGCTGTCACTAATCACCTGACTAAAATATTTAACCTCTCTCTTTCCTCTGGTATCTTTCCCTCCTCTTTTAAACATGCCATTATAAACCCATTACTGAAAAAACCAACTCTTGACCCATCCAGCGCTGCTAACTACAGACCAGTCTCTAATCTGCCCTTCATCTCCAAACTCCTGGAATGCCTGGTCTACTCTCGCCTTATCCGCTATCTCTCTGCCAACTCCATTCTTGACCCCTTACAATCTGGTTTCCGCACTCAACACTCCCCAGAAACTGCTCTTACTAAAGTCTCAAATGATCTCTTGGCGGCTAAATCGGAGGGTAAATCCTCTCTCCTGATTCTTCTGGATCTCTCTGCAGCCTTTGACACTGTAGACCGCAAACTCCTACTTAACATGCTCCACTCTATTGGCCTCAAGGACGCGGCTCTCTCTTGGTTTTCCTCCTATCTCTCTGACCGCTCATTCAGTGTGTCATTTGCTGCTTCCACTTCTTCTCCTCTTTCCCTTGCTATCGGGGTTCCTCAGGGATCAGTCCTAGGTCCGCTCCTCTTTTCTCTCTACACAGCCCCTATTGGACAAACCGTCAGCAGATTTGGCTTCCAGTACCATCTCTATGCTGATGACACCCAATTATATGCCTCTTCCCATGACATCACCCCTGCTCTAATACAGAACACCAGTGATTGTCTGTCCGCTGTCTCTAACATCATGTCCTTTCTCTATCTGAAATTGAATCTTTCTAAAACTAAGCTCCTTGTGTTCCCAACATCTACTAACCTCCATAAACCTGATGTCTCCATCTCAGTGTGTGGCACTACCATAACTCCTAGGCAGCATGCCCGCTGTCTCGGGGTTATTTTTGACTCAGATCTTTCCTTTACTCCTCACATTCAATCACTTTCACGCTCCTGTCATTTTCACCTCAAAAACAACTTCAGAATCCACCCTTTTCTTACTGAGGAAACCACCAAAACTCTCATTGTTTCTCTGATTCACTCTCGTCTTGACTACTGTAACTCATTACTAGTCGGTCTTCCCCTCACCAAACTCTCCCCTCTCCAATCTATCCTCAATGTAGCAGCCAGGCTCATATTTATGACCAACCGCTACACCAACACCTCTAATCTGTGCCAGTAACTGCACTGGTTGCCCATCCCCTTCCGAATAAAATTCAAACTTAGTACTCTCACCCACAAAGCTCTCCACAGTGCTGCACCTCCTTACATCTCTTCCCTCATCTCTGTCTACCACCCTACTCGGGCTCTACGTTCTGATAACAACCTTAGATTAAAATCCTCCATAATCCGAACTGCTGCACCAGTCCACTGGAATGCGCTACCCCAGACAATCAGATTAATTCCCAATAGCCACAGTTTTAAACGTGCCCTGAAAACACATCTATTTAGACAGGCCTATAACATTCCCTAATCTGACTCCTTACCATGGCCCTCCTTTTAGATTATTCATCAGAATAATATTCCCTCACACTCCTCTTCATGTCCATCATACACGGATACTGGCTGGTGACCGGCTCATGCAGCTTTATGTGCACCACCCCATGTGTATAAAAATGGCTGGACTATTGTACTGAACAAACACTGTTACACTTTGTGTCTCCCTTATTTCCGCATAGATTGTAAGGTCTTGCGAGCAGGTTCCTCACTCCTCAGGTTTGAATTGTAAATTAACTTTGTCACTATGTAATGTCTGAAATTGTTTGTTTCATGTTCCCGCTAAATTGTAAAGTGAAGCGTAATATGTTGGCGCTATATAAATAAAGATTATTATTATTATTATGTCGGAGGCTTCCCCGAGTCCTGGAGCAGAGCCTATACTAGCGCTCTGCCCGGGACTCCGGCTCTGGGGAAGCCCCAGACATCACTGTCCTTATATGGACAGTGATGACAGGGTATTCCACAGAGTTCCGGAGAATAGCCTATACTAGTGCTCTGCCCGGGATTCCGGCTCTGGGGACGCCCCATCCATCACTATCCATATATGGACAGTGATGTCAGGGGATTCCACAGAGTCGCGGAGCAGAGCCTATACTAGTGGCACTGTGTTCCGCGGGCTACGGATGACCGCGTGTTTGAGACCCCTGATCTAGCTGCTTGGAGTATGGAAGCAAGGGGAATCCCTTTGGCTGCAGCCCTTGGTGAAGCTGCAGCTCTGATAGAGTGGGCTTTGAATAAATTGGTATCTATGCCTGCGCTTTTCATTGCAAATAAAATCCAACTTCTAATTGTATTAGCAGATGCTTTCCGGAACGGAGGTCTGGAAGTGATGAAGAGATTGGTAATGTCAGCTCTGTATGAAGCAGAAAGGGCAAGATACTCCTGAAGGGTATTAACTAAACATAAGGAAGGGTCCTCTAGATCCCCGACTAGGTCTATTTTAACTGGCATCTCACCCTAATGAGAAGCTTTTGTTCTGCCTTTAAGAACTGTACGTGTTGCAATGGCTAAAGAAAGAAGGCATGCTAGCTTTATGCCTTTGTTCCTAAGGTGACAGTCTCCTTCAGTCATGGTGCTAAGAAACTAATAGGGGATCAATATCCGAGTTGCATTAGTATATTTAGGAACAATTGGTCTTACAGTGGAAGTTCCCTTAATTAACCTAAGGTATAGTTTGTTCTCAGTAAGATCTGGTAATAACAAATTTAATTCAGAACCCATTGACTTAATGGTGTTGCAAGCCAAACTAACCATGAATTTCTGAGTTAGGAACTCCAGAGCCGCATCAAGCTGGGAGAGAGGATTAACTCTAGTTATCATATTTGAGTACCAGGTTTGAAATTCAGCAATAATAAGTTTGTATCTATTCCTAGTTCTAGTGTTTAAAGAGTGGTTAATTAGTTGGTTAACGTTGTCTGATAACTTCGAGAAGGAGAGCCTATTAGAGCTGCTATCTACATTAATCGTGGAAGTTGGACCAAAAGGTCTACCGATCATTGAAAACCGTCTGTTGTCCAACCAAGGGGAACCATGCTCAATTGGATTAGTTTGTGGATTACTGGGTACCAGGGTCTGGAAGGCCAAACTGAGTAGGACAGTTCTATCCCCTCTACTTGATCCTCTTGGATCTTCCGCAACACCTGAGACAGTAGTGTTGGGGAGATAAAGCATAAAGCTTCTTTAGGTGGGTCCATGCCCCTTGAGACCAAGTTCTAGAAACAAACTTTTTGGTCTGAGCCGAGGTGACTGAGGCAAAAAGAGCTATTTCCCTGACACTTAATATCTACTATATTTTCTGGAATATCTCCTGTTTCAGAGTCACTGGAGACAATATAATCTTCTGGCATGACAACGCATCCGCAAGCTCATTGGAATGACCCGGAACGTACAGGGCTCTGAGGACTAGACTCCTGTCCAGTGCCCAATTCCATAACTTTAGAGCCTCTGAGCACAAGGTCTTGGATCTTATGCCCCCTATCTTGTTTACATAAGCTATGTAGTTCTACTGTCCCTTTGGTTCAGTACTGTGTGACAAGTTGGTAACAGGGTGTATAACCTCTGGAGACTTAGCTTTGCAAACATATGTCTCGCGGCTTTTAAGACCCTAGCAACGCCCCTGGGTCTGGTGAAGGACCTCCTTGGCTGTCCTGGATTGTCACGAACCTGAACTAAAAGGCTTTTTAGAGAGAATAGGTTTCTTTAGTCCAGCAAATGATTTGCATGCCCTGTATCTGGCTTTCTCCTCATGCATAAAGTCAGGACCAAACAGATTACTATTTTCTTGATAGGGGAAACTCATGAGATTTAGGAGCAAGTTCTGTCATGCCCGCAGAGGTCAGCCATTTGGCTCTTCTCACTTTAGAGATGTAATTGAAGGTTTGACCTATTAACAGTAAAGCCCTAATGGTTGCCTTTTAATATGCCATTTTGGAGGATAATAGGGCCTTAGTTCTTAGAGGTTTGGAGAGTTCACTTTCTTGCTCCGCTTTTGTTAACATAAGGACTCGCCGCATCTGAAATGTTAAATTTAATGTGTTTTTAGGGTCTGGTCAATTTCATCAATTGGGAAAACTGTCCGAGTAATAGAAATCAAGGCCAGATCTATCTTAGGCGCTAATAAGGCCTGAATGTTGGAAATCCCCACAAAAGTTCTAAGTACTAGGTCGTCTTCCTTCACTAAGGATGAATGTACGGCAAATTGAGCAAATTCTTTCACCTCTGAGGCATTTGGCGTTCCTTCCGCGTAAATAATTTCTATGGTGGTGTTCTGCCAGCGAGACCCACCCTCAATATTTAAAGTTCGCTCCATTTATCTCTTTCAGTGGATGTAGAGGAGTGCACGAATGCCTCTGAGTCCCATTCTACTTCAGACATGGAATGTGCACAGTGCTATGGGCGAACACACTACTTGGTGACAATGCCTCTCTTTGGTGCCCTGCATGAGGAAAATAAGAACTTTAACTAGCTCTGTTATCAGAGAGTGGGGTACTATGCAACCTGCTAAAGAACCCTTTATCTGCCATTGAAGTGTGTCTCCAACAAGGTGTAATGGCGCTGTATGAAGAACCCTCAGTGTAACTCAGGCTCCCTCAACAGGCTTCTGCCTATACAACGTACTGACACCGAGCTTCGTCAGGATCTTGTATGTGACGCAGCACTGAGAACATTGTGTACTGTATCGCATATAAGGCCCTGACACTACTTGATTTCAGGACATTGTATGACCAAAACAGGAAGATCCAGTGTTATATATATATATATATATATATATATATATATATACACACACTCCGTTCAAAAGTTTAGGGTCACTTAGAAATTTCCTTATTTTTGAAAGAAAAGCAGTTTTTTTCAATGAAGATAACATTAAATTAATCAGAAATACACTCTATACATTTTTAATGTGCTAAATGATTATTCTAGCTGCAAATGTCTGGTTTTTAATGCAATATCTACATAGGTGTATAGAGGCCCATTTCCAGCAACCATCACTCCAGTGTTCTAATGGTACATTGTGTTTGCTAACTCTCTTAGAAGGCTAATGGATGATTAGAAAACACTTGAAAACCCTTGTGCAATTATGTTAGCACCGCTGTAAACAGTTTTGCTGTTTAGAGGAGCTATAAAACTGATCTTCTTTTGAGCTAGTCGAGAATCTGGAGCATTACATTTGTGGGTTCGATTAAACTCTCAAAATGGCTAGAAAAAGAGAGCTTTCATGTGAAACTCGACAGTCTATTCTCGTTCTTAGAAATTAAGGCTATTCCATGCGAGAAATTGCCAAGAAACTGAAGATTTCCTACAACGGTGTGTACTCGCAAAACGCCAGTGTCAACGTCTACAGTGAAGAGGCGACTCCGGGATGCTGGCCTTCAGGGCAGAGTGGCAAAGAAAAAGCCATAGCTGAGACTGGCTAATAAAAGGAAAAGATTAATATGGGCAAAAGCACACTGACATTGGACAGAGGAAGATTGGAAAGAAGTGTTATGGACAGATGAATCAAAGTTTGAGGTGTTTGGATCACACAGAAGAACATTTGTGAGACGCAGAACAACTGAAAAGATGCTGGAAGAGTGCCTGACGCTATCTGTCAAGCATGGTGGAGGTTATGTGATGGTCTGGGGTTTCTTTGGTGCTGGTAAAGTGGGAGATTTGTACAAGGTAAAAGGTATTTTGAATAAAGAAGGCTATCACTCCATTTTGCAACGCCATGCCATACCCTGTGGACAGCGCTTGATTGGAGCCAATTTCATCCTAAAACAGGACCCAAAGCACACCTCCAAATTATGCAAGAACTATTTAGGGAAGAAGCAGGCAGCTGGTATTCTATCTGTAATGGAGTGGCCAGCGCAGTCACCAGATCTCAACCCCATAGAGCTGTTGTGAGAGCAGCATGACCGTATGGTACGCAAGAAGTGCCCATCAAGCCAATCCAACTTGTGGGAGGGGCTTCTGGAAGCATGGGGTGAAATTTCTCCCGATTACCTCAGCAAATTAACAGCTAGAATGCCAAAGGTCTGCAATGCTGTAATTGCTGCAAATGGAGCATTCTTTGACGAAAGCAAAGTTTGAAGGAGAAAATTATTATTTCAAATAAAAATCATTATTTCTAACCTTGTCAATGTCTTGACTATATTTTCTAGTCACTTTGCAACTCATTTGATAAATATAAGTGTGAGTTTTCATGGAAAACACAAAATTGTCTGGGTGACCCCACGGCAGTGTATATATATATATATATATATATATATATATATATATATATATATATATATATGTATACATACATATAAAAGTATAACTTTTACTGTGCTTTCTTTTTAAAAAACAGAAAAAACTTGCATACATATATAGTGGATTCATATGCCGTGTATTCATACATCATAGATCACATTGCATCTCGTGTAACATGTACCCAGTACATTATTTTTCGAGATTTTTTTGTCAAATTAGACAGCAAGATATTCACCCAATAAAGAGTTATTAACACATATTGTTGCTTTTTAGAAGAGAGTTTCACAGACATTTCATTTTATGTTCCCTTTATACAATTAGCTGTAATGGTCATCGAATATAGGGGTCAATGGCCTCCTTCCCGTTCAGAGGCTGGATATTATCCACTGTTTGATCAGTACATGGGGATCGGGTAACTTCTCTTCATATAAAAATCCTCCTGACGCGTTTCCTCTCGGCCAAACGATTCCTCAGAGGAAATGGGCCAGAACTAGCTAAACCCGGATTCCAGGGGCTGGAAAGGGTTATTATGGCTGTCTTTTCAAAGAGAGCATACTTGCAGTGGCAATGAATCAATCACCCATAGTGTTTGGGTTTCAAATATTGGCGCCTATTCCTGCCGTCTGAAGTCAGAATAAAGAGGAATTCCCTATCCTTTTAAACCCAGTATCTTCCCCCATTCCTGTTAACCCTCCCCAATGACGTCTGGTGGTGTGTACTACTCGGAAGGCGATGATTCGCTCCCCTCCTAGTGAGACACACACTAACATACCAATCCTGGCATGTCAGCGCCGCACACACTCGCCTCACAAAACATCGCCTCACAAAACATCGCCTCCACAAAAAAACATGCAGTGAAGTCCCTCCTCTCAATAAATGGAGAGATGCAGGGAAAGTGAATCCACATCAAGCTGCGTTCCTCTGAGCGCCCGTAGTGTGGAGACACGTTCCCCAGGTAACGGGACGCGCTACAAGCTCAGCCCCCTGGTGATGACGTGGCAGCCCGTTATTGCTGCAATGTACATCATTCCTCGCGGCATTGCCTAACATAGCAGCGCTTGTGACAGGCGCTACGATGTTGGCCACAGCGGGTATACACAGAGGCAGGACAAAATGCCTGTCTCATATAGTTTGGGGACTAAAATGCATGAAGAAGCAGTGGGGAAAAAGATGCCATGTTGGCATAAATCAGAATTCGTTGCCCCTCATTAGCCACTTAATGATCTAAGGCCCTGTTTACACTGAGTTTTTTGAAACAGAAACCGCGTCGGAAATTAATGGGAGGTGGACGCGTTTTTTTACCGTGCGCAGTATAAAAATGCTCGAGGTAAAAAGAAGCGACATGCCCTATCTTCTGGCGTTTACGCCTCTGACCTCCCATTGACATGATTGGGAGACAGAGAAAGCGTATTTTGCAGTGTTTTTGCCCATGCCACTCAATGGGAGCGAGCGAAAAACGCTGCAAAATATTAAAAAAAACGAAAAACGCGGCAAACTGTGTGCAGGCACATGAGAATTTTCTGCATGCAAAAAACTCTGTGTGAACTCAGCCTAAGAGCACTGGCTCAGGAGTTTATTTACTAAAGGGAATATTTATTGATCATGTGATGATAGTTTTAAGGATATTTAATGGCAAAAGAAAACATAATACATACTTATGTCTATATAACCAGTCTGAATTATATTATGCAAGGGAAAAAGTATATTTCTATGCAACTTCATTATTATTATTTTAGATAAAGCATGAATAGTCAAGCTGCTCGTTTAGCCCATTTGGTGAAACTGACCCTAATTTAAAGATCCATCTGGATTCTCTCTGCAATAATATTCTATCAATGTCACCTCCTCTTATTGACGGTTGTAATAGTTCTATAGCTGTGATGTACAACTCGATCCCCTATGCTTCTACCCTTCCTGTACGTTATTTGTGCCATTGGAGTTACAACTTCTCTTAGGTCTTTATCCATCTGGAGAATATTCCAGTGTTTTCTAAGAACCTCTTTAACTGCTTGGTCTGCCATATAAAATGTTCCTATCAAGCGTATGGGTTGGTTAGTAGCTTCCCGTTTCCTATGGACCAATAATTGCTCCCTTTTCTGGGTACATGCATATTTATATGTGTCTTTTAATATTTTTGATGGATAGCCTCTTTCTAGGAATCTAGATTCCAAATCTTTGGCTCTTTTTCTAAATTCCTGTATATTAGAACAGTTCCTTCTGAGGCGGAGGTACTGTCTGACAGCTCTCCCACCTCAGAAGGCTGTGCCTAGAGGTTGGTTTTCTATAGATTGTTGTTTTTAATCTATCATTTCCCTCTATAGTTATCAAAACATCCAGAAAAGGGAGAGTATCGGGATGTGATTCCGAAGTGAATCTCAAGCCAACCGCATTCTGATTAAGAATCTTTACGTATTCTTCAAAGTGATTCACCGATCCTGTCCATAAAATTAAAATATCGCCAATATAACGTGCCCACATTGAAAATAGTAGGTTAAAGATATGTCTTTCATCAGTAAATACTAAGGTTTCTTACCACCAGCCCAGGAACAGATTGGCATACGTAGGTGCACATGAATTGCCCATGGCAGTTCCCCTGAGCTGGTGCTATATACGACCAATAAATAGGAAGTAATTCCTTGTTAAAACGAACTCTAGCAGTTTCAATGTGAGCATGCTATGGTCCCTAAAGTGTATCCCTCTGGTATCCGCACCACCCAGAGGCCCATTTCATGAGGGATTGAGGAATCCTTTGCAAGTTAGAGACATCCCTCTGGGGAGGACTTTTGTTCGGTTGGCAGACAGGAGAAGAATTCTCCACTGGGGACACAGTTCTAAAGTGGCTGGGCACGCTGGTGTTCGTAAAACCTGAGACCTGATTGCTCGTCACTTCTGGTGGCCCACGCTACCTAAAAATGTTCTAAAATGTTCTAGACTTTGTCTCTTCTTGCACGGTGTGTGCTTCTAACAAAGTTACTCACTCCAAGCCTGCCGGCCTGCTTCAACCTCTGCCTGTACCCAATGCCCCCTGGCAGCACATTGCGATGGACTTTGTCACAGACCTTCCTCCCTCAGCAGGATGCAACACTGTCTTGGTGGTGGTGGACCGGTTCTCGAAAATGGCATCTTTTATCCCGCTGACCAGCCTACCTTCTGCTCCCCGACTGGCGAGTCTCTTCATTCAGCACATCTTTCGCTTGCATGGCTTGTCCCTTCACATTGTGTGACCGGGGGGTTCAATTTACCTCAAAGTTCTGGAGAGCCCACAGTCGACTACATTTCAGGTACCTGCTGTTAACTCTGCATTTGGGGACTTTTTGCAAATCTGGCAACAGACCCGGCATCAGACACAGTCCTCTATTTTGCTGGCAGTCGATAGCATGAAGCGAAAAGCGGATACAAAAAGAAGAGAGCCGCCTCAGTTTCTTCCGGTTATCAAAGTCTGGCTGTCCTCTCGGAACATTCGTTTGAAGGTGCCTTCATACAAGTTTGCTCCCAGGTTCCTTGGTCCTTTTGAGATTCTGCAACAGATAAACCCTGTCTCCTATAAGCTGCGGCTGCCTCCTACCCTCAGAATCCCCAACTCCTTTCATGTGTCCCTCCTGGAACCTGTGGTCCTGAACCGCTACAGAAAGACTTCTAGTTCCACAGTTGCTCCCAGCGGTTCTTCTGATGTGTTCGAGCGGAGGGAGATCCTGGACTGCAAAAGGGTAGGAGGAGGCATTTTCTATTTGGTGGACTGGAGAGGGTTTGGTCCTTCGGAGAGGTCTTGGGTGCCAGAAGAGAACCTCAGTGCTCCTGCTCTCATTAAGAAATTCCTCTCTCGCTCTGGCCCCAAGAAGAGGGGAGTAAGAGGGGGGATATTGTAGCGTCCATGGCCACGGGCCATTGGGTTTACTCGCTGTTAATTCAGTATTTTTCATCTTTGACTGCTGAATCTGTTGCGTAACTGATATGGCACTCTTTGACCTTCCCTCTCTAAAAAAGGAATCATTTCCGTAATGGATCCAGAACTTTGACTGGTACCTTGCTGAATTGAGGTGCCTAAGTTTTGTGATGTTTCCCATTTTTGGGGGGGAATTCTTCCCCTTGAGAGGCCCCGTCCCCTAGTTGATCTTAAAGGGTTTCTCCCTCTATCAGCTCTGGTCCGTCTTTGGTAGTTTAATTCTTGATCTGTATAGTCTGTATCTGATGAGGACTGGTCCGCTTCCGCTCTTAATCTTCCCTTTTTGGCTTCAAAGGAACAAACTCGATTGTCCCTAAAGTCTTGAAGGTCTCTAATAAATTGGTTATGTTTTGCTTCAGTCAAATTATATTGGAATTTTTCAGAGGTAGTTTGTAATGCAAGCTCTTTTGTGATGTATTCAGGGTCAGTTTTTTAAATTTTAAGACCACATCGATTTGTTCCTTCAGTTTCTTAGCTGTCACATCTAGGACCTGTTTTTTCTAGTTTGCATAAACCTCAAGGAGCTACTAGTGGCCTCCGTTTCCCACATATGCATTAACTCAGGGTTTTGCAATCTTGTTGCTAGGGACTATACTGTTTTTTAAATAATTCTTGAATGATTGGACTTCTCACCACGAGATTGCCTGCTCTTTGTAGCATCTAGTCAGTTCGCCAAAGGCAGATTTTAACGAGGGCGTGTTCTTTTTTTTTTTGTATAAAATCTTTCTCTGAAAAAACTTCCCTTGCTTGGTTCAATTAGGCCTCCGTGTTAGAGGTGCTTGTAATAAAATTTGCCATATCCTCAGAAAATTTTATTAATGAATATTGACGGTATAATTTTGAAGTCCACCACCCAGACTTAGACTTTGCAGTCCTCCGTAAACATACAGAAAATGGAGAGTATTGGGATGTGATTCCGAAGTGAATCTCAAGCCAATCACATTCTGATTAAGTATCTTTACGTATTCTTCAAAGTGATTCAGCGGTCCTGTCCATAAAACGAAAATATCGTCAATATAGCCCACCCACATTGAGACTGGTAGGTCAAGTTATGTCGTTCATCAGTAAAAACAACAATACGTGTGAATAACCCTTTATTGAGGGAATATCTTGCTGTCTAATTTGACTATAAAAATCTCGGATTGAACTCTTTTTTTCATAATTATATTATACGGAGGACTACAAAGTCTAAGTCTGGGTGGTGGACTTCAAAATTATACCATCAATATTCATTGTATGACCAGCAGCATTCTGAGAGATCCTGAGAGGACCCGGTTGGGAGAAGAGGAGTGGTGAGGTGAGTATACTTAAAGGGTAACTAAATGTTTGACAAACTTCTGACATGTCATAGTGACATGTCAGCAGTTTTGATTGGTGGGGGTCCGAGCACTGAGACCCCCACCAATCGCTAAAACGAAGCAAAACAAAAGCGCTCGCGTGAGCTCTCAGCCGCTTCGCTTCTGTTCGGCTTTTTCTGGAAATTAATGTATCGGAGTACAGGCTCAATAGAAAGTCTATGAGTCCATACTCCCATACATCGGCTTTCTGGAAAAAGCCAAACAGAAATGAAGCGACTGAGCGCTCACACGAGCACTTCTGCCGCTTCGTTTTAGCGATTGGTGTGGGTCTCAGTGCTCGGTCCCCCACCAATCAAAACTTATGACATGTCACTATGACATGTCAGAAGTTTGTCGAACGTTTAGTTACCCTTTAATTATTATCTTTTGTCTGAAGGGAATGGAAGGTGCATGGCCGCCCGAAAAATGTGACACATTTAATAAGAAGCGTTCAGCTGTTCATAAATATGTTGCATCTTATTCTTTATGTTAAGCCTGGCATATCAAATGCCAGTCTAAATAAATTCCCCCCATAGACTTTGATTGGCAATCAAATGCGAAAAGGATGACTTTTTGGCATAGGTTTGGCCTTGATACGTTGGGAGCCCGCAGCTCCAACTTTATTGAAAAGTGTAGTCAACTGCACTTTTTAAAACATAAGGCAAACATCATGCAGCAGCAAGTTATTAGAGATAAGCATTGCTACATCTCTACATTGAATAAGGTGAGAGAGAAAAGATTCACTGCACTCACCCATCCAAATGAAAAATAGCAACTCTTTATTCCATGCAGAGGCAGATAAAAATGGAAGACTAGCGCATCAGTCGGTTTACGGCCGTTTCACATCCTCCAGACGCTTTCTCGAGGCCTGATGGGATCTAGCATGCTAACACTTAAATACCCCACCATGCGTAAGCACTTACAAATCTACAATGTAACATTTTTAACACATATACATCTTTGTTGATAAAACCAAGTACAAAAGGAGTAATCCGATACAAAACATTAAACAAGAGAAATTACTGAAGAAATGCGAATAAGTCATTTCTATCATTTAGATCCAAATGTCCTAGCGCCTCTGCTTTAATGATCCAATTAGCTTCATATCTCAATAATTGAACGTCTGTCACTCCCATCTACAGGGGTAAATACACATTGCAATCCTGCAAAACTCATACATTTAGGGCCTCTCCCATGTATTTCACTTATGTGTTTAATCTAGGAGATCCCTTCCCTGTACCTATCGAGTACATATGTTCATGGTATCGTTTGAATAGCGACAGTATTGTTTTACTGATATAAAAGAATCTGCAAGGACACAAAATGACATAGACTAAAAAAAAATCAGACCTGCAGGTGATAAGCTGCGAGATGTCATGCTGTATAGCACCCACTCTTACTTTTTTATCGGTATGTATATGTCTACAATAGGGACAATGTTGCCTACTGGTGCGGCATCTCGTAGCCAATCAAATTTTTTATCCCTAAATCTACCTTTCACTACTACATCACGTAAAATACTATTGGAGGTGCTAGGCTTTTTCTATTAAGTCCTCATCCGCCTCAATAATGTGCCAGTGTTTCCTTATGGCGCTCTTAATGAGACCTGCAAGAGGACTATACTGGAAGGAGAACACAGATTTCGTGTTACTGCTTTTCCTGAGTTTTTTAAATAACAATTTGACCCTATCCTGTTCAAGTACTCTTGAGAAAGACTGGGACAGTAATTCTTCACCATAACCCCTTACTTAACGTATCCATTAATTCCATTTACTGTTCCAAAAATGTATTGTAACCGCTATTTATCCGTTTTAACCTCAAAAATTGGCCATAGGGCAGTGACCTCTTCACATGAGGTGGATGAAAACTACTATGATGTAAAAGTGCATTAGTCACTGTCAGTTTATGGAAACAACTGGTGTGTATCCCGCTATCATCAGCCTTAATTTAACATCAAGAAATTCCACTTAATCGCCCCCAAAATTTGCCATAAATTCCATATAAAGTTCATTGTTATTAATATATTGGACAAATTCATCGAAATGTGTCACAGTGACTGACCAAACAGTTAAAACGTCAACTATGAGCTATGAATCTTGCCCAGTATTTAATGTACTGCACAAAAGGGTTATTAATATTATATATATATATATATATATATATATACACCTTTCCTCCCATATAGCTAAGAATAAATTGGCAAATGTCGGTGCAACTGGTGTCCCCAACCGGTGCCCCCATCGCAAAGCATTATGGGTGAGCACCAAATCCAGAGCCTCACAAATATAATTTGCACTCATCTCCCTTTTTACCAGTCCTTTCCAGGAATAATTTAATGGATTGTATATCGTCATTATGGCGAATCCTAGTATACAGACTTGCCACATCAATTGTAGCAAGACTGTAACAAGTTTTGCAAGCGAAACTTGCCAAATTTTGTAATAGTGATTTAGTGTGTAATAAATAAGATGAAACACTTTGGAGCAAAGGACGCAAATACCTTCCAACCATCCCGGATTCAGCGTGACAGTCCCGGATTCCGGGCAGTGTCCCGCTGTCCCGGTCGGCCGGGGGTATGTCCCGCTGTCAACTGTATCTGCATCCTCAGGACACAGATACAGTTGAACCCAATGCTGAAGCAGGGAACCATCAGCTCCTTGCTTCAGCATAAGTACAGAGCAGATGGAGCTCCTCCGCTCACCGAAGACTCCCCAGGCGCAGCGCTACTTTAAATGCTGTGCCCCGGGAAGCCCGTGACTTAAGTGGCTACTCCTGGAGCGGAATCCCTGTTGCCGACGCTCTTGCTGGGATTCTGCTCCTAGAGGAAACCCCTGTGGTCACTGTCAATATACGCAGAGTGGCGTCTGGGGCTCCTCCTGTAGCGGAATCCCCGGCCTATGCTCCTAGAGGGAGTCCCAATGGCGCTGTCTACAGGGGGTAGCGATATCTACAGGGGGAGTGGTGCTATCTTCAAGGGGGTTTGGCACTATCTACAGTTATGTCCAGAATTATTTGGACAGTGACACAAGTTTTGGTATTTTAGTTGTTTACCAAAACATATTGAAAATACAGTTATATAATCAATATGGGCTTAAAGTGCAGACTACGCTTTAATTTGAGGGTATACACATCCTAATTTGAGGGAGGGTTTAGGAATTACAGCACTTTAATATGTAGCTGCCTCTTTTTCAAGGGACCATAGGTAATTGGACAATTATCTCAAAAGCTATTTAATGGGCTGCATGGGCTATTCCCTCGTTAATCCATCATCAATTAGGCAGGTAAAAGGTTGTAGTCGACTCCAGGTGTGGCATTTGCATTTGGAAGCTGTTGCTGTAACCCACAACATGAGGTCAAAGGTGCTCTCAATGCAAGTGAAACAGATCATCGTTAGGCTGAAAATAATTAAGAAATCCATCAGAGAGAGAGAGAGCAAACTGTTGATTTGGTATATTCTTTAAAAAAGAGCGCACTGGTGATCTCGTGAATTTCAAAAGGCCTGGATGTCCACAGAAAACAGCAGTGGTGGATGATCGCAGAATCCTTTCCATAGTGAAGAAAAACTGTCATGTTGGGTTCGTGGACGCACTGGGCCGTATCGCCTCGGCGGTATGTCAGCTGGCCAACAGGGCGCAGGTTACAGTCTATAGTTCATATAGGGTACCTGTGGCAGCTCAGACAGTAGCAAGGCAGGCTCGGCTGGGACTAGGCAGCAGGTAGATGTCAGGTGTGGTGAAGCAGGACAGGCGTAGTATACAGCACAGCACGACTTCAGCTCAGTAAGGCACTTGACCAGGATAGCACGGGATACAGGAGCAGGGAACACTGGGAATTGGGAAACACTGGGAGACCATTTGCATAGACAAACTTAGGGTACGATAACAATGCTCAGGTGTGGGAGGAAGGGGCTGAGCCCTTCTTATAGTCCAGGGTGCTATGGGCTAATTAATCATAAAAGTCTGGTGCACGCGCTGGCCCTTTAAGATTGGACACGAGCGTGCGCGCGCACCCTACGGGACCCGGCCGAGGTGAGCAGAAGTGAGCGCTGGCGTCTCCTGAGGAGGAGACTGGGGCCAGTGCTTGCAGATCCATGGCTGCGGGCGTCAGGAGGTGAGTGAGCCTGACGGCCCGTGGCCATGGGCATGACAGTATCCCCCCTCTTATGCCCCCTCTTCTTGGGACCAGAGCGAGAGGGAAACTTCTTCAGAAGGGTAGGAGCATTGAGGTTCCCCTCTGGCTCCCAGGACCTCTCTTCAGGACCAAACCCCCTCCAATCCATCAAATAAAAAGTCTTTCCTCTTACTTTCTTGGTGTCCAAGATCTCCTTAACTTCGAAGATGTCTGAAGGGCCGCTGGAGGCAACCGCAGAGCTAAGAGTCTTGCTAAAGCGATTCAGAACCACAGGTTTTAGGAGGGAGACATGGAAGGAGTTGGGAATCTTGAGGGTTGAGGCAGCCGAAGCTTGTAGGCAACAGGGTTCATCTGCTGCAGGATCTCGAAGGGTCCGAGGAACCTGGGAGCAAATTTGTAAGATGGCACCTTCAGTCAGATATTCCTGGAGGATAGCCAGACCTTCGTGCCAGGGAGAAACTGAGGCACTTCTCTTCTCCTTGTGTCCGCCTTTCGTTTCATGCGGTCGACCGCCAGCAGGATGGATGATCGAGTCTGCTGCCAGATCTGCAAAAAGTCCCTAAAAGCAGTGTCAGCAGCTAGTTCTTCGGACATATCAGGCACAGGGAGAGGAATTCGTGGGTGTTTGCCATAGACAATAAAGAACGGTGTCTTCCTTGTGGACTCGCTGGTATGATTATTGTAAGAAAATTCAGCCCACGGGAGCAACTGCATCCAGTCATCATGCTGCTAGGAGATGAAATGGCGTAGGTATTTCTCCAAGATCTGATTCATCCTCTCGACCTGACCATTGGACTGAGGATGGTAGGCTGAGGAAAAGTCCAACTTTACACCTAGGAGTCCGCAGAGGGCTCTCCAGAACTTCAAGGTGAATTGAACCCCCCGATCAGACACAATATGCTGCGGCAAGCCGTGCAGGTGGAAGATGTGTTGGATGAAAAGCTTGGCCAGTTGAGGAAGACCGGTCAGAGGAACGATGTGGGCCATCTTTCGAAAATCGGTCCACCACCACCCAGACAGCAATGCATTCCGCAGAGAGAGGCAGGTCAGTGATAAAGTCCATAGCTATATGCTGCCAGTGAGCATCGGGCACTGGCAATGGCTGGAGCAGGTCAACAGGTCTGGAGTGAGCGACCTTGTTAGCTGCACACACTGAACAGGAAGACACACAGTCCATAATGTCTTTGGGCAGCGTGAGCCACCAGAAATGACGGGCAATCAGATCCTCTGTCTTACGGGTACCCGCGTGACCTGCCAGTCTAGAGGAGTGTCCCAGCGGAGGATTCTCCCTCTGTCAGCCAGGCGCACAAAAGTCTTCCCTGGAGGAACATCCCCAACTTGCAGGGGGTTGACAGAGACAATGCAAGACGGATCAATAATGTTCTGTGGAATCTCCATGGTGTCTTCTGTCTTGAAAGACCTGGACTAGGCATCGACCCTCACATTTTTGTCAGCCAGGCGATAATGGAGCTCAAACTTGAACCTGGTAAAGAACAGCGACCACCTGGATTGACGAGGATTCAGTTGTTGGGCCGTCTGGAGATAAGTGAGGTTCTTGTGGTCCGTAAAAATTAGGATAGGATGAGCTGCGCCCTCTAGTAGATGTCTCCACTCCTCCAGAGCCAATTTGATGGCCAGTAACTCCCGATCCCCAATCGAGTAGTTGCGTTCTGCGGAAGAAAAGAGCTTAGAGAAATATCCACATACCATTGAGTTGCCCTTGGAACCTCCCTGGAACAGGAATGCGCCAGCACTGACAGAGGATGCGTCCACCTCCAACGAGAACTGTAGGGAAACATCTGGATGATGGAGGATAGAGGCTGACGTGAAGGCATTCTTCAGGCTATTGAATGTGGACTCTGCCTCAGGAGTCCACACCTTGGCGTTCATGCCCTTCTTGGTGAGGTTAGAGATGGGAGAAGTCAGTGAGGAGAAGTTTGGGATGAACTGTCTGTAAAAATTGACGAATCTCAGAAAGCGCTGTATGGCCTTCAAGCCTTGAGGGCGTGGCCATTCCAGGACAGACTTTACCTTTTCAGGATCCATCTCGAGACCTCGATTCGAGATGATGTAGCCCAGGAAGGGTAGAGCATCTCTCTCAAACACACACTTCTCCAACTTGGCGTACAGACGATTCTCCCTTAACCGCAGCAAAATGACGGACATGTCTCTGATGAGTCATAGGATCTGGAGAAAAATTCAAGATGTCATCAAGATAGACCACAACACAAACATAGAGAACGTCACGGAAGATGTCATTAACAAACTCCTGGAAGACCGCGGGAGAATTACGCAGGCCGAAGGGCATTACTAGGTACTCATAGTGTCCATCACGGGTTGTTAAATACAGTCTTCCATTCGTCACCCCAGCGAATCCGGATTAGGTTGTAAGACCCACGCAGGTCTAGTTTGATCGAATATGTGGTGCCAAGATTTTTTCCTAACAGTTTTGAGATCAGTGGCAACAGACACTTATTTTTCACCGTGATCTGGTTGAGACCCTGGTAGTCGATACAGGGACGTAGAGAACCATCCCTTTTCTTGACGAAGAAGAACCCGGCTCCTGCTGGAGAGGAAGATTTCCATATGAAGTCCCTCTCCAAGTTCTCTTTAACATAGGCGGACATGGACTGAGTCTCTTGTAAGGAGAGAGGATATACCCTACCACGGGGAAGGGATGCACCAGGAATCAGCTCAATAGGGCAGTCATACGCCCGGTGTGGGGGCAGCGTCTCCACCTCCGTCTTGCTGAAGACATCCGAAAATGCAGAACAATGACCAGGCAATCCTGCCAATGACTGAGGCAAAGGAGGCTGAGCCGAACGAATCTGTCCCAGGCAACGGTTGTGACAGTCCAGGACTGGGGCATGTAATCGGAGCCAAGGCAGGCCCAGCAGCACGGGGTTAACGGCCTTAGACAAGACAAAGAACTATAACAGCTCAGAGTGGAGAGCTCTCACTTGGAGCCTCAGTGGCTTGGTCACAGCAATCACTGGATCTGGCAGAGGTAGTCAATTCACAGATGCAACCGTCAATGGCCTCTCCAGAGGGGTAGTGGGTAATTGAAGAATATCCACAAGGTCTCTACAAATGAAATTAGCAGCGGCTCCAGAGTCTAGATATGCAGAGACTTGATGCATTCTATCGCTGGACACTATGGTCATTGGTATGGACAATTTAGATGGAAGTCCTTTTTTATCCAAGGTTGTCTCTCCTAGCAACCCTAGACTTTGGGACTTTTGGGGACACAGACACACAAGATGGCCTCCGAGGCCGCAATATAGACAGAGTCCCGAAGTGCGTCTGCGTTGTTTCTCCTGGGTGGATAGCTTACACTGGTCCATCCTCACAGACTCCTTAGGAGGATCGGCACCTAAGGACTGCAGAGTTTGCTACAAGGGTGGGACCAGACTAGGAAGGCCTCCCTCCCAACGAACCTCTTGGAGCCGTTCTCGGATCCTCATATCAATCTGGGCGTACAGAAGGATGAGGGCATCCAGGGTAGATGGTAGATCTCGAGCGGCAAGTTCGTCCTTAATTTTAAGAGACAGACCATGCCAGAATGTAGCCACCAGTGCCTCATTGTTCCACAACAGTTCTCCTACCAGGGTGCGGAAGTGGATGGCGTACTCGCTCATGGATGTGTCTCCTTGGCGTAGGTTTAGCAAGGAAGCCGCTGCAGATGAGACTCGTCCAGGCTCCTCAAACACCATGCAAAAAGTCCGGAGGAAGCCCTGGAAGTCACGGGTCTCTGGTCCTTGTCACTCCCATATAGGATTCGCCAATGCAAGAGCCTTGCTGAAAGCGACCCTTGCGCCATCAGACGAAAATGCCCTTGCATACAGGCTGAAGTGGATCTAGCACTGGTTCAAAAATCCATGATAGGTACTTGCGTCTCCATCATAGTGGTCAGGAAGTGGCAAAGAAAAACGGAGATCAACACTGCCAGAAGGTGTAGTAGGAGGAACGGCAGCTTGTGCCTCCTGCCGACGTGCGAGAATGTACAAGGCCTGGAGGAGACCGGAGTTCCAGCATATCTGTCCGCATCTCTTGTGACGCCATCTTGGTCTTGGATCGACCAGTGGGGTCCATGGCCTGAGCATAGTCACGTTGAGTTCGTGGACCCACTGGGCTATACCGCCTTGGCAGTATGGCAGCTGGCCAACAGGGCGCAGGTTACAGTTTATAGTTCATATAGGGTACCTGTGGCAGCTCAGACAGTAACAAGGCAGGCTCGGCTGGGACTAGGCAGCAGGTAGACGTCAGGCGTGGTGAAGCAGGACAGGCGTGGTATACAGCACAACTTCAGTTCAGCAAGGCACTTGACCAGGATAGAACAGGATAAAGGATACAGGAGCAGGGAACACTAGGAACTGGGAAACACTAGGAGACCATTTGCATAGACAAACTTAGGGTACGACAACAACGCTCAGGCGTGGGAGGAAGAGGCTGAGCCTTTCTTATAGTCCAGGGTGCTATGGGATAATTAATGATGAAAGTCCGGTGCATGCGCTGCCCCTTTAAGAGCGGGCACGAGCACCCTACGAGACTCGGCCGAGGTGAGCGGAAGTGAGCGCTGTCGTCTCCTGAGGAGGAGACTGGGGCCAGCGCTCGCAGAAACATGGCTGCGGGCGTCAGGAGGTGAGTGAGCCTGACAGCCCGCGGACATAGGCATGACAAAAAACATTCACAACATCTACCCAAGTGAAGAACACTCTCTTGGAAGTAGGTGTATCAGTATCTAAGTCTACCATACATAGTTACATAGTTACATAGTTACATAGTTACATAGTTAGTACGGCTGAAAAAAGACACATGTCCATCAAGTTCAACCAAGGGAAGGGAAAAGGGAAGGAAAAATTTCTACACATAGGAGCTAATATTTTTTTGTTCTAGGAAATTATCTAACCCTTTTTTAAAGCCATCTACTGTCCCTGCTGTGACCAGCTCCTGCGGTAGGCTATTCCATAAATTCACAGTTCTCACTGTAAAGAAGCCTTGTCGCCTCTGCAGCTTGAACCTTTTTTTCTCCAGACGGAGGGAGTGCCCCCTTGTTTTTTGAGGGGGTTTTACAAGGAACAGGATTTCACCATATTTTTTGTATGTGCCATTAATATATTTATATAAGTTAATCATGTCCCCCCTTAGTCTTCTTTTTTCAAGGCTAAATAGGTTTAATTCTTTCAATCTTTCCTCATAACTTAAATTCTCCATGCCCCTTATTAGCTTCGTTGCTCTTCTTTGTATTTTTTCCAACTCCAGGGCATCCTTTCTATGAACTGGAGCCCAGAACTGAACTGCATATTCTAGATGAGGCCTCACTAATGCTTTGTAAAGTGGCATTATTACATCCCTGTCCCGCGAGTCCATGCCTCTTTTAATACACGACAATATCCTGCTGGCCTTTGAAGCAGCTGATTGACACTGCATGCTGTTATTGAGTTTATGATTTACAAGTACACCCAGATCCTTCTCAACAAGTGAATCCGCCAGTGTAGCGCCCCCTAGGACATATGATGCATGCAGGTTGTTGGTACCAAGATGCATAACTTTACATTTATCTACATTAAACTTCATTTGCCAAGTGGACGCCCAAACACTTAGTTTGTTTAAATCTGCCTGTAATTCATGAACATCTTCCATAGTCTGAACTATATTACATAGCTTGGTGTCATCTGCAAAAATAGAAATAGTGCTATTAATCCCTTCCTCTATATCATTAATAAATAAGTTGAATAATAGTGGTCCCAGCACTGAACCCTGGGGTACACCACTTATAACCGGGGACCATTCAGAGAAGGAATCATTGACCACAACCCTCTGGATACGGTCCTTGAGCCAATTCTCAATCCAATTACAAACTATATTTTCTAAACCTATAGTCCTTAATTTACCCATTAGGCGTCTATGGGGGACAGTGTCAAATGCCTTTGCAAAGTCCAAAAACACTAAATCCACAGCGGCCCCTCTGTCTAGATTTCTGCTCACCTCTTCATAAAAACAGATTAGGTTAGTTTGACAACTTCTGTCCTTAGTAAAACCGTGCTGGCTGTCACTTATAATGCTATTTATTGTCACATAATCCTGTATATAGTCCCTCAATAGCCCCTCAAACATTTTCCCCACGATGGATGTTAAGCTTACTGGTCTATAATTACCCGGGGAAGACCTAGAGCCCTTTTTGAAAATAGGCACCACATAAAGAGAAGACTTCATGATAGCAAATACAGAGGGTTCATCACAAGGAGCAAACCATTAATCAGCCTCAAAAAAAGAAAGGCCTGATTAGACTTTGCCAAACAACATCTAAAGAAGCCAGCCCAGTTCTGGAACAGCATTCTTTGGACAGATGAAACTAAGATCAACCTGTACCAGATTGATCGGAGGAAGAAAGTATGGAGAAGGCTTGGAATGGCTCATGATCCGAAGAACACCACATCCTCTGTAAAACATGGTGGAGGCAGTGTGGTGACATCGGCATGCATGGCTGCCAAAGACATTCGGTCACTAGTGTTTATTGATGATGTGACTGAACACAGAACAGCCGGATGAATTCTGAAGTGTTCAGGGATATACAGTACTTCCTGCTCAGATTCAAACAAATGCAGCAAGGTTGATTGGACGTTGCTTCATAGTACAGATGGACAATGACCCAAAACAATACTGTGAAAGCAACCGAGGAGTTTTTTTTTAAGACAAAGAAGTGGAATATTCTGCAATGGCCAAGTTAATCACCAGATCTCAACCCGATCGAAGATGCATTTCACTTGCTTAAGACAAAACCTAAGGCAGGAAGACCCACAGGCAAGCAACAACTGAAGACAGCAGCAGTAAATGCCTGGCAAAGTATCACAAAGGAGGAAACCCCAGCGTTTGGTGATGTCCATGTGTTCCAGAATTCAGGCAGTCATTGCCTGCAAAGGATTCTCTACAAAGTATTAAAAAATGTTTTTATTTATGGTAATGTTAATTTGTCCAATTACTTTTGAGCCCCGGAAATGAGGAGGCTGTGTAGAAAAATGGTTGCAATTCCTAAATGTTTTCCTAAACCCGAAAGTTTACCCTTCAATTGCATTTTAGTTGTTTCATTTCAAATCCAATGTGGCATGCAGAGCCCAAATCATGAACATTGTGTCACTTTCCAAATAATTCTGGACCTAACTGTACATGGGCACTGTGGAACTATAAAGGGGCACTATCTACAGGGGACACTGGTGCTATCTACATGGGCACTGTGGGCACTATCTACAAGGATACTGACACTTTATATGTGGGCACTAGTACTGGAGCAGTTAAGGGGGCATTATACTGTATGAGGGCTGCTGAAGGGGCATCATACTGTATGGGGCAGCTATGGGGGCATTATACTATATTGGGCAGCTGTGGGGGCATTATACTGTATGGTAGCACCTAAGGGGACATTATACTGTATGGTTGCAGCTAATGGGGCATTACACTGTATGGGGGAAGCTATAGGGGCATTATACTATATGGGGCAGCTGTGGGGGCATTCTACTGTATGGGGCAGCTATGGGGCATTATACTGTATTTGGGGCAACTATAGGGGTGTAATACTATATGGGCCAGCTTTGGGGGCTTTAAGCTGTATGGGGGCAGCTATGGGGCATTATACTGTATGGGGCATCTGTGTGGGCATTATACTGTATTGGGGCATTATACTGTATGGAGGCAGCTATCGGGCATTATGCTTTTTGGGGGAATTTGTTTGGCCATTATACTGCATGGGGGCATCTGTGTGGGCATTATACTGTATGGAGGCAGCTATCGGGCATTATGCTGTTTGGGGGAATTTGTTTGAGCATTATACTGCATGGGGGCATCTGTGTGGGCATTATACTTTATGGGGGAATCTGTGTGGGCATTATACTGCATGGGAAAATCTGTGTGGGCATTATACTGTATAGTAGCAGCTATGTGGGCATTATACTGTGTGGTGGCAGCTAGAGGGCATTATACTGTGTGGGGGCAGCTATTTGGCATTATACTGTGTGGGAGGCACTATGGGAACAGGATACTGTGTAGACTGAACCAACTGTGTATGGGGGGGGGGGATTGGGTGGGATTAGATGCGTGGCTTAAAAGAAAAAAAAAATTGCTGCGTCGTTGACCCTCTTTGTGATACTTAAAAGTTGGGAGGTATGCAAATATCAATCCAGGCAACACGACAATGGCTCTGTAACCGATCACCTTCCTACCACAATGGGTCTACCAGGAGGGTTCACATACCTTTTGTACACTTTAGATAGAAAATACCAATATGGTTTAGCTGATTTGTCTGATAACAAACGTTCAACCAATCTCTTGGACGAGATGTTTAACTCTAAACTCTTTCTCAGAAGAAAACATAATTTCAGGGTGTACATACCAGTGGGATCCCCTCCCAACTTCGTATATGATTCTGCATTCAATAGTTGTCTCATAGATTCCTCAAAATAGTATTTACGATCCATGATCACTATGTTTCCTCCCTTGTCAGCAGGTTTGACTACAAGTTGATCATTCTGCTTCAAACAAGGTAGGGCAGTTTTTTCACTCTCACTAAGATTGTTCTGAACACAAGGATGTATAAAAGCCTTGATATCCTGTGTTACTGTTCTAGAGAAATTATATATTAAACTGCCTGGTGACAAGGGAGGGAACACAGACGATCTGATACCACCCCTGAAGGTTTCAACTTGGAACTCGTCAGTGACATTTTCCAAAGGACCTCACTGATGAGTTCATACAGGTCTGTAAGAGCCTGTCTATCTTCCACCTCTATATTGTCCCCAAGTGTAAAACCCAAAGGTCCAATAAAGGCCGGGTTATCACCTTGTAATATTTGATTTATTCTTGAATACTTTAGCCCTATGTCACTTATGGTACTTGGAGGTGCAGGTATCCCTACTTGCGCCAAGAGACCTGTTTCCTTTTCGTACCCCACAACCTGGAGGTTGATTGCTGTTTTTTTTTTCCATGCCCTCTGCGTGTGGAATGCCTAAAGGGGTGGACTATGTTGACACAAGTCTGTCCCCAGTAGCACTGTCATAGAGTGTCCTTCCATAGTCCTCCGAAGGACTAGAATCTGACCCAGAATCAGTGGTCCAATAGTCAGCCTGTGATATCTTTGGTCTTCTCCCCACCTCCGCTTCTAACCTGATGTAGAACGTAGACACAGCTGGGTCTTCCAAGTCAAGATTCGATCAATATCAAAGTCCATCTTTAATTTCATTTTGTATCGGAATCAACCTCTTTTCTATTTTCTTCTGAAATGCCATGAACTAGGATTCTGTGAGACATGTGATCAATTCGCCTGAGGCTTTATCCAGTTGCAATTTCACTTGTGTCACGATGGGTGTTGATATACTATTTCCCTTACAGTACCCTGAGAGAGCTCTCTCCCCCAAGATCAAATTGAGATTAGGCTCAGATTTCAAGAGGCTCTGTCACCAGATTATAAATGGCCTATCTCCTACATAATCTGATCGGCGCTGTAATGTTGATAACATTTTTTAGCAAGTTATTTTACATTTATGCTAATTACTTTCTTAATGACGAACTGGGTGTTTTTTTACTTTTTACCAACTGGGCTGTGGAGAGGAGCGTATGACGCTGATCAGTGACCAATCCGCTTCATACACTTCTCATTGTTCCAGCCCAGCTTCTCTCACTGCACAATCACACTGTGTGTGCAGTTGTAATGTCCGTGGTCGCTGACCACGTACGCCTTCCATCCAGTCGAGGCCCTTCTCTCAAGAGATGTCTGCACATACGGCCATCCTGCTTCACAGTAGCCAGAAGCCAGAGTGCACGCATGTTGGTGATTGAGCTAATTGCTCCAGAGCACCCTGGGCTATAAGAAGGTCCCAGCCCCATCCTGCCACGCCTGAGCTTTGTTGTTGTATTCCAAGTCTGTCTTGCAAATAGTCCCCTAGTGTTTCCTGGTCCCAGTGTTCCCTGTTCCTGTATCCTGTAACTTGTATCCTGATCTAGTGCCGTGCTTAGCTGTAGCCGTGCTGTACTGTATACCACGCCTGTCCTGCTTCTCCACGCCTGACGTCTACCTGCTGCCTAGTTCCTGCCAAGCCTGCCTTGCTACTGTCCGAGCTGCCACAGGTAACCCATATAAACTATAGACTCTGACCTGCGCCCTGTTGGCCAGCTGCCATACCGCCAAGGCGGTACGGCCCATTGGTTCCACGAACCCTATGTGACAGTTGTGGATCATGCTGGGCTGGAACAATGAAGCTGATTGGTCAGCATCATACACTCGTCGTCGTACAACGCCCAGTTGGTAAAAAGTAAAAACACGCCCAGTTGGTCATTAAGAAACGAATTAGCATATATCTAAAATTGCTCAGAACTTGCTAAAAAATGATCGTTTTTCAAAATAAAAACCACTGTTGTTATCTACTGTACATTACAGTGCCGATAACATTATGTAGAAGATAGGGCACTAATAATGTGGTGACAGAGCCTCTTTAAGGACATGCCAATGTTTATTCATGATCTGCATCATAATATCCCAGTCTGCATGATAGTTAGTAATAAATCTCGGTTGAGTAGGGGGTTCTGATGTTATATTGTCTTTCTTGGGTTGTGTCTTCTTGGGAATAAGTAAATCTTCACGGTTGGTTCTTAGGGCCACATTAAAGCCCTCTTTGATGTTGCGGTTAGAGTAGTTTCTTGCCTATAATCTAGTTTTGAGTTCTGCTGCCCGTTGATTAAAGTAGAGAAAGTTGAGCAGTTTCGTCTTAATCTTAAGAATTCTCCCTTTGGAATTGCTCGGATGGTATTTTTAGAGTGTGCACTTTCAGCAGCCAATAGGCTGTTGGTCGAGGTGGTTTTTATAAAGAGGTCCGTATGAAGATTCCCCTCCATGTCAGTGTAAATAAGAACGTCCAAAAATGGAATAGACTGATAGCTATATACAAGAGTCAATTTGAGATTAAATTCATTATTATTCAGTGTCATAATGAAATTCTCTAAATCTGGGATCGCGCCACCGCAGATGACAAAAATGTCATCTATGTAGCGCCTCCAAAGGCAGACATTGTTTGTCAAGATCTTCATATAATCACAGAAGACAATCTCCTCCTCCCACCAGCCAAGGTATATATTGGCAAATGTTGGGGGGCCACAGCTGCTCCCATCGCTGTGCCCCTTATTTTATTATCTTCAATTGTTCTGATTAGCTGATTCCTGTCAATCAGACTTTCTTATCTATTTCTGTTTGTTTGTCCGACGGCCATCACCCCTGGAAGAAGCCGGAAGTACCGGCGAAACGCGCATCGGGTGTTTTATAAACAATGTAAAATGAACTAACACTACTCTGTATATAGTACAATAGCCTATCACCTTGTCTCAAAGGCAGAATATCTGCCACAGTTAGGGACTAGAGATCGCTATGACTGCACACCACTTGCAAATTTAGGGCAGACGGAGGGACCACGCTGGGCTGTGTGAGACGTGCTAATGCACCTCAACAGCTGATCGCACCTCTCGTAACATCAGCCTATCACCTTATCTAAAAGGCAGAATATCTGCCACAGTTAGGGACTAGAGATCGTTGTGACTGCACACCACTTACAAATCCAGGGTAGACGGAGGGAATGCGCTGGGCTGTGTGAGATGTGTCGAAGCACCTCAACAGCTGATCGCGGTTCACCTCTCACTCTCCCTGCCTGCAGAATCTGACATCGTGCGGCATCAGAATTAAGCTATGCTGTGCCTGCCTCTATATAAATCCTTTTGAATGTAGCATTGAGACACTATAACGGGTTCCTCCATCGCTGGGCTTTCCACTACAGCCCGATGAAGTAATCTTCAGTGTCTTTCTCTGCAGACCTGATCTCACACGGCATCGCAATCTAAGGATATGTTCACATGCAGAGTCAAAAACGTCTCACAATACAGAGCTGTTTTCAAGAGAAAACAGCTCCTGATTTTCAGAAGTTTTTTGTGCAACTCGCGATTTTCGCTGCATTTTTTACGGCCGTTTTTGGAGCTTTTTTCAATAGAGTATATGGAAAATGGCTACAAAAACGTCCCAAGAAGTTTCCTGCACTTCTTTTTCGCGGCTGTTTCTTTACGGTAAAAAAACGCCACGAAAAACGCTCCGTCGGAACAGAACGCTGTTTTCCATTGAAATCAATGTTTCTGCTTCTGAAATTTTGCGGTTTTTCGGGCGTTTACGGCCCGAGAAACGGCCGATAATAGGCCATGTGAACATACCCTTACCGTGCCGTGTCTGTCCTCACGCATAAACTAGCATGCGGGTTTTTTCGAGTTCATGCTGCCTTCTTGAATTAACGGGTTCCCCCATGGTTGTGCTTTATTTACAGCACCTAAAGGAATCCATAGTATAAACCCAATAACATTTGTGTCCACTACAATAGCTTCACATTTATAGTAGTTATTACAATTGCGACCAAGGACATTTCTTCAGCCCTCAAAGGGTTTTTCATCAAACTGTTATTCTAGGCAGCACATATTTAGCACGGGTTACTCCTTGTCACGAAGGGTCTGTGGACCCACTGGGCCGTACCGCCTTGGCGGTAAGGCAGCTGGCCAACAGGGAGCAGGTAAGAGTCTATAGTTCTATAGGTACCTGTGGCAGCTCAGACAGCAGCAGGGCAGGCTCGGCTGGGACTAGGTAGCAGGCGGACGTCAGGCGAGGTGAAGCAGGTCACACTAGGAGGCCATCACATAAACAAACTAGGGAACACAACAATGCTCAGGCATAGAACTAGGGGGCTGGACCCCTCTTATAGTTCAGGGTACTCACGGGTCAAAGTTCATCCACAGGATCTGGCTGATGTGAGTGGACACGAGCGCAGGCATCTCCTGCGGAGGAGGCTGGGGCCAGCGCTTGCCGACTCGTGTCTGCGGCTGTCAGGGGGAGGTTGGAGCTGATAGCCTGCAGTCACAGACATTACAGTATCCCCCCTCTTATGCCCCCTCTTCTTGGGACCAGAGCGAGAGAGAAACTTCTTCAGAAGAGTAAGGGCATTGAGGTTCTCTCTGGCTCCCAAGACCTCTCTTCAGGGCCATACCCCCTACAATCCACCAAATAAAAAGTCTTTCCTCTCACTCTCTTGGTGTCAAAGATCTCCTTCACCTCAAAGATGTCCGAAGGGCCGAAGGGGTTCAGGATCACTGGTTTCAGGAGGGAGACATGGAAGGAGTTGGGAATCCTGAGGGTCGGAGGCAGCCAAAGCTTGTAGGCGACAGGGTTGATCTGCTGCAGGACCTCGAATGATCCGAGGAACCTGGGGGCAAATTTACATAACGGCACCCTCAGTCAGATATTCCTGGATGACAGCCATACCTTAGTGCCAGGAAGAAAACGAGGAGGCTCTCTTCTCCTTGTGTCAGCCTTCCGTTTCATGCGGTCCACTGCCATTAGGATGGAGGATCGAGTCTGCTGCCAGATCTGCAAAAAGTCTCTAAACTTAGTGTCAGCTGCAGGTACCTCGGAAGTATCAGGCATCGGGAGAGGAATTCGTGGGTGCTGGCCGTAGACAATGCAGAACGGTGTATTCCTAGTAGACTCGCTGGTGTGATTATTGTAGGAGAACTCCGCCCATGGGAGCAGCTGCACCCAGTCATCATGCTGCTTGGAGATGAAGTGGCATAGGTAGTTATCCAAAATCTGGTTGATCCTCTCAACCTGACCATTAGACTGAGGATGGTAGGCAGAGGAAAAGTCCAACTTCACGCCAAGAAGTCCGCAGAGGGCTCTCCAGAACCTCGAGGTAAACTGAACCCCCCGATCAGACACAATATGCTGCGGCAGGCCGTGCAGGCGGAAGATGTGTTGGATAAATAGCTTGGCCAACTGAGGAGCAGAAGGAAGACCGGTCAGAGGATCGAAGTGGCCATCTTTGAAAATCGATCCACCACCACCCAGACATCACTGCATCCAGCAGAGAGAGGCATGTCCGTGATAAAGTCCATCGCTATACGCTGCCAGGGAGCATTGGGCACAGGCAATGGCTGGAGCAGACCAGCAGGTCTGGAGTGGGTGGCCTTGTTGGCTGCACATACAGCACAGGAAGAAACGAAGTCCACAATATCCTTGGGCAGTGTGGGCCGCCAGAAATGCCGAGCAATAAAATCCCGGGTCTTACGCAACCCCGCGTGACCTGCCAGTCTAGAGGAGTGTCCCCAGCGGAGGATTCTTCCACGATCAGCCAGGCGCACAAAAATCCTCAATGGAGGAATGTTCCCAATTTGCAGGGGATTGACCGAGACAATGCAAGATGGATCAATAACGTTCTGTGGACTCTCTATGGTGTCTTCTGTCTCGAAAGACCTGGACAAGGCATCGGCCCTCACATTCTTGTCAGCCGGGCAATAATGAAGCTCAAACTGAAACCTTGCAAAGAACAAAGAACAATGACCACCTGGCCTGACGAGGGTTCAGCCGTTGAGCCGTCTGGAGGTAGGTCAGATTCTTGTGGTCCGTAAAAATCAAGATCGGATGAGCTGCGCCTTCTAGTAGATGTCTCCACTCCTCCAGAGCCAATTTGATGGCCAGTAACTCCCGATCCCCAATCGAGTAGTTACCTTCTGCGGAAGAGAAGAGCTTGGAAAAGTATCCACATACCCTTGACTTGCCCTTGGGACCTCTCTGGAACAGGCGTGCACCAGCACCGACAGAGGATGCATCCCCCTCCAACGAGAACTGCAGAGAGACATCCGGATGATGGAGGATAGAGGCTGACGTGAAGGCACTCTTCAGGCTATTAAATGTGGACTCTGCCTCGGGAGTCCACACCTTGGCGTTCATACCCTTCTTAGTAGGGTTAGAGATAGGAGAAGTCAGTGAGGAGAAGTTTAGAATAAACTGCCTGTAAAAATTAGCAAATCCCAAAAAGCGCGGTATGGCCCTCAAGCCTTGAGGGCGTGGCCACTCCAGGACAGACTTTACCTTTTCAGGGTCCATCTCGAGACCACGATTCGAGACTATGTAGCCCAGGAAAGGTAGAGCATCCTTGTCAAATACGCACTTCTCCAACTTGGCGTACAGATGATTCTCCTTTAACCATAGCAGAACCTAACAGACATGTCTCTGGTGCCTCATAGGATCTGTGGAGAAAATCAAGATGTCATCAAGGTAGACTACAACACAAACATAGAGGAGGTCACGGAAAATGTAATTCACAAACTCCTGGAAGACCGCGGGAGCATTACACAGGCCGAAGGGCAATACTAGATACTCATAGTGTCCATCACGGGTGTTAAATGCAGTCTTCCATTCATCCCCCTGCGAATCCGGACTAGGTTGTAGGCCCCACGCAGGTCTAGTTTCGAAAAAAAATTTGCACCACGTTTACGATCAAACAGTTCGGAGATCAGTGGCAACGGATATTTATTCTTCACCGTGATCTGGTTGAGACGAAGAGAGCCATCTTTCTTTTTGATGAAGAAGAACCCGGCTCCTGCCGGGGAGGAAGACTTCCGTATGAAGCCCCTTTCTAAGTTCTCTTTCACATAGGAGGACATGAACAGAGTCTCTGGCAAGGAGAGAGGATATACCCTACCACGGGGAAGGGATGCACAGGAATCAGTTCAATAGGGCAGTCATACGCCCAATGTGGGGGCAATGTCTCCGCTTCCCTCTTGCTGAAGACTTCTGAAAAGGCAGCATAATGACCCGGCAATCCTGCCAATGACCGAGGCAGCGAAGGCTGAGCCGAACGAATCCGCACCAGGCAACGACCTTGACACTCATGGCCCCATTGGAGAACCTCTCCAGTATTCCAGTCCAGAACTGGGGCATGCAGTCGGAGCCAAGGCAGGCCCAGCAACACAGGAACCTCTTGGAGCCTCAGCGGCTCCCACTTGGAGCCTCAGCGGCTTAGTCACAGCTATAACTGGGTCTGGAAGGGGTAGTCCATTCACTGAGGCAACTGTCAACGGGCTCTCCAGAGGGGTGGTGGGTAATTGCAGAAGGTCCACCAGATCTCTGCGGATGAAATTATCAGCGGTTCCAGAGTCCAGATATGCAGGGACCTGATGCGTTTTCTCGCTGGACACTATGGTCACAGGTATGGACAATTTAGACGGAAGTCCATCTTTACCCAAGGTTGTTACTCCAAGCAACCATAGGTTTTGGGATCTTTGGGGGCACAGGTGCAAAAGATGGTCATCGAGGCCGCAATAAAGATAAAGTCCAGATGTGCGTCTGCGTTGTCTCTCTTGGGTAGATAACTTATACTGGTCCGTTATTACCGACCTCTTAGGAGGATCGACATCTGAAGACAGCAAGGGTTGCTGCAAAGTAGGGACCAGACTAGGAAGGGCTTCCTCCCGTTGAACCTCTTGGAGGCGTTTACGGATCACTATATCAATCCGGGCAGATAGAAGGATGAGGTCATCCAGGGTAGATGGCAGATCCCGGGCAGCAAGTTCGTCTTTAACACTGGAAGATAGTCCATGCCAGAATGCGGCCACCAGAGCCTCATTGTTCCACAACAGCTCTCCCGCCAAGGTGCGGAAGTGGATGGCGTACTCACTCACGGAGGCGTCTCCTTGGCGCAGGTTAATCAAAGAGGCCGCTGCAGATAAGGCCCGTCCAGGCTCCTCAAACACCATGCGAAAAGTCCGGAGGAAGGCAGGGAAGTCACGGGTCTCTGGTCCTTGTCTCTCCCAGATAGGGTTCGCTCATGCAAGAGCCTTGCCGGTGAGGAGAGAAAGGATGAAAGCGACCCTGGCACCATCAGACGAAAAAGTCCTAGCATACAGCTATGGAGCTGGCATTGATTAAGAAAACCACGACAGGTACTTGCTTCTCCATCATAGCGGTCAGGAGGTGGCAAATAAATACATGGGTCAATACTGCCAAGAGGTGTAGACTGAGGATCCACATTGCCAGGAGGTGTAGTAGGAGGAACGGCAGCTTGTGCCTCCTGCCGATGTGCAAGAATTTTCAACGCCTGGAGTAGTTGGTCCTGTCGAGACCGGAGGTCCAGCATATCCGCTCGCATCTCCTGTGACGTCGTCATAGTCTTGAATCGACCAGCGGGGTCTATGGCCTGGCGGTAAGGCAGCTGGCCAACAGGGAGCAGGTGAGAGTCTATAGTTCTATAGGTACCTGTGGCAGCTCAGACAGCAGCAGGGCAGGCTCGGCTGGGACTAGGTAGCAGGCGGACATCAGGCGAGGTGAAGCAGGTCAGACGTGGATGCAGTGCAGCACGACTTTGGCACAGCTCAGTGCTAGACCAGGACTGTATTGATTGCTAGGAATAGGAACTGGAAACAGGTTTAGGTACAGGGACAGGGACTGGAACAGGGACTGGAACAGGAAACACACTAGGAGGCCATCACATAAACAAACTAGGGAACGCAACAATGCTCAGGCATAGAACTAGGGGGCTGGACTCCTCTTATAGTCCAGGGTACTCACGGGTCAAGGTTCATCAACGAGGTCCGGTGCGAGCGCTGCCCCTTTAAGAGCGGGCACGAGCGTGCGAGCGCACCCTACCGGATCCGGCTGAGGTGAGTGGACGCGAGCGCTGGCGTCTCCTGAGAAGGAGGCTGGGGACAGCGCTTGCAAACTCGAGGCTGCGGCTGTCAGGGGGAGGTTGGAGCTGACAGCCCGCAGCCATGGACATTACACTTCTAGACAGATTGGGGGTTAGCAGACTAGTCCTGCTTACAAGGTTAGGCTAAACCAATATATTTACCACATCTGTTATTCGCCTGATGTAGGCTAGATAATCAAAATTAGTTTATTACAGTGCATTAATCTAGACAGAATCTGTCTTTAGTGCCAAGTAAGGGGACATTGGCTCTATATAACCATCATTTACATTGGTAATTTTTAATCGATTATCTATTAATAAAATATTTGTTATTTTTATAATCTTATGATATCACACTACTTTTCCCAATCCCTTCCCTGTTATTTACATATCAATGAATTGGTGGTGTACACCTAGTGTGAAAGACAATTATTTGCTCCAATATTATATATAAAATTCAAGAGGGCAATACCCATTAACGTACATGTAAGTTTCTTAAAAGCAGTAATGTATGAAAAAGTACATTGGCAATTCTATTGTAGTACCCTTATGGACTAGAAAGGAGATGTTTTCTGGCTTTTTCACCACATTAAAGTGTATTTATATGTCATTTTTTTTCTTGCGATTTTCTTAATCTCGGCGAAACTGTGCCATTTATTAAAAAAAAAAAATTTTCTAAGAAAACTGTTGATTGCTGGTGTATAGTTAGCTTGTTTGCTAAAGCAAACTGAGACCACTGGGTCTAGTAGTACTAATAAAGTAGAAGTACCATTCAGCTTAGAAAAACAGTCGTATGTTCCCCAGAAAATGGTAGCAAAGACAGCTACAAGTGGCCCTGCAAAAAATAAGGCTGGATTCACACGACCATGTTATGTCCGTAATGGACGGAACGTATTTCTTCCGACAGACCCGGACCGAACACACTGCAGGGAGCCGGGCTCCTAGCATCATAGTTATGTACGACGCTAGAAGTCCCTGCCTTGCTGCCGGACAACTGTCCCGTACTGAAAACATGATTACAGTACGGGACAGTTGTCCGGCAGCCAGGCAGGGACTCCTATCATCGTACATAACTATGATGCTAGGAGCCCGGCTCCCTGCACTGTGTTCGGTCCGGGACTTCCGGCCGAAATACGTTCCGTCCATTACAGATGTAACATGGTCGTGTGAATCCAGCCTTAGCCCTCATACAGCTACATCGGCGGAAAAATAAAAAAGTTATGACTCTTAGAATATGGCGACACAAAAACATACTTTTTTTTCTTTAAAAAGTGTTTTTATTGTGCAAAAGTAGTAAGGCAAAAAAAAACAAAAAACAACTATATAAATAGGGTATCGTTGTAATCGTTTTTTTATACCATAATGTAAAGGGTGTAAATTTAAGACCCCAAAAAGTATGTTAATAATTTCAGGTATTTTTCCATTACGCCCAAAAATTGTTAATAAAAGGTAATAAATAAATTATATGTACAAATAATGTCAGTACAAAATAAAACTTGAATCGCAAAAAACAAGCCCTCACACAAAATTTTAATGGAAAAATTGCTCTGTCATTAAGGCCCAAAGTAGGCTGGTCATTAAAGGGTTGATATAGGGTTTGAATCTTGGGTCTGATATTCATTTTGAGGTCTGATATGGTGTCTGAACTGTTTTTGTCTGATCTGGGGTCGGATTTAGTGGTCTGAATTAATTTAGGGGTCTGGTCTATGGTCTGAAAATAGTTCAGGGGTCTTGTCCAGAGTCTGAATTAATTCAGGGCTCTAGTTTGGAGTCTGAGTTATTTTACATTTTACGGGGGGGGGGGGGGGGCCTCGTCACCCACAAATGTAAAAAGATTTTAATGTGTTAGAGAGAGAGAAAAAAGAAGAAAAAAAAAACCAAAAACCATAAAGCCATTATGGCTAGCTAATGTATCTCTGCTTTCCTGTCTGTAATTGTTTATTAGCTTCATTATGTACTAATGGTACAGTATTACTGACTATTTTCTTCTGTCCACCTGGACAATAGTGTCTAGTTTTATAATGCCAATAGGATTGTAACCACGCCAGCTGGCTATTTTACAAAAATTACTGCAATAAACAATGCATTCTCCCCCTCATTTACGCTGGCCCGATGGAAAAGACAGGGTTGCCTGCTGTCTCTTTCCCTTTTTTGGTTTGCCATTGAACCACTTGCAATGGCTATAAGAGGCTCTCCTGACTTAAAAGGCTTGAGGATTGGGGGAAGGGAGAAACGTGTATCTCTTTACATGGACAAAATGCTTATATTCTTCAATGATCCTTGTCCATTGTTGGGGGCATTGTTATCTCTATTTGACTTATTTACGTCCTTTTCTGGGTTACGTGTGAACTGGTCAAAAATCCTTGGTAATGGCAAGTGTGGCTAGGTATATTGTACTTCCTTCCCCACTACAATGGGCGGATAAAATTACTTACCTAGGTAGAGTGATTAGCTTAGATATCCGTAGTTTTATACTTGACAATATTGCTCCTCTGATACAGCGTCTTAAGATAGATTTTGATAGATGGAAACACCGCCCTCTCACAGTTAAAGGCAGAATTAATATGTTTATGTTTTTTATAACTCTCCAGTATGGTTACCATTATCACTGAACATCAATATTGACAAAGATCTTAGATCTTTTATCTGGTTGGGAGGTACCCCTAGAATTGCTGTTTGTACACTGCAACTGCCCACTAAGCAGGGTGCACTGGCCATTCCGAATCTGTATCTCTTCTCCCTTGCTAGCTAACTGGTATATGTATGGTGGTGGTTTACACACAGACACTTTAATCCCTGTACAGATCTGGAAGCTTCCCTTCTTGGCTCCTATAAAGCCTTGGTTAACTCCATTTATAGACAGCCCACCCCCCATGACACACGCTTACAATTCCAATGGAGACTACTCTGAAGGTCTGGCAGAGGACACTGTTGCTCTTTAACTCAGATGTGGTATCTTGGTCGCCTAGGACACCACATTGGTACAATCCGCTTCTACCACAGTTATGACGAATTCCTGACCCTAGTGAGTTTAGAAAATGCGGTAGTGGAGGATAAAGAGCCTACTTTTGCACTACTTCGGTCCACACACCAGATCACAACTCGTCTCAGCTTCTGTTATTTCCAGCTTAGACATGCCCTTTGGTCACAATTTGCAGGATATGTCAGATTGTGTACATCCCCAGTGGGGGATTGGGTGACGCAGGAGACGTTAGCTAAACCTATGTCCATACTATATGGACAGTTATTGAGTGTCTCTTCCAATAAACTTAATAGAGCCCTGGACCGATAGTCTTAAGCTGTTTCCTCTGTATCTACAGATGATCATAAGGAAATGCCTTCTGCTCTGACAGGTCCTTTAATATTTACAAGAGACCGACTTATTCAATTAAAATGTTTCCACCAAATATACTACACCCCTTCCAATTGTTCAGGATGGGACGTATCCCTACTTCTGTCTGTCCACGTTGCCAAGGATCTGATTCTTACATATGTTCTGGGAGTGTCCAGTTATTACTAATTTTTAGATTGAAGTAATGGAATTTATTGAGCTTAAAGTCGGACTCCCTGATATACTTGATCCCAGAATCTGTCTTTTACTACTAGTGGAAGATATTATACCTACTGTGGCTGTTAGATCTCTCATGACGCTGCATTGGAAACACCCCAACACCCCCTACATTGTCAGCATGGATCATGTTGGTAAACTCTACTTTGTCACATTTTAAACTCACATATGAAGCTTGTGGATGCCCTGATAAATTTCTGAAGATATGGAATTCTTGGATAGCCAACACTCATACTAGCTAATGAATTTGGACTTCATTGTCAAATTCGATTGGGCTTGGAGGCTGCTGACGTCTCTCTTCAGTCCCCCATTCCTCCACTGGATCTCTCCTCTAAATGGTACCCACCAGATTTTATTTTATATTTAATGTTTTTGTTTTATGACTATATATGCATATCGGTATATGAAGAAATGTATCCTTATGGTTTTTTTTTTGTTACTAACTGACGTTGTCAACTTGATACTATTGTATTACTTAATGTATGCAACATTCTTGCTTTTATATTTTTGTATCTGTACCGCTGTTTCATTATGAGAAACAGAAATAACATTTTAAAAAAACCACTGCATTTTATGTAAGGACGAATGGAACTGTTTCGTTAAAAAGCATTTATTTAAAATATGGAATATGTTATATAAAGAAAAAACAGTAGTGTAAATTACTGAAAAACAGGAGATTTTAAGACTACATAGGTCAAGCAAATGCTATGTAATAAAGTCAGCTTATATAATGATAGACACTTGATTAAAAGTTTTTTCCCTAATAATTTTTTATGCAATAATAATTAAATGTATTTGGCTGCTGGAACATCCACGGTTGCTAGATCAAAAGGGCCAAAGCACAGAACTGCTCCACCTATCTAGATGTTCAGTCTAAAGTCATGTATAGTAGTAGTAGCAGCAGTAATAGCATTAGTAGCAGTAGTAGTTCAGCTGAACAGTCCAGAAATTTAGTGCAATTCTAGACTCTAGGCCCTCAAATTTTAGCACTGATATTGCAAAACAAAAACTGAGTTTTATTGGCCAAGCAAAATAGCAAGACTTAGGGCTTATTCAGATGAACGGGATATACGTCCGTGCAACACGTGTGATTTTCACGCGCGTCGCACGGACCTGTATTAGTCTATGGGGCCGTGCAGACTGTTGCGTGATTTTTACGCAGCGTGAGTCCGCTGCGAAAAAGTCACGACATGTCCATTCTTTGTGCGTATTTCGCGCACCACGCACCCATTGAAGCCAATCGGTGGGTGAAAATCACGGGCACCACACGGAAGCACTTCCGTGGGACGAGTGTGATTCGCGCAACAACTGTCAAACTATGAATGAAAACAGAAATGGACCACGTGCTTTTCTGTTTACAAACATCCAAATGGAGTGTCATAATGATGGCGGCTGCGCGAAAATCACGCAGCCACGCATCATATGCTGCTGACACACGGAGCTGTTATGTACCTTTTGCGCGCGCAAAACGCACCCGCTCGTGTGAATCCGGCCTTAGGGTATGTTCACACGGCTTATTTCCAGCCGTTTTTAGGGCCGTAAATGCCCCGAAAAATGGCTGAGAAAACGGAAGCTGAACGCCTCCAAACATCTGCCTATTGATTTCAATGGCAAAAACAGAGTTTCGCTCAGACGAGGCGTTTTTTTACGCGGCCGTTTGAAAATACGGGGCATAAAAAAAAAAACGCCCCGTAAAAAGAAGTGCATGTCACTTCTTGAGCCATTTTTGGAGCCGTTTTTCATTGTGTCAATAGAAAAACAGCTCCAAAATCGGCTCCAAAAAACGCATAAAAAAACGTTTCATGGTTTAAAAATGGCTGAAAATCAGGGGCTGTTTTCCCTTGAAAACAGCACCGTATTTTACAGCCGTTTTTACTTTAGCGTGTGAACATAGCCTTACAAAAACTAAGGGTATGTGCACACGGTAGCAGGCTTTTACGTCTGAAAAGACACTGTTTTCAGGAGAAAACAGCTGCCTCGATCCGACGTAAATGCTCCTCCTCGCATTTTGCGAAGCTTCTCTGACAGCCGTAAATTTTGAGCTGTGCTTCATTGAGTTCAATGAAGAACGGCTCAAATTACGTCTGATAGAAGTGTCATGCACTTCTTTTGACGAGGCTGTATTTTTAAGCGTCGTCGTTTGACAGCTGTCAAACGACGACGCGTAAATTACAGGTTGTCTGCACAGTACGTCGGCAAACCCATTCAAATGAATGGGCAGATGTTTGCTGACGTATTGTAGCCCTATTTTCAGACATAAAACGAGGCATAATATGCCTCGTTTACGTCTGAAAATAGGTCGTGTGAACCCAGCCTAAGCATTAACTGTAAGGCTGGGTTCACACGACCTATTTTTAGGCGTAAACGAGGCATATTATGCCTCGATTTATGCCTGAAAATAGGGCTCCAATACGTCGGCAAACATCTGCCCATTCATTTGAATGGGTTTGCCGACGTACTGTGCAGACGACCTGTAATTTACGCGTCGTCGTTTGACAGCTGTCAAACGACGTGTAAAATGACTGCCTCGTCAAAGAAGTGCAGGACACTTCTTTGGACGTAATTTGAGCCGTTTTTCATTGAATTCAATGAAGAACAGCTCACAATTACGGCCGTCAAAGACGCCTCGCAAAATGCGAGTACGAGCAATTACGTCTGAAATGACGTAGCTGTTTTCTCCTGAAAATAGCTCCGTAATTTCAGACATAAATACAGTTAGCGTGTGCACATACCCTTATTATTCAGATCTATGGCGAGACTAGGTGCCAAAAATGTACCCCTCTCTAAATCTAATCAGGGTATTGTTTTTAAAGCTATTACCGTGGATAGATTCAAATAAAATATAGTAACTTCAATTAATGATTAACAAATAATTATCCTCTACAATGGAGGATCAGATTCCTGAGAACTGAGGATAAATAATGAATTTGGAAAGCTTTATATTTTCAGCTTTTTTTTTCCTCCTTGGAACGTGTTTCTTGAAAAAGTACAGAAAGCTACAAGTAAAACAGTAAAGTATGGAAAAAATGTTTTATGTATAGTGTGTGTGTGTGTGTGTGTGTGTGTGTGTGTGTGTGTGTGTGTGTGTGTGTGTTTGTGTGTGTGTGTGAGCCTAGATAGCTGGATTGTCTTGCATTATACTTAGGCCTCATGCACACTTCCATCACCATTTTCACAGCTGTTTTTCACAGATCCATGTGTCCGTTTTTCACAGATCCATGTGTCCGTTTTTGTATCCGTGTGGTTTCCGTGTGTACTCAGTGTCCGTTCCGTGTTTCCGTTTTAAACGGACGTTGCGCTTCCGTTTTGCTTCTGTGTTTCCATTAAGAAAACGGAAGGTATTGAACTTTATTTGAACTTGTCCACATGTCCCAGTCTGTGAACTTTGGCACACCCTGCCATTGCTAGGGCAACGGATCCGTCAAAAACGGACGGCACACGCAAGCCCTCCGTGTGCCGTCTGTTTTTTTGACAGACCCATTGACATCTATGGGCCCCACGATCACGGAATCACTGACCAAAGTAGGACATGCTCTACTTTTGACGGAACGGAACAAAGGATCAGTCAAAATAACGGAAGTGTGCATGGGCCCATTGAAATGAATGGGTCAGTGTGCTATCAGTAAAAAAAACAGATAGCACCCTGAAGGAAAAAACTGAAGTGGGCATGAGGCCTAGGGCCCCATGCACACTATCGTAGATGTCATCCGTAATTATGGACTATAATTATGGACCCATTAATTTCTACGGCTGACGGACACCCTCCTGTATATTTACGGGAAGGTGTCCAGGCCGTAGAAAGCTTCCGTAAAAAATGGGACATATCCTATATTTTTATTTTACGGACCGTGCTCCCATACTTTATAATGTCAGACGGGTGACTGTCTGCGGCCGGACGTACCAGTAATGACGGTCGTATGCATGGGGCCTAAGGTAAACTGTATTGGTTACATTACGTTGTGTATAACATTATGTATCATTTATCTCTTCATAATATCTGATAATGTTTCATGACACACAGTATGTTTAGAAAAAAAAGTAGTTGTAACATAACTTGTTTATGGTACATATAAATACATTATACATGATTTTAGAAAATGTTGCAGACTGTTAGGCCTAGTTAACACAGAGTTTTTTGCGGGCAGAAAAATCTGCCTCAAAATTGAATTGAATTGAAAGAATTTTGAGGCAGATTTTGACCTGCCTGCACTCTCTTTGCCGCGTTTTGTGTTGCGTATTTCAGCCGCGGCCATTGAACACTGCGGATAAAAAACGCAGCAAAAAAACGCTTTCTCTGCCTCCCATTGATGTCAATGTGAGGTCACAGACGGAAACACCTGAAGAAATGACGCTTCTTTTTTCCGCAAGCGTTTTCTTCCGCTCGCTGGAAAAAAAATGCCTCCGCCTCCATTGAAATAAAAAAACACTGCGTTACAGGGCCTTAATCCGCTATAGTCTGTGTTTAAAATAACATTTCAAAACAATGCATATCGTTTTTTCTTAGTACTATTGGCCTGTTCCAATGAGTTTTGATTTAAGGCGATCTCTTCCATCTAATTAGTGAGACCACGGCATGGATCACATAAACCAGAGTGGCAAGATATGCGAACACCTGCAAAAGAGATAAAAACTCTTTAATAAAAAATAAATTACATATACAGGTACAGTGTGTAAGGTTTGTAGCTTGGCAACTGGACAGTAAACAATTTAACCCCTTCAGGACTGAGCCTGTTTTGACCTTGTGGACACAGCCAATTTTTTCAAATCTGACGTGTCACTTTATGTGGTAATAACTTGGGAATGCTTTTACCTATCCAAGCGATTCTAAGATTGTTTTCTCGTGACATATTGTACTGTATGTTAGTGGAAAAATTTGATCAATAAATTCAGTATTTGTTTGTGAAAATCACCAAACTTTAGAGAAAATGTGCAAATATTAGCATTTTTCTAAATTTAAATGTATCTGCTTGTAAGACAGATAGTAATACCACACACAATAGTTACTAATTAACATTTCCCATATGTTTACTTTATGTTGGCATCATTTTTTGAACATCCTTTTATTTTTCTAGGACGTTACAAGGCTTAGGACTTTAGCAGCAATTTCTCACATTTTCAAGAAAATTTCCAAAACCTATTTTAATAGGTACCAGTTTAGTTCTGAAATGGCTTTGAGGGCCTTATATATTAGAAACCCCCCATAAGGCCAGATTCACACGAGCGGGTGCGTTTTGCGCGCGCAAAAGGTACATAGCAGCTCCGTGTGTCAGCAGCATATGATGCGTATGACACTCTCTTTGTATGTTTGTAAACAGAAAAGCACGTGGTGCTTTTCAGTTTTCATTCATAGTTTTTACTGCTGTTGCGCGAATCACGCGCGTCACACGGAAGTGCTTCCGTGTGCTGCGCGTGATTTTCACGCACCCATTGACTTCAATGGGTGCGTGATGCGCGAAAAACACACAAATATAGGACATGTCGTGAGTTTTACGCAGCGGACACGCGCTGCGTGAAAATCACGGACTGTCTGAACGGCCCCATTGACTAACATAGGTCCGTGCGAGGCGCGTGAAAATCACGCGCGTTGCACGGACGTATATCACGTTCCTCTGAATAAGCCCTAAGTCACCCAATTTTAAAAACTGCACCCCTCAAAGTATTCAATACAGCATTTAGAAAGTTTCTTAACCCTTTAGGTGTTTCACAGGAATTAAAGCAAAGTAGAGGGGAAATTTACAAATTTCTTTTTTTTGTCAGAAAATCCATTTTAATCCATTTTTTTCTGTAACACAAAAGGTTTTACCAGAGAAACACAACTCAATATTTATTGCCCAGGTTCTGCAGAAATATCCCACATGTGGCCCTAGTGTCATAATGAACTGAAGCACCGGCCTCAGAAGCAAAGGTGCAACTAGAGGATTTTGGGGCCTCCTTTTTATTAGAAAATATTTTAGGCACCATGTCAGGTTTGAAGAGGTCTTGTGGTTCCAAAAACAGTGGAAAAAGAAACCATTTGGCAAACTACACCCCTCAAGGAATTCATCAAGGGGTGTAGTGAGCATTTTAACCCCACAGGTTTTTTGCTGAATTTAGTGGAATTAGTGTGTAAAAATTAAAATCTATTTTTTTTGCAATAAAGGAATAAAGAAGAACAAGCGCCCCAGGATTTGTGAAGCAATTTCTCCTGATTATGGCAATACGTGGTAATAAACGGCTGTTTGGACACACGGCAAGGCTTAGAAGGGAAGGAGCGCTATTTGGCTTTTGGAGCTCAAGTTTACTCAATTGGTTTTCGGGTGTCATGTCGCATTTGCAAAGCCCCTGAGGGACCAAAACAGTGGACACCCCCCAGAAGTGACCACATTTGGGAAACTACAGCCCTAAAAATAATTTATCTAGGGGTATAGTGAGCATTTTGATCCCATAGGTTTTTTGCTGAATTTAGTGTAATTAGGCTATCAAAACTTCTTTAGTTTTTTATTCTTTTTTTTAAATTACATATTTAATTTATTATGTGGGTTGATGCGATTACAGCGATACCATATCTATATAGGTTATTTATGTTTTACAGTGTTTGCACGATAAAATCACGGTTTTAAAAAAATTATTTTGTTTTTGTGTCGCCATATTCTAAGAGCCACAACTTTTTTTAGTTTTCTATCAGGAAAGCTGTGTGAGGGCTTGTTTTTTGCAGAACAAACTGCAGTTTTTATTGGTACAATTTTTGGGTACATGCGACTTTTTGATCCCTATTTATGCAATTATTTTGGAGCTGAAGTGACTAAAAATAGGGATTCCGGTATAGTTTTTTTATTTTTTATGGCGGTCACCGTGCGGGATAAATTACATTATATTCTTATAGTTCAGGTCATTACGGACGCGGCGATACCAATTATGCATAGTTTATTTATTTTTTTCTAATAATAAAGGACTTTATAAGGGAAAAAGGGCGATTTGTAAATTTTATTATTTTGACATTTTACTTTTGGACATTTTTTTGTAACTTTTTTTTTTTTAGTCCCACTAGGGACTTGAAGATCCAATTGTTGGATTGTTGCTATAATACCCTGCAATACTTATGTATTGCAGGGTACAGTGGCGTAACTACCGCCGTAGCAGCAGTAGTGGCTGCTACGGGGCCCGCGGCATGAGGGGGCCCGTGTCGCCCGCCGCCACAGGCCCCCACCATGGCCGGAGGCTCCGCTAGCTGCCGCTATGGCTGCTACAGCGGGACGCCACTGAACACTAAGGCAGAGCAGGGAGGTATCTCCCCGCTCTGCCATTAACTGGTACCCAACCGCTGGCTGTATTTTTACGGCCAGCGGTCAGGGTCCTTAAAACCCGAGCCATAGACTTTCTACGGCTCGGGTTTTAACTTGCTGCCCGCGCGATCGGGCAGCTGAATGTCGGGTCTCCGGCTGTCAGTGACTGCCGGGGACCCTGAGGGGAGGATAGAAGCAGCTTTAGCTGCTTCTGTCTCCTCTGATCACTTGTACACAGCGCTCAATGCGCGCTGTGTACAGGAATAGAGACAGCAGCAGCGGCGCTGTCTCTATTCCTCCCGGTGATCATGTGACTGGTCACATGATCGCCGGGTGCCGTTAGTGGCAGACTGCTGCTGGGTCTTACTAGACCCAGCACAGCCCTATTAGTGACAATAGTCACTATGAGAGGGCTGATTTCCCCTGTAACTGGGGCTGCTGTGCAGCTCCAGTTACAGTGGAAAAACATGGTGTAAAAGAAATAAATAAATATATATAAAGTTCCCCAAAGGTCTTCTTTGACCTTTGAGGGACAGACCATAGTAATAAAAAAATAATAATGTAAAGTGCAAAAAAAAATTAAATAATAAATACACATAAAATACCCAACCCCAAAAAAAAACGTTCCCCCCCCCCGCCAAACATTGTTGTAACGCTAGCGCTGGCCTAATTACCCTAATATAGACATGTAATATATAAAAATTTACGGTAGACAATGGCGATCACGAATAAAAGGTCTATTTTAGGGTAAAACTATGTTATTACCAACAACAAATAGCTCAAACGTAATAAAGCTTATTTTTTTACTATTATTTTCAAACTTTATGAATAAAAATTCTAAAATAGCAAAAAAGGTGTGTATAAAAACGATAAAAAATGAAACCTGCATTGTCTACGGAAAAAACTTCGCAAAAATCACGTAGTTAGCCCAACAAATAAAAAAGTTATAGCCATTTAACTAACACGTGCTAAAAAGGGCTAAGCGGTGTCTGGTCCTGAAGGCGCAAAATAGAGCAAAAGACATGTATCCCCTCTCCACAGGATAGGGGATACATGTGTGATCGCTGGCATTGATAGGGAGAATGGGGGACTGAAAGTCCCCTGAAGTTCTCCATCACAAACCTCGGACTTCCGGGGTCTGTGTCAGCAGCTCCGTAGAAATGAATGGAGCGCCGGTCGTTCTTGTGCGCATGCGTGACCAGCGCTCCTTTTATTTTTATTGAGCTGCGCAGACACCGGAAGTCACAGGTTAGTTATGGAGAACTTCAGGGGACTTTCAGTCCCCCGTTCTCCCTATCGCTGCCAGCGATCACACATGTATCCCTTATCCTGTGGAGATCCTGTGGAGAGGGGATACATGTCTTTTGTAGGACACACTGTAGGTCGCATTTTTGTTGGGAGGGGGGACGCTGTATGGCGTTCCCTACAGGGGGGGTGGCTGTATGGCGTTCCCTACAGGGGGGAGCTGTATGGCGTTCTCTACAGGGGGGGGCTGTATGGCGTTCCCTACAGGGGGGGCTGTATGGCGTTCTCTACAGGCGGGGGCTGTATGGCGTTCTCTGCAGGGGGGCTGTATGGCGTTATCTACAAGGGGGCTGTATGGCGTTATCTACAGGGAGGCTGTATGGCGTACTCTACAGGGGGATGTATGGCGCTATCTACAGAAGGGGGGCTGTATGGCGTTATCTACAGGGGGGGGCTGTAAAAAAGTCACTATCTACAAGGGGGGGTGGGTTGTGTGATACCCAGGGGAGGGGAGGCCCCAGTCAAAAGTTTGCTATGGGGCCCAGTCTTTCCTAGTTACGCCCCTGGCAGGGTATTATACCTGTCAGTTTCACACTGACAGGAGGCATATTAGGTCCTGCCCTTTGGCAGGACCTAATTGCCTTCCATAGATGACAGACCGGAAGCCTTTTTGTTAGGCTTCTGGTTGCCATAGCAATCGCCCCCCCCCCCCGCAACAATCGGCCCCCGCAATCGCGTAGCGGGGTGCCGATGTTGCTATAACAACTTAAATGCGGCGGTCGCTATTGACTGCCGCATTTAACCGGTTAATCGGTTCGGATCACTGCTGTGATCCGACCCAATGTTTTCCCCCAGTACTAAGGCTGCTAGTAGCAGCCTGTACTGGGAGATCCCGGGCTGCGGGGAGCACCTGTGTGCTCTGTTAGGAGAACATGTAGATTAACGGGCTGCAGGCACAACGAATAGCTCTGCAGCCCGTTAATCTACGTGGGGTGGTCGGGAAGGGGTTAATATTCAAATCTGTATCTAAGGGCTTATTCAGACGAACGTATAATACGTCCGCGCGTGATATTTCACGTGCATCGCACGGACCTATGTTAGTCAATGGGGCCGTTCAGACAGTCCGTGATTTTCACGCAGCGCATGTCCGCTGCGTAAAACTCATGACATGTCCTATATTTGCCAGTTTTTCGCGCATCACGCACCCATTGAAGTCAATGGGTGCGTGAAAACCTCCGCACGGCACATGGACATCCGTGTGCCACACGTGATGCGCGCTGCAGTAGTCAAAACTATGAATGAAAACAGAAAATCACCACATGCTTTTCTGTTTACATGCATAAAAACAGAGTATCATAATGATGACGGCTGTGCGAAAATCACGCAGCCACGCATCATATGCTGATAACACACGGAGCTTTTGCGGACCTTTTGCGTGCGCAAAACGCAGCGTTTTTTGCGCGCAAAACGCACACGCTCGTGTGAATCCGGCCTAAACCAAATCTAAAGTCTAGCCCGCCCTCGGGGTTGGTCCATTCTAGTTAATGGCCAACCATGCAATCCCCGAATAAAGCAGAGCAAAACCAACAGCAACCGAAGGGGCACAGCGATTTCCTAGTGCTGCTGCCACTATGTTCTAGCAAACGACAGGGGGCACTGCGGTTAGACCCTCACTTAGCGATATGATGTCAATTTATTTAGTTAGGTAATCCCTTGAAAATCTTCTCTTGATTCTGGCTAATATAATACATTAAAAACGGCATTATAAAGTGGACTTTGTGAACAAGGCCTTACATTTGAAACAAATACATAATGGATTATTTTTAATAACAATGGGTGTATATCTGGAGGGAACGGGAAAATCTAGTAGTCTCCTTAGACACAAGCTCATAAATTCCTGCTCAATTTACATGAAAGCAGGTAAAAATCTTTTTCATGTTGGTATCCAGATCTTGATTAGAGGGAGGATAAAAGTGGAAACTCTCTACACTACCAAGGACTCCCATCTTCCAGTTAGCTTAAAAGCTGTACACGTTTGAATTTTTGTTAAAAAATTTTTTAAAGAGATATTTATCTGTGTTTTTGGTGCAACTTTCTAATTACTTTTTGTTAAAAATAATTTCTACTTTTTGAGATACAACTGCTTTGTAGTCTGTATACAGAGCAGCTGTATCTTGCGCTGAGACCTGAATCTGTCAAGGAAGCGGAACTGACGGGTTCAGTGAAAGCGCGTACTTCTTGTCTCTGACACGCAGGATCAAGCTGTTATCGATCACATTTAAGTTGTAATGCAACAAGTTATTTCGGGAAATTTCTTTCCTCCTAGATATTCCGCGATAAGCTATGAGTGGTATTATTGCAAGTGGAAGCGTTTAGGAACCACAACAACTCAGCCATGAAGTGGCAGACCACGTAAAGTTACAGAGCGTGGTCGCAGAGTGCTTAGGCGCATGGTGCATAAAAGTCTCAAACACTTTGCTGACCCAGTAACTGCAGAGTTCCAAACCCCCTCTGGTATTAACATCCGTACAAAAACCGTGAGCTTAATAGCATGGGTTCCTGTGGCGGAGCAACGACATTCATGCCTTACATCACTAAGCACAATGAAAAGCGTCAGTTGGAGTGGTGTAAAGAACTCTGCCACTAGACTCTGGAGCAGTGGAAATGTGTTCTGTGGAGTGAAGAATCATGCACATCTATCTGGTAGTCTAATAGATAAGTCTGGGTTGCGTGAATACCAGGAGAACTTTACCTGCTGACTGCATTGTGCCAACTGTAAAGTTTGGTGGAGGAGGAGTAATGCTATGGGGTTGTTTTTTTAGTTGTTAACCCCTTAAGGACGCAGCCTAGTTTTGGCCTTAAGGCTCAGAGCCCATTTTTCAAATCTGACATATTTCACTTTATGTGGTAATAACATCGGAATGCTTAAACCTATCCAAGCGATTCTGAGATTGTTTTCTCGTGACACTTTGGGCTTCATGTTCGTGGTAAAATTTGGTCGATATATTCAGTGTTTATTGGTGAAAAATTGCAAAATTTAGAGAAAATTTTGAAAAAATTGCATTTTTCAGAATTTAAATGCATCTGCTTGTAAAACAGACGGTTATACCACCCAAAATAGTTACTAGTTCACATTTCCCATATGTCTACTTTAGATTGGCATCGTTTTTTGAACATTCTTTTATTTTTCTTGGACGTTGCAAGGCTTAGAACATAAACAGCAATTTCTCATATTTTTAAGAAAATTTCAAAAGCCTTTTTTTTAAGGTACCTCTTGAGTTCTGAAGTGGCTTTGAGGGGCCTATGTATTAGAAACCCCCATAAAACACCCCATTTTAAAAACTAGACCCCTCAAAGTATTCAAAACAGCATTTAGAAAGTTTTTTAACCCTTCAGGCATTTCACAGGAATTAAAGCAATGTGGAGGTGAAATTTGCAAATTTAATTTTTCTTGCTGAATTTCAATATTATTCCATTTTTTTCTGTAACACAGAAGGTTTTACCAGAGAAATACTACTAAATATGTATTGTCCAGATTCTGCAGTTTTTAGAAATGTCCCACATGTGGCTCTAGTGCGCTCGTGGACTAAAACACAAGCCCCAGAAGCAAAGAAGCACCTAGTGCATTTTGAGGCCTCTTTTTTTATTAGAATATATTTTAGGCAGCATGCCAGGTTTGAAGAGGTGTTGAGGTATGAAAGCAATGGAAACCCACCAGAAGTGACCCCATTTTTGAAACTAGACCCCTCAAGGAATTCATTTATGGTTGTTGTTATCATTTTGACCACACCGTTTTTTCACAGCACCTATTTGAATTGGGCTGTGAAATTAAAAAAATGATATTTTTTCCATTAAGATGTAATTTTTGTTCAAAATTTCTTATTTTCACAAGGAATAAAACACCCCATTTTGTTGCCCAATTTGTCCTTAGTGCGGCAATACCCCATTTGTGGTGATAAACTGCCGTTTGGGCCCATGGGAGGACTCAGAAGGAAAGGAGCGCTATGTGTTTGTTGGAGTCCAGATTTTGCTGGATTGGTTTTCGGGTTCCATGTCGCATTTGCAGAGCCCCAGAGGTATGAAAGCAATGGAAACCCACCAGAAGTGACCCCATTTTGGAAACTAGACCCCTCAAGGAATTCATTTATGGTTGTTGTTATCATTTTGACCACACCGTTTTTTCACAGCACCTATTTGAATTGGGCTGTGAAATTAAAAAAATGATATTTTTTCCATTAAGATGTAATTTTTGTTCAAAATTTCTTATTTTCACAAGGAATAAAACACCCCATTTTGTTGCCCAATTTGTCCTTAGTGCGGCAATACCCCATTTGTGGTGATAAACTGCCGTTTGGGCCCATGGGAGGACTCAGGAGGAAAGGAGCGCTATGTGTTTGTTGGAGTCCAGATTTTGCTGGATTGGTTTTCGGGTTCCATGTCGCATTTGCAGAGCCCCAGAGGTATGAAAGCAATGGAAACCCACCAGAAGTGACCCCATTTTGGAAACTAGACCCCTCAAGGAATTCATTTATGGTTGTTGTTATCATTTTGACTACACCGTTTTTTCACAGCACCTATTTGAATTGGGCTGTGAAATTAAAAAAATGATATTTTTTCCATTAAGATGTAATTTTTGTTCAAAATTTCTTATTTTCACAAGGAATAAAACACCCCATTTTGTTTCCCAATTTGTCCTTAGTGCGGCAATACCCCATTTGTGGTGATAAACTGCCGTTTGGGCCCATGGGAGGACTCAGAAGGAAAGGAGCGCTATGTGTTTGTTGGAGTCCAGATTTTGCTGGATTGGTTTTCGGGTTCCATGTCGCATTTGCAGAGCCCCAGAGGTATGAAAGCAATGGAAACCCACCAGAAGTGACCCCGTTTTGGAAACTAGACCCCTCAAGGAATTCATTTATGGTTGTTGTTATCATTTTGACCACACCGTTTTTTCACAGCACCTATTTGAATTGTGCTGTGAAATTAAAAAAATGATATTTTTTCCATTAAGATGTAATTTTTGTTCAAAATTTCTTATTTTCACAAGGAATAAAACACCCCATTTTGTTGCCCAATTTGTCCTGAGTGCGGCAATACCCCATTTGTGGTGATAAACTGATGTTTGGGCCCATGGCAGGACTCAGAAGGAAAGGACCACCATTTGGCCTACTGGAGCTTTTCTTGTGCTAAGTCATGTATGCAGAAGCCCCTGAGCACTGGCGTAGCTATAGGGGTCGCAGCGGTCGCAATTGCGACCGGGCCCCGAAGCCAGGGGGGCCCACGGCCCCCCGCACCACATCAATAAAAAGTTACTATAGTAACTCGGGCCGCGGGCCCCTGTTACTATAGTAACAGACTTTACTTACCTTCCTGGTTCCGGATGGCAGCGGAGGTCCTGACGTCAAGCGCTGTGCGCAGCGCATGACGTCACCACGCTATGCCGCCGCGCACAGCATCGAGACGACAGAACTCCCGCTGCGGCCGAAGAGGAAGGTAAGCTTAGCCCTGACTGGCGGGGTCTGACTCCCGGGACCCGCCAATCAGCTGTTTTGAAGGGGCCGCAGCACTCGTACGAGAGCTGCTCCCCTTCATTCCTGTCACTTCATTCCAGTCACACTGTGAATCGGTGTCGGCGATTCACAGTGTGGGCGAGTAGTGAAATGAAGGGGAAGCAGCTCTCGTACGAGTGCTGCGGCCCCTTCAAAACAGCTGATTTGCGGGTCCCGGGCGACACATCAGCTATTGATGGCCTATCCTGAGGATAGGCCATCAATGTTTAGGGACTGCACAACCCCGAAGCCTACGATGTATCAGGCTTAGGGGGCCCATGAGACAGGATCACAGATTGTGTGATCCTGTCTGCTGGGCCCTGTATCTAAGCCAATCACATGGTAGGCTTAGATACATGGCCCATGCGTGATCCTGTCTGCTGGGCCCTGTATCTAAGCCTACCACACTGTAGGTTTAGATACAGGGCCCCAGCACACAGTAATCTTATACTGTATAAGATTACTGTCTGCTGGACCCTGTATCTAAGCCTACCTTGTGGTAGGCTTAGATACAGGGTCCCACAGACAGTATCACACATGGGCCCTGTATCTAAGCCTTAGGGTATGTGCACACACACTAATTACGTCCGTAATTGACGAACGTATTTCGGCCGCAAGTCCCGGACCGAACACAGTGCAGGGAGCCGGGCTCCTAGCATTATAGTTATGTACGATGCTAGGAGTCCCTGCCTCGCTGCAGGACAACTGTCCCATACTGTAAACATGTTTTCAGTACGGGACAGTAGTTCCACGGAGAGGCAGGGACTCCTAGCATCGTACATAAGTACGACGCTAGGAGCCCGGCTCCCTGCACTGTGTTCGGTCCGTCACTTACGGACGTAATTAGTGTGTGTGCACATACCCTAACACATGTGTTACTAATCATTTTTTGTGTGTTTTCTTGCAGGTTCGGTCGTTGGACTACTGCGGATTCCAGGACTACTTCGATGACAGCTTTTTTTTTATTAATAAAATGGTTAATGAGGGCTGTGTGGGTTTTTTTTTTTATTTCAATAAAATATTTTTTCTATGTCTTTGTGTTTTTTTTTAAACTATATTACTACCGCCTTAGTAATGGCCGCCGGCTGATTGACAGCATCCATTACTAAGGCGGGACTTAGTGTTAGCTGCTGCAGAGGCCAACACTAACCCCCTTTATTACCCCGGTACCCACCGCCACCAGGGGTGCTGGGAAGAGCCGGGTACGATCCAGTACCTGACCATCTGTAGTGATGGTCGGCCACTGGGGTGGCCGCAGGCTGGTATTATCAGGAGGGGAAAGGCCAAAAACAGTGGCCCTTCCCACCCTGGTAATGCTAGGCTGCTGCTGCTTTATTGGATCTGGCTGGTTATGAAAATGGGGGGGACCCCACGTCATTTAAAAAATAAATAAATAAAAAATAATTGGAAAGAACGATGTGGGGTCCCCCCCAATTTTCATAACCAGCCAGATACAACACAGCAGCGGCAGGCAGCATTACAAGGGTGGGAAGGGCCACTGTTTTTGGCCTTCCCCAGCCTAATACTACCAGCCTGCGGCCACCCCGGTGCCTGCCCGTCACTACAGATAGTCGGGTACTGGTTTGTACCCGGCTCTTCCCAGTACCCCTGGTGGCGGTGGGTACCGGGGTAATAATGGGGGTTAGTGTAGCCTCTGCACCGGCTAACATTAAGCCCCGCCTTAGTAATGGAGGTTGTCAATCAGCCAGCGGCCATTATTAAGGCGGTGATAATAAAGTTTAAAAAGATACAAGCACATAGAAAAAATATTTTATTGAAATAAAAAAACACAACCCTCATTAACCATTTTATTGAGAATAAAAAAACGCCGTCATTGAAGTCCTCGTATCCGAAGTCCAACAACCGAACCTGTAAAAAAAACACAAACACACAAAAATAATCAGTAACACATAAAGAAGCAAAATTATTATTCTTACCTATCCTGGGTCCAATCCAATCATGTTTGATACGGTCTGCTGAGCTGTGTATCTAATCCAATCATGTATGATACTGTCTGCTGGGCCCTATATCTAATCCGATCATGTGTGATACTGTCTGCTGAGCCACTGTATCTAATCCTATCATGTGTGATACTGTGCTGAGCCACTGTATCTAATCCTATCATGTGTGATACTGTCTGCTGAGCCACTGTATCTAATCCTATCATGTGTGGTACTGTCTGCTGAGCCACTGTATCTAATCCTATCATGTGTGATACTGTCTGCTGAGCCACTGTATCTAATCCTATCATGTGTGATACTATCTGCTGGGCCACTGTATCTAATCCTATCATGTGTGATACTGTGCTGAGCTGTGTATCTAATCCTATCATGTGTGATACTGCCTTCTGAGCCACTGTATCTAATCCTATCATGTGTGATACGGTCTGCTGGGCCACTGTATCTAATCCTATCATGTGTGATACTGCCTTCTGAGCCACTGTATCTAATCCTATCCATAGTTTATAGGGTCGTAGTGCTATAGATATGCTATGCTGTCTCATATACACACTTTTTTTTGGGCGGACACCTATGTATTGGGGCTATTTCCCCTGACATTTTAAGCCCTGAGGGTATGTTCACACGGCAGCGTCCGTTACGGCTGAAATTACTGTGCTGTTTTCAGGAGAAAACAGCACCGTAATTTCAGCCGTAATGGCATGTGCAGGCGTCTTTTGCTGCGTCCATTACGGAAGTAATTGAAGCTGGTTTTCCATGGAGTCAATGGAAAACGGCTCCATTTACGTCTGAAGAAGTGACAGGCACTTTTTTACGCGCCGCCTTTTGACAGCGGCGCGTAAAAAAAAATGACCGTCGGCACAGAACATCGTAAGACCCATTCAAATGAATGGGCAGATGTTTGCCGACGCTTTTGAGCCGCATTTTCGGACGTAATTCAATGCTAAAACGCCCGAATTACGTCCGTAAATAGTGTGTGTGAACCCAGCCTTAGTGACGCCCCGGCTGCTAGTGCTGCATTGTTGGGTCACTTAGGAGACCCAGCGATGCAGCTGAAAGCGGACCGTCGGCCATGAGAAGTTTGCGGGGGGGGGGGGGCCCAGTAAGAATTTTTGCATCGGGGCCCATGAGCCTCTAGCTACGCCCCTGCCCCTGAGGTACCAGTACAGTTGAAACCCCCGAGAAGTGACCCCATTTTAAAAACGACACCCCTTAAGACATTCATCTAGTGGTGTAGTGAGCATTTTGACCCCACAGTTATTGTGTAAAAGGTAATGCGCAGCAGATGGTGCAAAGTGAGATTTGCAATTTCCTATACATATATGCCATTTCAGTGTCCGATATATTGTGCCCAGCATGTGCCACTGGAGACATACACCCCATAAATTGTAATGTGGGTTCTCCCGGGTACGGCAATACCCTACATGTGGCTGTTATTAACTGCCTGGGCACACGACAGGGCTCAGAAGGGAAGGACCACCATTTAGCCTACTGGAGCTTTTCTGGTGCTAAGTCATGTAGGCAGAACCCCTGAGGTACCAGTACAGTTGAAACCCCCGAGAAGTGAACCCATTTTAAAAACTACACCCCTTAAGACATTCATCTAGAGGTGTAGTGAGCATTTTGACCCCACAGTTATTGTGTAAAAGGTAATGCGCAGTAGATGGTGCAAAGTGAGATTTGCAATTTCCTATACATATATGCCATTTCAGTGTCCGATATATTGTGCCCAGCATGTGCCACCGGAGACATACACCCCATAAATTGTAATGTGGGTTCTCCCGGGTACGGCAATACCCTACATGTGGCTGTTATTTGCTGCTTGGGCACATGGCAGGGCTCAAAAGGGAAAGATGAGGGGGATAAGCTGTGCGGAGTGCATCAGGGTAAATTAAAAATCAATACATTTTAAAACAATCTTTCATACAGAGCCCTGGTTTTTCGGGACACGTGTCGCATTGGTATGTTGTGTCCTTCTTTATCCCCCTCTTATAGCACACTTTGCACCTCTTTTGACTTTTTCCCTTCTTGCCAGTTTGGGGAACTTCTCCTGGAAAGTGTTGCCCTGGTACGATGCGTGTGGCCTCGCTTCCAGAAGTACTGGGTGCCCCTCCTTCCTGGTCGCCAAAAATTAGGTTCTTTATAACCACCTCTTGAAATTCCAGGAAAGTTCCCCTCTGGCCTGCACATCGACGTAGCACGTACGCATTGTACAATGCCATCTGTATGATGTGCACGGCCAGCTTCTTATACCACACCCTCGATTTCCGCATAGCGCTGTAGGGCTTCAGGACTTGATCTGACAAGTCCACCCCTCCCATGTACCTATTGTAGTCCAGGATGCAATCTGGTTTGGGGGTCTCTGTACTGGTACCTCGTACAGGTACATGGGTACTGGTGTGGCCGTGTATTGTTGTCAATACAAGGACATCTCTCTTGTCCTTGTACTTGACACACAATATGTTGCTGCTAGAATGTGCCCTGCTCTCACCCCTTCTGAGTGTTTGCCCAAGCAGTGTTTTAGGGAGGCCTCTAAGATTTTTTCTAGCAGTGCCGCATGCCGCAGTCCTTCTGGAAGCGAGGCACTTGAAGAGTGGGACGCTGGTATAAAAATTATCCAGGTAGAGGTGGTAACCCTGGTCCAGCAGTGGGTGCACCAAATCCCACACAATTTTTGCGTTAATTCCCAGTAAGGGGGGGCATTCTGGGGGCTGAATACTGCTGTCCTTCCCTTCATATATCCTGAATTTATATGTATACCCTGATGCACTCTCGCACAGCTTATACAACTTCACGCCATACCTTGCCCTCTTACTTGGCAGGTACTGGCGGAATTGAAGCCTCCCTTTAAAATGTACCAGGGACTCATCAATGGAAATACACTTCTCGGGGGTGTATGCTTGGGCAAACCGGGCACTGATATGGTCTAATAAGGGTCTCAGTTTATATAAACGGTCAAAACTGGGGTCATCTCGGGGTGGGCACTGCTCATTATCGGCATAATGTAGGAAGCGAAGTATTGCCTCATAACGCATCCTGGACATGGCCATACGGTACATCGGGGTGTGGTATAGGATGTCCGTGCTCCAGTAGGTCCTAATGGATGGCTTTTTTAGAAGCCCCATGTTCAAGAGCAGTCCCCAGAACTTGCCCAACTCTGCTGCGTCTACAGGAGTCCACCTCTGGGATTGGGCATAAAATGAGTTGGGGTTCTTGGTGATATACTGTTGGGCATATAAATTAGTCTGGGTGACCATTAGCTCTATAAAGTTATCAGTGAAGAAGAACTTGAAAAAGTCCATCTCACTGAACCCTGCCGTGTTAAATTTGATCCCTGGGCTGCCCGTGTACTCAGGGATTTGGGGTTCATAATGGTCTGGTGTGGGCGTCCAAATGGGGTCACTTCGCTCAGGGGTATCACTTGTTGTGGGGTCACTTCTCTCAGGGATTTCTACTATGGTGGTGGTCCTGGGGCGTCTCCTAGGGGGTCCCTCCTCTTCATCGCTGGATGAGGAGGTAGACAAATAAAATAGTGTATCGCCATCCGACGAGTCTGTGTCGGAGGCCAGAAATGCATACGCCTCTTCAGCAGTAAATGTCCGTTGAGACATGCTTGTTGTGCTAAGACAAAATTTATATACTGCAAAAAAATAAATCCCTAACTGGGAGCAATAGGATAGCACAACTAGCACAAATGTGTGTTTTGTTTTTAGAGAGCAAGTGGACTTCCCTGACACTAAAGCTAACTAGGGCGAGGGTTCCTAACACTAAACCTAACTAAATTTTATGTGGACTTCCCTAACGCTAAACCTAACTACGGCGACGATTCCCTGACACTAAACCTATCTAGATTATTTCAAGCTTCCCTGACACTAAACCTAACTACGGTGACGGGTGCCTGACACTAAACCTATCTAATTATTCCGAGCTTCCCTGACGCTAAACCTAACTACGGTGATGGATCCCTAACGCTAAGCCTATCTACGGTGACCGATTCCTGACGCTAAATTCCCTGACACTATACCTAACTACGCTTTTTGACGGTTCCCTGACACTAACTAACCCTAATACTAAACTAACCAGTTAAATTTTCAAAATTGGCTAAACTAACTATTTTTTTTTGTTTCTTTTTTTTCTTTTTATATTTTTTTTTTTGTTTTATGTTTTATATAGAAAAAAATGAAAAAAAAAAATCCCCAGGGACCAAGAAATGTGGTCCTGAAGACTGAAAAGTGGTCAGTGATAGGAGATCACTGACCAAAAAACGTGGGTAGAACTCAAAGAGGAAGGGAACAGGAGTGGGTAGTGGATGGGGTGGTGGGAAGCAAAAAAAACGTTGTTTTAGAAACTTTTTTTCACTTTTTTTCACTTCTTTTCTCTCTGCTCACAACCGATCTCAACGCCTCGCTAACTCCAACAGGGCGTTCAGGGCGGTTGCAGCAGGATGTGAGGTCAGAGAGAGGAAGTGACGAGAATGATCGCTGCTATTGGCTAGTTACTCACTGACTAGCCAATAGCGGCGATCGGCGAGGCGGGACCATAGTAAATGGTCCCGGCCCATTATGCTGTGATAGCCTGCTGTCAGAAACAGCAGCTATCACAGCTCATGAACGCGCCGAGCGCGCGCACCGCTGTGCTCAATGAGACCAATCGCCGATATTGGCTAGTTACTCACTGACTAGCCAATAGCGGCGATCGGCGAGGCGGGACCATAGTAAATGGTCCCGGCACATTATGCTGTGATAGCATGCTGTCAGAAACAGCAGCTTTCACAGCTCAGGAACGCCGGGCTCGAGCACTGCTGTGCTGAATGAGACCGATCGCTGCTATTGGCTAGTTACTCACTGACTAGCCAATAGCGGCGATCGGCGAGGCGGGACCATAGTAAATGGTCCCGGCCCATTATGCCGTGATAGCCTGCTGTCAGAAACAGCAGCTATCACAGCGCATGAACGCGCCGGGCGCGCGCACCGCTGTTCTAACTGCAAGACGTACTATTACGGCATGGAGCGCGAACGATAGAGCTGCCATGACGTAATAGTACGTCAAGGAGCGGGAAGGGGTTAACCTTACTTTCAGTGAAGGAAACTCTTAATGCTTCAGCATATCAAGACATTTTGGACAATTGTGTGCTCCCAATTTTGTGGGAATAGTTTAAGGAAGGCCATTTTTTCTTCCAGAATGACTGTGCCCCAGTGCAGGTCCATAAAGTCATGGTTGGGTGAGTTTGGTGAGGAAGAATTTGACTGGCTCGCACAGAGCCATGACCTCAACCCCATAGAACACTTTTGGGATGAACTAGAATGTAGATTGTGAGCCAGGCCCTCTCCTCCAACATCAGTGTCTGGCTTCACAAATGTTCTTCTGGATGAATGGGCAAAAATTCTCACAGACACACTCCAAAATCTTGTAGAAAGACTTTCCGGAAGGGTGAAAGCTATTTTAGCTGGAAAGGGGGGACCAACTCCTTATTAATGCCTATGGCAGAGGCGTAGCTGGGTTCCCCAGCACCCGGGGCAAATATTCAGATAGGCGCCCCCCCCCCCAACTTCTTTCCCAACATCTTCCCAACATTCTTCCCCCTCAACATGTTTGCTTTCTCTACCAATCAATGAGGTGTATTTTTTTTTCACCATTTTTTTATGTAACATGAGCATAAACCCATTTCTACATTTTACAAGCTATATATTAAAAGAGGCCACATACAGCCCCCTTGTAGATAGCGCCACACACAGCCCCTTGTAGATAGTGCCACACACAGCCCCCATGTAGATAGTGCCACACACAGCCCCCTTGTAGATAGTGCCACACACAGCCCCTTGTAGATAGCACCACACACAGCCCCCATGTAGATAGTGCCACACACAGCCCCCTTGTAGATAGCACCACACACAGCCTCTTGTAGATAGCGCCACACACAGACCCTCTCTTGTATAACGCCACACAGCCCCCTGTAGATATCTCCACACACATCCCCTGTAGATAGCTCCACACACAGCCCCCGTGTAGATAGCGCCCCACACAGCCCCCTGTAGATAGCGCCACAAACTTCTTTCCCGACATCTCTTTCCCCCTCTACATGTTTGCTTTCTCTACCAATCAATGAGGTGTCATTTGAGGCCACACACAGCCCCTTGTAGATAGTGCCACACACAGCCCCCTTGTAGATAGCGGCACACACAGCTACCTTGTAGATAGTGCCACACACTGCCCCTTGATGATCGTGCCACACGCAGACCCCTTGTAGATAGTGCCACACACAGCCCTCTTGTAGATAGCGCCACATACAGCCCCTCTATTGTATATAACACCACACAGCCGCCTGTAGATAGCGCCACACACAGCCCCCCTTGTAGATATTGCCACACAACCCCCCTCCCCCCTTGTACTTAGTGCCACACAACCTCCCTCCCCCTTGTACTTAGTGCCCCACAACCCCCCTTGTACTTAGTACAACACAACCCCTCTCCCCCCTTGTACTTAGTACCACACAACCCCTCTCCCCCCTTCTACTTAGTGCCACACAACCCCCCCTTGTACTTAGTGCCACTGAACCCCCGTCCCAGGGGCAGATTATAATAAGGGCAATCTTGGCAAGTGCCCGGGCCCCGAGTCTGGAAGGGGCCCAGTTCGCCCCAGTTCTCCCGTACTGGCTGTTAAAATTACCTCCGGTTCAGAGAACCGGAGTGAAGCGGTACATCTCACCCAATTGTATCCGCATCCTTAGGATGCGGATACAATTGCTTACATGAGCGCTGGCGAGAAAGGGAACTATCCGTTCCCTCCCTCCCATTCGGTGCTTTACTAATTACACAGTCGGCGCGATGATGTAATCATGCCGACTGCGCCGTTATGATGGATGACGCCGTCTCGTCTCTGACCACTCCTGCGGCGCTGGAGGAAGATGCGGGGGGCGTTATCTACAGTGGGCATTGTTACTGGCCTATCTACAGGGGACATTATCTACAGTGGGCATTGTAACTGGCGCTATCTACAGGGGACATTATCTACAGTGGGCACTGTAACTGGCGCTATCTACAAGGGACATTATCTACAGGGGGCATTGTGACTGGCGCTATCTACAAGGGGCATTGTAACTGGCACTATCTACAGGTGACATTATCTACAGAGGGCATTGTAACTGGCACTATCTATAGGGGACATTATCTACAGAGGGCATTGTAACTGGCACTATCTACAGGGGACATTGTGACTGGCCCCATCTACAAGGGGCATTATCTACAGAGGGCATTGTAACTGGCCCTATCTACAGAGGAAATTATCTACAGAGGGCATTGTAACTGGCACTATCTACAGGGGGCATTGTGACTGGTGCTATGTACAGGGGGCATTGTTAGTGTGTGTTTTTTTACTTTACAGTGTTAATTCCTGGGCACAGTGTATGATACTATTATATTCAGGAGTGCAGTCTATAGTACTATTATATTCAGGAGCGCAGTGTATTGTACTATTATATTCAGGAGCACAGTGTATAGTACTATTATATTCAGGGCCGCAGTGTATAATACTATTATTTTCAGGAGTGCAGTGTATAGTACTATTATATTCAGGGCCACAGTGTATAGTACTATTATGTTTAGGGCACAGTGTAAAGTACTATTATATTCAGGGGCACAGTGTATGGTACTATTACATTCAGGAGCGCAGTGTATAATACTATTATATTCAGGAGCGCAGTGTATAATACAATTATATTCAGGAGCGCAGTGTATAATACTATTATATTCAGGAGCGCAGTGTAGAATACTATTATATTCAGGAGTACAGTGTATAGTACTATTATATTCAGGGGCGCAGTGTATAGTACTATTATATTCAGGAGCACAGTGTATAGTACTATTATATTCAGGAGCACAGTGTATAGTACTATTATATTCAGGGGCACAGTGTATAATACTATTATATTCAGGAGCACAGTGTATAGTACTATTATATTCAGGAGTACAGCGTATAGTGCTATTACATTCAGAAGCACAGTGTACAGTACTATTATATTCAGGGCACAGTGTATAGTACAATTATTTTCATTTTATGATACTATTATATTTAGAAGCATAGAGTATAGCATCATGAGAATTTTATCTTCGTTTACAGGTGCGGAAATATTGGAAAAGTGAGGAGCTGAAGACATCTGAGCTGTGAACTGCAGAAATGGGCCGTGCCCGGGAGAAGTCATCATAGAGGCCTGGACCGGATGGAGAAGAAAAGAGAAAAAGAACGAAAAAGAATCTGAGACGTCACCTGTGAGTCACTCAATGTAAATGTTTATTCTCCCTGTGACTGATCAGTACTGTATTCACCCATGCGACGTTTCAGTCATGCTTGAAAAAAGTCCAGTTGGACTGAAACGTCGCATGGGTGAATAAATAGCTCTTGCTCTTTTTGGAAGTGCTGCCTCTGTCCATTTTTTGTCTGCTTGATATCCAGGACCGTGGACCAGGTCTATTTGAGGCGTGCACCCACCTGCAGTCCAGTGCTGTGGAATCTTTTCGTTTTGTGATCAGTACTGTAGTCACTGTATGATCTACAGCGAGATGACGGATGGTAGCATTCTTTTTTGTTAAACAGCAACTCCCAGCATATCCTAACCATTGTTCAGGCTATACTGGGAGCTGTCATTTTATGTCATACAAATTTATACAGCAGGGATTAAACTCAATTTGCAAATTATCTCTGTACTGAACTGTATTTGTTCTGGTGCTGTATATATATGTATATATATACTGAGTTTGGTTCTAGAGTTATATATATATGTGCTGAGCTTAGTTGTGGGGCTGTATATTTGTACTGAGCTTGGTTCTGGTGTTGTATATATGTACGGAGCTTGGTTCTGGTGTTGTATATATGTACTTAGCTTTGTTCTGGTGTTGCATATATGTACTGAGCTTGGTTATGGGCCTGTATATTTGTACTAAGCTTGGTTCTGGGTCTGTATATTTGTACTGAGCTTGATTTTGGGTCTGTATATATTTTTGCCTTCTCTTAAGGTAAAAGTATATGTTAAATCTCCTTTTACCTTAAGAGGTAAATATATACAGTAAAAACGAAACCCCAAAAAACCATGGAGGAATCTCAGTTTTTTCCAATTCACCCATTATATGGTACTTTACATGGTGCGAATAAAAACTACAACTCCTCCGCAAAAAAATAATCCTTCACACACCACTCCATTGACGTAAAAATAAAAAAGTTATAAAGCTCCTGACCACTTTAGTATTCTTCTTTTTCTCTTCTATATGGCTCATTCTGCTTTTACAGCTAATTTAAAACCATGCCAGATCTGTATTTGCCTAAACAGAAATCTGCAAATATATACGGTACAGCGTTGTCAAGGTTCTGTCTTCGGAGTTCGCGGAAGGGGGGGCCCAGAATTGAAAAAGTGCCCGGGCCCATGGTGCCCTTAATCCGCCCCTGAGATTACCCCTTCAACAACAAGGTAAAATGAAGACCCTGGCTGCCAGTCTATATAGGGAAGTCCTGGGGAGAGTTGTAGCTAGTTTTCTTTCAAGCAGGGCACATGCCCTGTCACCGCCCCTCCCAGCTACACCCCTGAGCCTGGTGACTTTGTCATTAAGGTTCCCTTACAATGATTCTGTTATTATTGCAGAAGTGCTAGTAAAAGGAAAGTTACCTTTGAAAATATCTTGTGACTAGGTGTTGCACAAGGTATTCTTTGTACATTAACATATCGCGTTTTATCGTATATTTGTAATCTACATAATTGTTCTAAGGCACAAAAACAGGTTCAGGATGTAGGAAGTGACAATAAATCCAGCTGATTAGGTTGATTATCATTATTTGTTATTTAATGTAATAAAATATTTTTTCTCCATATGTTTAAGAAACAAGCAATAGCTGTAAATTTTTGAATGGAAATATATACACTAAATACACATACATTATATTGGTATTGCTGAGAATGTTGAACAAGTTTTTATTATTATTCCGTTAAATCAAAATAGAAACAAGGTTGTTACATCCTCTCATAATATCAAGAAACAAATGTGGTTGTCACCACTGGATGTGAATTGGCTGTTGCTGTGGTAAAAAATGTTTGAATCTTATGTACCCCTGAGATTCAAAATAGCTGCTTTAATAACCCAGAAAATACAGAAAAGAGCAGCACCAGCAAGTAAAGAAAATTGCCTTTTGAAAGATTTGTATGTGCAAGCCTCCAGACCATGACCAATAGTCCAAGTAATTTAGGATTTCAAAGAATAGGCAGCACTCCAGTGCTTTTGAAATCCTGCTTTAATAACCCAGAGATTTAACATAAAAAAAAGTTAAAACAGTATTTTCGGTAGATTTACCCTTTTATCAAAAAAAAACCATACAGGACAATATTCCTCAATGCCAAATCCGCCATTAATCCTAAAAACTAGAGCTAGTGGTGGAAATGCCCCTGAATTGTTCCAAACAGTAGTTCACACAGCCAGGGGCGTAGCTAAAGGCTCATGGGCCCGGGTGCAAGAATTCAGCTTGGGCCCCCCTACCCCTCCCCAGCACCACCATCATCATCAGACCCCTGCGCGCTCCTATGCCCAGACGCCTTGCCCAACAGCCCCCATAGTATAATGCCCCCACACAGTTAATGCTCCCATAGCTGCCCCCACACAGTATAATGCCCCATAACGTATACTGCCCCTCAAAATAGCCTCATACCGTATAATGCTCCCCATATCAGCCCCCCCATACAGTATAATGCCCCTATATGTGTATAATTACTTACCTATCCCCGTTCCTTCGCCTCCTCCGGTGTGTACTATCGGTGACTCAGCGCAGGCAGGCTCGATGATGTCGCTACATCCCGCCTGCCTGCGTCGAGCCGCTCACGGCACAGGGAATGCTGGATCAAGGAGATGTCAGCTCCTTGCTCCAGCATTGATTGGAACCGGGACCTCGGCGAGTGACTCACGAACCCCCAGGGGGACGCGACCCACAGTGTAGGGATGTCACGATACCAAAATTTGGACTTCGATACCGATACTTCGTTTACTTTGCCAACAGTAATAAAAATAAAAAAAAAGTTCTTCCATTTTCTGATGTGAGGCACGAGGTGTGATGATGAATTTTGAATGTGCCTCACATTAATAGTAATTAACCCCATCATGTTTCTCAGTCATAATGAGTTAATATGTAAGGTACATGATGGGGTTAATTACTATTAATGTGAGGCACATGGAGGTTAAATTCATCATCACACCTCGGGCCCCACAATTAGGCCCCATGCACACGACCGTAAATAACCTCCATTCACTTTCATTGAGCGCGGACACATTTCCATAGCACTACGGATGAGTGTCCGAGCCGTAGAAATGTTCTGAAAATGATGGAACATGTCCGTCCTTTTGCATTTTGCGGGCCGTTCTCCCATACTTTGTATGGGAGCACGGCCCGAAAATGCGGGTGGCAGTCGGCGGCCGGCCGTGCCCGCAATCGCGGGCCGTGATTGCGGGCACGGTCGTGTGAATGGAGCCTAAGTGATAGAAAGCAATTTTTATTTTATTTTTTTACAGAGTACACATCATAAATGATGCAAAAAAATAGTTGTGCAGGTTATTACGGCCGTGCCAATACCGATTATGTGTATGTTTTATGTATTGAGACTTATTTTAATGTTTATTATAAAAAAGGTGTATGTGTATTTTTTTTATTTAACATTACTTTGTTTTGACTTTATTTTTAAACTTCAATGTACTGGCCTATAGCTATATACCAGTACATTAGCCTGTGTATGTATAGTACACAGGCAGTTGTTAGGACATACCTCAGTATGCCCTAACAACAGGAAATATGGTAGGACAGCCCTGGGGTCCTTCAATAGACCCTGGGCTGTCTGCCCATATATGGTATGTCCCTTAATCGCGTCACAGGAATTCCTTGTGACGCGATCCAGGGGCATCCCCCTTCTCATTTTCCCCTGAATGCTGCAGTCAGCTTTGATCGCATCATTCAGGAGAATAGCGGCGGAGATGAGCGGTTTCTCTGATCTCCGCCGTTATAGAGCAGGGCTGCGGCTGTGTAATACAGCCATTGCCCCGCTCCTGATATAAGTGCGCGCACGGTCAGCATGAGGAGATGCGGCTGGCGCTGCACTAATGAGCTGCGGTTCAGGCACTGAAGACAGAACATAGGGGTGTTTTGTAGCGTGCCCACCATGTTCTGTCTTCAGTGCCGACGCTCATTAGTGCAGCGCCGGCCGCATCACATCATCCTGACGGCGCGCACATGTCAGGACTCAGGAGCGGGACAGTGACTGTATTACACAGCCGCAGCCCCGCTCTCATACACTCATGTGTACTATACTGTATTGTGCAGTTTGCGGTGGAGGAGGCGGGGCTGTGATTTAACGCCCCCCCCCCCTCTCCATCGTAAACAACACAATACATTACAAGGCATCACAACACATTACATTACAATACATAACGTTACAACACAATACATTACATCACACTGCAGCTTACCTGGAGTCCTCCGCACCGACTCTTCTGCTCTGTCTGGAAGCCGTGTCACGTGACAACACGGTCACATGGTACACTAAGTGTACCATGTGACCGTAACCAGGAAGTGCCGGCTTCACGGCACAGAAGATTTAGTTAAAAAACATGCTGTATGGCAACGGGGGCCCGTGGGCCCCCCAGGCTTAGGGGCCCGGTCGCAACTGCGACCGCTGCGACCCCTATAGCTACGCCACTGCACACAGCAGAATGTCCCTAATCCAGGACCTCATCTCCTATGTGTTTTAGACATTGCAGCAGTCCCCACGGGAAACACGATCGCAGGGTAGCAAGAGCAGGGGCGGATTATAAATGTTAAAATTACAGCCAGTTCAGAGAACCGAAGTGAAGCGGGACCTCTCACCCAATTGTATTTGTGTCCTTAGGATGTAGATACTATTGCTTAATTTAGCGCTGGCGAAACAGGGAACTATCCGTTCCCTTCCTCCCATTCGGCGCTTTACTAATAACACAGTCGGCACGATGATGTCATCACCAAGATTGCACTGTTACGCTGGATGACGCCGTCTGGTCTCTGACCACTCCTGCGTCGCTGGAGGAAGGCGTTGGAACGGGGACAGGTGAGAATGTTTTGTTTTTTTCTGGGCAGCTTTGGGGGCAATAGCTAAAGGGGACATTATCTACAGAGATGATACCCATGATCCGACCCTGTTGTTAACTGTATATGCAAGACCTCTATTTTAAGGAAATGTGTCATCGGAAAATGACCTATTGTTTAGATCAAGTTTTTATATTAAACTCATTTTTTTAGGTGATTTTTTTTTTACATTTTTTATGTCATTATCTATATTAAAAAATAATCACTTCTCAGAGGTCACTTCTCAGCAGTCATCTCATTATGATCATAGGCAGGATTACAATGAAAGGTAACACCTCTGTATAGATAACATGGGATCTACTATTGAAAATAGGTGATGGACAAAGCTCCCCTCCTCCCCCTCCCTGCATTACGACCTCTGCACAGGTCACAGAGCATGCCTAGAAAGCTCTCCTATAGAAATCAATGAACATCTCCTGTACCAAGTTTTCTATGGTCCAGGAGGCTTCTGTAAAGCATATCCATAAGGCCTTATTCAGATGAATGTGGGGAAACTCGGGCTTGAAAAATTTCAGCTTTTCATGTCCGAGGTGCCCCCGTGCGGGTCCCGTTTTCATCGATCACCATAGATTTGTGTCTATGGAGGGATCCGTGAAAACGAAACAAAAGTGGACATGTTCTATTGTTCAACGGACCCTTCACACAGTCTGTTGAAAGAACGACCGTGTGAATGGCCCCATTGAAATACATACGTCCGTGTGACAGCCGTTCATCTGAATAAGGCCTAAATTATGTTAAAAGCAGCTCAGGCAAGATGGCTGCTCCACTATTAATGTACAGAAAATAGAATTAAATAAATCTACAATCAAAAAATAAAAAACAGATTAGAAAAAAATATTATGTTTCACTCTTTGGTATTTATTAGGAAACAAAATATAAGTAATCCATTCCCTTTAACAATACAAAAAAGTCATAGTTACCACTGCAGCAACGTTTTCTTGATAAATCTTTAAAGGGGAATTTTCTACAAACACTGTTGTGAAGGCCTGTAACACTGATGCACTGAGGTACAATAGAGACGCAGCATAGTGATAAAAGGCATCCTGTAAGGAAAAGAATGACAGATTGTACAATGAAAACTCATATTGGATATTATTAGTTTACAATTCCTTTTATAAAGGGTCATGTAGCTTTGATTATTAAAGGAAAATTCCATTGCTAATATTAATTTGCAAATTCTTTATACTTCAAAATGAATGCTAATTGAGACAGGCAGGGATAACTATACAGAATCTGCACCTTCTTGTGTAGATCCAGTGTGGTCACTTCTGCATACCATCAAAACTTTGAATTGCAAAAAAGCTCTGCCAAGGAACACTTTGAAAGCCGCATAGAAACATCTTGTTTTGCAAATTTGGTTGGAATGATTCTTGTCTGGTAGCGTGTAGCACAGCCAGGACTTCTTTCTGGGATTAAGACGACTACGTTCCCAGAGTTGGAGTGGGGCTTTTAGTTTTTTTTGTTTTATTTCATCTGTGGTGTGGGAACGAGCAGAGGGCAAACACATTTTCTTTACATTTACACCATTGCCCTATCTTTCTTCAGGCAATAATGATGTGTTGAACTAGTGGACACTTAGAGAACCCAATCTACAGCCCCCTTAAAGAGGCTCTGTCACCAGATTTTGCAACCCCTATCTGCTATTGCAGCAGATCGGCGCTGCAATGTAGATTACAGTAACGTTTTTATTTTTAAAAAACGAGCATTTTTGGCCAAGTTATGACCATTTTCGTATTTATGCAAATGAGGCTTGCAAAAGTACAACTGGGTGTGTTGAAAAGTAAAAGTACAACTGGGCGTGTATTATGTGCGTACATCGGGGCGTGTTTACTACTTTTACTAGCTGGGCGTTCTGATGAGAAGTATCATCCACTTCTCTTCAGAACGCCCAGCTTCTGGCAGTGCAGATCTGTGACGTCACTCACAGTTCCTGCATCGTGTCGGCACCAGAGGCTACAGTTGATTCTGCAGCAGCATCAGCATTTGCAGGTAAGTAGCTACATCGATTTACCTGCAAACGCCGATGCTGCTGCAGAATCATCTGTAGCCTCTGGTGCCGATGTGTCCTCGCTCGTCTGACACGATGCAGGACCTGTGAGTGACGACACAGCGTGATCTCTGGAGAACACGGCTGTGTCTGCACTGCCAGAAGCTGGGCGTTGTGAAGAGAAGTGGATGATACTTCTATACACAACGCCCAGCTAGTAAAAGTAGTAAACACGCCCCGATGTACGCACATAATACACGCCCAGTTGTACTTTTACTTTTCAACACGCCCAGTTGTACTTTTGCAAGCCTCATTTGCATAAATACGAAAATGGTCATAACTTGGCCAAAAATGCTCGTTTTTAAAAAATAAAAACGTTACTGTGAGGCTTTATTCAGACGAACGTAAAATACGCGCGTGCAACGCGCGTGATTTTCACGTGCGTTGCCCGTAGCTATATTTGTCAATGGGGCCGTGCAGACTTGGCAGCGGTTTTTGCGCAGCGTTGCTCCGTTGCCAAAAACTCACGACATGTCAGTTGATTCAGCGTTTTCAACGCATCACGCACCCATTGAAGTCAATGGGTGCGTGAAAACCACGCATGTCGCACGGAAGCACTTCCGTGCGAACTGCGTGTTTGCGCAACAGCTGTCAAAAGGATGAATGTAAACAGAAAAGCACCACGTGCTTTTCTGTTTCCGAACATCCAAACGGAGTGTCTTTGCGATTAGCGAACCCCGACAACCGAAGCTAACTTCACCGGGTTCGGCCAAACTCGTTTTGGCCGAACCCGGCAAAAAAAATTCCGGTCCCCGACGTCGGGAGACATTCACTGTGCATGGTGCTGAAAGAGTTAAACTGTTTCAGCAACATGGACAGTGACTTGCGATCCAAAAATACATGAACCTGTAAAAAAAAACGAAGTTCTAACTTACCGATTACTCCTGTCTCCTTCCTGCAGTCCGACCTCCCGAGATGACACTTCAGTTCAAGTGACAGCTCCAGCCAATCACAGGCCAAGCACAGGCTGCAGCCAATCACAGGCTGCAGCGGTCACTTGGACTGCCGCGTCATCCAGGGAGGTGGGGCCCGATGTCAAGAGAGGCGCGTCACCAAGGCCGGGAAGTTCTCGGTAAGTAGGAACTTTATCTTTTTTTTTACAGGTTTTTCGCTGTTGTGTTCGACATTCACTGTCGAGGGTGCTGAAAGATTTAGCTCTTTCAGCACCTTGGACAGTGACGGGCGTCGACAAGCCTCATCTCTATGATGCCGGCTGCGCGAAAATCACGCAGCCGCGCATCAGACACGGATGACACACGCAGCTGTCAAATGGTTTTTGCGCGCGCAAAACGCAGCGTTGTTTGCGCGCGCAAAAACGCAACGCTCGTGTGAATCCAGCCTGATCTACATTGCAGCGCCGATCTGCTGCAATAGCAGATAGGGGTTGCAAAATCTGATGACAGAGCCTCTTTAAAGGGAGTTTGAGAGTTCTTTAAGCTGTTTCTGCCATGCAACTGATATAGTGCCAATCAACACCGCCAGGATAACTTGTTGGAGGTATTTCATATATGTGTATCTGACATGTCCGTTTCAGTAAATACTTGTATTCCCCGTAAAATAACTGTTAAATAAATTGTGCCGTTCCTCTGTTATTCCTACTGAAAATGTATGAATAAATTGACAACTAGGTGTTACTGTTCCCCCTGCCCCTGTTATATTGTACAATCATTGCTGACCGTATCAGACTGTAAGGAAACACCCTATTGAAAAGACTAATGGTAATGCCCAGTTATTAACTTATTCATACATATCCAGGAGATATAACAGAGGTATAGCACAATGCAGCATTCTAAGAAAAGGTTCTTCAGCATTGCTATTTCATAGGACATATGAATATTAGGTGACATAGCTGACAGGAATAAAAGTTCGTACTCATACCGACAATTTGGTCTCAAAGAGTAGACGTTTAGAGATATATTACAAAGTATGAGCACTTAAAGGGGTTTTCCAGTCCCATAAAATTTATGGCCTATACTCAGGATAGGCGATCCATATGTGATCGCTCTGGGTTTGACTCCCGGCACCCCCTCCAATCAGCTGTTTTGAAGATGCTGCAGCGCTCGTAAGACCGCTTCTTCCCCTTTTTTCCACTGCTCGTACTGTAAATTTTCGATACCCTTGTAGCGGCGGTTCACAGTATTAGGGTATGTGCACACACAAACACGTCTGAAAATATGGAGCTGTTTTCAAGGGAAAATAGCTCCTGATTTTCAGATGTTTTTGAGCAACTCGCGTTTTTCGCTATTTTTTTACGGCCGTTTTTGGAGATGTTTTTCTATAGAGTCAATGAAAAACTTCTCCAAAAAAGTCCCAAGAAGTGACGTGCACTTCTTTTTCACGAGCGTCTTTTTACATGCCGTTTTTAGAAAACGAGGCGTAAAAAAACACGTCGGAACAGAACGCCTTATTTCCCATTGAAATCAATGGGCAGATATTTGTAGGCGTTCTGCTTCCGATTTTTCAGTCGTTTTTAGGCACAAAATACAGCTTAAAATAGCCCGTGTGAACATACCCTCACAGTCTTCTCCCATTGAAGTGGATGGAAGAAAGCTGTAATAATGTGAACTGTCGCTACAAGTTTGTCGGCGATCCACAGTGTGAGAAGTAGAAATAAAGGAAAAGCCATTGGCACAAGTACATTGACAAATCTATCCCAATGAGAGACAAAAAAAACAAAAAACTTGACTGCTGGTGGACACCAGTGACATGAAACAATAGCTCTGTAGAGTCTACAAAAATGCATTTTGACTCCTTTTTACACTATTTTAGGGTAAGTCAGGGAACAATATTGCAGAGATCACCAGCTTTGTTTGAGGACCCCACCAAAAAAACTCCTCAGATCTCAGCTTTTAAAAGCCCTATAAATGTTATGTAGGGAATAGTTTTTACACATTATTCGGGTTTTGAGTGGGGTATGGCTTTAATAGTTTCTTCCTGTAGATGCATTTTATACACATGAATGCTATGTACTGATGTCATTCAACATTTGCTGCAGATACTGTCTATTGTATGTATCCAGCTGAAAGGAACGGCTGAACAAACCTGTCAGGCAACATTTTTATTTACTTATTCTATGTACTTGTGTCTTTTTTTTTAAATACTCATTTTTATTAGGTTATAAAATACAAATAATGATAGAGATCAGGAGGGGTAGACAAGTCCCCCAGAAAAAGAAAATAAGGGAATATACAATATATCTTGTAAAATCATTACAAAAACTAATACAATTCTAACCCCCAGGTAACCCCTACTATCTCCCTTCCCTATCTATCCTTTACCCCCACCTATGTTGCCACCTGCAAAGTATTAGTGTCTTCTTTATAAGTGCCAATTGTTCAGAACTAAACTGGTTAGTGAAACATTCAGAGCCAAACTAACATAATCTGCAGTTTTTCAGTGTTTTACATAAGAAACTCCTTTTCTCACCCTTTATTTTCACATGTGTCTTCTACTAGTGTTTCACATTAAAAAACACGCCCTGATTTTAAAATGTAAGATGAAGAAAAGCTGATCTATACTTAGGCCAATGTGGTGTCAGATGATGAAATATCTAAATCTGCCTAAAGAATGATATACGTGAAGCAAACCTACAGCTAAAAATGAAAAGTTCCTATGTGCTCTTGAATGTCTATTCTTTCACTTGTAAACTCAGCTTTTTGTGCTACAAATTTTACATTTCTGACAAAGGAAGCTACTTCCTGTCAACCATATTAGATCTCATGGGGCTAATATCTTGGTCGCCTGGTGTAAAATCTGTTGCTGTCTGAATCTATTTTCCTCTCTCCCTCCTCTCAGCTCACTATGGCAACCAATCCCCATGTGACAATCCCCTCAGTCGTTGTTGGGTGCAGTCATTAACGATTCTTGGGGTGCATATCTGTCATTTGGCAACAATGAGAGCCCAGGCTAGACCACAAATCAAGGCAGAAGTCAATGCAAAGTTATTTGCATGATGGGAAATTTTGTGTATTTACATTGCCTCATAACCACTTTTTCTCAGATGATAGTAAACGTTAAAGAGACTCTGTCACCACATTATAAGTGCCCTATCTCCTACATAAGGAGATTGGCGCTATAATGTAGGTGACAGTAATGCTTTTTATTTAGAAAAACGATCTATTATTAACCACTTTATTAGCGATTTTTAGCTTTATGCTAATGAGTTGCTTAATGCCCAACTGGGCGTGTTTTTACTTTCGACCAAGTGGGCGTTGTATAGAGGAGTGTATGACACTGATCAATCAGTGACCAGTCAGCGTCATACACTCCTCTCCATTCATTTACACAGCAGCATCGCGTTCTTACTAGAACACGATGTGCAGCCACATACACAGACATTAAGGTTAATCAAGTGTCCTGATAATGAATATACATAACCTCCAGCCTGCACGTCTTGTGTATTCAGAATCCTGACACTTCTGAATCTTTTCTGTGAGATTCCAGCAAGCCACGCGTAATCTTGCGAGATTACGAGGTAAGCAAGATTTTGTTTCCCTTGCTGGAAATCTCACAGAAAAGATTCAGAAGTGTCAGGATTCTGAATACACATGACGTCCTGGCTGGAGGTCATGTATATTCATTATCATTCAGGACACTTGATTAACGTTAATGTCTGTGTATGTGGCTGCACATCGCGTTCTAGTAAGAACGTGATGCTGCTGTGTAAATGAATGGAGAGGAGTGCATGACGCTGATTGGTCAGCGTTATACACTCCTCTGTACAACCCACTTGGTCGAAAGTAAAAACACGCCCACTTGGGCATTAAGAAACTCATTAGCATAAACCAAATCGCTAATAAAGTGGTAAAAACAGATCGTTATAGCGCCGATCTCCTTATGTAGGAGATAGGGCACTTATAATGTGGTGACAGAGCCTCTTTAAAGGCTATGTAAAACTTTGACATTTCTATTTTAAAAAAAATGCCCTTCAATCAGTGTAATTGCTGCAACATTATAAATAGTTTTTATTAAAAATAATTTTTACTTTTTGACATACAGCTGCTCTGTATTCTCTATACATAGCAGCTGTATCATGTGCTATGACCTGACCTGACAGCCTCAGTGACAGCGGCTCTGCGTGACTTTGACACACAAGATCCACCTGTAATCTATCACATCTAAGTTATGAACATTTCACGTCACCAATCAGTCCCGCGAACCCGACGGGAGCAGAATTTAGAGCTAGATACAGCTGCTCTGTATAGAGATTATAGAGGAGATGTATCTCAAAAAGTAAAAACAATTTTTAATAAAAAATATTTATAAAGTTGCACCAATCACACTGACCTTTTTTATTAAAAAAACAAAAATGCATTTCAAAGGTTTACATAGCCTTTAAGGTCATAGCATTTTCCACTAATGAAAATTATGGAAACCTTAAGGCCGAATGCACTCGTTGCATATTACGTACAGTTTTGCCGAGCGTATTCACGTGCGGCAAAATCGCAGCATAATATAGTACCGGCAAAGTCTATGAGATTCCAGTTAATATCATGTCCACGCTGCAGTATTTTTCGGGATGTAAATTGACCCGTGGTGCATATTTTCTAAACCACAGTCAATTTATCTCACGATTCTACTTGCGAAATCTATCCTTGCAGTTCTAAAGAAATATGCAGCTAAACCCGCAGCATGAAAACGCAGCTATATACGCACCAAAACATAAATGCCGCACCGAAAAACGCACCTGCAGGTGCGAATTTTTTCCTGCAAATTTCTTTGTTTCCTGCAGTTTTACTGCATATTTTCAACAGCAGAATATGCAACATGTGCATGAAGCCTAAGGGCATGACCACACATGGCGGAATTCCTCCGCAACTGTCCGCATCAATGCCGCACCTAATCCGGGTTGCGGATTACGGCTGCGGATCTGCACAAAATGTGCAGAAAATTGATGCGGACTAGCTGCTGCGGACTGCGGGAAAAGTGCTTCCCTTCTCCCTATCAGTGCAGGATAGAGAGAAGGGACAGCACTTTCCCTAGTGAAAGTAAAAGAAATTCATACTTACCGCCCGTTGTCTTTATGACGCGTCCCTCCTTCGGCATCCAGCCCGACCTCCCTGGATGACGCGCCAGTCCATGTGACCGCTGCAGCCTGTGCTTGGCCTGTGATTGGCTGCAGCCGTCACTTACACTGAAACGTCATCCTGGGAGGCCGGACTGGAGACAGAAACAGGGAGTTCTCGGTAAGTACGAACTTCATTTTTTTTTACAGATACATGTATATTGGGATCGGTAGTCACTGTCCCGGGTGCAGAAACAGTTACTGCCGATCGCTTAACTCTTTCAGCACCCTGGACAGTGACTATTTACTGACGTCTCCTAGCAACGCTCCCGTCATTACGGGAGCCCCATTGACTTCCTCAGTCTGGCTGTAGACCTAGAAATACATAGGTCCAGCCAGAATGAAGAAATGTCAAGTAAAAAAAGCAAGACGCATCCGCAGCACACATGACATGTGCATGACAGCTGCGGACTTCATTGCGGAACTTTGAATCTCCATTGAAGTCAATGGAGAAATTCCGCCATGAGTCCGCCACTGCTCCGCAACAGACAGAGCATGCTGCGGACACCAAATTCCGCTCCGCAGCCTATGCTCCGCAGCGGAATTGTACGCATCGTGTAAACGAACACTGCTAAATTAAAGTGAAAGTCAATGTAGAAACGGCTCCGCTGCGGATTAACGCTGCGGAGTGTCCGCAGCGGAATTTAAGTGCAATTCCGCCATGTGTGAACCCGCCCTAAGTGTTCCTACAAAACAATAATTGTTGATGATCATAAACCCATTCAGATTAACCCGTTAGTGACCGCCAATACGCCTTTTAACGGCGGCCACTAACGGGCTTTATTCTGATGCATATGCCTTTTTACGGCACTGCATCAGGATAAAGTAAACAGAGCAGGGAGCGTCAAATATCCCTCCTCTCAGCTGCTAGAGGCAGCTGAGGGCTGGGGGCGTCCCTGCTCTGCCGGGTGAGATCGATATTCGTATCGATCTCACCCGTTTAACCCTTCAGATGCGGTGCGCAATAGCGTGCACCGCATCTGAGTGGTTTTGGAGAGAGCGAGGGAGCTCCCTCTCTCTCCCACCGACACCCGGCGATACGATACGAGTATTGCAGTGTATTACAATAGCGATCGGAGAATCGCATATTAAAGTCCCCTAACGGGACTAGTAAAAACATAAAAAAAAAGTTTAATAAAGTTAATTTAAAAAGAAATGAAAAACCCAGCTTTTCCCCTTACAAAATGCTTTACTATTAAAAAAACAAAATAAAGTAAAAAAGTTACACATATTTGGTATCGCCACGTCCGTAACGACCCCGACTATAAATGTATTACATTATTTAACCCGCACGGTGAACGCCGTAAAAAAATTAATAAAAAACTATGGAAAAATTGCTGTTTTCTGTGAATCCTGACTTAAAAAAATTGTGATAAAAAGTGATCAAAAAGTCGCATCTACTCAAAAATGGTATCAATAAAAACTACAAGTCTTCCCGCAAAAAAAAAGCCCCATACAACCGCATTGGCGAAAAAATAAAAATGTTACGGCTCTTCAAATATGGAGACACAAAAACAAATAATTTTGAAAAAAAAGCGTTTTTACTGTGTAAAAGTAGTACAACATACAAAAACTATACAAATTTGGTATCGTTGCAATCGTAACAACCCGCTGAATAAAGTTATTGTGTTATTTATATCACACGGTAAACGCCGTTGATTTAAGACGCGAAAAAGAGTGGTGAAATTTCAGGTTTTTTTCTATTCCCCCCCAAAAAAAAGTTAATAAAAGTTAATCAATAAATAATATGTCCCCCAAAATGGTGCTATTAAAAAGTACAACTTGTCCCGCAAAAAACAAGACCTTATACAGCTATGTCGACGCAAAAATATAAAGGTTATAGCTCTTGGAATGCGACGATGGAAAAACGTAAAAAATGGCTTGGTCATTAAGGTCTAAAATAGGCTGGTCATTAAGGAGTTAATAATGATAGTAGTAATCATTGTTGCTGGCACATTCTTATCTATCCTTGAATGTGCAGTCACCCCATGGATCATACAACAATTAATTTTCACATTTTCAAAGACGTTATGAAAAGTAACCAACAATGTAGATGCAGATACCCCAGGAGTACATACACTGGTTATAATGACATCATAATTCATTTAGTGGTACTTATCTTACCAGAGTTGTCCATGTTGATCTTCCTCCATGAGCTCCCACAAAGTAGAAGAGCAGAAGAATTGTTGTACATATAAATAAAGTGACTGAAACAAACATGACCCATCCTTGCAAAAGCGAAGTATCAGGCAATTTAGTAGAAGCTACCAAAATCCATACTAGGCCCCCAAAAACCTGTAAGGAAATTAAATAAACATTTCAGTGAGTTAAAACTATACATTATGTATAAAAGTAAAGACATGTGCATAGAGTTGTTGTGATTAAAATAGAATCAACTAAGGATTTGGTTTCTGCTTATTTAGAAACCTCATAAATAAAATAATTAAAGAGGTTGTAGCTAATTCCTATAGCAGAAGCAGTACATGATATCTTGCATTCACATGATACACCTGTATGGATGCAGCAAATACCTTACATTGACTTGTTTGAGGCAACCATCCATAATCCATACCTATAATCATGACAAGAGGCGTAGCTAGGTTCTCCAGCACCTGGGGCAAAGATTTAGTTTGGCGCAGGGGCGTAGCTAAAGGCTCATGGGCCCCGATGCCAAATATTCTTACTGGGCCCCCCCCCCCCGCAAACTTCTCATGGCCGACGGTCCGCAGCTTTCAGCTGCATCGCTGGGTCTCCTAAGTGACCCAACAATGCAGCACTAGCAGCCGGGGTATCACTAAGGCTGGGTTCACACACCCTATTTACGGACGGAATTCGGGCGTTTTAGCATTGAATTACGTCCGAAAATGCGGCTCAAAAGCGTTGGCAAACATCTGCCCATTCATTTGAATGGGTCTTACGATGTTCTGTGCCGACGGTCATTTTTTTTTACGCCCCGCTGTCAAAAGGCGGCGCGTAAAAAAGATGCCCGCGTCAAAGAAGTGCCTGTCACTTCTTCAGACGTAAATGGAGCCGTTTTCCATGGACTCCATAGAAAAACAGCTCCAATTACGTCCGTAATGGACGCAGCGAAAGACGCCTGCACATGCCATTACGGCTGAAATTACGGTGCTGTTTTCTCCTGTAAACAGCACCGTAATTTCAGCCGTAACAGACGCTGCCGTGTGAACATACCCTCAGGGCTTAAAATGTCAGGGAAATAGCCCCAATACATATGTGTCCGCCCAAAAAAAAGTGTGTATATGAGACAGCATAGCATATCTATAGCACTACGACCCTATAAACTATGGATAGGATTAGATACAGTGGCTCAGCAGACAGTATCACACATGATAGGCTTAGATACAGTGGCTGAGCAGACAGTATCACACATGATAGGCTTAGATACAGTGGCTCAGCAGACAGTATCACACATGATAGGCTTAGATACAGTGGCTGAGCAGACAGTATCACACATGATAGGATTAGATACAGTGGCTGAGCAGACAGTATCACACATGATAGGATTAGATACAGTGGCCCAACAGACAGTATCACACATGATAGGATTAGATACAGCGGATCAGCAGACAGTATCACACATGATAGGATTAGATACAGTGGCTGAGCAGACAGTATCACACATGATAGGCTTAGATACAGTGGCTCAGCAGACAGTATCACACATGATAGGCTTAGATACAGTGGCTGAGCAGACAGAATCACACATGATAGGATTAGATACAGTGGCTGAGCAGACAGTATCACACATGATAGGATTAGATACAGTGGCCCAGCAGACAGTATCACACATGATAGGATTAGATACAGCGGATCAGCAGACAGTATCACACATGATAGGATTAGATACAGTGGCTGAGCAGACAGTATCACACATGATAGGATTAGATACAGTGGCTCAGCAGACAGTATCACACATGATAGGATTAGATACAGTGGCTCAGCAGACAGTATCACACATGATAGGATTAGATACAGTGGCCCAGCAGACAGTATCACACATGATAGGATTAGATACAGTGGCTCAGCAGACAGTACCACACATGATAGGATTAGATACAATGACTCAGCAGACAGTATCACACATGATAGGATTAGATACAGCGGCTCAGCAGACAGTATCACACATGATAGGATTAGATACAGTGGCTCAGCAGACAGTACCACACATGATAGGATTAGATACAGTGGCTCAGCAGACAGTACCACACATGATAGGATTAGATACAGTGGCTCAGAAGGCAGTATCACACATGATAGGATTAGATACAGTGGCTCAGCAGACAGTATCACACGTGATCGGATTAGATATAGGGCCCAGCAGACAGTATCACACAAGATACAATTAGATACAGTGGCCCAGCAGACAGTATCACACATGATTGGATTAGATACACAGCTCAGCAGACAGTATCACACATGATTGGATTAGATACACAGCTCAGCAGACCGTATTACACATGATTGGATTAGATACAGGGCCCAGCTCGCTGACATTGCGTCTCCAGCGCTGGACCCAGGATAGGTAAGAATAATAATTTTGCTTCTTTATGTGTTACTGATTATTTTTGTGTGTTTGTGTTTTTTTACAGGTTCGGTTGTTGGACTTCGGATACGAGGACTTTTATTCTCAATAAAATGGTTAATGAGGGTTGTGTTTTTTTATTTCAATAAAACATTTTTTCTATGTGCTTGTATCTTTTTAAACTTTATTATCACCGCCTTAGTAATGGCCGCTGGCTGATTGACAACCTCCATTACTAAGGCGGGGCTTAATGTTAGCCGGTGCAGAGGCTACACTAACCCCCATTATTACCCCGGTACCCACCGTCACCAGGAGTACTGGGAAGAGCCGGGTACGAACCAGTACCCGACCATCTGTAGTGATGGTCGGCCACTGGGGTGGTGGCAGGCTGGTATTATCAGGAGGGGAAAGGCCAAAAACAGTGGCCCTTCCTACCCTGGTGATGCTAGGCTGCTGCTGCTTTATTGTATCTGGCTGGTTATGAAAAATGGGGGGACCTCACATCGTTCTTTCCAATTATTTTTTATTTTTTTTTAAATGACGTGGGGTCCCCCCCATTTTTCATAACCAGCCAGATACAATAAAGCAGCAGCAGCCTAGCATCACCAGGGTGGGAAGGGCCACTGTTTTTGGCCTTTCCCCTCCTGATACTACCAGCCTGCGGCCGCCCCAGTGGCCGACCATCACTACAGATGGTCAGGTACTGGATGGTACCTGGCTCTTCCCAGCACCCCTGGTGTTGGTGGGTACCGGGGTAATAATGGGGGTTAGTGTTAGCCTCTGCACCGGCTAACACTAAGCCCCGCCTTAGCAATGGATGCTGTCAATCAGCCGGCAGCCATTACTAAGGCGGTAGTAATATAGTTTAAAAAAAAACACAAAGACATAGAAAAAATATTTTATTGAAATAAAAAAAAAAACACACAACCCTCATTAACCATTTTATTGATAATAAAAAAAAAAGCTGTAGTCTAAAGTAGTCCTGGAATCCTCCGTAGTCCAACGACCGAACCTGTAAGAAAACACACAAAAAACGATTAGTAACATGTGTTAGGCTTAGATACAGGGCCCATGTGTGATACTGTCTGTGGACCCTGTATCTAAGCCAATCACATGATAGGCTTAGATACATGGCCCATGCGTGATCCTGTCTGCTGGGCCCTGTATCTAAGCAAATCACATGGTAGGCTTAGATACATGGCCCATGTGTGATCCTGTCTGATGGGCCCTGTATATAAGCCAATCACATGGTAGGCTTAGATACATGGCCCATGTGTGATCCTGTCTGCTGGGCCCTGTATCTAAGCCTACCACAACGTAGGCTTAAATACAGGGTCCAGCAGACAGTAATGTTATACAGTATAAGATTACTGTGTGCTGGGGCCCTGTATCTAAACCTACAGTGTGGTAGGCTTAGATACAGGGCCCAGCAGACAGGATCACACATGGGCCATGTATCTAAGCCTACCATGTGATTGGCTTAGATACAGGGCCCAGCAGACAGGATCACGCATGGGCCATGTATCTAAGCCTATCATGTGATTGGCTTAGATACAGGGCCCAGCAGACAGGATCACACATGGGCCATGTATCTAAGCCTACCATGTGATTGGCTTAGATACAGGGCCCAGCAGACAGGATCACACATGGGCCATGTATCTAAGCCTACCATGTGATTGGCTTAGATACAGGGCCCAGCAGACAGGATCACGCATGGGCCATGTATCTAAGCCTACCATGTGAATGGCTTAGATACAGGGCCCAGCAGACAGGATCACACAATCTGTGATCCTGTCTCATGGGCCCCCTAAGCCTGCTACATCGTAGGCTTAGGGGTTGTGCAGTCCCTAAACATTGATGGCCTATCCTCAGGATAGGCCATCAATAGCTGATGTGTCTCCCGGGACCCGCAAATCGGCTGTTTTGAAGGGGCCGCAGCACTCGTACGAGAGCTGCTTCCCCTTCATTTCACTACTCGCTCACACTGTGAATCGCCGACACGGATTCACAGTGTGACCGGAATGAAGGGGAGCAGCTCTCGTACGAGTGCTGCAGCCCCTTCAAAACAGCTGATTGGCGGGTCCCGGGAGTCGGACCCCGCCAGTCAGGGCTATCTTACCTTCCTCTTCGGCCGCGGCGGGAGTTCTGTCATCTTGATGCTGTGCGCGGCGCATAGCGTGGTGACGTCATGCGCTGCGCACAGCGCTTGACGTCAGGACCTCCGCTGCGATCCGGAACCAGGAAGGTAAGTAAAGTATGTTACTATAGTAACAGGGGCCCGCGGCCCGAGTTACTATAGTAACTTTTTATTGATGTGGTGCGGGGGGCCGTGGGCCCCCTGGCTTCGGGGCCCGGTCGCAATTGCGACCGCTGCGACCCCTATAGCTACGGCAGTGGTTTGGCGTGCCCCCCCCCCAACTTCTTTCCCGACATCTCCTTCCCCCTTGCCATGTTTGTACTAATCAAGAGATGTAATTTTTTTTTCACCTTCTTTTTTTATGTAACTCGAGCATAAAACCATGTGTGCATTTTACAAGTGACATATAAGGGAGTTAACGTAACAATAAATTAAAAGAAAATAAATGAAAGAGTTCAATGCCTCACTAAATCAGATTGTATAACTGAGGCTAATAAGACTATATGGTGACATCTTGTAAATAGTGCAACACCCCATCCCCCCTTTACATAGTGCCATTGGGGCTCCATAGAGGAGCCCCTGACAAAACTGTTCATATAAGAATAGTGATGTCAGGGGCTTCTCCAGGAGTGGAATCCCGGGGAAGAGCGTCGGCAACACTCTGGCTGGGGATTCCTGCATACCTCCCAACTTCCAAGTTTCACAAACAGGGACAACCAATGCGGCATGTGTATTCATGTTTTTTCTTTTAAGCCATGCCTCTAATCCCATCCAATCCCCGCCTATAAACCCTCGGTTCAACCCACACATTATCATGCTCCCATAGTGCCTCCCACACAGTATAATGCCAAATATCTGCCCCCACACAGAATAATGTGCTCTAGCTGCCACTACACAGTATAATGCCTCCATAACTGCCACCATACAGTATAATGCCCCCATAGATGCACCCATAGTATAAAGACCACACAGATGCCCCCATACAGTATAAAGCCCACAGATTCTCCCATGCAGTATAATGTCCAAACAAATTTTCCCAAACATCATAATGCCCAATAGCTGCTCAAAATACAGCATAATGCCCCCATACAGTATAATGCCCCCATAGCTGCCCCATACAGTATAATGCCCACACAGATGCCCCCATACAGTAGCATTCCTAAATTCCCAATACATCATACTGCCCAATAGCTGCTCCCATACAGCATAATGCCCCTATAACTGCTCCCATACAGCATAATGCCCACACATATGCCCCCATACATTATAATGCCCACACAGCATCCCCATACAGTATAATGTCTCCCCATAGCTGTCCCCATACAGTATAATGCCACTATACAGGATAATGCCCCAATAGCTGCCCCACACAGTATAATGCCCACACAGTTGCCCCATACAGTATAATGCCCAAACAAATTCCCCCATACATCATAATGCCCAATAGCTGCTCCCATAAAGCATAATGCCCCTATAGCTGCCCCATACAGCATTATACCCCCATAGCTGCCCCATACAGTATAATGCCCCCATAGCTGCCCCATATAGTATAATGCCCCTATAGGTTACCTCATACAGTACAATGCCCCCATAGCTGCCCCCATACAGTATAATGTCCCCTTAGCTGCCCCATAAAGTATAATGCTACCTTAGATGCCCACATAGAGTATAATGCCTCCTTAGCTGCCCCTAGTGCCAGTGCCCATGTAGATAGTACCACAGTGCCCACATAAATAGTGCCCATGTATATAGCGCAAGTGTCCCCTGTAGGTAGTGCCCCTACATAGTGCCCCTGTGTCCTGTAGGTAGTGCCGCTGTGCCCGGGGAGCCCTCGGCGAGTGGAGGAGCTCCTTCTGCTCCCCCGCTCTGAACTAATGCTGAAGCAAGGAGCTGACTGTTCCTTGCTTCAGCATTAGGTTCAACTGTATCTGCAGATACAGTTGACCGCAGGACATACCCCCGGCCGACCAGGAAAGCGGGACACCGTCCGGAATCTGGGACTGTCCCGCTGAATACAGGACGGTTCCTCTCCTGGAGGAGGAGCCCCTGACGTCACTATCCATATATGGATAGTAATATTTCAGCCCGGCGCCCCCTCTACCTTCTCTCCTAGTTGCGCCCGGGCAAACATGCCCCACCTGCCCCCCCCTAGCTGCTCCCCTCGTTGTGAATGTGAAAGTCTGTGAAGGATCTACAGAGCTGAACAAGTGCCGAGGTCCCTCCAATCTGAGTATCTATGGGGGTCATGCTGAGCTATAGCCTTTAAATATCAAACAGTTCTCTTCTGCAAAGCAGTACAATCCAATGCACCATTAGTTTATAAATGTCAATAAGGTAAACCAGTCCTTACTGTCTTACTATTAGTAATGAGAGAAACATTTTAAATGATCTTTAACATACATTTTTCAGGAGGTGACAAACCCTGCAAATTTCTAATTGATAAGAACATGATAGTCACAGTGAGAGGAAATAACGTAAGAGGACTGTTTCTGGTTTTTAAAGCGAACGTGTCAGCAGATTTTAGGTGCATGAAAAACACGGACAGCACACGCACGACATCCGCGTGCTCTCCGTGTTTCACGCATCAGTTGCTAAAGAAATGCAGAGAATTTTAAAACATAAATAAGTAAATAAATAAATAAATAAAAGGAAGTGCTTGCAGGGGATAAGCACAGACGTGAAAAACGGATGCTACACGCAAAGCACACCGATGCCACACAGAACGCACACAGATGTCACATGTACATGAAATGCAGGAAATACGGTCCGTTTTTTGCTCACGCAAACCGGACACGCTCGTGTGAATGTAGCCTTAATGAAAAGATTTGCTCCTCTCCTGTGTTTTGGATCCACTCCTAGTTTTGGCTTTCAAATACTAAAGCAAAATACTAAACCAAATACTGCCATGTGAAAGCGACCCTAGTCAAACATTAACATTTAACCTGAAACTGAATTCCGATTTAAGTTACTTTTTAACTATATAAGATCTGCCACCACAAAATAAAGATTTCAAGTCACTTAGGAAAAGTGACTCAAATTGAGTGATAAGTATGTTTCTTTATATTTTATTCTTTATACTATGAGGGAAATGGAGCCATTTTGAAAGTAAATAAACCATTTTTCTTGTTATCCCATTCACTGATCACTATAAAAAAAATCAGTGGGTTATTGTGTGGGTCTTATTATGGGGATACTAAATATGTGTATACTATTTGTTGTTACGCGACTTAACATTTAGGTGCATGTTCCAGGTCTGGGACCCGCACCTATCAGACATTTATGGCATATCTAGTGGATATGCCATAAATGTCTGAGATGAGATTACCCCTTCAACAACAAGGTAATATGAAGACCCTGGCTGCCTGTCTATATAGGGAAGTCCTGGTGAGAGTTGTAGCTGGCTTTCTTTCAAGCGGGGCACATGCCCTGCCACCGCCCCTCCCAGCTACACCCCTGAGCCTGGTGACTTTGTCATTAAGGTTCCCTTACAATGATCCTGTTATTATAGCAGAAGTGCTAGTAAAAGGAAAGTTACCTTTGAAAATATCTTGTGACTAGGTGTTGCACAAGGTATTCTTTGTACATTAACATATCGCGTTTTATTTTATATTTGCAATCTACGAATTACAAAAGGAAGTGACAATAAATCCAGCTGATTAGGTTGATTTTCATTATTTGTTATTTAATGTAATAAAATATTTTTTCTCCATATGTTTAACCGGTTAAGGACTAGGCTGTTTTACAGCTAAATGACCAGAGCAAATTTCACAATTTTGCTATGCGCTTCTTTAGATGACTATAACTCAGCAGGTGAATAAAGTTCATCTTTGAATTTTACACTCTTTTTAAAGGACAGATAGGGCTTTGTTTTAGTGGCATTTGTCAGTATATATCATTTTTATTTTTTTTTCTAAAGTGGGCAAAATTGGAAAAAAATTCAAGAATTTAGCAATTGCGCCAGTTTATGCTAGCATTTTTCACACACGGTATGGACCACGAACAAAATTAATCTCCTTTTACATTCTTCCACTTCTCCCGTGCATGGGGATACCAAATATGTGTGCCTTATTCACTGTGCGGGCATGTGCCAGGGCTTGGCATAAAAGGAGGCTTTTCGGCCTTTTCGGTCCAGGAATTTTGCATTTGATTTTATAGCCGCATACTGTTTTCTGGGGGTCCTATTGCTGCTGAAACATTAGAATCACCCCATAAATGACTTCATTCGCACAAGTAGACCCCACAAGGTTTCCTTCAAGGGGTTTATCATATTTTTAGCAAGTCCAGTTTTCTTCTGAAAGTTTCTTGAATAAGATGGAACAAAAAAAAAACAGCTATTTTTTAGCAAATGCGTCAGTTTAGGCTAGTATTTTTCACACACGGTATAGACCACGGACAAAATTCATCTCCTTTCACATTCTTCCACTTCTCCCGTGCATGGGGATACCAAATATGTGTGCCTTATTCACTGTGCGGGCATGTGCCAGGGCTTGGCATAAAAGGAGGCTTTTCGGTCCAGGAATTTTGCATTTGATTTTATAGCCGCATACTGTTTTCTGGGGGGCGTAATGCTGCTGAAACATTAGAATCACCCCATAAATGACTTCATTCACACAAGTAGACCCCACAAGGTTTCCTTCAAGGGGTTTATCATATTTTTAGACAGTCCAGTTTTCTTCTGAAAGTTTCTTGAATAAGATGGAACAAAATAAAATTACCTTTTTTTTTAACAAATGCGTCAGTTTATGCTAGCTTTTTCACACACAAAATGGACCACGGACAAAATTCATCGCATTTCACATTCTTCCACTTCTCCTGTGCATGGGGATACCAAATATGTGTGCTTTATTCACGGGCATGTGCCAGGGCTTGGCATAAAAGGAGGCTTTTTGGCCTTTTCGGTCCAGGAATTATGCACTTGATTTTATAGCCGCATACTGTTTTCTGGGGGGCCTAATGCTGCTGAAAGATTAGAATCACCCCATAAATTACTTCATTCACACAAGTAGACCCCACAAGGTTTTCTTCAAGGGGTTTATCATATTTTTAGACAGTCCAGTTTTCTTCTGAAAGTTTCTTGAATAAGATGGATCAAAATAAAATTAGCAATTTTTTAGCAAATGCGTCAGTTTATACCAGCATTTTTCACACACGGCATAGACCACGGCCAAAATTCATCTCCTTTCACATTCTTCCACTTCTCCTGAGCATGGGGATACCAAATATGTGTGTCTTATTTATCACATAGAGAAGTAGGAGGGCGGACGATAGAAGAAGCTTATTTCACAAATCGCTTTTTTTCAAAGCTGGTTTTACAAAACTCAACAGAGTTTCTATAACACTTCCAAAATATCTGCTCTTGAAGGAGAAATCCCAAAATATTCATCTAGGGGTATAATGGGAATTTATTTTTTTGGGTTTTCTAAAATAAGAAATTGCAGGTTTATGCAAATGGAGCTCTCCAGCAGATGAACTTTAGAGAATATGCAAACATGACATCCACCCCCCACCCACCCATTCCCTCCCTCACCCTTGGAGTAAAATCAGGGGAAAAATAAAAACGTAATGTAGGGCAAATATATTTTCAACGAATTAACTAAAATCTATTAATTCAGAACAGTGTGGTATTTTTTAAAACATGGCTCAATGCACAGGCCTGGTTGTGAGGGACATGAGGGACTGAAATATCGGGAATCTTTGCGGTGCCCGTCTTTTCTGCAGACGCGGCACTTTTTCTGAGGGTTGCTGGTTGCTAGTTGGTGTTGGGGGAATCCGACTGATGAAGTGTCTTTCAGTCAGTCGCGTGACATCCTCAGACTGGGGGCATTCTCGGGTGTCCTGAACATCAAAAATGAGGCCTTCAATTATTTTTTCCTGGAAATCCAGGTATGTGTCTCTGCCTCTGTTTTTTTTGTAGAGCACAAATGAGTTGTGGATGGCCACCTGTAACAAATAAATGGCCACTTTTTTGTACCAGGTTTTAGTTTTGCGTTTTACTAAATAGGGCTGTAAATCCTGGTCGCTTAAATCCCCCCCCCCCCATGTACTTGTTATATTCGGACACGCTCACTGGTTTGTGCTTGTCCGATGTTGCCCCTTTTTCCCTCACTGCCACTGTTCCTGCGGTATGAATCGTGCTTAGCACATACACATCTTTGCGATCCCTGAACTTGACCGCCAGCAATTCTTCAGATGCATAAGCACAGGAGTCCCCCTTTACCATGCGCTTCCCCACTAATTGCTGTGGAAAACCAATTCTGTTTTTGCGCATGGTACCACATGCCCCAGTCCTTGCAGCATGCAAATGCCTAAACAGGGGCACACTCGAATAAAAATTATCACAGTACAGGTGGTACCCCTTGTGAAGCAGAGGCTGCATTATCTCCCACACGATCTTACTGCTGGTGGAAAGATCAGGGGGGCATCCAGGAACATTTATTGTGCGGTCCCGCCCTTCATAAATTCTGAAGGCGCTGGTATATCCTGACCCGCTTTCACACAATTTGTAGAGCTTAACGCCATATCTTGCCCTTTTTGAAGGTAGATATTGGCGAAAGCTAAGTCTGCCATGAAAGTTGAGGAGGGATTCGTCCACACTTACATTCTGCTCAGGGGTGTAGAGTTGCAGAAATAAATTATTCAGGGAATCCGTGGATTCTAGGCCCAAAAGATGGGGCAGGTGCCCATACAAGAGCCTGGACTGAAGGGACCAGGCTGTCCCGTGCTACAGCGCTACTTGGCCCTGCGCTTTCAAGTTCTGCAGTTTCAACTGCATCAGGGACAACGTCCCCTGAAGATGAACCTGAAGTGACGCTGTCATCGTCATTACCTAAAACAGGTTCCATCTCGGACGCCATCTCTGATGCGGTCTCCGACTCAGACCACAGCATGGCGTATGCCTCCTCGGCGCTAAACAACTTCCTCGCCATAACGTAACTAACACTAACACCAACTAAACAAATTGTTTTGTTTTTTTTTGTATAAAACACACAAACTAACTGCTATATATATCTACACTACCGCTAACAAAAAAATAAACCGCTATTGCTATATATATTATATATATGTGGATATATATATAATTATATACTCCCTACCTGCCTATTCTAATAGAATAAAAGATAGAAAGGTAGATATATAGAAAAAAAGATAGATTTCTATCTATCTATACAATCTATCTATCCATCTATCTATACAGAGAATGTTTTAGAGTGTAACTGTATTTTTTGTGTAACTGTAACTGTAATCTTCTGGCAGCAATTCTCCCGAGTCTCTTCTCCTCAAACTGAAACAATGTTTGAGGAGAAGAAAAGAGGCAGGAGATTTACTGCCAGAAAAGTCAAAATAAAACAAATGTGGTCGCTGTGATAGGTTTTCACAGCGACCACATGTTCAGGGACCATCAGATTGGTCCCTGATACTCTGCCCAGTGCCCAGAGCTGTTGGTAACAGCGTGGGCACAGGGCTGTGTGCACGCGATCGCGTGCACACTGTTTTCTATGCAGAAATGCATGTGATCGCTGTGATTGGTTGTCACAGCGATCACATGTTCAGGGGCCAAAAGATTGACCCCTGACATTCTGCCCAGTGCCCATGGCTGTTAGCAACAGCCAGGGCACAGAGCTGTGTGCACGCGATCGCGCGTGCACAGTCTCTGAAGTGCCGCCGTAAATAGTCTATACGGCGGACTTTAGAGACCCTGACCGCTGGCCGTATAAATACGGCCAGCGGTCGGGAACCTGTTAAGAAACAAGCAATAGCTGTAAATTTTTGGATGGAAATATCTACACTAAATACACATACATTATATTGTATTGCTGAGAATGTTGAACAAGTTTTTATTATTATTGCGTTAGATCAAAATAGAAACAAGTTTGTTATATCCTCTCATAATATCATAATATCAAGAAACAAATGTGGTTGTCACCACTGGATGTGAATTGGCTGTTGCTGTGGTAATTTTTATTTTTTTTTAATCTTATGTACCTCTGAGATTCAAAATAGCTGCTTTAATAACCCAGAGATTTATCATAAAAAAAAGTTAAAACAGTATTTTCGGTGGATTTACCCTTTTATCCAAAAAAAAAGTACAGGACAATATTCCTCAATCAGTGAGTGCAAAATCCGACCAATAATCCTAAAAACTAGAGCTAGTGGTGGAAATGCCTCTGAATTATTCCAAACAGTAGTTCCCACAGCAGAATGTCCCTAATCCAGGACCTCATTGTGCCTACACAGTGGTACTACATTGCAGATATTCCCCACTTTCATGCGCTGTAAGAAGTCAGCCACAAGTGATCCAACTGGGATGGTGTGCATACAAATATGCCCATAAAATAACAACGCCCATATCTCCTCCATGGTTCTGCACTCCTCTCTACTTGTCTTTAAAAAATGTACCTGTGATCAGTCAATCACTTAATTCATACATGTCGGATTTCACATGGATTTCTGCTCAGATTTCGCACCAGAATTCACATGAAATCAGACAACAATCAACAACACATTTATTTCAATGGCAAATTCGCATCTTAGTGCGAACATCATAGAAAAAAGATGCATGTCATTTATTGACGTAGATTCCGCACGGAAAAAAACTTCCGATTTCCACACACAGATTCACCACACGTTAGCATCATGACTTCTGTACAAGATAAAGCATTGACATCTATGTATTAAGGATTCATTTTCAAGCAGATCCCATCAAATCCTGAGGAATCTAATTGATTTATAATGGGCAGGGGTGGATTATAATGGCGGCAATCTGGGCAACCACCTGGGGCCGTTTGGCTCGGGGGCATGAAAGTTAGCTCTCATTATATGGTGTCCCTGCTCTCCCTCCTCCAGGCTCTCCTATGTGTTTTAGACATAGTAGCAGTCCTCACTGGAAACACGATCGCAGGGTAGCAAGAGCAGGGGCGGATTATAAATGTTAAAATTACAGCCAGTTCAGAGAACGGGAGTGAAGCGGGACCTCTTACCGAATTGTATCCGCGTCTTTAGGACGTAGATACAATTGCTTACTTTAGCGCTGGCGAGACAGGGAACTATCCGTTCCCTTCCTCCCATTCAGCGCTTTACTAATGACACAGTCGGCACGATGATGTCATCATGCTGGCTGCACCATTACGCTGGATGACGCCGTCTGGTCTCTGACCACTCCTGCGTCGCTGGAGGAAGGCGCGAGAACGGGGACAGGTGAGAATGTTTTGGTTTTTTTTCTGGACAGCGTTGGGGGCAATAGCTACAGGGCATTGTAACTGGCGCTATCTACAGGGGACATTATCTACATAGGGCATTGTAAATGGCACTATCTACAGGGGGCATTATCTACAGAGGGAATTGTAACTGGCACTATCTACAGGGGGCATTATGACTGGTGCGATCTACAGGGGGCATTTTTAGTGTGTGGTTGTAAAGGATCTGCCAGGCACAGCTTTGGGGTTAACTCCCAGAACTAATCAGTCAGCACCTGAGAATACATCCCTGAGACTGACTCCTGCTTCCACCATTCAGGCTGGCAGGCTTAGGAGTGGGAGAGCCTATCGTAACCTGGCCAGACTCCGCTAGCTCCCGCCCTCGGTCTATTTAAGCCTGCCCTTCCTGTCCCTCGGTGCTTGTGATTCTTTCCTTGTGGTTTCCTGGCCCAGCTAGAGCTCCTGCTATTTTTGATCCTGCTCCATACAGACCCTGGCTTACCGACTACTCTTCTGCTTTTCGTTTTGTACCTCGCACACTCCTGGCTTGACTCGGCTCGTTCACCACTCTGGTTGCTCACGGTGTTGCCGTGGGCAACGGCCCCTTTTCCTTGCTTGTGTTCCTTTGTATGTTTGTCGTGTTTGTCGTGCACTTACTGAGCGCAGGGACCGCCGCCCAGTTGTACCCCGTCGCCTAGGGCGGGTCGTTGCAAGTAGGCAGGGACAGAGTGGCGGGTAGATTAGGGCTCACTTGTCCGTCTCCCTACCCCCTGCCATTACAGTGGTGTTTTACTTTACAGTGTTTGACACAATTTAATTCATGGGCACAGTGTATAATATTATTATTTTCAGGGCGCAGTGTATAGTACTATTATATTCAGGGGCGCAGTGTATGGTAGTATTATATTCAGGGGCACAGTGTACGGTAGTATTATATTCAGGGGCACAGTGTATAGTACTATTATATTCATGGGCACAGTGTATAATACTTTTATATTCATGGGCACAGTGTATAGTACTATTATATTCAGGAGCACAGTGTATAGTACTATTATATTCAGGGAACAGTGTATAGTACTATTATATTCAGGAGCACAGTGTATAGTACTATTATATTCAGGGAACAGTGTATAGTACTATCATATTCAGGGGCACAGTGCATAGTACTATTATATTCAAGGCACAGTGTATAATACTATTATATTCAGGAGCACAGTGTATGATACTATTATATTCAGGAGCACATTGTATAGTACTATTATATTCAGGGGCACAGTGTATGATACTATTTATTAAGAAGCATAGAGTGTGGCTTCATGAGAATTTTGTCTTTGTTTATAGGTGCAGAAATGTTGGAAAAGTGAGGAGCCGAAGACATCTGAGCTGCAAACTTCAGAAATGGGCCGTGCCGGGGAGAAGTCATCATAGAGATCTGAACCGGATGGAGAAGAAAAGAGAAAAAGAACGAAAAAGAATCTGAGACGTCACCTGTGAGTCACTCAATGTAAATGTTTATTCTCCCTGTGACTGATCAGTACTGTAGTCACTGTATGATCTGCAGCGAAATGACGGATGGTAGCATATCCTAACCATTGTTCAGGCTATACTGGGAGTTTTATGTCGTACAAATTTATACAGCAGGGCTTAAACTGAATTTGCAAATGATCTCTGTACTGAACTGTATTTGTTCTGGTGCTGTATATATGTACTGAGCTCGGTTATGGTGCTGTATTTATATACTGAGCTTTGTTCTGGTGCTGTATATATGTACTGAGCTTGGTTCTTGCACTATATTTTTGTACTGAGCTTCGTTCTGGTGCTGTATATATGTACTGTATATATGTACTGAGCTTTGTTCTGGTGCTGTATTTATATACTGAGCTTGGTTCTGGGGCTGTATATATTTACCTTCTCTTAAGGTAAAAGTAGATGTTAAATCTACTTTTACTTTAAGAGAAGGTAAATATATACAGTAAAATCTAAACCCCAAAAACCATGGAGGAATCTCAGTTTTTTCCAATTCACCCATTATATGGTACTTTAAATGGTGCCAATAAAAACTACAGCTCCTCCTGCTAAAAAACAATCCTGCACACACCACTCCATTGACGTAAAAATAAAAAAGTTATAAAGCTCTTGACCACTTTAGTGTCTCAAAGTATTCTGCTTTTTCTCTTCTGTATGGCTCATTCTGCTTTTACCGCTAATTCAAAACCGTGCCAGATCTGTGTCCGCCTAAATAGAAAATCTTCAAATATATACGGTATAGCGTCTTCAAAGTTCTGTCTTCATAGTTTGGGGGGGGGGGGCCCAGACTTGAAAAAGTGCCCAGGGCCCATGGTACCCTTAATCTGCCCCTGAGCAGGAGAGTTAGATCTCTCAGCTAGAGAACATACATTACGTCTAATGCTTCTACTAACAGAACAGATACAAACAGAAACCACTTGCAACGGAAGTATTACCATTGAAATTAATAGTAAAGCAAACGGAATCTATGGTTTACGTTTGGCTTTCCGTTCGTGGGCTCCCGGTGAACACTGTCGGCGATAGTATGCACCAGGAACCGGGAGACCAGCTGTCTCCAACAGCTGACACTCCACTGTATGTCGATCAGCGGCTTATTTCCGCTGATTTCGGCAATCAACCACTTAATTGCGGTGATCGATTGCAATCGCGCATTTTAGAGGTTTCTAGCACATCACCAGACCTCACAATGAAATCGTGAGGTTTGCAGATGGCTATCATGGCGACCGGAGGCCAAGTAATGGCCTCCGTGTCTGCCATGTACGGAAGCCTATCAGGACCAGCCTCCAGATAGACTTCCTGTCAGAGTTACAGGACGTCACTGCCATTCACGATGCACACTGTCGGTGACAGTGTCTGTGACAGTGTGCATCGGGAGCCGGGTTGTTACCTAGGTAGTGTAATCTATTCTAGCAGCGATCAGAGCTGCAGGTAAAAAAAGAGTGTAAAAAGTGAAGAAAAAAGTAAAAAAAAGTTAATAAAAATGTTTTACAAAAGTGTAAAAATAAAAGATTTTTTTTTCCTATAATAAGTCTCTTATTATAGTAAAAAAATGAAAACGTTAAAAAAAAGTACACATATTTGGTATCACCGCTTTCGTACTGACCCAATCTATAAAACTGTAATATTATTTTTACCGCACGGTGCACGCCGCAAAAAAACAAACTAAAAACAATGCCAGAATCACTATTTTTTGGTCACCTCCCCTCCCAAAATATAGAATAAAAAGTGATGAAAAAGTCGCATATACCACAAAACAGTATCAATAAAAACGACAACCCGTTCCACAGAAAACAAGCCCTTACACAGCTTTTTTGAATGAAAAATAAAAAAGTTACGGCTCTCAGAATATGGTGACACAGAAAATAAATTATTTTATAAAGAAGTGATTTTAAAACTGTAAACATATGGTATCGCCGTAATCGTACCAATCCGCAGAATAAAGTACAAATATCATTTTTAGCGCATTATGAACGCCGTCGTAAGAATAAAGAATTTAAAACACCAAAATCACTGTTTTTGGTCACCAAAACTCTAAATAAAATGTAATAAAAAGTGATCAAAAAGTTGTATGTACCAAAAAATGGTACCAATAAAAACTACAGCTCGTCCTGCCAAAAATAAGCCCTCACAACGCTCAATTCATGGACAAATAAAAAAAATTATGGCGTTTGGAAGGCATGGAGTGAAAAACTAAAATGGAAAAGCAAAAAAGGATCAGTCCTGCAAAGGTTAATTAATTTCTATTAAAAAAAATAAATTATTACCACATGTGGAGTATTGTCATACTCGGGAGAGATTGCGTTACAAATTTAGGGAGACTTTTTCTCCTTTATTCCTTGTGAAAATGAAAAAATTCAACATTTTAGTGGACAAAAATGTTTATATTCATTTTCACGGCCTAAATCTACTAAATTCTGCAAAAAAGCCTGTGTGGTATAAATGCTTACTATACCCCTAGAAAAATTCCTTGAGGGGTGTAGTTTCCCAAATGGGGTCACATTTGGGGGGCTTCCCCTATTTTGGTCCCTCCAGGGTGTTGAAATCGCGACTTGGCACTAAAAACCAATCCAGCAAAATCTGCGCTCTAAAATCCAAATGGCACTCCCTCCTTTCTGAGCCCTGCTGTGTGTCCAAACATCAGTTTATTACCACATATGGGGTATTTCCGTAATCGGGAGAAGATGCTTTACAAATGTTGGGGTGCATTTTCTTCTTTATTCCTTGTAAATATTACAAGTGTCTATGTTTTTTCAGAAAAAAAGTAGATTTTCATTTTTACAGACTAACTCCAATAAATATAGCAAAATACCTGTGGGGTCAAAGTGCTAACTATATCCCCAGGTAAATTCCTTGAGTGGTCTAGTTTCCAAAATGGGGTCACTTTTGGGGAGTTTCCACTGTTTTGGCACCACAAGACCTCTTCAAACCCAACATGGTGCCTAAAATATAACCTAAAAATAAGCAGGCCCTAAAATCCTGTAGGTGCTCTTTTGCTTCTGAGGCCGTTAAGGCACTAGGGCCACATGTGGGATATTCCTAAAAACTGCAGGACCTGGGCAATAAATATTGAGTTGCGTTTCTCTGCTAAAACCTTCTGTGTTACAGAATTTTTTTTATTACAAATGAATTTCGGCAAAAAAAAAAAAAGAAATTTGTAAATTTCACCTCTACATTGCTTTATTTCCTGTCAAACTCCTAAAGGGTTACGAAACTTTCTGAATGCTGTTTTGAATACTTTGAGGGGTGCAGTTTTTTAAATGGAGTGATTTATTGGTGGATTCTAATATATAAGACCCTCAAAACCCCTTCAGAACTAAACTGGTAAAATAGCCTTTTAAAATTTTCTTGAAAATGTGAGAAATTGCTGCTAAAGTTCGAAGCCTTGTAACGTCCTAGAAAATAAAATTATGTTCAAAAACATCCTTTTATGCAAATATAAAGTACACATATGGGAAATGGTAACTAGTGACTATTTTGTGTGGTATTACTATCTGTTTTACAAGCAGATACATTTAAATTTAGAAAAATGCAATGGAATTACAACACAATTTCTTGCGTTTTTTGCTGCATAAAATGGTGCGGATTTTGCTGCGTTTTTCACAATGCTGGGAGATGGTGACATCTCTGAAAAACGCAGCAATTCAGTCCACTTTCCGCAGCAGGAATTGTCATGCTGCATTACCAAAAATACGTACTGCAGGTCAATTTTTGGTCAGAAATTTTACGCAGTGTGTGGATGGGATTTGATAAGTATCACCCACTTTGCTGCTACTCTATTTTGCTGCGTATTTAAATACGCAGCAATTCCGTTTTGTGTGGACAAGCCCAAATGCAGTAGCAACAGAGTGGTTGAGATTTGAACAAATCTCACCCACACGATGAGCGGGAAAAAGGCTCAGTAATTGACCTGCGGTCCCTTATTTTAATCCGCAGCATGTTAATTGTATTTGCGTAAATGCTTCTTATTTGTTTCGGGTTTTCCCCATTTAATTCAATAGGGAAGTAAAACTCACAACAAATAGCAGATGTTGTGTTTTTTTGCGGCGGAAATGCAGCTATTCCGCTGCAAAAAACGCAACTCAAGAAAAATTGTAATCTTATAGTTACCTAGAATTCTGTTTCTTTTTCCGGGCCGTTTAACCCCTCAGATACGGTGCTCCCTCCCTCTCTCCCCCACCGACACCCGGCGATACGATCGCCGAGTGTCTGTGTCTCCAATGGCAGCCGGGGGTCTAATAAAGGCCCCCAGGTCTGCCTGGAGTGAATGCCTGCTAGATCATGCCGCAGGCATGACCTAGCAGATGCCTGTCCGTGTTAAACGGACAGGCAGTAATACACTGCAATACAAAAGTATTGCAGTGTATTATAAATGCGATCGCAGAATAGCATATTATACTCCCCTAATGGGACTAGTAAAAAAGTGAAAAAAAAGTTTAATAAAGTTAATTAAAAAAAAATGTGAAAAAAAATTAAAAACCCAGCTTTTCCCCTCACAAAATGCTTTACTATTAAAAAAACTAAATAAAGTTAAAAAGTTACACATATTTGGTATCGCCGCGTCCGTAACGACCCCGACTATAAATCTTTTACATTATTTAACCCGCACGGTGAACGCCATCAAAAATGTAATAAAAAACTATGGAAACATTTCTGTTTTCTGTGAATCCTGACTTTAAAAAAATGTGATAAAAAGTGATCAAAAAGTCGCATCTACTCCAAAATGGTACCAATAAAAACTACAAGTCTTCCCGCAAAAAAAAAGCCCTCATACAACTGCATCGGCGAAAAAATAAAAACGTTACGGCTCTTCAAATATGGAGACACAAAAACAAATAATTTTGAAAAAAAAGCGTTTTTACTGTGTAAAAGTAGTAAAACATACAAAAACTATACAAATTTGGTATCGTTGCAATCGTAACAACCCGCTGAATAAAGTTATTGTGTTATATCACACGGTAAACGGCGTAGATTTAAGACGCGAAAAACAGTTGCGAAATTTCAGGTTTTTTTCTATTTCCCCCCAAATAAAAGTTAATAAAAGTTAATCAATAAATAATATGTCCCCCAAAATGGTGCTATTGAAAAGTACAACTTGTCCCGCAACAAGACCTTATACAGCTATGTCGACGCAAAAATAAGAACGTTATAGCTCTTGGAATGCGACGATGGAAAAACTTAAAAAAATGGCCTGGTCATTAAGGTCCAAAATAGGCTGGTCATTAAGGGGTTAACAATCATTTAAAAACTGCACCAACTTTTGGTAAAACTGCATGTGCTGCGTGTTTTACTGGACAATGGTTGTTACGATCTGATTGTTTGCAGTAAAGGTTATGTACACCTTTGAAAGGGATTTTTTTTAAATGTCAGTCAGTGTGCTTTATGCAACTTTATAATTAGTTTTTATTAAAATAACTTTTTACTTTTTGAGATAGAGCTGCTCTGTATCCCGTATACAGAGCAGCTGTATCTTACGCTAAATCCTGAACTTCTCAGGTCTGTGGGACTGATGGGTTCAGTGTCAGTGGGTCCTGTGTGCCTCTGACATGCTAGATCCACCTGTAATACATTACTAACTTAGATGTAATAGATTACAGGTGGATACAGTCGACTACTCTATTGATACCGCCAATAAAACGGAAACCTTGTGAAACGGAGACAAACAGAAACCATTAGCAACGGAAGCGTTACCATTGAAATGGTAACGGAAAGCTATGGTTTCCGTTTGATTTGCGTTCGTGGGTTCCCCTGATGGAAAGGTCTGACGGAACCCATGAACGGAACCACGACGCAGGTGAGAACGAAGCCTAATTATTACTGTATGATCTTTACAGATGGTGGAGGGTACTATTTTTTGGGGGTATAAGCAACTCCCAGTATATGATTACTATCATTCAGGTCATACTGGAAGCTGCTAACCTGACCTTGCAAATTATCTCTGTACTGAAATTTATTTGTACTGAGCTTTGTTCTGATGTTGTATTTATGTACTGACGTTGGTTCTGGTGTTGTATATATATATATATATATATATACATACAGGGTGAGCCATTTATATGGATACACCTAAATAAAATGGGAATGGTTGGTGATATTAACTTCCTGTTTGTGGCACATTAGTATATGGGAGGGGGGAAACTTTTCAAGCTGGGTGTTGACCATGGTGGCCATTTTGAAGTCGGCCATTTTGTAACCAACTTTAGTTTTTTCAATGGGAAGAGGGTCATGTGACACATCAAACTTATCGAGAATTTCACAATAAAAACAATGGTGTGCTTGGTTTTAACGTTACTTTATTCTTTCATGAGTTATTTACAAGCTTCTCTTTGTTTACAGTGGGAAACTGATGCTAGAACGTGTCCCATAGCTTTTTGGGATCTGTTCTGGTACATGGGACATAAGTTGTGACGGCGTACGCCGTATACTATCTTAACTCACTGTAGTCGGTTGAACACCGGAAGGTGGATACAGCCTCACCCAGTGTGGGAATCCTTGGCTAGAGCATTGCTGACGCTCTAGCCAGGGAGGAGTGAAATTTTGTGCCACCGATGCCCCCTGTAGATAGCGATACCCCCTGTATATAGCGCTACCCCCCCTGTAGATAGCGGCACTGTAGCTCCCTCTAGGAGCGGAATCCCTTGTTGACGATTCGGCTCCTAGAGGTAACCCCTGACGTCACTGTCCATATATGGACAGTGATGTCAGAGGCTACTCCTGGAGAGAATCCCCGGCCAGAATGTTGCCGACGCTCTGGCCATGGATTCCGCTCCTAGAGGGAGCCCCTAACGTCCTTGTCCATATATGGACATTGACATCAGAGGCTCCTCCAGGAGGGTCGGTGGGTTGAACTACAGGGGGGGCATGGGTAGCGCTATCCGCAGGGGGTGTGGGTGGCTTTATCTACAGGGGGCTGTGTGGTGCTATCAAAAGAGGACACTGTGGCATTATCTACAGAGGGCACTGTGGCATTATCTACAGGGGGTGTGTTGCACTATATACAGAGGGCACTGGCATTATCTACATGGGGTGTGTTGCACTATATACAGAGAGCATTGTAGCACTATGTAGAAAGGGCACTGAGGCATTATCTATAGAGGGCATTGTGGCATTATCTACACATGAAATTCATCAGTTTTAAAAACGGACAGTGAAAAACTGATGCAAAATGGGTCACAATCGGCCGTCAAAAACGAAACACAGACACAGAATGGATACAAAACAGATGCAAAACGGTCGTCAAAAACGGACTGAGACGGATAGTTTTAATGGCCGTCACCCGGACTTTGTCATGTGAATAGAAACAATAGCAATCCTAGCATAGTGTGGGGTGGGTATGAGATGTGGAGTGAGATTCGGTAGCTGTAAAGGCACCAAAAACTAGCTACTCCCTGAAGTTAGGGCTAGTGTTTGGCGTTTTTGCAGGTTTACAAGGCTGCTTTGAAGATCTGATCTGAGGTGAGGTGAGTGGACAGCAGCTGCCTTCAGTGCTCTCCCTCTCAGCGCCGGCCTCGTGTGATAAAAATATCTGGACATGAACTAAATTTTATCCAATGACTAGAATGTTGTCAAACAGATTTCTTTTTTCGTTGAGCATGTTGTGCTTCTAGTTAGTACTACTTATTTACTTTTACGGCATGTTCACATGGCCTATTTTCGGCTGTTTTTCGGGCCATAAACCCCTGAAAAACGGCCGGAAAATCTAAATTAGAACGCCTACAAACATCTGCCCATTGATTTAAATGGGAAAAACGGGGTTCTGTTGGGCTGTTTTTTTTACGCGCCCGTTTTGAAAAACGGCGGTGTAAAAAAATCGGCCGCGAAAAAGAAGTGCAGGTCACTTCTTGGGCCGTTTTTGGAGCCGTTTTTCATTGACTCTATGAAAAACAGCTCCAAAAACGTATGTAAAAAACGCAGCGAAAATCTCGAGTGGCTTAAAAAAACGTCTGAAAATCAGGAGCTGTTTACCCTTGAAAATAGCTCCGTAATTTCAGACATTTTTCAGTTTGTGTGCGAACATACCCTTATGCTAAAGCAATTTTGTATGGTGATCGGTATTGTATTTACTTCTCAAATGCCAATAGCCACAAAATGCCTAGCATTCCATCGACCCCTCCCATTAATAAAGCCCCGCCTAAATCAACACTATTAAACAAATATACACAATGTTAATCTGAAAAAAATTTCATTGAAAAGGCACTGCATAAAGTCAATAGTTGTATGACAGCACATGGCCAGACACAGTGCCATGAGGTATTTTTCCATCAGTGCTTACAGCATATTAGTAATGAATGGAGGGTCACTCATAGAAATATACCTTTTTGCCTAATGGGAAATTTGCCCCGATTGTCATTGTTTATTAATACAGCCAAGAAGACTGATGACATTATTTTGCCATTATTAAACATATTAGCACCCATGGAAGTAAATTCTCTATCATCCAGTCCAGGGGCGGACATAGACAGCAGAGGGCCCCCATGCCAAAAATGTAGGCCGTTGCCCCATTGTACCCCTGAGGACGCCATCATGGCAAAACATGTCGGGTGGGGGCTTTTTTGAAAGTTTTTAACATACCATCAACTCAGAATTCATTCATCACTCTGGTATAGACAGTATATTAATTCTAAAACTGTTAGCAGAGACTGACCATTACATCTATGTGAGTGATAACGTTTCTGGGCTCATGGGTTGTTTTCAGAATATAGGCTCCGTGCCTTTAATAAAGGTTATTTTCATTATTAAGAATTATGTGAATGGAACAATTCAATACCTTCTGTTAGTAGTGTGGAAAATAGGGTTAGTTGCCTAATAGGCAAATTGTGCTTTGTCATAAAATTTGCCTGCCACATACAAGGGCAAATATTTTTGTTTTTATTTTTTGTTTGTTGTTTTAGAAAAAATTTATACAGGCAGGCCCCTTACTCGCCAATAGCTCATCAAAACACAACCCGCCCTTACGTTTAACATTCCACCAATAATTGCGAGTCATTTTCATTAGCTTGGTCCCTAACATGCAATCTAATAGACAGTATGAAGCTGATTCTAAGGTGGCAGTGGGCCCATCTACCTACTGGGCCCCTGTGCAGCTGCACAGGTTACATCAACGATATGTCCGCCCCTGATCCAGTCACCCGGATAACTCTCCCCCCCCCCACACCTATGTCAGGACTTCTTAACAGACAGTCCTTTCTCCATTGCTCTCATTGTAAAAAAATATACATGACTGAATATATGCCTATAGAATGGCAAAAAGCATCTCGTTTTATTGACAAAATGTTACTTTACTAGACAGACTTTTCCAGATTGACCAGAGATTTCACTTTACTGTAGTCTATAAAATTACTATTTTTTTTAACAAAATGAAAATCAAGAAATGATGGGAAGTTTAGTTTAATAGTAAAATCAGTAAGAGAGAAGTTGGCCAATTACCTTTCTATATGGGGTTTTAAAAGAAACTAGTACATCTGGCATCTAAGGCATGGTATTTTTAACATACATGGGTAGCAGTTGTAACATACACTTGAATAGTAATTTTAGATATTTACAAATTATAGCAAAGATATAAGTGAACAGTTGCCCTCATTTCCTGGGAACAGAATTGGAAGTCATTGTAGGAGTACACTTTTTCCTAGTTTGGTGACCTCCACATCATAATGAAGCTGAAGGTCGGTTTTTGTGGTCACCCTGTGCTCAAACGGCATTGTTGGGAAAGAGAAATTATAAAAAACATAAACGAGTTGTAGAAGTTACAGTACCTATAAGATTCTCAACTTCAAAAGCCTTTTATAAGCTTCATACATTTACTGAAAGGAAAAACATGCCGCTTTGGGTGATAAAAGGGGCTGTTCAATTTAGACAAACCCATGATGGTTGTAAAAGCCATGAGGAAAGCGTCCTGACGAATCCTCATTTGAACCGTTACATGGTGCCCATTGAAATTAATAGGCTGTCTGTGTAATGCACAGAAAATTCAACTCATCATGAGAAAGAGCCTCCACTGGTTTATAGAGGGTCCTGAGAAGGGGACTCCCCTCTATTAAATCCATATACATTAATAGGGCATATGAATAGTGGTTGCCTAAAGCAAAAAACCCCTTTAATGTATCATATTAAATAAAATAAAACAAATTACCTTTGTCTAACACTTACACCCCATAACCATTTATACATTTACATCTCTTATTATATCATAATGATAGACATTCAATGAAACCCTATACAGTACAACCATAAACAGTCAATGATGTTTATTTTGTGTTGTTGAATTGTAGGAACTATCAAAATCCTAAGTGATATCCAATAATTATAGTATGTTAATCAGATATGTGTGCAAACCTGAAAATATTTACACGTGTAGCAGCAAAATAGAGATTGGAGTGGAACATAGAGTAAACATGAAAAAATTGTTTCCTTACCTGAATGTTTCCAACTTAAACCCATATTATACATAAATAACCTTTTCCAATTGTTAATACTTACAAATTCAAGTATCATGAGGAAATCTGGAAAAGTAGTGAAGATTCTAGGTCCTGATGGTAGTGGAGAAGTATCACCATACACAGGTTCTGCATTGCTTGATGCCATTGTGTAAAGTCTGGTGACAATTCGGCTGTGTAATACTGTAGTAGTGGCAGCCTCTGCAATACTGAACTGAAACTACAAGCTAAAAGCTACTTATTCACTCACTACCTCACCTTGGAGGAATGGTAAAGCAGCACCGCCACACCCTAAACAATTAAGTTCTCACCTGTCAAAGGTTTTGCTTGCCAGTTAGACCGTTTTTTCTCCTGTCTTTATACCTGAGTATCTGAATATGCAGGATGACAGGTGTATCTTAGTTTTTTACGATACAAAATCTATCCCATTTTGGAAGGATGATATATATGCATACACTATATGGACAAAAGTATTGGGACACACATCTTAATCATTATGTTCAGGTGTTTTATTCAGTCTTATTGCCACATGTGTATAAAATCAAGCACCTAGCCATGCAGTCTGCCTTTACAAACATTTGTGAAAGAATGGACGCTCTAAAAATCACTGATGCAGCCCTCCCCTTGTAGATAGTGCCACACAGCCCCCTTGTAGATAGTGCCACACACACTCCCATTTGTAGATAGTGCCTGTCACGGTCTGTGGGTATGTGAACCCACTAGTCCGCACCGCCATAGCAGGGAGGCAGCTGGCCAGGCAACAGAGCACCCAAACAATACAAAGGTCCGCGCTAGGGTACCTGAATAGTCCAGACAGTGGCCGAGGCTTTAGCACAGATGCAGGTGAATGCAGCAGGTTACGCGAGACGTGGCGGATGACAGCAGGTGCAGTAGGTTGTGCCAGACGTGGCGGATAACAATGGACATGGCAGATGACACTGGACGTGTCAGACGACAGTAGGTGCAATAGGACAATACTCCAACACTAACAGGCTGAGGAACAAGGACACAGCACGGGATACAGGATACAGGTAACAGGGCATGGGTAACAACAGGAACAGGATAACACTAAGGGACTATTTGCAAGACTGACATGGGAATACTAACCACACTCAGGCAAGGATCAGAAGGGCAGGGCCCTTTTTATCGTCCAGGGTAATCTGGGAGCAATTAGTCAAATCTAAAACATGTGCGTGTTCTGGCCCATTAAGGCCGGGAATGAGCTCGAGCGCGCACCCTAGTGGTCACTGCAGGACAGGACGGCAGCATGTGCTGGCATCACTGGGGAGGAAAACGTCTGCAGGATGATCGGAGTCTGCGGTCTGCGACCGTGGACGTTGCAGTGCCACACAGCCCTGCCTTGTAGATAGTGCCACACAGCCCTCTCCCTTGTAGATAGTGCCACATAGCCTCCCCTTTGTAGATATTGCCACCCAGCCCCCCTTGTAGATAGTGCTACCCAGCCCCCGTTGTAGAAAGTGCCACACAGCCCCCCTTGTACATAGTGCCATACAGCCCTCCCCTTGTAGATAGTGTCACACAGCAATCCCCCCCCATTTAAGGGCTCCTTAGGTAGTGCAGGAGCTTAAGTTTGACACGTTGTGCAAGTTGCTACAATTTGCTCAATATCGTTATTCATAGATGGCCAAAACAGGGATTTATTGGCCCTTCTTTTGATTTTTTGAATCCCAAGATGTCCTCAGGATGCAGATACAATTGAATACTATGGCAGAACAGAAAACTATCTGCTCCCTGCTCTGCCATTCACTCCTCCTGAAGTAAAATCCTTGGCCAAAGCGTTGCTGTCGCCCTTGCCAGGGATTCCGCTGCAGGAGGTGCCACTGACGTCACTCCCCTTATATGGACAGTGAAGTCAGGGCTCTCTGAGCGGAATTCCGGGCCAGGACGTCAGCAACGATTTGGCCGGGGATTCCAGTGCTCCTGGAGTAGACCATGACTTCACTGTCCATATAAAGGCAGTGACGTCAGGGGCACCACCTGTAGCAGAATCACCGGCCAGAGCATTGCCGATGCCTGGACGTGGATTCCGCACATAGAGGGAGCAACTGAAGATGTTACTGTCCATATATGGACAATGAAGACAGGGGCTACTCCTGGAGCACTGGAATCACCGGCCAGAGTATTGCCGATGCCTGGCTGGATATTCCTGCTCATAGAGTGAGCCACAATGGCTCTATCTACAGGGACAGGGAGGGGGGGGGGGAGTATGTGGCACTATATACAGGGGGAGTATGTGCCACTATATAAAGGCGGAGTATGTGGCACTATATAGAGGGGGAGTATGTGGCACTATCTACAAGGATGTGTGTGGCACTATCTACAGCGGGACTGTGTGTGGCATCATCTACAGGGGGTTTGTGTGACATCATCTAAAGGGTGTGTGGCATCATCTACATGGGGTGTGACATCATCTACAGGTGGTCTGTGTGGCATTATCTACAGGGGGCTTGTGCACATGCGTATCCAGCACTCCATCCATTTCTATGAAGATCCCGGACACACAAGCAGGAGACAGACCCCAGAAATCCCATGCTTCTTATGGACCACTTCAGGGGACTTTCGGTTCCCCATTCTCCTTATCAGTGGGGGTCCTCCTGTGGATAGGGTATACATGTCGTTTGTGGGACAAACCCTTTAACTAGACTAAAGGCCATTTTTTTTGGGGGGGGGGGAATTGGGGCTGTATGGCGCTATCTACAGGAGGGGGCTGTATGGTGCTATCTACAGGAGTGGGGGCTGTATGGCGCTATATACAGGCGGGAGGCTGTATGGCGCTATCCACAGGAGGGGGGCTTTATGGTGCTATCTAAAGCGGGGCTGTATGTGGCATCACCTACAGGAGTTGTGTGGCATCATCTACAGGGGGGATGTGTGGCATCATCTACAGGGGGCTTTTGCGAATGCGTGGCCGGTGCTACATTCATTTCTATGGGGTTCCCGGACCAACACAAGCCGGACACAGACCCCGGAAGTCCCATGCTTCTCATATAGCACTTCGGGGGACTTTCGGTTTCCCGTTCCCCTTATCCCTGGGGGTGCTCCTGTGGATAAGGGATATATGTGTTACATAGTTACATAGTTAGTACGGCTGAAAAAAAGACTCATGTCCATAAAATTCAACCAAGGGACGGGAAAAGGGAAGGTAAACATTTCTACACATAGGAGCTAAAAAATTTTGTTCTAGGAAATTATCTAAGCCTTTTTTAAAGCCATCTACTGTCCCTGCTGTGACCAGCTCCTGCGGTAGACTATTCCATAGATTCACAGTTCTCACAGTAAAGAAGGCTTGTTGCCTCTGTAAGTAGAACCTTTTTTTCTCCAGACGGAGGGAGTGCCCCCTTGTTTTTTGAGGGGGTTTTACATGGAACAGGATTTCACCATATTTTTTGTATGTGCCATTAATATATTTATATAAATTAATCATGTCCCCCCTTAGTCGTCTTTTTTCAAGGCTAAATAGGTTTAATTCTTTTAATCTTTCCTCAACTTAGATTCTCCATGCCCCTTATTAGCTTCATTGCTCTTCTTTGTATTTTTTCCCAACTCCAGGGCATCCTTTCTATGAACTGGAGCCCAGAACTGAACTGCATATTCTAGATGAGGCCTTACTAATGCTTTGTAAAGTGGCAATATTACATCCATGTCCCGCGAGTCCATGCCTCTTTTAATACACGACAATATCCTGCTGGCCTTTGAAGCAGCTGATTGACACTGCATGCTGTTATTTAGTTTATGATTTACAAGTACACCAAGATCCTTCTCAACAAGTGACTCCCCCAGTGTAGCTCCCCCTAGGACATATGATGCCTGCAGGTTGTTGGTACCCAGATGCATAACTTTACCTTTATCTACATTAAACTTAATTTGCCAACAGGATGCCCAAACACTTAGTTTGTTTAAATTCGCTTGCAATTCATGAACATCTTCCATAGACCGAACTATACTACATAGCTTGTGTTCCCACGCCCTATTTACGGACGTAATTCAGGCGTTTTACGCCTCAAATTATGGTCGACAAAACGGCTCCAAACCGTCTGCAAACATCTGCCCATTGAATTCAATTTGTCTTACGGTGTTCTGTGCAAAGACGCCCGCCTCAAAGAAGTGCATGTCACTTCTTGGGACGTAATTGGAGCCATTTTTCATTGACTCCAATGAAAACCAGCTCCAATTACGTCCATAAAAGACGCAGCGAAAAACGCATGCATTTGTCAAAACGTCTGAAATTCAGGAGCTGTTTTCGCCTGAAAACAGCTCCGTAATTTCAGACGTAATTGGCGTTGCCCTGTGAACATACCCTAATAAATAAGTTGAATAATAGTGGTCCCAGCACTGAACCCTGGGGTACACCACATATAACCGGGGACCATTCAGAGTAGGAATCATTGACCACAACTCTGGATACGGCCCTTGAGCCAATTCTCAATGCAATTACAAACTATATTTTCTAAACCTATAGTCCTTAATTTACCCATTAGACGTCTATGAGGGACAGTGTCAAATGCCTTTGCAAAGTCCAAAAACACTATATCCACAGCGGCCCCTCTGTCTAGGCTTCTGCTCACCTCTTCATAAAAACAGATCAGGTTAGTTTGACAACTTCTGTCCTTAGTAAAACCGTGCTGGCTGTCACTTATAATACTATTTTTGTCACATAATCCTGTATATAGTCCCTCAATAGCCCCTCAAACATTTTCCCCACGATGGATGTTAAGCTTACTGGTCTATAATTACCCGGGGAAGACCTAGAGCCCTTTTTGAAAATAGGCACCACATTTGCCCTGTGCCAGTCCCTTGGTACTATACCAGTCACTAGAGAATCTCTGAATATTATGAAAAGGGGGACAGAAATAACAGAACTAAGCTCTTTAAGTATACTAGGGTGTAACCCATCTGGTCCTGGGGCCTTGTGTACATTTATTTTATTTTATTTAGCTTGGATCATATCTACATTCATCTAATTCAGTATATCAATGATATATTAACAGCACTCGCACCAGAAACATCAGCTGCTCTTTCTTCTGTTGTATATACAGAGCTAAAGAACCCATTTAGTAACTCTGCCTTCTCTTGATCCCCTGTGACCAACTCCCGATTACCACTATCTAGGAGTCCTACATGTTCAGACCTTGTCTTTTTTGCAATTATATACTTAAAGAATTTTTGGGGATTTGTTTTACTATCCTTGGCCACCTGCATTTCATTTTGTATTTTTGATAATTTTATTACACTTTTACAGATTTTATTACGCTCTTTAAAATTTAAAATAGCTACAGATGTACCCTCAGATTTGTATTTTTTAAATGCCCTTTTTTTGTTATGTATTGCACTTTTTACAGAAGGTGTAAGCCATGTGGGGTTTCATTTTAGTCGTTTATACTTGTTACCTATAGGAATACATTTTGCACTATAATTAACCAAAGTAGATTTGAAAATCTCCCATTTATCATTTGTCCCATTATTTAACATTAGTTCTTCCCAGTCTATATCTTGAATTGCAGCCCTCATCCTGGGGAAATTTGCTTTCTTAAAATTAAGCCTTTTTGCTTTTTACAGTATATGTAAAATGTAACTATATGGTGATCACTGTTACCGAGGTTTTCATGAACATTGACATTCCCAACAAGCTCTGCATTATTAGAAATGACCAGATCCAACAGAGCTTCACCTCTAGTCGAGTCTTCCACAAACTGGCCCATAAAAATTTCCTGCAACAGGTTGAGGAAATGTCTCCCCTTTGCAGTTGAAGCCGAAACATGACACCAATTAATATCCCGGTAATTAAAATCTCCCATTATTACTACAGTACCCGCCTGTGCAGCCTGCTCCATCTGTTTATATAACTGAACTTCCATCTCCTCAGTTATATTGGGGGTCTATAGATTACACCAAAAGTAATTTTTTCAGTGTTTACCTCATTTCTAGTTCCACCCACAAGGTTTCAACCTGCTCACAATCTTCACCCACTATTCTCTCTTCACACTCGCCTTCATATCACTTCTCACATACAGACATACACCACCGCCTTTCCTATTTGTCCTGTCTTTCCGAAAAAGTGTAAAACCCTATAGATTTACAGGCTAGTCGTGCGAAGAGCCTAGCCATGTTTCAGCAACACCAACTATATCTATATTTTCTTCCAGTATCAAGGCCTCCAGCTCCCCCATTTTGCTTGCTAGACTTCTGCCATTTGTGAACATACACTTTAACTTGTCTTTCAGTTTTTCGCTTTTATTATCAGAAATGTGATTATTTTACATTATTTGGAAATTTTTATTTTCACTGCTGTTTTGTAACAAAAAGATCTCCTTATCCTGTTGTCTAGTCCTCTCCCCACAGTCTGTTTCTCCCCCCACCAATATAGTCTGAACCCCTCCCTAACCTGACTACCCCTTTATTTTCTACATTGACCTCCCTCCTCAGCCCTAGTTTAAATACTCCGCCACCCCAGCTAGAAATCTCTCCCCCAGCACAGCGGACGCCCTTCCATTTAGGTGCAAATCATCTGCAGAATACAGTTTGTACCCCAATGAAAAGTCAGCCCAGTGCTCTAGGAGCCCAAAGCCTTCTCCTCTACACCAAGACTTAAGCCATGCATTTAACTCCCTGAGCTCCCGCTGTCTTTCCTGTGATGCGCATGGCACAGGCAGTATTCCTGAGAATACAACCTTGGACCGTGTTTTGTGGGAAAACCCCTTTAACTAGACTACAGGCCGTTTTTGGGGGGGTTCGGACTGTATGGCGCTATCTACAGGAGGGGGCTGTATGGCGCTATCTACAGTATGGAGGGCTGTATGGTGCTATCTACAGGAGGGGGCTCAATGGCGCTATCTACAGGTGCAGGGGCTGTATGGAGCTATCTACAGTAGGGGGGCTGTATGGCACTATCTACAGGAGGGGGGCTGTATGGCGCTATCTACAGGAGGGGGCTGTGTGGTGCTATCTACAAGAGGAGGGCTGTATGGTGCTATCTACAGGAGGGGGCTGCATGGCGCTATCTACAGGAGGCGGATGTATGACCCTATCTACAGGGGGCTGTATGGCACTATCTACAAGGGGCGCTGTATGGCGTTATCTACAAGGTGGGGGTCTGTATGGCACTAGCTACAAGGGGCGCTGTATGGCGTTATCTACAAGGTGGGGGTCTGTATGGCACTAGCTACAAGGGGGTGGTGGGTGTGCTATCTACAAGTGGATGTGACACTATCTACTGAGGGCTGTATAGCACAATCTACAGGGAGTCTGTATGGCACTATCTACAGGGGGCACTATCTATAATGGGGCGCTGTGTAGCACAATCTACAGGGGGTCTGTATGGCACTATTTACAGGGGGCACTATCTGCAAGGGGGAACTGTATGTGGCACTCAGGGGAGGGGGAGTCCAGTCAAAAGTTTGCTATGAGGCCCAGTTTTTCCTAGTTACACCCCTGGCTACTGGCTTCTATTCTCTGCCATGCTGTTATAATAGAACTGCACCTATATTTTTAAAGGTCGATGTATGTCGAAGTAATGAAGTGTTGTATTCTAGAGAACGTCTTTCAGCAAGTTGAACTCATGTTCTTGGTTCTCTTTCCATTCCCATTCAACATTTTTTAGTAACAGGTTCCTCATGTACAATCTTAGGGCCTGTTCACATCATTATTCGCTTTCCGTTCCGGAGTTCCGTCTGAGGTTTCCGTTGGGTGAACCCCGCAACTGAAAGTGAAGCTGAAACCACAGCTTCCGTTTCAGTCACCATTGATAGCAATGGTGATGGAAACATCGCTAATGGTTTCCGTTCGTCACCATTCCGGCAGGTTTCCGGTTTTCCAATGGAATCAATAGCGCAGTCGACTCCGCTATTGATTCCAGTGTTAAAACGGAAACCTGCCGGAATGGTGACAAACGGAAACCATTAGCAATGTTTCCGTTACCATTGCTATCAATGGTGACTGAAACGGAAGCTGTGTTTTCAGTTTCACTTTTCGTTGCGTGGTTCACCCGACGGAAACCTCCGACGGAACCCCGGAACGGAAAGCCAATGCTGATGTGAACAGGCCCTTATCTGCTACATTTGGAATGTACTTACTCAAATAATTTAACATACCCATAAATCTCGACTGCGCTATTGATTCCGTCAAAACAACGGAACCCTGTCACAACGGTTACAAACGGATACCTTTAGTAACGTTTCCTTCACCATTGAGGAAACAATTGTGAGGGAAACGGAAGCTAAGGTTTCAGTTTGCCTTTCCGTTGAGGTGTTAACCCGACGGAAACCTCAGACGGCACCCCTCAACGGAAGGGTAACGCTGATGTGAACAGGCCCTTAAACTGACACTTATTTTTATTCACTTTTAGGCCATTTTCTATTTTTAATCTGTAAGACTTGTTTTAATCTTTTGTCATGTTCTGTTTCTGTGGCACCCCAAATCAAGATATCATCTATTTAGACTAAAAGTTGTTGCATTGTTTTATGAAAAACCTCAGGATCAGAACATAATCCAAAAGGAAGATGCTTAAACTGGTGTCTTCCAAATGGGGTATTAAAGGCACATAGCTTTTTGCTTTTCTTCGTGATAGGAATTTGTCAAAATACATTTGACGCATGTAGGATTGTAAACATTTTTGCATTTGCCATTTCACCTAGGAATATGAAAATGTTCTCTCCTTATATTTTCATTTAATTCCTTGGGATCCAGGCACAATCTAAGAGAACCATCCTTCTTCTAAACAATAACTAAGGAATGTAGCCAAGCTGAGGGTTCACAGATGGGTTTAATGACATCAAATTCTTTCTGACGCTGTACATGCCTTTTAGCTTGTATAACTGGTTTTGCATCTTCTTGCAAAGACATATCATAAGTGATTGGTAACTTTCCCAGTCCAGTGAATACTTCTTTAAATTCATTCAATAGCACAACAATATTAGATAATTGTGAATCCTCTACTATAAATAATTTATTTATCAGGAACTTTTCACATGTCTAGGCACCTAAGAGAGGAATACAATTTCCTTACACCACTGCTAATTCATGTTGGCTCGACTTCCCCTTACATTTCACCACAGATGGGATTTCAGACTCATTGTATGACTTTAGCACAGATGTTTTATTTTTAAGTTTTGTTTTAACCCTCAGATTTCTACATAAATTCTCTGTGATAACATTTGTTTCTGCTCCAATATCTGCTTTATATGTAACAAGGGTCCCATTAGTGCAGAGGCGTAGCTAGGTTCTGCAGCACCCGGGGCAAAGATTCAGTTTGGCGCCCCCCCCCAACCTCTTTCCCGACATCTCCTTCCCCCTCGCCGTGTTTGTTTTCTCTACCAATCGACGTGTCATTTCTTTTTATGTAACGCGAGCATAAAAACATTTGTACATTTTACAAGCAATATGGTTCTATACACAGCACCAGAACCAAGCTCAGTACATATATACAGCACCAGCACAAATACAGCTCAATTTAGTGCAACCCCTGCCGTATAGGTGTGTACGGCGTAAAACTACAGCTCCCAGCATGGCCCGAACAATGGTAAGGATATGCTGGGAGATGCTGTTTCACAAAAAATAAATCATATCATAATCACACCACCACTCATCTCACTGCAGATCACGCAGTGACTACATTACTGATTAGAGGCAGAATAAACATTTACATTAAGTGACTCACCGGTGACGTCTCAGATTCTAGTTATTTTTCTCCATCCGATCCAGACCTCTATGATGAATTCTCCCGGTCACAGCCCATTTCTGCAGTTTGCCGCTCACATGTCTTCAGCTTCTCACTTTACCAACATTTCTGCACCTATAAATATAAAGTTCTCATTATACCACACACTACGCCCCTAAATATAATAGCACCATACACTGCACCTCTAATTATAATAGCACCATACACTGTGTCCCACACACACCGTGCCCCCTGTAGATAGTGCCTGCCATAGAGCCCCCTGTAGATAGTGTCCCCCATAGAGCCCCCTGTAGATAGTGCCCCCATATAGCCCACCCCTGTATATAGGATCCCACAAATAACTCCCCCTATAGTGCTCTACAGATAGCCAACCCCTGTATATAGCCCCCTGTAGATATAGCCCAGCCCTGTATATAGTGCTCCACGTATAGCCCAACCCTGTATATAGCCCCCTGTATATAGTGCTCTACAGATAGCCCACCCCTGTATATAGCCCCCCTGTAGATATAGCCCACCCCTGTTTATAGTGCTCCACATATAGTCCACCCCTGTATATAGTGTTTCACAGATAGCCCACCCCATTATATAGCCCACTTGTACATATAGTCCACCCCTGTATATAGTGCTCCACTAGATAGTCCACCCCTGTATATAGTGCTCCACAGATGGCCCACCCCTGTATATACTATATACAGAGGTGGGCTATCTGTGGAGCACTATATACAGGGGTGGGCTATATGTACAAGGGGGCTATATACAGGGGTGGGCTTTCTGTGGTGCACTATAGGGGGAGCTATTTGTAGGATACTATATACAGGGTTGGGCTATATCTACAGGGGGACTATATACAGGGATGGGCTATATCTACAGGGGGACTATATCTACAGGGGCACTATATCTTCAGGGGGACTATATCTTCAGGGGGACTATATCTTCAGGGGGACTATATCTATTGGGGGACTATATCTATTGAGGGACCATATCTACTGGGGGACCATATCTACAGGGGGACCATATCTACAGGGGGACTATATCTACAGGGGGCTATATCTACAGGGGTGGGCTATATCTACAGGTGGGCTATATCTACAGGGGTGGGCTATATCTACGGGGGGCTATATCTACAGGGCTGGGCTATATACAGGGGTGGGCTATATACAGGGGGGGCTATATACAGGGGGGGCTTTATACAGGCGGGGCTATATACAGGGGGGCTATATACAGGGGGGGCTATATACAGGGGGACTATATCTACAGGGGGACTATATCTACAGGGGTGGGCTATATCTACAGGGGTGGGCTATATCTACAGGGGTGGGCTATATCTACAGGGGGGCTATATACAGGGGTGGGCTCTATCTACAGGGGGCTATATACTATAGCTATAGCCCACCCCTGTATATGGTGCTCCATAGATAGCCCACCCCAGTATATAGCCCCCCTGTAGATAGACACCCCCCCGTAGATAAAGCCCCTCGCGTGTAGACAAAGTCCCCCCCATAGATAAAGTCCCCCCCATAGATAAAGTCCCCCCGTAGATAAAGTCCCCCTTGTAGATACAGCCACACACTTTTATTACAATAAAAAAATAACAAATAAAAAAAAATATTCAAACTCACCTTATTCCCGCTCCCACGCCGTCCGGCAGCCATGGAGACCTGGTCTCTTCTGCGCAGGTCTCCAGGGGGTTGAACGCAGCATCTGTGAAAGGCGCTGATTGGCTGGGCAGGATGACTTTCCCAGTCAGTCAGTCAGCGCCTTTCATCGACGGAAGCTTCACTGGTACAAAAGGTACCAGTTGCTTCATTCGTGGAAAGGCGCTGAAAGGCCGGGCGCGGAACGTGCCCAGTCATTCATTGCTTCTAATTGTACCTGTGTCCTTGCGACACAGGTACAATTATAGTGCAGGAGGAGGTGGCGCTGGCGCGCCCCTCTAAGCTGCGCCCGGGGCACATGCCCCGCCTGACCCCCCCCTAGCTACGCCCCTGCATTAGTGTCATGGTTAATATTCCAGCTTTTTACACGTGTATTTGTATTGCTGACAGTACTCCCGTAGATCTCCTCCTAACTCTCCTCACTGCTGTAATCTATAACTGCATTACATTTCTTATTATTATAACACTGGCAAAATTATTATACTTTCCGCAATCACAATGGGAGAGAAGAAAACATGGACCGCACATCCACTATGCAATACTTCATCTATTGCGGTTCGTCAAAATTAAAAAATGTATGAACATGAGGTTCTTCGCTTACATTTTGATCAAACTGTAAGAGCCCACTTGCCACTTCACAGCGACCTCTTTAAAGTGCAGTATCAAATGGCTATCAGTGCCACTGCAACACAAAACTTACAGAGGCAGCAGCCCAGGAGACCAACAGCACCCACGCTGCCAGTCTAAGCCCCCTTGGTTCTGGGCCACGTCCCCCCACAGACACAGCACTACAGCAACACTGACCACCACACAACACCACAAAAAAGTGAACAGTTGGAAAAAAGCTCACATTTCCTTGTAGTTCCTGTGGCATCTGGACATGGCTCAGAGCCAAGGAGGCTTGGCATGGCCTGACAGCATGGGTGCTTTTCTAGTACGGCAGCTTGGCCACTATTCCTACGCTGGAGCCATCTGCTTCTGGCATGGATGTACAGTGCTCTGAGGCAGCCGGATAAGCTGATCGGTGCGGGGTCCGGGTGTCGGACCCCCACCGATCATATACTGACGACCTATCCGGTGGATAGATCATCAGTTGCCTGGTAGTGGACAACCCCTTTAACTAGCGGTGTTGGGTGTATACTGTCTGTAGTAGTCATTAGTGAGATGGCTGTATGCATTAGCTGTGATGAACCTGCTGTATTCATAGTATCTTTTCCTGGGTCTGTCATGATTCAGGCTATGTCCGTCTTCTACTCCTGGTTGCATGTGTTGTTGTGCCCTTAGTAATGATGTTACAAGGTTTCTTGGTATAATTATTTATTTAAGTATTTTACATACATTCAGTATTGCCTCTAGTGACTCAACTGTGGTGAGACTAACTGTCAGTTATCCTATGCGCCTGCCAAGCTCCTAGTTGTAAACTTTATTAACATAAAAGATTATCAACAACAGGGGGTTTGCATATGTTTCTGATATTTTTAGATCCTTGCCATGCCCCTGATCCATACTCTTACAGGCTTTAGGCACTTCCTCATCTTATACTGTGGATTGTCAATAGAACAGCCTCAAGTATACATCATCACTTCTCTCTGAGTCTAAACAGTCTGTACCACAGACAATCCCCTTCCATTCATATAACATTGCATTATATCAGTGGAGAATAATAAATATCATAACTTTTAGTTGTGCTCTCCCAACTTAGCCAAGAATTGGGAGTCAGACTAGATTGTCATTTGATTGACAGATGCAGATTTAAGGACATCACTTGAATCAGAAGAGGCATAAACCAGAAAAATTACTGCAATGATGTTACTGTACATGCAGGGCCGGTTCCAGCTTTATGTGGGCCCTTGGGTGACACAGACTTAGTAGGGCCCTTTGCGGGGGAACTCACGGCGGCAGTAAAATGGCAGAAACCGTCACTTTGTGCCTCCATATAGATGTTAGGCCCTGTTTATGCCCCCATATAGAAGTTAGGCACACAGTTTGTACCCCCATAAATTTAGTGCCCTCTCTAGGTAGTGCCACACAGCCCCCCTCCCAGGTAGTGCCACACAGCCCCCTGCTCCCAGGAAGTCACACACAGTCCCCCCTCCCAGGTAGTGCCACACAGCCCCCCTCCCAGGTAGTGCCACACAGCCCCCTTTCCTAGTAGTGCCAAACAGCCCCCCTTCCTGGTAGTGCCACACAGCCCTCTTCACTGGTAGTGCCCCACACCCCCAAACCTGGTGGTGCCACACAGCCCCCCTTCCTGTAGGTAACGCCTTTCCTCTAGGAGTGGATCCCCAGCCAGAGCATTGCCTAAACTATAGCTGGGGATTCCGCTTTAGTAGAATCCTCTGATGTCACTGTCCGTATATGGTCTTGATATACTTCAGCACTCACAAAAAGGCAAGTAGATATATTGCATATTAGATTGATCTATTTTCACAAAGCTGTATATCATATATTGCTGCATATATAATCAGCGTTTTTATATAAATGCATGAATTAAGGCGGCTTAATTGATATTTCGGCCAATCCATGGCCTTTATCACTGTCACTGTGGAAAAGATAGGAATACGTTTTAAAACGGCATACATGTATTAGATCAGAAATAATCATTATAATGCTCGTATAAAGGTAGACGTCTATAATGTAGAAATCCATAGGAGTTATATTACATAATCTGTCATAGAGCCATAAAGAAGGAATATCAAACAGCTTATCCAATGATATTACTCGTAACATTGACAGTTTATAACAGGATTCAAATAAAATATGGACCACAGATGTACAATTGCAGGGGGGCTACAGAACCCTCCAGATGGAAGACCATACCATAAAATACAGGCAAAATAGAAGATGTAGATAGAATAGAGATTACCTGGAGATGTAGTGGAAATTATTAAGTGGACATCTGCCAGATTAGCCAATGTGAAATACATGTGAGCGGTCTGTGCACATGTCAGCCTAGAACCGGTTGTACGTCAATTCAAAGAACCGGAAGTGACGTAACAGGCGCATGACAACATAAGTATATATTAGCTGTTCTAATAAGATCTGTGGGGAGAAATAGAGTATATGGGTAGTGGCCTCCGCTAGGATAGGTTGTTATGCAAACCTTTCTAGACATGCGTATATGTGAAGATTCCGAAAACCGAAAGTGACGTATTAGGAATACAGGGTGTAGGGAGTACCAACTTCTGTTGTATGTCCAATAGCGCTTGTGCATGGTTGTCTTGGCAACAACCACTATAAATAATCTCCAACAGTGTTTCCTGATGATATGAAAATTACTAAAGAAATACTTTATGTATACTTTATATGGAGAAAGAAGATAAGAATAAAAGGTAAGGAAAAAAGAAAGAAAAGGGGAAAAGGAAAAAGAAGAACCAAAGAGCACACCATGGTATTATTACCTGGTCCAGTGATGAGAAACATGCTAGCGTGTCTAGAAAGGGAAGAAACAGCATAAATTAGTATACAATTAGTATACAATCACTTAGCAATCGCAGATGGTATTGAAAAATTAAATGATGCCATGTAACATTACAGTTGTGATACAATGGTTAATATTAATCTGATTTTAGACAATCATGTCATTAAATCAAACTCTCTGTTCAATCCCTTTGGGGTCAGAGTCTGTAATGTGTGAATCCAGTAGGATTTGCGTTCTTTAAATCGACGGATATGGTTGCCGCCCCTACGTGGTCTCGGGATGGACTCTATAACTTGAAATTTTAACTGGGACAGGTTATGGTTAGCCGTATGAAAGTGGTCTGGAATGGGTAACCAGGTTTTGTTACACCGGATCGTAGCATTGTGGCTGGCTATGCGATATCTTATACATTGCGTCATTTCTCTAATGTAAACCAAGCCACATTGACATTTAAATAGATATATTACAAAGTTGGTTTCGCAAGTGTAGAAGCCCTTAATTAGAAAGGTTTTGTTAGTATGTGGATGTTGGAACCTGTCACCCCTTAGCGCAGTGTGAGGTGTTGACTCCTCCTGTAGCATTTTGGTAAGTTCTTGTCTAAGATCTATTATGGGATAGCCTCTTTGTTGGAATTAATCAGTCATCTCCTTAAGTCTGGTTTCACGTGTGACACTGTGACTATTCTAGAAACCCGTTTATATTGTGATTTAGGTAAAGATGTTTTTGTTTTTTTGGGAAGATTGTTATTAAAGTGAAGAACCCCTTTCCTATCCGTTGGTTTAGTATTTAAATCTATGTACAAAAGACCCCTTTCATTCTTTTTGACAAGTGTCTAAAAAAGATGTAGTGGAAGTTAGTATTAAGCGCTGTTAACACTGATTTTTTTGGCGAGTTTTTTGACGTGGAAACCGCTCTGAAAAACTCGGCAAAAACCGCCCGAAAATGCCTCCCATTGATTTCAATGGGAGGCAGACGAGTTTTTATACCGCGAGAGGAAAAATCACGTCGCGGTAAAAATAAGCGACATGACCCATCTTGAGACGGTTTCCACCTCCAAAACCCCATTTCAATCAGTCAGAAATGGGAAAAAAACGCCTCAACAAGTGTTTTGACGAGTTTTTGTCAAACCACTGTGCAAAAAACGTCTGGAGCAGTTTTTGCAGGAATTTTCCTCCTGCAAAAAAACTCTGTGTGAACACAGCTTAGAGTTTAAACTGGAGTCCCACCCATATGTTGTTAATATCAGTGAGAAATTCAATCAGGGCGTTTTCTGTTCCCTTCCATATACAAAAATTGTTGTCTATATAGCGGAACCAACACAATGCATGCTCCCTAAATTTGGAATTGGGATACATGTAATTGTCTTCAAATGCCGTCATGTAGGGATTAGCGTAGGGCGGGGCTACATTTGAGCCCATTGCTGTGCCGCATTTTTGTTTGTAATAGTCATCCCCATCGAATAGAACCCCATCGAACCCCAATAGAAAAAAAATTCTCGTTAAGTATGAGTTCTAAAATTTCCAAACAAAGATTTTTAGAATTGATGGTCATGTCAGTGGAGTCCAGTAATCTCTTGGTAGCTACTATGCCATCATGATGTTGAATGGATGTGTAGAGACTATTAAAATCAAGTGTGGTAAGGATGCATTGTGGTTCTACACTCAATAAATTTTGTATATTATGAAGAAAATGACCAGTATCTAGAAGGAACGAAGGTGTTCTTTTTATGAGAGGTGTCAAATTTATTTCACGAAAAATAGAAAATGGTGATAGAATGGAGTCGGTAGAGGCTACTATGGGCCAGCCTGGTGGATTGATAATGGATTTGTGGATTTTGGGAAGAACGTAAAAAACAGGAGTGATTGGGAAAGGGTTTTGTAAGAATTTTTAGATCTTCTGATCTATGGTATGGTTTTCAAGATGGTAGTCTAATATGAGAATGATTTTTCTTCGTATATCTGTGGTCGCTCATGTGAGACTTTTTTTTGTAAGTATTGGTATCTGCTAGTTGGCGTCCTACTTCCATCACATAGTTTCTGTGGTGAAGTACAACAATTGCCCCACCCTTAATGGCTGGTTTAATTATAATCTCATTGTTGTTATCTAGGGTGGATAGTGCATTAGTTTCCTCGATCGATAAGTTCTTTTGATGGGGATAGTATCCCAAACTATACTTGTGTAAGATAGTATTGATATCTCTTTGTATGAGCTCTATGGCCGTCTCTGTTGCGTGGTGTGTTTTCGGGGGGGGGGGGGGGGGGGGGCAAAATGGCTTTTGTTGCATAAGTCTAAGGTAGTAATGGCAAGGTGTGAAAGATTATCATCAGGTTGTTGGGGAATGGGGGGATGGGGATAACCCAACATGTGTTTTTAAACATAATGTCCTGTAGAAATAATTGAGTTTCAGTTGAAGGTTGAAGGTATTACAGGGGGCAGTGGGGCGGAAAGATAGTCCTCGTTGTAATACGGAAAGTTCTGTTGGTGTGAGAGTGTGGGAGGAGAGTTTGACCACCAGGTTGTTGTCCTTACCTGGGATTTTGTCTGTACATTCGTCTCGCGTCCTCGACCATCTACTCCCCGCCCGCATGGTGGTTCTTTCTTCCTCTGCGATTGGCTAAAAAACGTTGCAGTGAATATCTACCTGTAGATGTATCGCTACCTGAACTGGAATAATTTCCACCAGCTTGTTGTCTTTGTTGACGTTCCATGTTTCCAGAGTTGAAAGAGTTATTCCATTGGTATACTCTGTTGGTAGCGTAATCGTTAGCGTCTCTTTGGAACTTGTCATGTTTTCTTAGTTCAATGGTCTTTGAAAATTCCTTAATCGAATTGTCTGTACGATTCTTGAGATTCTCCCAGTGTAACGTCCGCGGTCGCTAACCACAAACTCTCTCCACAGAGATGCCAGCACATGCGGCCGTCCTGTCCCACAGTGACCACTAGGGTTCGTGCCCAAACTCAGTCCAGTCTTTAAGAGCCAGAGAGATTGAGCTGATTGCTTCCAGATCACCCTGGACTCATTGCCTGAGCGTTGTTTGTTCCTACCTATGTTAGTCTTTGCAAATGGTCCCTTGAGTGTTTTCCAGTTCCAAGTGTTCCCGTTCCTGCTACCTGTATTCTGTATCCCATGCTACTGTGTTCCTGTGCTGTACAGAGTTGGAGTCGTGTTGTGTCGCCTACTGTAACGTCCGTGGTCGCTGACCACAAACTCCTTCCATTCAGTCGACGCCCTTCTCTCCAGAGATGTCTGCACATACGGCCGTCCTGTTCCATAGTGACCACCAGGGTGCGCTCGCGAGCTCAGTCCAGGCTTAAGAAGCCAAAGTGCACGCATGTGGGAGATTGAGCTGATTGCTCCCAGAGCACCCTGGGCTATCAGAAGGTCCCAGTCCCATCCCCATGCCTGAGCATTGTTTGTCATATCCTAGTTTGTCTAGCAAATGGTCTCCTAGTGTTTTCCAATTACATTGTTCCCGTATCCTGTATCCCGTGCTATCCTGTTCTAGTGCCGTGCTGAGCTGTAGTCGTGCTGTTCTGTACCTATGCCTGTCCTGCTGTTCCACGCCTGACGTCTACCCGCTGCCTAGTCCCAGCCAAGCCTGCTTTGCTACTGTCCGAGCTTCCACAGGTACCCTATATGAACTATAGACTATGACCTGGGCAGCTACCATACCGCCAAGGTGGTACGGCTCAGTGGGTCCACAAACCCAACGTGACACTTACTACACAGGTACCTTTATCCGAATTATAGACATTGTCTTTGTACCCTGTTTGGACAGCTGCTATCTTGCTATGGCGGTACGACCCAGTGGGTCCACTTACCCACAGAACGTGACAGCACGCTCAGGCCATGGACTCCTCTGGTCAATCCAAGACCATGACGACGTCACAGGTGATGCTGGCGGATATGCTAGATCTCCGGTCTCTACAGGACCAACCCCTCCAGGCATTGAACATTTTTTAACATCGGCTGAATATACAAGCTGCCGTTCCTCCTACTACACCTCCTCGCAATACGGATCCTCCGACTACACCTCCTGTCAGAGCTGACTCATGGTCTTCTCTGCCACTACCTCATAACTATGATGGAGATGCAAGGAACTGCAGGGGATTTTTGAACCAGTGTCAGATCCACTTCAGTCTGTATGCAAGTGCATTTTCTACTGACGGCGAAAGGGTCGCTTTCATCATCTCTCTCCTCACTGGCAGGTCCCTTAGCATGGGCGAGCCCTATCTGGGAACAACAAGGACCAGAGACCCGTGATTTCCATGGGTTCCTACGGTCATTTCGTATGGTATTTGAGGAACCTGAACGAGTCTCGTCGGCAGCCGCCTCCTTGCTGAACCTTCGCCTGGGAGACACTTCCGTGAGCGAGTACGCCATTCACTTCCGCACCCTAGTGGGAGAGTTGTTATGGAACAACGAGGCCATGGTGGCAACATTTTGGCAGGAACTGTCCCCCGAGATTAAGGACGAGCTTGCCACATGAGATCTGCCATCTACCCTGGACGGTCTCATTCTTCTGGCCACCCGGATCGAGGCTCGTCGTGAGGGAGCACTCCCTAGTCAAAGTCTGTCTCCCACATTTCAGCAACCTCTGCTGTCCTCATAAGCGGTTCCACCTAAGGAGTCTCTGAAGATGGACCATCTCAAACTCTCTATCCAGGAGAGACAACGCAGACGCACTTCGGGACTCTGTCTGTATTGCGGCCTCGGAGGCCATATTGTGCGTTACTCTCCCCAGAGGCCAGAGAAACCCTAGTTCCTAGGATTGCTTGGAGAGACAACCCTAGGTGGTACGGTATCATATTGACTATTCCTGTGACCTTAGTATCTGGCGAGAGGACGCATGGGGTTCCTGCCTGTCTGGACTCCGGGTCCGCTGCAATCTTCTTCCAAAAGGAGCTAGTGGATCATCTCCAGTTGCCCACTGTTTTCCTGGAGGCATCTTTGGCTGTTGCCTCAGTGAATGGACTGCATCTGCCTGATCCGATCGTGTCTAAGACCAAGCCGCTGAAGCTCTAAGTTGGAGCCCTTCATTCCGAACTAATTTCATTTCTTGTTTTGCCCAAAACCATCAATCCTGTTCTTCTGGGCCTGCCTTGGCTTTGACTGTATGTCCCAGTCCTGGACTGGAATTCCGGAGAAGTTCTCCAATGGGGCTCCAAGTGCCCTGGTCGCTGTCTGTTGCAGATCCATCCTGTCCAGCCTCCTCTGCCTCTATCAGTGGCGGGACAGCCCCGCCCATTTTGCTCAGTTTGCAGATGTCTTCAGCAAGAGGGAGGCTAAGACGATGCCTCCACATCGGACTTATGACTGCCCTATTGAACTGCTTCCAAATGCCTCTCTCCCCCGTGGACGGGTATATCCTCTCTCCTTAGCAGAGTCTCTATCCATGTCGGCCTATATCAAGGAGAATTTGGAGAGGGGTTTCATACGAAAGTCTTCCTCCCTTGCCGGATCTCTTCAACCCTGCATTGACTACCGTGGTCTCAACCAGATCACGGTCAAGAACAAATACCCATTGCCACTTATATCTGAACTGTTTGACTGTATACGAGGAGTCAGGATTTTTTCAAAATGAGACTTGCATGGGACTTATAATTTAATCCGAATCCATCAAAGGGAACAAGTGGAAGATGGCATTCAACACCTGAGATGTAGTTTATCTCTATGATATTTTGATTTTCTCCCCAGATCTGATGACTCATTGGAGGCATGTCCGTCAAGTTCTACTGCGATTAAGGGAGAATCGCTTATATGCCAAGCTGAGGAAGTGCGTGTTCGAGAGAAAGTCTCTACCCTTCCTGGGCTACATTATCTCAAATCAAGGTCTCAAGATGGATCCTGAGAAGTTAAAGGCCGTCCTGGAGGATTAAGGCTTAAGGGCCATACAGCGTTTCTTGGGATTCGACAACTTTTACCGGCAGTTCATCCCAAACTTCTGCTCACTGACAGCTCCCATCTCTACCCTCACCAAAAAAGGCATGAACGTCAAGGTGTGGACCCCAGAGGCAGAGGCCGCATTTAATAGCTTGAAGAGTGCCTTCACGTCAGCCTTAACCCTCCATCATCCTGATGTATCTCTACAGTTTTCTTGGAGGTGGACGCCTCCACTGTTGGTGCTGGCACACTTCTGTTCCAGAGAGGTCCCAAAGGCAAGACAGTGGTATGTGGCTATTACTCCAAGCTCTTCTATTCTGCAGAATGCAACTACTCGATTGGGGATTGGGAGTTACTGGCCATCAAACTGGCCCTGGAGGAGTGGAGACACCTACTAGAGGGCGCAGCTCATCCCATCCTGATATTCACTGACCCCAAGAAACTCACCTATCTCCAGACAGCCAAACGGCTGAACCCCCATCTGGCCAGGTAGTCACTGTTCTTTGCCCGGTTCCGGTTTGAGCTCCAGTACCGCCCTGCCGACAAGAATGTGAGGGCCGATGCCTTGTCCAGGTCATTCGAGATAGAGGACACCATGGAGTTTCCACAAAATATCATTGACCCAGAAGAAGAAGAATCCTCCATTATGGACACAGCACCAAACTGGCAGGTCACGCGAGTGACCATAAAACCCTATTGCCCGTTAGTTCTGGTAGCCCACGTTGCCCAAAGACATCATTAACTTTGTCTCCTCCTGCACGGTGTGCGCAGCAAACAAAGTTGCTCACTCCAAACCAGCTGGCCTGCTCCAGCCACTGCCTGCCCCCAGTGCTCCCTGGCAGCATATTGCAATGGACTTCGTCACGGATCTGCCTCCCTCTGCTGGATGCAGTACGGTCTGGGTGGTGGTGGACCGATTCTCTAAGATGGATCATTTTGTTCCGCTGATCGGCCTACCTTCTGCTTCTCGACTGACCAACCTATTCATCCAATACATCTTCCGTCTGCATGGCTTACCTCTGCATATCGTGTCTGATCAGGGGGTTCAGTTCACCTCAAAGTTCTGGAGGGCCCTCTGTAAACTCCTCGATGTAAAGTTGGACTTTTCCTCAGCTTACCACTCCCAGTCCAATAGCCAAGTTGAGAGGATCAATCAGATCATGGAGAACTATTTACGACACTTTATCTCCAAGCAGCATTCTCATATAACAACCATACTAGCGAGTCCACAAAGACCACACCATTCGCCATAGTTTATGGACAACACTCTCGAATTCCTCTCCCGGTGTCAGTTACGTCCCAGGTGCCCACAGCTGACTCTGCTTTCAGGGACTTCTTGCAAATCTGGCAGAAAACCCGATCCTCTATTCTGCTGGTGGTCGACCGCATGAAGCGGAAGGCAGACACAAAGTGAAGAGAGCCGCCTCAGTTTCGTCCGTGTACCAAGGTCTGGCTGTCCTCAAGAAATATACGGCTGAGGGTGCCGTCATGCAAATTCGCTCCCAGTTTCCTCTGACCTTTTGAGATCCTGCAGTGGATCAACCATGTCTCTTATAAGCTTTGGCTGTCCGCTACCCTCCTGATCCCTAAATTCCTTTCATGTGTCTCTTCTGAAACCTGTGGTCCTCAACCGCTACTCTAAGGCTGGATTCACACGAGCATGTTCCGTCTGTAATGGACGGAACGTATTTCGGCCGCAAGTCCCGGACCGAACACACTGCAGGGAGCCGGGCTCCTAGCATCATAGTTATGTACGATGCTACCGTGTTTCCCCGATAGTAAGACACCCCCGATTGTAAGACGTATCGGGGGTTTCAGGGGGGTCGGCTAATATAAGCCGTACCCCGAAAGTAAGACATATGTCTTACTTTCGGGGAAACACGGGGGTATTGCCGCCTCCTGCCCACTTCCGCGCCGCCCCCCTCTCCATACGTCACCGCGCCGTCCTGTGATGGCGCGGGTACTGAGACTGTACCCACGCGATCAGCGGCAGGAGCACGGCTGTTATACACAGCCTGGCTCCTGCTGCAACTGCCGGAATCGAAGCGCGCGCCGATTCCGGCAGTTTAACCCATTAAATGCCGCTGTCAATAGTGACAGCGGCATTTAATGTGTTTGACAGAGGGGGGAGCTCCCTCTGTCACCCGATCGGCGCCCCCACAAACAAATCGCGGGTCGCCGTCGGGTTTCCATGACAGCCGGGGGTCTAACAAAGACCCCCAGGTCTGCCTTCAGCATCTGCCTGTTAGGCGATGCCGGAGGCATGACCTAATAGGCTGCCTGTCAGTTTTACACTGACAGGCAATAATGCTTCGGTATACTAAGTATACCAAAGCATTATATATGCGATCGGCACATCGCATAGTGAAGTCCCCTGGTGGGACTAAAAAAAAAAATGTAAAACAGTTAAATAAAGTTTGTGAAAAAAAAAAAAATTATAATTCGACAATTTTTTTCCAATATAAGACATACCCCGAAAGTAAGACATAGTGGGGCTTTTGGGGATAAAAAGAAAGTAAGACACTGTCTTACTTTCGGGGAAACACGGTAGGAGTCCCTGCCTCTCCGTGGAACTACTGTCCAGTACTGAAAACATGATTACAGTACGGGACAGTTGTCCTGCAGCGAGGCAGGGACTCTTAGCATCGTACATAACTATAATGCTAGGAGCCCGGCTCCCTGCAGTGTGTTCGATCCGGGACTTGCGGCCGAAATACGTTCCGTCCATTACGGACGGAACATGCTCGTGTGAACCCAGCCTAACACTCTTAGCCCTGCAGCTACCCCCAGCGGTTCTGCCGAGATATTTGAGGTTAAGGAGATCCTGGACACCAAAAAAGTAAGAGGAATAACCTTTTATGTAATAGATTGGAGGGGGTTTGGTCCAGAGGAGAGGTCCTGGGAGCCAGAAGAGAATCTCAATGCTCCTACCCTCATTAGGAAGTTTCTCTCTCGTTCTGGTCCTAAGAAGAGTGGAAGTAAGAGGGGGGATACTGTAACGTCCGCGGTCACTGACCACGAACTCCTCTCATCCGGCCGACGCCTTTCTTTCCAGAGATGCCAGCACATACAGCCGTCCTGTCCCGCAGTGACCACTAGGGTGCGCATGCGTGAGCGAGCTCAGTCCAGTCTTAAAGAGCCAGAGCACACACATGTGTATGAGATTGAGCTGATTGCTCCCAGATCACCCCGGACTATAAGAAGGGCCCTGTCCCTTCCTTCATTGCCTGAGCGTTGTTTGTACCTACCCGTGTTAGTCTTTGCAAATGGTCCCTTGAGTGTTTTCCAGTTCCCAGTGTTCCCGTTCCTGCTACCTGTATCCTGTTTCTTGTGCTACCATGTTCCTGTGCTGTACAAAGTTGGAGTTGTGTTTTGTCGCCTACTTCACACGCTGTGTTTCACCGCACCTGTTGTCTGCCTGCTGCCTGAGTTCCATCCAGGCCTAAACCATTACTACTGTCTGCATTGCCACAGGTACCTTTATCCGAACTATAGACTTTGACTTTGTACCGTTTGGCCAGCTGCTATCCTGCTACGGCGGTACGGCCCAGTGGGTCCACATACCTACAGATCTTGACACCCAGTCACCACGACTGAGGGTAGCAGAGAGTTGTTGCTCGAGTGCTCTGATTTTAGTATCAGATTCTTGAATTCGTGTTTGTAAATTATCGATAGGGAGAATAATGAGATCCAAGGAATATTTGTACACCACTCATAAAAAGAACACCTTTTCTTCTAGATATTGGTCATTTTTTCAAAATATACGAAATTTAGCAAGTGTAGAACCACAATGCATCCTTACCACACTTGATTTTAATAGTCTCTACACATCCATTCAACATCATGATGGCATTGCAGCTACCAAGAGATTACTGGACATGACCATCAATTCCAAAAATCTTTGTTTAGAAATGTTAGAATTCATACTTAACAAGAATATTTTTCTATTTGGGGATGACTATTACAAACAAATATGCGTCACAGCAATGGGTTCAAACGTAGCCCCGCCCTACACTAATGACTACATGGCAACATTTGAAGACGATTTTGTGTATCCCAATTCCAAATTTAGGGAGCATGTATTGTGTTGGTTCCGCTATATAGACGACATTTTTTGTATATGGAAGGGAACAGAAAACTCCCTGATTGAATTTCTCACTGAAATTAACCACATACGGGTGGGACTCCAGTTTATATTTAATACTGACTTCCACTAAATCTGCTTTTTAAATACTCTTGTCAAAAAGAATGAAAGGGGTCTTTTGTCCATAGATTTATAAACTAAACCAACGGATAGGAATGGCCTTCTTCACTGTCATAGTAATCATCCCAAAAAAAGCAAAACATCTTTACCTAAATCACAATATAAACGGGTTTCTGGAATAGTCGCAGACACCTGACAACAGACTTAAAGAGGCTCTGTCACCCCATTATAAGTGCCCTATCTCCTACATAAGATCGGCACTATAATGTAGATGACAGCAGTGCTTTTTAGTTAGAAAAACAATCTATTTTTACCACGTTATTAGCAATTTTAGCTTTATGCAAATGACTTTCTTAATGCCAAACTGGGCATGTTTTTTCTTTAGACCAAGTGGGCGTTGTACGGGGGAGTGTATGATGCTGACCAATCATACACTTCTCTCCATTCATTTACTCAGCGCATAGGGATCCTGCTAGATCTGTATGTGCTGTCTTATACTGACACATTAACGTTACTGAAGTGTTTAGACAGTGAATAGACATTCCTTCCAGCTAGGACAGGATGTCTATTCACAATCCCGACACTTCGGTAATGTTTCTGTGGTACTTACAGCAGAGCAAGCGTAATCTCGCTGTAACCTGTCATTTACAGCGTGATCTCGCGAGATTACGCTTGCTCTGCTGTAAGTACCACAGAAACGTTACCGAAGTGTTGGGTTTGTGAATAGACATCCCGTCCTGGCTGGAAGGAATGTCTATTCACTGTCTAAACACTTCAGTAAAGTTAATGTGTCAGTATAAGATAGCACATAGTGAACAACGCAGTGTCACTATGCGCTGAGTAAATTAATGGAGAGAAGTGTATGACGCTAATTAGTCAGCATCATACACTCCCCTGTACAACTCCCACTTGGTCTAAAGTAAAAACAAGGACAGATTTATCAGAGCAGATATTGGTAGTTACAGTAAATTACCAATACAGATATTTTTTAAATCTAGACGTAATGGTACTTTCCCATGTCTTCACTGCTCCAGTTGTTCGAACATTATTAAGGGAATGTTCACACAGCCTATTTTCAACCGTTTTTCGGGCCGTAAACGGCTGAAAAACAGCCGAAAAATCAGGAGCAGAACGCCTCCAAACATCTTCCCATTGATTGCAATGGGAAATATGGCGTTCTGTTCCGATGGGCCGCGAAAAAGAAGTGCCGGAGCTGTTTTTCATAGAACAGAATAGCTGTTTTTCTTTACCTTTTATTCTTATCTTCTTTCTCCATATAAAGTATACATAAAGTATTTCTTTAGTAATTTTTATATCATCAGGAAACGCTGTTGGAGTTTATTTACAGTGGTTGTTGCCAAGACAATCATCCACAAGTGCTATTTGACATACAAGTTGATTTGTCTCCATCTTTGTACTCCCTACACCCTGTATTCCTAAAACGTAAATTCCTGTTTTCGGAACCTTCTCGTATATGCTTGCCTAGAAAGGTTTGCATAACATCCTATCCTAGCGGAGGCCACTACCCATATTACTCCCCAAAGACCTTATAAGAACAGCTAATATATACTTGCGTTATCATGCGCCCGTTACGTCACTTCCGGTTCTTGGAACTCACGTACATCCAGTTCTGGGCTGACATAAGAGCACAGACCGCTCACATGTATTTCACAATGGCTAGTCTGACAGACGTCCACTTAATAATTTTCACTACATCTCTAGGTAATCTCTATTCTATCTACATCTTCTATTTTGCCTGTATTTTATGGTATGGTCTTCCATCTGGAGGGTTCTGTAGCCCCCTGCAATCGTACATCTGTGGTCCATATTTTACATTTGAATCTTGTTATAAACTGTCAATGTTACGAGTTATATCATTGGATAAGCTGTTTGATATTCCAAACACTAAGACTTCTTTCTTTATCTCTATGTACATCGGATGTTCCTTCTTTATGGCTCAATGACACATTATGTAATATAACTCCTATGGATTTCTACATTATAGACGTCTACCTTTATACGAGCATTATAATGATTATTTCTGATCTAATACATGTATGCCGTATTAAAACGTAATCCTTTCTTTTCCACAGCGACAGTGATAAAGGCCGTGGATTGGATGAAACATCAATTAAGTCGCCTTAATTCATGCATTTATATAAAAACGCTGATTATATATGAAGTAAAATATGATATACAGCTTTGTGAAAATCAATCAATTTAACTTGCAATATATCTACTTGCCTTTTTGTGAGTGCCAACCCTATTTGCACCACGCTAATATCATAGGTGTGCATCCCATATATAATTTCGCTACACTGTCCCTATATGGACAGTGTTGTCAGGGGCAACCACAGAGCTATAGTCCTGGGCAGAGCATTACTAGCACTCTGCCTGGGAGTCCTGCTCGGCTCCTGACTTCACTGTCCATATATAGATGGTGATGTTTGGAGCAGAGCTGAAGTCCCGGGCAGAGTGTCTCTGGGGAAGTCCCTGACATCACTGTCCATATATGGACAGTGATGTCTGGGGCTTCCCCAGAGCCGGAGTCCCGGCCCAGCGGTATTAGCTACTTGCACTGCCTGGGAGTCTGTAGCGTAGTAAATGGCAGAGCGGGGTCGCTACCGCTGTAGCAGCTATAGCGGCTGATAGCGGGGCCACTGAGCATAGGGGGGGCTGTGACAGCGAGCGGCACAAGCCCCCTCATGCCGCGGGCTCTGTGGCAGCCACTACGTAGATAAGACAGGGCTACGTCTAGCAGCAGATTTCCCGGCAAGACTCTGGCTGGGGATTTCACTCCTGGAGGAGCCATAATTGCAGAGTCAGCACCCGGTGGCCCAAGGGTAGTGAGCCCGGGACTTTCCCAGGTACATGGTATATTATATGTTACTTAAGTCACATATTGTTTTATCAATGACCTTAGGCTTTAATCCCTTCCCGACATCCGCCATATATGTACGGTCGAAGCCGGAAGGGGAAGTATGAACTGAGGTCATTACAGCAGACACCCTTCTCTAACAGCCAGGTTTGGAGATAACTCCAATTTTGGGTGTTTAACTACTTATGCCACAGTCAATAGCAACCATGACATCTAATCCATTTGAGGAGGCAGGTCATGGGGCATTATACATCGCACCTGTGTGCGACGAGTCACTCACAGCACAGTGCACAGGAGGAGGAGGATCCTCCACACATCGTGGGAACGGGGGTAGGTAAGTAATTATGTTATTATTTTTCTATTAGGTACATATGGGGGCATTATACTGGGTATGGGAGGGGATCCTATTGTAGCTACTGAGAGGGCATTATACTGTATGGGGGGCTTTATACTGTATGGGACAGCTGTGGAGGGCATTATACTGTATGGATGCATTATACTGTATGGTGCAGCTATGAGGGGCATTATACTGTATGGTGCAGCTATGGGGGCATTATACTGTATGGTGCAGCTATGGGGGTATTATACGGTATAGTGCAGCTATGGGGGTCATTATACTGTATGGTGCAGCTATGTTGGGCATTATACTGTATGGTGCAGCTATAGGGGCATTATACTGTATGGTGCAGCTATGGGGGGCATTATACAGTATGGTGCAGCTATGGGGGGCATTATATTGTATGGTGCAGCTATGGGGGAATTATACTGTATGGTGCAGCTATGGGGGGCATTATACTGTATCGTGCAGCTATGGGGGCATTATACGGTATAGTGCAGCTATGGGGGTCATTATACTGTATGGTGCAGCTATGTTGGGCATTATACTGTATGGTGCAGCTATAGGGGCATTATACTGTATGGTGCAGCTATGGGGGGCATTATAAAGTATGGTGCAGCTATGGGGGGCATTATACTGTATGGTGCAGCTATAGGGGCATTATACTGTATGGTGCAGCTATGGGGGGCATTATACAGTATGGTGCAGCTATGGGGGGCATTATATTGTATGGTGCAGCTATGGGGGAATTATACTGTATGGTGCAGCTATGGGGGGCATTATACTGTATGGTGCAGCTATGGGGGCATTATACGGTATAGTGCAGCTATGGGGTCATTATACTGTATGGTGCAGCTATATGGGGCATTATACTGTATGGTGCAGCTATGGGGGGCATTATACAGTATGGTGCAGCTATGGGGGGCATTATACTGTATGGTGCAGCTATAGGGGCATTATACTGTATGGTGCAGCTATGGGGGGCATTATACAGTATGGTGCAGCTATGGGGGGCATTATACTGTATGGTGCAGCTATGGGGGAATTATACTGTATGGTGCAGCTATGGGGGCATTATATGGTATGAGGCAGCTATGGGGGGCATCATACTGTATGGTGCAGCTATGTTGGGCATTATACTGTATGGTGCAGCTATGGGGGGCATTATACTGTATGGTGCAGCTATGGGGGCCATTATATTGTATGGTGCAGCTATGGGGGGCATTATACTGTATGGTGCAGCTATGGGGGGCATTATACTGTATGGTGCAGCTATGGGGGCATTATACTGTATGGTGCAGCTATGGGGGCCATTATATTGTATGGTGCAGCTATGGGGGGCATTATACTGTATGGTGCAGCTATGGGGGGCATTATACTGTATGGTGCAGCTATGGGGGCATTATACTGTATGGGGCAGCTATGGGGGGCATTGTATGGTATGGGGCAGGTATGGGGGGCATTACTGGGAGGAGGGGGCTGTGCGGCACTACCCAGGAGGGGGGGCTGTGTGCCACTATCTACAGAGGGCACTAAATTTATGGGGGTACAAACTGGGTGCCTAACTTCTATATGGGGGCACAAAGTGACGATTTTTGGCATTTTACCTCTGCCGTGAGTTCCCCCACAAAGGGGCCCACTAAGTCTGTATTGCCTAAGGGCTCACATAAACCTGGAGACGGCCTTGTATATACACAAATATATATATATACATTACCGGTCAAAAGTTTGGTGTCACCCTGACAATTTTGTGCTTTCCATGAAAACTCACACTTATATTTATCAAATGAGTTGCAAAATGACTAGAAAATATAGTCAAGACATTGACAAGGTTAGAAATAATGATTTTTATTTGAAATAATAATTTTCTCCTTCAAACTTTGCTTTCGTCAAAGAATGCTCCATTTTCAGCAATTACAGCATTGCAGACCTTTGGCATTCTAGCTGTTAATTTGCTGAGGTAATCGGGAGAAATTTCACCCCATGCTTCCAGAAGCCCCTCCCACAAGTTGGATTGGCTTGATGGGCACTTCTTGCGTACCATACGGTCAAGCTGCTCCCACAACAGCTCTATGGGGTTGAGATCTGGTGACTGCGCTGGCCACTCCATTACAGATAGAATACCAGCTGCCTGCTTCTTCCCTAAATAGTTCTTGCATCATTTGGAGGTCTGCTTTGGGTCATTGTCCTGTTGTAGGATGAAATTGGCTCCAATCAAGCGCTGTACACAGGTTATGGAATGGCGTTGCAAAATGGAGTGATAGCCTTCCTCATTCAAAATCCCTTTTACCTTGTACAAATCTCCCACTTTACCAGCACCAAAGCAACCCCAGACCATCACATTACCTCCACCATGCTTGACAGATGGCGTCAGGCACTCTTCCAGCATCTTTTCAGTTGTTCTGCATCTCACAAATGTTCTTCTGTGTGATCCAAACACCTCAAACTTCGATACGTCTGTCCATAACACTTTTTACCAATCTTCCTCTGTCCAATGTCTGTGTGCTTTTGCCCATATGAATCTTTTCCTTTTATTAGCCAGTTTCAGATATGGCTTTTTCTTTGCCACTCTGCCCTAAACGCCAGCATCCCGGAGTCGCCTCTTCACTGTAGACGTTGACACTGGCGTTTTGCCGGTACTATTTAATGAAGCTGCCAGTTGAGGACCTGTGAGGCGTCTATTTCTCAAACTAGAGACTCTAATGTACTTGTCTTGTTGCTCAGTTGTGCAAGGGGGCCTCCCACTTCTCTTTCTACTCTGGTTAGAGCCTGTGTGTGCTGTCCTCTGAAGGGAGTAGTACACACCGTTGTAGGAAATCTTCAGTTTCTTGGCAATTTCTTGCATGGAATAGCCTTCATTTCTAAGAACAAGGATAGACTATCGAGTTTCACATGAAAGCTCTCTTTTTCTAGCCATTTTGAGAGTTTAATCGAACCCACAAATGTAATGCTCCAGATTCTCAACTAGCTCAAAGGAAGGTCAGTTTTATAGCTCCTCTAAACCGCAAAACTGTTTACAGCGGTGCTAACATAATTGCACAAGGGTTTTCAAGTGTTTTCTAATCATCCATTAGCCTTCTAACACAATTAGCAAACACAATGTACAATTAGAACACTGGAGTGATGGTTGCTGGAAATGGGCCTCTATACACCTATGTAGATATTGCATTAAAAACCAGACGTTTGCAACTAGAATAGTCATTTAGCACATTAACAATGTATTTCTGATTAATTTAATGTTATCTTCATGGAAAAAAACTGTGCCTTTCTTTAAAAAATAAGGACATTTCTAAGTGACCCTAAACTTTTGAACGGTAGTGTATATATATATATATAGTTTCGCTGCATCCGTGAAAGTCAGAACTATTACAACATAACATTATTTAACCCGCAGGGTGTATATCGTAAAAAGCAAAATATAAAAAACGCCACCTTACATCCTAAAACAATGGAATATAAAGTGATCAAAAGCCATAAATATCTTATATTAATACCAACAAAAACTACAGCTCGTCCCTGCAAAAATCAAGTCTTCACACAGCTCCATCTATGGAAAAATCTAGAAGTTTTGACTCCCAAAATATGGTGACACAAAACAAATTTATTTTTTTTAACAAATTGTTTTTATTTTGTAAAAGTAAAAAAGCATGAAAAAATCGTATTGACCCACAGAATAAAGTTAACATGTCATTTCTTAACTTTAAAGGATAGGTGTTCGCGAATTTTTTTTTTTTTAATATCAATTTGCTTTTAGTGTGTTATTAAAGTAAATTTTATTTATTTGTGTGTTTGTGTTTTACTTTTTTCTTTTTTCTAACTTTTACTTCACTATGGGGGCTGCCATTTTTTTTTTTATCTCTGTATGTGTCGATTAACGACACATACAGAGATGGAATATGGCACATACATCCTTATAGAGAATGCGAACGGGAGCCGTTCCATTCACTGTGGTGTACGCCGTCTGTGTGGGAACGGCGCAAGCGCCGCTCCCACACAGTCCAAAAGGAAGGTCTTCGGCCGAGCGACAACCGGCGCCATTTTCTTGTGGACCGGAAGCCACGGCTGGACAGTAAGATGACTACTTCCGGTCGCGGCTTCCGGACATGTGTTCAGAAGCAAGGACTAGGAGCGGACGGAGCGGAGGGAGCGGCGGCAGGTGCAGGTAAGTTATGTTTGTGTATATTCGTGTTTTACTGTGTGATTACCACTGTATGTAAGCCTACTACACTGTCCATTCGCTCAAGAAATGGCGGCACACAGTGTAGGAGGTTTGAACATTGGAGGAATTGCTGTTTTTTTCCCATTCCACTTCACAAAGTAATTTTTTAAAGTGTCCCAGTACATTATATTATACATTAAATGGTGCCATTAAAAACTACAACTCTTCTATGTCGACAGAAAAAAAATGACTGTGGCGGTAAAGGGGTTAAGCCATGACAAATCTTTGATATTATAAGGAATTACCCAGATAGTGCCTTACAAAAATGAGATGCTAAGAAATTTCTTAATTATGAGCAATTTACTGTTATTAACCTTAGAAGCCACACATGAAAATATATTATTTCATTGGAAGAGCTTCTTGTGAATCAGGAGTGGTTGAACAGGACTAGAGTTGAGCGAACCGGGACAACCGAACCCGGTTTCGGTCCGAACATCGGGAAAAGTTCAGTTCGCAGCGAATCCGAACTTCACCGGGTTCGGCCAAACTCGTTTTGACCGAACCTGGCTACATTTTGGCTCCTGCCACATGTTAGATGTAAAATGGAGGATTTTACAATATCACCTGACATCAGGCTACCCCATAATGACTTGCAAACGGCTCTCCCAGCCAATCGGGAGGCAGCATAGGGGCGGGCTCAAGCCTGCAATAAAAGTCTATGCACGGAGCTCAGCGGCCATTTTACAGACAGGAGCTGTAGGGATAGCATCTTGTGCAGTTAGGGAAAGCTTTAGGAATCTAAAAGCCAGGAATCCAGCAATCGAAGGGGCTCATGCACTACAGCGGGAGTCTACTCTACTCTCAACAATCAACATCCAAATTGTAATACAAATTCTCCATTTGCCAAGCCAGTGTGTGAATAAGCTTTTATAAGGGGCTCATCCCCGTTGCATGGGTTAACGTAACAATCCAACTTGCAATACAGGCAGCCTTTGTAGTACTTTGTAGTACTTGAGTGCACAGTGGCTGATAGAAATTCTCATTCATTGCCATTTGCCAAGCCAGTGTGTGAATAAGCTTTTAGAAGGGGCTCATCCCCGTTAACATAACAATCCAACTTGCAATACAGGCAGCCTTTGTAGTACTACAACGCCCAGCATTCCCTAAATGCACCGTGGCTGATAGAAATTCTCATTCATTGCAATTTGCCAAGCCAGTGTGTGAATAAGCTTTTAGAAGGGGCTCATCCCCGTTAACATAACAATCCAACTTGCAATACAGGCAGCCTTTGTAGTACTACAATGCCCAGCATTCCCTGAGTGCACCGCGGCGTGGCTGATAGAAATTCTCATTCATTGCCCTTTGCCAAGCCAGTGTGTGAATAAGCTTTTAGAAGGGGCTCATCCCAGTTGCATGGGTTAACATAACAATCCAACTTGCAATACAGGCAGCCTTTGTAGTACTACAACGCCCAGCATTCCCTGATTGCACCGCGGCGTGGCTGATAGAAATTCTCATTCATTGCCATTTGCCAAGCCAGTGTGTGAATAAGCTTTGAGAAGGGGCTCATCCCCGTTGCATGTGTTAACATAACAATCCAACTTGCAATACAGGCAGCCTTTGTAGTACTACAACGCCCAGCATTCCCTGAGTGCACCGCGGCTGATAGAAATTCTCATTCATTGCCATTTGCCAAGCCAGTGTGTGAATAAGCTTTAAGAATGGGCTCATCCCCGGTAACATAACAATCCAACTTGCAATACAGGCAGCCTTTGTAGTACTACAATGCCCAGCATTCCCTGAGTGCACCGCGGCGTGGCTGATAGAAATTCTCATTCATTGCCCTTTGCCAAGCCAGTGTGTGAATAAGCTTTTAGAAGGGGCTCATCCCCGTTGCATGGGTTAACATAACAATCCAACTTGCAATACAGGCAGCCTTTTGTAGTACTACAATGCCCAGCATTCCCTGAGTGCACCGCGGCGTGGCTGATAGAAATTCTCATTCATTGCCCTTTGCCAAGCCAGTGTGTGAATAAGCTTTTAGAAGGGGCTCATCCCCGTTGCATGGGTTAACATAACAATCCAACTTGCAATACAGGCAGCCTTTGTAGTACTACAATGCCCAGCATTCCCTGAGTGCACCGTGGCGTGGCTGATAGAAATCCTCATTCATTGCCATTTGCCAAGCCAGTGTGTGAATAAGCTTTTAGAAGGGGCTCATCCCCGTTAACATAACAATCCAACTTGCAATACAGGCAGCCTTTGTAGTACTACAATGCCCAGCATTCCCTGAGTGCACCGCGGCGTGGCTGATAGAAATTCTCATTCATTGCCCTTTGCCAAGCCAGTGTGTGAATAAGCTTTTAGAAGGGGCTCATCCCCGTTGCATGGGTTAACATAACAATCCAACTTGCAATACAGGCAGCCTTTGTAGTACTACAACGCCCAGCATTCCCTGAGTGTACCGCGGCGTGGCTGATAGAAATTCTCATTCATTGCCATTTGCCAAGCCAGTGTGTGAATAAGCTTTTAGAAGGGGCTCATCCCCGTTGCATGGGTTTACATAACAATCCAACTTGCAATACAGGCAGCCTTTGTAGTACTACAACGCCCAGCATTCCCTGAGTGCACCGCGGTGTGGCTGATAGAAATTATCATTCATTGCCATTTGCCAAGCCAGTGTGTGAATAAGCTTTTAGAAGGGGCTCATCCCCGTTGCATGGGTTAACATAACAATCCAACTTGCAATACAGGCAGCCTTTGTAGTTCTACAACGCCCAGCATTCCCTGAGTGCACCGCGGCTGATAGAAATTCTCATTCATTGCCATTTGCCAAGCCAGTGTGTGAATAAGCTTTTAGAAGGGGCTCATCCCCGTTGACATAACAAACCAACTTGCAATAGAGGCAGCCTTTGTAGTACTACAACGCCCAGCATTCCCTGAGTGCACCGCGGCGTGGCTGATAGAAATTCTCATTCATTACCCTTTGCCAAGCCAGTGTGTGAATAAGCTTTTAGAAGTGGCTCATCCCCGTTGCATGGGTTAACATAACAATCCAACTTGCAATACAGGCAGCCTTTGTAGTACTACAACACCCAGCATTCCCTGAGTGCACCGCGGCGTGGCTGATAGAAATTCTCATTCATTGCCATTTGCCAAGCCAGTTTGTGAATAAGCTTTTAGAAGGGGCTCATCCCCGTTAACATAACAATCCAACTTGCAATACAGGCAGCCTTTGTAGTACTACAACGCCCAGCATTCCCTGAGTGCACCGCGGCGTGGCTGATAGAAATTCTCATTCATTGCCCTTTGCCAAGCCAGTGTGTGAATAAGCTTTTAGAAGGGGCTCATCCCCGTTGCATGGGTTAACATAACAATCCAACTTGCAATACAGGCAGCCTTTGTAGTACTACAACGCCCAGCATTCCCTGAATGCACCGCGGCGTGGCTGATAGAAATTCTCATTCATTGCCATTTGCCAAGCCAGTGTGTGAATAAGCTTTTAGAAGGGGCTCATCCCAGTTGCATGGGTTAACATAACAATCCAACTTGCAATACAGGCAGCCTTTTGTAGTACTACAATGCCCAGCATTCCCTGAGTGCACCGCGGCGTGGCTGATAGAAATTCTCATTCATTGCCATTTGCCAAGCCAGTGTGTGAATAAGCATTTAGAAGGGGCTCATCCCCGTTGCATGGGTTAACATAACAATCCAACTTGCAATACAGGCAGCCTTTGTAGTACTACAACGCCCAGCATTCCCTGAGTGTACCGCGGCGTGGCTGATAGAAATTCTCATTCATTGCCATTTGCCAAGCCAGTGTGTGAATAAGCTTTTAGAAGGGGCTCATCCCAGTTGCATGGGTTAACATAACAATCCAACTTGCAATACAGGCAGCCATTTGTAGTACTACAATGCCCAGCATTCCCTGAGTGCACCGCGGTGTGGCTGATAGAAATTCTCATTCATTGCCATTTGCCAAGCCAGTGTGTGAATACGCTTTTAGAAGGGGCTCATCCCCGTTGCATCCAACTTGCAATACAGGCAGCTGAGGCAGCCTTTGTAGTACTACAAGTTCGCCCAGGGCCAGCATTCCCTGAGTCAGTGCACAGTGGCTGATAGAAATTCTCATTGCCATTTGCCAAGCCAGTGTGTGAATACGCTTTTAGAAGGGGCTCATCCCCGGGGTTTTGATTCAACTTGCTGCACTCCAGCACAGCAGTAAAATGTCTGGTAAAAAAAAGGTTGTGAAAAGACGGGGTAGAGGAAAAAACACCCATGCCATGTCCTCTTCCAGTCCAAATGTTGGATCTGTTGGCGCCAGACCCAGTACAAGCATTTGTGGCACAAGACATGTGCCTAGTTCCACTAGTAGCAGCAGCCATGTGCCTGCTGGTAGTAGTAGCAGTATCAGCAAGCCAGACTTGTCCATCTCCTCCGGTGGGCGGGATACTTTAGACAATACGGCCATTGTGGACTGGTTGGCTGGCTCGCGGTCATCTCAGGAGGAAGACTCTGACGATCTGGCTTCAAGCCAGGTTTCATTGGATTCCAGATCCTCTACAGTTCCTTGGCACAGTGACAGTAGTAATATGGGTATTTCTAGCGTTTCCTGTCCATCATCTATGTCTTCACTCCCCCTTCCCAGTGGGAAGCCATCTTTCCTGAAAGTCCTAAGAGACATCTCCTCGGGTGCGAAGGAAGATACTGAACAACATAGTGATGATGATTTGTTTTCCGCGAGTCAGCCAACGGAGTGTGTTGCGGCGGTGGTGGAGGTGGAAGCGGTGTCCGAGACGCATAGCTGTGGTAGTGGGGGTGTTGGTGGTAGCCGTGGTGGCAGACGCAGTAATGAAGGGAGGCATGGAGCCCGCCATGTTGTCCCATCACATTCACAACACAGTGACAGAAGTGTCAGGGATGATGAGGAGGGCTATGATGATGTTGTTTTAGACAAGACGTGGGAACCAGGTGACGAGGTGATGACGGCGTCAGAGGAGGAGGGTAGTAGTGGCGGCACTGGCAGTGATAAACAGCCAAGCCGAGGTATGGGCAGAAGTCAATCTGCAAAACCTTGCAGCGGTAGGGTCAGCTTAGGAGCCGGTGATGGCGACACTGATGCTACTGGTGTAGGCTCCCGAAAAAAGCCTGCCAGACAAGGGGCAAGCTCGAGTGGTGGTGGTGGTGGTGGTGGACGACGTGGTACTACCTCTTTACGGTACTCTGCCGTGTGGCAATTTTTCTGTACCTTCCCGGAGGACGGCACAGTGCCGTATCTGCAAGCAGAAAGTAAGGCGTGGGCAGGGCAGCAATGTATGAACTACCGCTCTACGTAAACAAATGGAGCGGCATCACAAGGCCATGTGGGACAATCGACATGCCCCACCATCATGTACATCTAATGAAGACCCCTCTGCCGCTGCTGCTGCTGCTCCGAGTCCCTGTCATCTAAGTAGTAGCCAGGCCTTATCCACCATGTCGTTGTCTTCATCATCATCACTGTCATCTAGTGCTCCTCCTACGTCCCGTCAGTTATCCATTACGGAATCGTTGTCCAATAAGCAACAATATATACCCAGTCATCCACTTGTCGTGCGGCTTAATTCACACCTGGCTAAGTTGTTGGTGGTGCAGTCGCTGCCGTACCACCTGGTCGACTCCGCCGGCTTCAAGCAATTGATGGCGTGCGCTCAGCCTAGGTGGCGAATACCTAGCCGCCATTACTTCTCCAAAACAGCTGTCCCTGCCTTGCACAAGCACGTGGAGGAAAAGGTGGGCCAGTCCTTGCAATTATCCGTGTGCAGCAGGGTACATGCCACCGTCGACACGTGGAGCAGCAACTATGGGCAGGGACAGTACATGTCTTTCACGGCCCACTGGGTCAATATTTTGCAGTCCGATGCACCACCGCAGCAATGCCAGGCATTATCACCTCCACGCTTGTATCTTTCTGGTTCAACTCCGGACACCAGGCGCCTACCATCCTCCTCCTCCTACTCCTTCTCCTCCTCCTTGCCCTTCTCAATGGAGGTCATCCCATCCCCGACAGGACACAGCGTATCTTCCACTCCTCCTCCCTCCTCTTTTCATAGGTGCAAGGTGAAGCGCCACAACGCTCTCTTACACCTGCTGAGCCTGGGCGAGAAAAGCCACACAGGGCAGGAGCTGCTGCTGTGCATCAAGGAGGAAATCGCACGCCGGCTGTCTCCTCTGAAATTCACACTGGGCAATGTTGTTTCTGATAATGGAAGGAACGTTGTGGCTGCACTGCGTCTAGGTCACCTGACACACGCTCCTTGCATGGCACATGTGATCAATCTGGTCATAACACGCTTCTTAAAGTCATATGTTGGTTTGAAGGGTGTACTGGCCATGTCCAGGAGGGTTTGCGTTCGCTTTAGACGTTCGTATGCATTTAAACACGCCCTCCTGGAATTGCAGCCTCAAAACAATCTCCCACAACACAGCCTGATTTGCGACGTTCCAACACGCTGGAATTCCACCCTGCACATGTTGGACCGTCTGTACGAACTGCGGAAAGCCGTGAATGATTTCCTGATGCAGCAGACGGGCAGCGTTTGGTGCCAGTGTAATTTCGAGCTCAGGCACTGGCAGCTGGTTAGAGACGCATGTCGCATTTTGAGGCCCTTTGAAGAGGCCACACGATTTGTGAGCCGTGACGCTAGCGGAATGAATGATGTTGTGCCGCTGATATTCATTATGGAGCAAACACTCACAGCGATGATTCAGCAAAGGATGGAGGAAGGATAACATCTGGCTATGGATGTTGAGGAGGAGGAGGAGGAGGAGGATGAGGATGAGGAAACAGGACCTGTAGAGGAGCTGTATTTGGAGATCTAATCACAGGAAGGGATAGGGGACGAGGCAGCCGCACAACATGACAGTGATGGTGATGACGAGTCTGATGACGACGTTGATGATGGACAACCATGGCAGTATGGGGCGGAGATGGAACCAACCGGGCCCTCTGAAACGCTGGCCAGGTTGGCGAGCTGTATGCTTTGTTACTTGTGCGCTGACTGTCGTATTGTTAGCATGAAGCAAAGAGATGAGTACTGGATAGCCACACTTTTAGACCCTCGGTATAAAGCCAGAATGGGGGAGTTTTTTGCACCTTCCGAGAGGGAGGCAAAATTGACTTATTATCGAGAGAAGCTATGCAGCCAGCTTTTCACAGCTTTCAAACGGCAAACACCTGCTGCAAGCATGTCTCACTGTCTCATCGTTCCACCGCCTCTGGCAGAGCTACCTCTGCAATAGGCGGCAGCAGCAGCAGCAGCCAATTCAGTTTGGAAAATATGATGACAACATTTTTACATCCAATACCTCGACCTGACACACATCGTAGTCACCAAAGGGATGTTCACCATCACCAGGTCCAGCACCTAAACAACCAGGTTTACTCGTACCTGGACTGTGCCCTTTCTCCGTCAGAAATCCTGATCCCATACCCCATGGACTTCTGGGTCAGCAGATTGGATCATTGGCAAGAACTGGCCCAGTGTGCCATGGGTGTACTGTCTTGTCCACCCTCCAGTGTAGCATCAGAGAGGGTATTCAGCGCGGCAGGGGGCTTCGTCACCCCTAAGCGAACAAGATTGTCCGCCAACAGCTTGAAAAATCTCACGTTTCTGAAAATGAATCAAGCGTGGATCGGTGAGGATTTTAAAACCCCTGTGCCTGATGCCACTGATTAGATCTGACATTGCTGCTGCTGCCGCTGCCGCCTGCTACTGCCGCCTGCTACTACGGGATTCTGTCCTGTCCACTCTTTTTTTAATGTGCCGCTGTTGGTGCTGCTATTACTTCTACCACCAATCCACCCCCAGTGCCGTCTGCTACAAGCAGGCCTGCCCCACCACTGTGCTTTGTCCTGTGACTGTCCAGTGTCTTTTAATGTGCTGCTACTACTACTACCACCACCCTTGCTGTCCGTTGGCTACCTCTACTACCACCAATACACCTGCACTGCCGTCTGCTACAAGCAGGCCTGAGGCCTGCCCCACCACAGGGCTTTGTCCTGTGACTGTCCAGTCTCTTTTAATGTGCTGCTACTACTACTACTACTACTACTATTACCACCCTTGCTGTCCGTTGGCTACCTCTACTACCACCAATACACCTCCACTGCCGTCTGCTGCAAGCAGGCCTGAGGCCTGCCCCACCACAGGGCTTTGTCCTGTGACTGTCCAGTGTCTTTTAATGTGCTGCTACTACTACTACTACTACCACCACCCTTGCTGTCCGTTGGCTACACTGGCGTAGCTATAGGGGTCGCAGCGGTCGCAATTGCGACCGGGCCCCGAAGCCAGGGGGGCCCACGGCCCCCCGCACCACATCAATAAAAAGTTACTATAGTAACTCGGGCCGCGGGCCCCTGTTACTATAGTAACAGACTTTACTTACCTTCCTGGTTCCGGATGGCAGCGGAGGTCCTGACGTCAAGCGCTGTGCGCAGCGCATGACGTCACCACGCTATGCCGCCGCGCACAGCATCGAGACGACAGAACTCCCGCTGCGGCCGAAGAGGAAGGTAAGCTTAGCCCTGACTGGCGGGGTCTGACTCCCGGGACCCGCCAATCAGCTGTTTTGAAGGGGCCGCAGCACTCGTACGAGAGCTGCTCCCCTTCATTCCTGTCACTTCATTCCAGTCACACTGTGAATCGGTGTCGGCGATTCACAGTGTGGGCGAGTAGTGAAATGAAGGGGAAGCAGCTCTCGTACGAGTGCTGCGGCCCCTTCAAAACAGCTGATTTGCGGGTCCCGGGCGACACATCAGCTATTGATGGCCTATCCTGAGGATAGGCCATCAATGTTTAGGGACTGCACAACCCCGAAGCCTACGATGTATCAGGCTTAGGGGGCCCATGAGACAGGATCACAGATTGTGTGATCCTGTCTGCTGGGCCCTGTATCTAAGCCAATCACATGGTAGGCTTAGATACATGGCCCATGCGTGATCCTGTCTGCTGGGCCCTGTATCTAAGCCTACCACACTGTAGGTTTAGATACAGGGCCCCAGCACACAGTAATCTTATACTGTATAAGATTACTGTCTGCTGGACCCTGTATCTAAGCCTACCTTGTGGTAGGCTTAGATACAGGGTCCCACAGACAGTATCACACATGGGCCCTGTATCTAAGCCTTAGGGTATGTGCACACACACTAATTACGTCCGTAATTGACGAACGTATTTCGGCCGCAAGTCCCGGACCGAACACAGTGCAGGGAGCCGGGCTCCTAGCATTATAGTTATGTACGATGCTAGGAGTCCCTGCCTCGCTGCAGGACAACTGTCCCATACTGTAAACATGTTTTCAGTACGGGACAGTAGTTCCACGGAGAGGCAGGGACTCCTAGCATCGTACATAAGTACGACGCTAGGAGCCCGGCTCCCTGCACTGTGTTCGGTCCGTCACTTACGGACGTAATTAGTGTGTGTGCACATACCCTAACACATGTGTTACTAATCATTTTTTGTGTGTTTTCTTGCAGGTTCGGTCGTTGGACTACTGCGGATTCCAGGACTACTTCGATGACAGCTTTTTTTTTATTAATAAAATGGTTAATGAGGGCTGTGTGGGTTTTTTTTTTTATTTCAATAAAATATTTTTTCTATGTCTTTGTGTTTTTTTTTAAACTATATTACTACCGCCTTAGTAATGGCCGCCGGCTGATTGACAGCATCCATTACTAAGGCGGGACTTAGTGTTAGCTGCTGCAGAGGCCAACACTAACCCCCTTTATTACCCCGGTACCCACCGCCACCAGGGGTGCTGGGAAGAGCCGGGTACGATCCAGTACCTGACCATCTGTAGTGATGGTCGGCCACCGGGGTGGCCGCAGGCTGGTATTATCAGGAGGGGAAAGGCCAAAAACAGTGGCCCTTCCCACCCTGGTAATGCTAGGCTGCTGCTGCTTTATTGGATCTGGCTGGTTATGAAAATGGGGGGGACCCCACGTCATTTAAAAAATAAATAAATAAAAAATAATTGGAAAGAACGATGTGGGGTCCCCCCCAATTTTCATAACCAGCCAGATACAACACAGCAGCGGCAGGCAGCATTACAAGGGTGGGAAGGGCCACTGTTTTTGGCCTTCCCCAGCCTAATACTACCAGCCTGCGGCCACCCCGGTGCCTGCCCGTCACTACAGATAGTCGGGTACTGGTTTGTACCCGGCTCTTCCCAGTACCCCTGGTGGCGGTGGGTACCGGGGTAATAATGGGGGTTAGTGTAGCCTCTGCACCGGCTAACATTAAGCCCCGCCTTAGTAATGGAGGTTGTCAATCAGCCAGCGGCCATTATTAAGGCGGTGATAATAAAGTTTAAAAAGATACAAGCACATAGAAAAAATATTTTATTGAAATAAAAAAACACAACCCTCATTAACCATTTTATTGAGAATAAAAAAACGCCGTCATTGAAGTCCTCGTATCCGAAGTCCAACAACCGAACCTGTAAAAAAAACACAAACACACAAAAATAATCAGTAACACATAAAGAAGCAAAATTATTATTCTTACCTATCCTGGGTCCAATCCAATCATGTTTGATACGGTCTGCTGAGCTGTGTATCTAATCCAATCATGTATGATACTGTCTGCTGGGCCCTATATCTAATCCGATCATGTGTGATACTGTCTGCTGAGCCACTGTATCTAATCCTATCATGTGTGATACTGTGCTGAGCCACTGTATCTAATCCTATCATGTGTGATACTGTCTGCTGAGCCACTGTATCTAATCCTATCATGTGTGGTACTGTCTGCTGAGCCACTGTATCTAATCCTATCATGTGTGATACTGTCTGCTGAGCCACTGTATCTAATCCTATCATGTGTGATACTGTCTGCTGGGCCACTGTATCTAATCCTATCATGTGTGATACTGTGCTGAGCTGTGTATCTAATCCTATCATGTGTGATACTGCCTTCTGAGCCACTGTATCTAATCCTATCATGTGTGATACGGTCTGCTGGGCCACTGTATCTAATCCTATCATGTGTGATACTGCCTTCTGAGCCACTGTATCTAATCCTATCCATAGTTTATAGGGTCGTAGTGCTATAGATATGCTATGCTGTTTCATATACACACTTTTTTTTGGGCGGACACCTATGTATTGGGGCTATTTCCCCTGACATTTTAAGCCCTGAGGGTATGTTCACACGGCAGCGTCCGTTACGGCTAAAATTACTGTGCTGTTTTCAGAAGAAAACAGCACCGTAATTTCAGCCGTAATGGCATGTGCAGGCGTCTTTTGCTGCGTCCATTACGGAAGTAATTGAAGCTGGTTTTCCATGGAGTCAATGGAAAACGGCTCCATTTACGTCTGAAGAAGTGACAGGCACTTTTTTACGCGCCGCCTTTTGACAGCGGCGCGTAAAAAAAAATGACCGTCGGCACAGAACATCGTAAGACCCATTCAAATGAATGGGCAGATGTTTGCCGACGCTTTTGAGCCGCATTTTCGGACGTAATTCAATGCTAAAACGCCCGAATTACGTCCGTAAATAGTGTGTGTGAACCCAGCCTTAGTGACGCCCCGGCTGCTAGTGCTGCATTGTTGGGTCACTTAGGAGACCCGGCGATGCAGCTGAAAGCGGACCGTCGGCCATGAGAAGTTTGCGGGGGGGGGGGGGCCAGTAAGAATTTTTTATTTTTGCATCGGGGCCCATGAGCCTCTAGCTACGCCCCTGGTTGGCTACCTCTACTACCACCAATACACCTCTACTGCCGTCTGCTACAAGCAGGCCTGATGCCTGCCCCACCACAGGGCTTTGTCCTGTGACTGTCCAGTGTCTTTTAATGTGCTGCTACTACTACTACCACCACCCTTGCTGTCCGTTGGCTACCTCTACTACCAGCAATACACCTCCACTGCCGTCTGCTACAAGCAGGCCTGAGGCCTGCCCCACCACAGGGCTTTGTCCTGTGACTGTCCAGTGTCTTTTAATGTGCTGCTACTACTACTACCACCCTTGCTGTCCGTTGGCTACCTCTACTACCACCAATACACTTCCACTGCCGTCTGCTACAAGCAGGCCTGAGGCCTGCCCCACCACAGGGCTTTGTCCTGTGACTGTCCAGTCTCTTTTAATGTGCTGCTGCTGCTATTTCTACTACTACTACTACCACCACCCTTGCTGTCCGTTGGCTACCTCTACTACCACCAATACACCTCCACTGCCGTCTGCTACAAGCAGGCCTGAGGCCTGCCCCACCACAGGGCTTTGTCCTGTGACTGTCCAGTCTCTTTTAATGTGCTGCTGCTACTACTACTACTATTACCACCACCCTTGCTGTCCGTTGGCTACCTCTACTACCACCAATACACCTCCACTGCCGTCTGCTACAAGCAGGCCTGAGGCCTGCCCCACCACATGGCTTTGTCCTGTGACTGTCCAGTCTCTTTCAATGTGCTGCTACTACTACTACCACCACCCTTGCTGTCCGTTGGCTACCTCTACTACCAGCAATACACCTCCACTGCCGTCTGCTACAAGCAGGCCTGAGGCCTGCCCCACCACAGGGCTTTGTCCTGTGACTGTCCAGTGTCTTTTAATGTGCTGCTACTACTACTACCACCCTTGCTGTCCGTTGGCTACCTCTACTACCACCAATACACTTCCACTGCCGTCTGCTACAAGCAGGCCTGAGGCCTGCCCCACCACAGGGCTTTGTCCTGTGACTGTCCAGTCTCTTTTAATGTGCTGCTGCTACTACTACTACTACTACTACCACCACCCTTGCTGTCCGTTCGCTACCTCTACTACCACCAATACACCTCCACTGCCGTCTGCTACAAGCAGGCCTGAGGCCTGCCCCACCACATGGCTTTGTCCTGTGACTGTCCAGTCTCTTTCAATGTGCTGCTACTACTACTACTACTACCACCCTTGCTGTCCGTTGGCTACCTCTACTACCACCAATACACCTCCACTGCCGTCTGCTACAAGCAGGCCTGAGGCCTGCCCCACCACAGAGCTTTGTCCTGTGACTGTCCAGTGTCTTTTAATGTGCTGCTACTACTACTACCACCACCACCCTTGCTGTCCGTTGGCTACCTCTACTACCAGCAATACACCTCCACTGCCGTCTGCTACAAGCAGGCCTGAGGCCTGCCCCACCACAGGGCTTTGTCCTGTGACTGTCCAGTGTCTTTTAATGTGCTGCTACTACTACTACCACCCTTGCTGTCCGTTGGCTACCTCTACTACCACCAATACACTTCCACTGCCGTCTGCTACAAGCAGGCCTGAGGCCTGCCCCACCACAGGGCTTTGTCCTGTGACTGTCCAGTCTCTTTTAATGTGCTGCTGCTACTACTACTACTACTACTACCACCACCCTTGCTGTCCGTTGGCTACCTCTACTACCACCAATACACCTCCACTGCCGTCTGCTACAAGCAGGCCTGAGGCCTGCCCCACCACATGGCTTTGTCCTGTGACTGTCCAGTCTCTTTCAATGTGCTGCTACTACTACTACTACCACCACCCTTGCTGTCCGTTGGCTACCTCTACTACCACCAATACACCTCCACTGCCGTCTGCTACAAGCAGGCCTGAGGCCTGCCCCACCACAGGGCTTTGTCCTGTGACTGTCCAGTGTCTTTTAATGTGCTGCTACTACTACTACCACCCTTGCTGTCCGTTGGCTACCTCTACTACCACCAATACACAGTGCCGAACCTGCCATGAGGCCAGGTGAGCCGACGGCCTCAGGCGGCACCACCTACCCAAACGGGGGGGGGCGGCATTTTCAGCCCGGGACTGGACTGGGGGGAGGGGCCATGCAGACGCGCCGAACGTCTCTAATACTCCTCCTCCTCTCTGACGCTGTACACAGTACATACAGCCAGAGAGGAGCAAGTCTGCAGGAGGAGCGACGAGCAGCACCAGCACCACGAGGTAAGTGCCTGCCTTGATGGGACCGGGACGTGAGTATACTGCAGGGGGGCATTTTAACGACAGCAGAGGGCTCTATGGGGCTGGAATAATCCACCCCATAGAGCCCTCACATCACTATAATGGAACGATTAGTGTGGGTGGGGGAGGGTCTGAGCGTCTGACTTACTGCAGAGAGCTCTATAGGGGGGATTCTGCCCCCACTTTAGAGCAGTCAGATGCTCAGACCCCCCTAACATTCCAGTATAGTAACTAGTCAGGGCTCTATGGTGGGGGGATGATTCCCCCCTATAGAGCCCTCTGCTGTCAGTAAAACGACCCCCCCCCTGCAGTATACTCCTGGCTTTGTAGCTTTCCTGTGGGAAAGCTACAAATAGGGCTGACTGGTGAGTCTCACAGTGCACACTGCATGCAGCAGCTGCGGCAGCCAGTCTGACTGTGAGTCTCTGACCAGTCACCACCCACACGTAGCAGATAGGAGAGACTAATAGTGCCTGTCATTCAATAAACCCTCAAGTACTACAGTTTCACAGGCATTGACTGAAGCTTTCTATAGTGTAGTGCAGGGGTCTCAAACTCGGCCGGGTAAGTGGGCCGCATATAGAAAAAATGGGAAGTTGACGGGCCGCATTACTTTCAAATTTGATGCAATACAAAATTATTGTTAATCAATTAGTTATTTGAACGACTATAACACTATATTACTATAATACTAATACTACATTACTATAATAATAGCGCTAGGTTTAAAATTTGAGATATTTTTCCACGTGCTTATTTCAACAATCCAGCTTTCCAGTTTAAGTGTCGCTAAATGCAGTCCGGCGGCTCAGTTAGCACAGATGTCAAGATTGGGCAGCCCCTTTTTAGATAGTGCTGCAGTGCCCTCTGTGGATGCTGCCGCAGTGCCCTCTGTGGATGCTGCCGCAGTGCCCTCTGTGGATAATGCAACACACCCCTAGATAAGGCCACAGTGCCCTCTGTATATAAGCCCGCAGTGCCCTCTGTAGATAAGGCCACAGTGCCCTCTGTAGATAAGGCCACAGTGCCCTCTGTAGATAAGGCCACAGTGCCCTCTGTAGATAAGGCCACAGTGCCCTCAGTAGATAAGGCCACAGTGCCCTCTGTAGATAAGGCCACAGTGCCCTCTGTAGATAAGGCCAAAGTGCCCTCTGTAGATAAGGCCAAAGTGCCCTCTGTAGAGGCTGCCACAGTGCCCTCTGTAGAGGCTGCCACAGTGCCCTCTGTAGAGGCTGCCACAGTGCCCTCTGTAGAGGCTGCCAAAGTGCCCTCTGTAGAGGCTGCCACAGTGCCCTCTGTAGAGGCTGCCACAGTGCCCTCTGTAGAGGCTGCCACAGTGCCCTCTGTAGAGGCTGCCACAGTGCCCTCTGTAGAGGCTGCCAAAGTGCCCTCTGTAGAGGCTGCCCCAGTGCCCTCTGTAGAGGCTGCCCCAGTGCCCTCTGTAGAGGCTGCCCCAGTGCCCTCTGTAGAGGCTGCCCCAGTGCCCACTGTAGAGGCTGCCCCATTGCCCTCTGTAGAGGCTGCCCCAGTGTCCTCTGTAGAGGCTGCCCCAGTGATGTCAGGGGCTTGCCCAGAGCTGGAGTTCCGGAGCACTCTGCCTTGGATTCCAGCTCTGCTCCTGACATCACTGTCCATATATGGACAGAGATGTCAGGGGCAACCCCAGAGCTGGAGTCCCAGGCAGAGCGCTAGTAGGCTCTTCCTGGGACTCCAGCTGTGCTCCTGACATCACTGGGACTCCTGCTCTGGGGAAGCCCCTGACATCATTGTCGATGTATGGACAGCGATCTCAGAGGCTTCCCCAGAGTCCCGGAGCAGAGCCGATAATAGCGCTCTGCCCGGGACTCCGCTCTGGGGAAGACCCTGACACACTGTCCATATATGGGCAGCGATGTCAGGGAATTCCACAGAGTCCCGGAGCAGAGCATGTACTAGCGCTCTGCCCGGGACTCCGGCTCTGGGGAAGCCCCAGACATCGCTGTTCATATGTGGACAGCGATGTCAGGGAATTCCACGGAGTCCCAGAGCAGAGCCGACACCAGCGCTCTGCTCGGGACTCTGGCTCTGGGGAAGCCCCAGACATCGGCTGCTCATATGTGGACAGCGATGTCAGGGAATTCCACAGAGTCCAGGAGCAGAGCCGACACCAGCGCTCTGCTCCGCTCTGGGCAAGACCCTGACACACTGTCCATATATGGGCAGCGATGTCAGGGAATTCCACAGAGTCCCGGAGCAGAGCCGACACCAGCGCTCTGCCCGGGACTCCGGCTCTGGGGAAGCCCCAGACATCGCTGTTCATATGTGGACAGCGATGTCAGGGAATTCCACAGAGTCCCGGAGCAGAGCCGACACCAGCGCTCTGCTCGGGACTCCGGCTCTGGGGAAGCCCCAGACATCGCTGTTCATATGTGGACAGCGATGTCAGGGAATTCCACAGAGTCCAGGAGCAGAGCCGACACCAGTGCTCTGCTCCGCTCTGCGCAAGACCCTGACACACTGTCCATATATAGGCAGCGATGTCAGGGAATTCCACAGAGTCTCGGAGCAGAGCCGACACCAGCGCTCTGCCCGGGACTCAGGCTCTGGGGAAGCCCCAGACATCAATGTTCATATGTGGACAGCGATGTCAGGGAATTCCAGAGTCGCGGAGCAGAGCCGATACTAGCGGCTCTGTGTCCCGCGGGCCGCAGATGACAGCCCCAGGGGCCGCGTGCTTGAGACCCCTGGTGTAGTGGTTAGCTTGTCTGCCTTACACTTGGAGTTTGCTGGTTCAAATCCCAGTTGGGTTTTTTTTTTTTTATTTATTTATTTATTAATATCTTACTTGTATTGGGCTTTGTTCACACTAGCATTAATATACGTTTACCTCTCTTCCGTCAGAGGAAGAGAGGATCAATACGTTAAACGGAAAGCAACGGCTCCATTAGAATTACCATTGCTTTCAATGGTAATTCTTTTGTATCAGTTGCTTTCCGTTTGTCTCCGTTCACTAGGTTTCCGTTCTTTTGAACGGAAATAAAAGTTCTGCAGACTTCACTTTTGTTTCCTTTAAAAAAAACGGAAACTTAGCGAACGGAGACAAACGGAAAGCAACTGATACAAAAGAATTACCATTGAAAGCAATGGTAATTCTAATGGAGCCGTTGCTTTCCGTTTAACGTGTTGATCCTCTCTTCCTCTGACGGAAGAGAGGTAAATGTATATTAATGCTAGTGTGAAAGAAGCCTTAGGGCCTGTTCACATCAGCGTTGGCTTTCCGTTCTGGGGTTCCGTCGGAGGTAACCCCGCAACGGAAAGTCAAACTGAAACCACAGCTTCCGTTTCAGTCACCATTAGCGCAGTCGACTGTGCTCTTGATTCCGTCACAAAAACTGAAACCTGCCGGAATGGTGATGAACGGAAACCATTGATTTCAATGGTGACTGAAACGGAAGCTGTGGTTTCAGTTTGACTTTCCGTTGCAGGGGGTTCACCCGACGGAAACCTCCCACGGAACCCCGGAACGGAAAGCCAACGCTGATGTGAACAGGCCCTAATCCTTCCCCATAAACCTGCCCCCGCTAATTAAAATAAATATATTATATAATGTATATAGCGCTGTATCCTGTATCTGTCAGGTCAGTGGGACTGACTGATTCAGTGTCAGCGAGTCCTGCAGGATCGAGCTGTTACCGATCACATCTAAGTTCATAACTTAGATGTGATCGGTAATAGGCGACCTAATGGATTCAGGTCTCAGCGCTATATACAGCTGCTCTGTATACAGGATACAAAGCAGCTGTATCTCAAAAAGTGCAAATCATTTTCAATAAAAAGTAATTAAAACTTGCACCAATCGCAGTAATAGATCTTTATATATCATAGTGACATGTCCGAAGTTTTCATCGGTGGGGGATCGAGCACTGAGGCCCCCACCGATCGCTAAAACGAAGCAGCAGAAGTGCTCGGGTGAGCGCTGTGCCGCTTCATTTATGATCGACTTTCAGCCGAGTGAGCGGTGTACGGACTCCTAGACTTTCTATTGAGCCTGTACACTGCTCCAAGGAAAGCCAAACAGAATTGAAGCGGCACACCGCTCACCCGAGCACTTCTGCTGCTTCGTTTTAGCGACTAGTGGAGGTGTCTCAGTGCTCGGCCCCCACTGATCAAAACTTCTGACATGTCAACATTTTTTTAAAAAGTTGTTACACTTTAAAGAGAATCTTTCACCTGCCCACAGATTTGCATTTGAGTGCAGCATGTAATGGGGAGGGCTGCACAAACTCTGGGGCACTTTAAAAAAAAAATTCTACCCTCTTTCCATACTTAGATATCGGTGCTGTAATATTTGGCGCCCGATATTTAAATAACCCCATGAACTGCCAATGGGGCGGTAATTGGCAAGGGGACGTGTAACATCGCTGTGACACTACCCAATCCGCTGCGGACAATGTCAACAGCAAGAGCTGGAGAGAGGAGATCATGTGCACACGCACGCTCTCACTCTTCAGCTCTCGGCAGGCAAGTACAAGACTGTGATCTCAGGTGAGAGATCAGTCTTGTCGTCCTTGTCTGCCGAGAGCTAAAGAGTGAGAGCGTGCGTGCACGCACAGCTCCGATGCCATGAAACAGAAGAAGAAGAATTCACACTCTTCTTCTCCTCTTGTGTTCCTTAGTGGTGGCGGAGCTGCGCGCACGCGCTCTCTCTCCAGCTCTTGCTGTAACGCTGACCGTAGCTGATTGGACAGTGTCACAGCGATGTTACACGCCCCCTTGCCATTTACCTCCCCATTGACAGTTCAGGGGGTTATTTAAATATCGGGCGCCAAATATTACAGCACTGATATCTAAATAACGAAAAAAATGTAAAGTGCCCCAGAGTTTGTGCGGCCCACCATTACATGCTGCACTCAGCTGTACATGTATGGGGAGGTGAAAGGTTCTCTTTAAAAGAAAGGTGTTATAATTTTTTATTTTTTTATTGGCCTAATTTTTCTAATTATTTTAATATGTTTCCGAAGGTAGCTATTTATTCATATGTTTGTACGTCTGTGGGGGCAGCCAGCTTTATTTTTATTTTTCATACTGCTAATTTTTGTTTTGCAGGTTCCGCTGGACCATTTGGACTACGTCGTAGATTCATTGGACTACTTCGCTGATTTAAGCTTTATTTCTTTTTTTTTTTTTTTAAATAAAATGGTTAAAGTGGATTGTGTGGAAGAGTTGTCATTTCAATAAAATAAATGTCTTTATGTCTCTGTTTTTTAATACTTCATTACCGCCTTAGTAATGGCAGCTGTCTGAGAGCATCCATTACTAAGAAGGGGCTTAGTGTTAGCCAGTAATAAGGCTATCACTAACCCATATTATTACCCCGGTACCCACCGCCACCAGGAGTACTGGGAAGAGCTGGGTACGATCCAGCACCCGACTGTCTGAAGAGAAGGGCGGGTACTGGGGTGGCCGCAGGCAGGTAATATCAGGCTCGGAATGGCCTAAAATCATGGCCCTTCCCACCCTGGTAATGCTAGGCTGCTGCTGCTTTATTGTATCTGGCTGGTTATGAAAAATGGAGGGGATCTCACGTAATTTTTTTTCTATTTCTTTTTTTAAAAAGACGTGGGGTTCCCGCTATTTTTCACAACCAGCCAGATACAATAAAGCAGCTGCAGCCTAGCATCCCCAGGGTGGGAAGGGCCACGTTTTTTATCCCTTCCCAGCCTGGTAAAACCAGCCTGTGACCGCCCTGCTGCCTTACCGTCGCTTCAGATGGTCGGGTACTGGATCGTACTCCCCTCGCGGCAGTGAGAACCGGGGTAATTATAGGGGTTAGTGATAGCCTTTTTACTGGCTATCACTAAGCCCCTTCTTAGTAATTGAACGCTTTCAATCAGACAGCAGCCATTACTAAGGCCATAATAAAGTATTAAAAAAAAACACAAGAAAAACTTTTATTGTAATCTAAACTCCCCCATGCAACCCTCTTTCACCATTGTTTTTTTTTTTTAAAGTAGATCATCGGAGTAGTCCAATGTATCTACGACGTAGTCCAAACGCTCCAGCGGAACCTACCAAAAAAAAGCAGTATAAAAATGTAAAAAACGTAAATTTGCCACAATAGTCACTCGATATAAACTATACTGTAATCACTTATATGGTTTGCAGATATCTTGTGTATAACTGGCATCTACCTCTATAAGGTCACTATATGGTGGTAATATTGGTCTATATATAGTGTGATTTATTCACTAACAGTATGGTGGGTTTTTTCTGACACAATGTTGTAGTAATATGTGATCATGGTTTGGCAGTTTTATTCAGTAACCGTATGGAGGTATTATTCAGTAACAGTATGGGGGTATTATTCAGTAACAGTATGGAGGTATTATTCAGTAACAGTATGGGGGTATTATTCAGTAACAGTATGGAGGTATTATTCAGTAACAGTATGGGGGTATTATTCAGTAACAGTATGGAGGTATTATTCAGTAACAGTATGGGGGTATTATTCAGTAACAGTATGGAGGTATTATTCAGTAACAGTATGGAGGTATTATTCAGTAACAGTATGGAGGTATTATTCAGTAACAGTATGGAGGTATTATTCAGTAACAGTATGGAGGTATGATTCAGTAACAGTATGGAGGTATTATTCAGTAACAGTATGCGGGTATTATTCAGTAACAGTATGAGGGTATTATTCAGTAACAGTATAAATGTATTATTCAGTAACAGTATAAATGTATTATTCAGTAACAGTATAAATTTATTATTCAGTAACAGTATGGGGGTATTATTCAGTAACAGTATGGAGGTATTATTCAGTAACAGTATGGGGGTATTATTCAGTAACAGTATAAATGTATTATTCAGTAACAGTATGGAGGTATTATTCAGTAACAGTATGGGGGTATTATTCAGTAACAGTATGGAGGTATTATTCAGTAACAGTATGGGGGTATTATTCATTAACAGTATAAATGTATTATTCAGTAACAGTATGGAGGTATTATTCAGTAACAGTATGGGGGTATTATTCAGTAACAGTATGGGGGTATTATTCAGTAACAGTATGGGGGTATTATTCAGTAACAGTATGGAGGTATTATTCAGTAACAGTATGGGGGTATTATTCAGTAACAGTATGGGGGTATTATTCAGTAACAGTATGGAGGTATTATTCAGTAACAGTATGGGGGTATTATTCAGTAACAGTATGGAGGTATTATTCAGTAACAGTATGGGGGTATTATTCAGTAACAGTATGCGGGTATTATTCAGTAACAGTATGAGTGTATTATTCAGTAACAGTATAAATGTATTATTCAGTAACAGTATGGAGGTATTATTCAGTAACAGTATGGGGGTATTATTCAGTAACAGTATGGAGGTATTATTCAGTAACAGTATAAATGTATTATTCAGTAACAGTATGGGGGTATTAGTAACTGTATGGGAGTATTATTCAGTAACAGTATGGGGTATTATTCAGTAACAGTATGGAGGTATTATTCAGTAACAGTATGGAGGTATTATTCAGTAACAGTATGGAGGTATTATTCAGTAACAGTATGGAGGTATTATTCAGTAACAGTATGGGGGTATTATTCAGTAACAGTATGAGGGTATTATTCAGTAACAGTATGCGGGTATTATTCAGTAACAGTATGAGGGTATTATTCAGTAACAGTATAAATGTATTATTCAGTAACAGTATAAATGTATTATTCAGTAACAGTATAAATGTATTATTCAGTAACAGTATGGGGGTATTATTCAGTAACAGTATGGAGGTATTATTCAGTAACAGTATGGGGGTATTATTCAGTAACAGTATAAATGTATTATTCAGTAACAGTATGGAGGTATTATTCAGTAACAGTATGGGGGTATTATTCAGTAACAGTAAGGAGGTATTATTCAGTAACAGTATGGGGGTATTATTCAGTAACAGTATAAATGTATTATTCAGTAACAGTATGGAGGTATTATTCAGTAACAGTATGGGGGTATTATTCAGTAACAGTATGGGGGTATTATTCAGTAACAGTATGGGGGTATTATTCAGTAACAGTATGGAGGTATTATTCAGTAACAGTATGGGGGTATTATTCAGTAACAGTATGGGGGTATTATTCAGTAACAGTATGGGGGTATTATTCAGTAACAGTATGGGGGTATTATTCAGTAACAGTATGGAGGTATTATTCAGTAACAGTATGGGGGTATTATTCAGTAACAGTATGCGGGTATTATTCAGTAACAGTATGAGTGTATTATTCAGTAACAGTATAAATGTATTATTCAGTAACAGTATGGAGGTATAATTCAGTAACAGTATGGGGGTATTATTCAGTAACAGTATGGAGGTATTATTCAGTAACAGTATAAATGTATTATTCAGTAACAGTATGGGGGTATTAGTAACTGTATGGGAGTATTATTCAGTAACAGTATGGGGTATTATTCAGTAACAGTATGGAGGTATTATTCAGTAACAGTATGGAGGTATTATTCAGTAACAGTATGGAGGTATTATTCAGTAACAGTATGGAGGTATTATTCAGTAACAGTATGGGGGTATTATTCAGTAACAGTATGAGGGTATTATTCAGTAACATTATGGAAGTATTATTCAGTAACAGTATAAATGTATTATTCAGTAACAGTATGGGGGTATTATTCAGTAACAGTATAAATGCATTATTCAGTAACAGTATGGAGGTATTATTCAGTAACAGTATGGAGGTATTATTCAGTAACAGTATGGAGGTATTATTCAGTAACAGTATGGGGGTATTATTCAGTAACAGTATGAGGGTATTATTCAGTAACAGTATGGGAGTATTATTCAGTAACAGTATGGGGGTATTATTCAGTAACAGTATGGCGTATTATTCAGTAGCAGTATGGCGGTATTATTGGTAATGTTGGTCTTACAATCTATGTACATTACAGTGGTGGGGGCTGTGGGGAAGTGTGAGTGGCAGCGGATGATCAGGCTAAGAGACAGTCCGCAGAGTGGCATGTGTTGTACTTTGACATGTAGGTGATACTTACGTGTGGGATGTGGGTCCATAACTTGTGTACAGCCCAGGGCCAAAGATCATATTAATCCACCACTGGCATCGAGCCAGCACAGGCAGACCGCAACAATACAGCAGGTAGAGCAAAGAAACCAGCCCAGGACGTGCCGCTTCAAAACAGCGCTAAGCGCGATCCGTCCTGGACTGGCCTGAATGTAATTTCAGAGAGTTTCGCTGCAAATTAGACTGGCTGCCGAGGAGAGATATGGGGCAGTGCAGGGCAGACTGTACTATTTGCACTGCACTGATTGGCAGTAAGAATAATTCTTTAAATATTTTCCATACTTCAAACAGCACTTTAAGGCTATGTTCACACTGAGTTTTTTGGGTTTTTGAGGCAAATTTTGTCCTTCCTGCACGTCGTTTGCCGCGATTTTCACCGCGTTTTTCGCTCACGGCCATTGAGTGCTACGGGCAAAAAACTCAGCGAAATACCCTCTCTCTGCCTCCCATTGATGGCAATAGGAGGTCAGAGGCGTAAATGTGCGAAGATAGGGCATGTCCCTTCTTTCTCGGGAGGCATTTTCGGCCGGTTTTTGACGAGTTTTGCGGAGCGGTTTCTGCGCCCAAAAACTCGTCAAAATACTCTGTGTGAACAGGGCCTAACAAATAAACATCAAATGTTTTCCTATTTAAAAAATGTATATATTCCGTGTTTGATGTGTAAAGTTAGGAATGAGAAAACTCCGATAGATTTGTGGGGGGGCGCCTTTTAATAGTTCGCCTCAGGCGGCAGACGGGCTAGGTTCACCCCTGCCAATACACTTCCACTGCCGTCTGCTACAAGCAGGCCTGAGGCCTGCCCCACCACAGGGCTTTGTCCTGTGACTGTCCAGTCTCTTTTAATGTGCTGCTGATACTACTACTACTACCACCACCCTTGCTGTCCGTTGGCTACCTCTACTACCACCAATACACCTCCACTGCCGTCTGCTACAAGCAGGCCTGCCCCACCACAGGGCTTTATCCTGTGACTGTCCAGTCTCTTTTAATGTGCTGCTGCTACTTCTACTACTACTACTACCACCCTTGCTGTCCGTTGGCTACCTCTACTACCACCAACTACTACTACCACCAACTACTACCTCCACTGCTGTCTGCTACAAGCAGGCCTGAGGCCTGCCCCACCACAGGGCTTTGTCCTGTGACTGTCCAGTCTCTTTTAGGCCTCATGCACACTTCCATCACCGTTTTAGAGGCCGTTTTTGATGGATCCGTGTGTCCGTTTTTGTTTCCGTGTGCACTCCGTTTCCGTTCCGTGTTTCCGTTTAAAAAACGGATGTGAACTTCACTTGAACCTGTCACATGTCCCAGGAAACACCCATAGAAAGGTTACAAGAAGTTTTTGGTGCTGTTTTCTTAGCTTTCAGAGCATAGAGAACAGTTTGAGATTACTCTGCTTGGCTTACTTTGGATTTACGGGTCGTAATTACGACCCGAAATAGTGGGCCCATAGACTTCTGTTAGCCACGGGTACCTTCCCGTTTTCTCACGGGAAGGTGCCCGAGCCGCTAAAAAGCTAGAACATGTTCTATTTTTTTATTTTACGGGCCGTGCTCCTATACTTTATAATGGGAGCACAGCTCGGAAAAATTACCGGCTGCCCGTGGCCGGCCGTGCTCATCTCCTGAAATACTCTGTGCTGCCTTAAACTCTGTGGACAGGTCAGGATCCTGTTTCTTTTAAATGCTGCTGGGGAATCCGCTCGATCCACGATATAAGGCTGCACTACAGTGCAGCATTTAAAAGAAACAGGATCCTGACCTGTCCACAGAGTTTAAGGCAGCACAGAGTATTTCAGGAGAGGAGCGTGTGATTGGCGGCAAAGGCCGCGGCAGCCTGTGATTGGCGGCAGAGGCCGCGGCAGCCTGTGATTGGCTGCAGAGGCCGCGGCAGCCTGTGATTGGCTGCAGAGGCGGTCACGTGACGAGCGTGACCGCCACTACAGCCTGTTATTGGCTGCAGCGAGCGGTGACATGGATGAAACGTCATCGCTGGAGGCCGCACAGGAGGAATGTAAGTATGAACGTATTTATATATTTTTTTTATTACATTAAAATTGTCTTTTCCGCGCGCCGAGCATGGTACTGTCAAGGTTGCTGAAAGAGTTAGTGCAGCCCATTAACTCTATCAGCACCCTGGACAGTACCATGCTCGGCGCACGGAAATTACAGGTTCGGTCAGAATCAAACTTTTTCGTGAAATACGGCGAACTAGCCGAACCGAACTTTTCATAAGTTCGCTCATCTCTACTAGAAATAATACAGAATACAACTGTGCAAGGTCTACGCTACCCTCTGACACACTTGAAACTGCGCAAAGTCTATACCGGCCAGAATTTTGGGATTGCAAAGCACATGTTATGAGACAGCAGGTCAATGCGAAAATAACATTACTGTGGGTGTGTAAAGTTTACCTACTAAGAATTACATACAATGGAAAAAAAGAAAAACATGCTCAGAAAACAAGCAGTGCAATGTGTGCATTTACTTACTTATTTTGTGACGCTGGGCACTAGTTACCTTCTGCCATCTGCGTGTCAAAAGCTCCTTGGCAAGCTCCTCCCACGCTGCGTCCTTTTTATAACGGTCGTGGTAGCATTCTGTGCGCGTATCCCACAATTCTGGGTGATCCTGCACCAATGCTATCAGTCTTTCCACATCCATCTTCAGAACTTACTGGCTACTGTAGACTGTGAGTCTGTGAACTTTGTCCCACCCAGCCGTTGCTATGGCAACGGATCAGTCAAAAACGGAAGCCTTCAATGTGCCATCCGTTTTTTTCACTGACCCATTGACTTCTATGGGCCACACGGTCACTGAATCACTGAGCAAAGTAGGACATGCTCTACTTTGCACGGAACGGAACAACGGATCCGTTTAAATAACGGAAGTGTGCATGGGGGCCATTGCAATGAATGGGTTCAGGGTGCTATCAGTGACAAAAACGGATAGCACCCTGAAGGAAAAAACTGAAGTGTGCATGAGGCCTTAATGTGCTGCTACTACTACTACTACAACAACCCTTGCTGTCCGTTGGCTACCTCTACTACCACCAATTCACCTCCACTGCCGTCTGCTACAAGCAGGCCTGAGGCCTGCCCCACCACATGACTTCGTCCTGTGACTGTCCAGTCTCTTTCAATGTGCTGCTACTACTACTACTACTACCACCCTTGCTGTCCGTTGGCTACCTCTACTACCACCAATACACCTCCACTGCCGTCTGCTACAAGCAGGCCTGAGGCCTGCCCCACCACAGGGCTTTGTCCTGTGACTGTCCAGTGTCTTTTAATGTGCTGCTACTACTACTACCACCAGCCTTGCTGTCCGTTGGCTACCTCTACTACCACCAATACACCTCCACTGCCGTCTGTTACAAGCAGGCCTGGAGGGCTTGTGAAAAGCCATTGCTTGTTGCTTTTATATCCATGTATGGATGAACCCCGGCATGCATCTGCCAATAAAAAGGGTAAATTTTTGGAGGGCTTGTGAAAAGCCATTGCTTGTTGCTTTTACATCCATGTATGGATGAACCCCGGCAGGCATCTGCCAATAAAAAGGGTAAATTTTTGGAGGGCTTGTGAAAAGTCATTGCTTGTTGCTTTTACATCCATGTATGGATGAACCCCGGCAGGCATCTGCCAATAAAAAGGGTCCATTTTTGGAGGGCTTGTGAAAAGCCATTGCTTGTTGCTTTTACATCCATGTATGGATGAACCCCGGCATGCATCTGCCAATAAAAAGGGTAAATTTTTGGAGGGCTTGTGAAAAGCCATTGCTTGTTGCTTTTACATCCATGTATGGAAGAACCCCGGCAGGCATCTGCCAATAAAAAGGGTACATTTTTGGAGGGCTTGTCAAAAGCCATTGCTTGTTGCTTTTACATCCATGTATGGATGAACCCCGGCAGGCATCTGCCACCATAAAGGGTAAATTTTTTGAGGGCTTGTTAAAAGCCATTGCTTCTTCTTTTACCACCTTATATGTATGAACCCTGGCAGGCATCAGCCGCCTAAAATGGTAAATTTTTGTACCTTTTTTAACAATGCATTAAGCATACAACATGCACAAGTGCAGTGGTTTCTGTTAGTTATCACCGTGTCCCATCCGTTTTCCTATAGCCATACATGTTGGCGTAACTTTGACACTAACTTTGCCTTAAAAACAGCTCAAAAGTACTTGGATACACTCATGGGTGATCTAAGAGTGTTATACAGGGCTTCTAGGGCTTTTAAACAGTGTTATACACGATTTTTAGGGGCTTTCTTGTATTACAGGTTCGGTCAGAACTAGTTCGGTCCGAATCGAACTTTTTCATGAAATTCGGCGAACCAGCTGAACCGAACTTTTCATAAGTTCGCTCATCTCTAGACAGGACCAATGTTTTCAAAATGGCCCTTCTATTTTCTCTTCTTAATTTTGCATCTGAGATCTATAATTTCCTGTAAGTATTTCTAAACTGCATTGGGAATGCTGATATGGTTTGGTTGATCTGCAGGTTGATCTGCAGGTGCTGAGTTCAAGAGAGGCACTAACAAGTCACTCAGATTGGACAGGTTATATAGATACAGGGCTGGGGCAGCAAATTGAATCTCTGCCCAGGTGAGTGAAAGTCTTGCTACGTCTATGTCTGTCTACATATAAAAAGTTAAAAATGCGAGCTTTCCAATGCATCCATTATGCTCTTTGTAGCAAACCTCCTGTTCATAATAATATTCAACTTCCTTACAGATTAAAGGGGTTGTCCAGTCCCTAAAAAGTGATGACCTATCCGCAGGATACGCCATCAATATCTGATCAGTCGGCGTTTGACTCCAGCAGATCAGCTGTTTTTCGTACGAGCGCTGCTTCCTCTTCATTCCTTATCTGCTCGTACGGCGGTTTACATTACTACAAGCGTGTCGGCAAATAACTGTACGAGCAGATAAGGAATGAAGGGTAGTGCTGCAGCCCGTTAAAAACAGCTGTTCAGCTGGGTTCCCGGGAGTCGGACCCTGACCGTTTAGTTATTGATGGCCTATCCCGAGGATAGGCCATCAATTTTTAGGGACTGGACAACCCCTTTAATTCAGAATTTACAATTATTATTTAGTACTATATCATGAAGTACATAAGATTTTAGGGTTGCTCATCGTAGTTTTAAATGTTTTTTTGTGGTCGTGTGATCCAGTGAATTTTGATAATATTCTTGTGATGTTAAGATATAGCATAAGATCTTAGTTATTGGATTTTGAAGTTGATATAATACAATTGGCATCCACTAATAAAAATAGCTTTTCAGTTACTGTATTTCTGGTTGGCAGCTTTGGCTTCTGATTGTGTCTTTTTATGGAACATAAAGCAAACAATTTTCATTTAAATTAGTTTCTGTGGGTGGAGCTAAAACTGCACTTGACCATTTATGTACAGCAAGGTAACTTTTGCTTAACTACTTGACGTTACTAATTTGTAAGTGGGTCAGATTTTAGTGTGTGTGGCCCTTGACCCTGACAAAGGACTTTGTCTGAGGATGTTGCAATAATAACGGCGAACACAGTACAGTTAAACGCAGCCGACGGCCGCCCGCATTTTCGGGCCGTGCTCCCAGACAAAGTATGGGAGCACGGCCCGTAAAATGCAAAAGAACTGACATGTTCTATAATTTTCTGAACATTTCTACGGGACGTACACCCATCCGTAGCGATACGGAAAGGTGTCCACGGCCAATAGAACTGAGTGGGTTTGTAATTGCGGACCGTATTACGGTCCGCAATTACGGAAAATTTTTACGGTCGTGTGCATGGGGCCTTAGCGGTAACATATGGTGGCACATAGCTTGGCAGTTACAGTCTCATCTCTCCAATGGGCACTTAATTTGCGGTCACAGTCACTTGTCTTTGGTCTATGGTCACTCTTGCAGGCAGGGGCGACTACATTCTCACCCACACTGTAAGTGATCTTAAACCACTTGCAGGATACACAGGGTCTCATAACACTAAATCGATATATAAATACAGCCTGCAAGTACTCAGAGCAGAGGCGTAGCTAGGTTCTCCAGCACCCGGGGCAAAGATTCAGTTTGGCGCCCCCCCCCCCAACATCTCCTTCCCCCTCGCCGTGTTTGTTTTCTCTACCAATCGACGTGTCATTTCTTTTTATGTAACGCGAGCATAAAATTATTTGTACATTTCACAAGCAATATGGTTCTATACACAATACCAGAACCAAGCTCGGTACATATATACAGCCCCCGCACAAATACAGCTCAATTTAGTGCAACCCCTGCCGTATAGGTGTGTACGGCGTAAAACTACAGCTCCCAGCATGGCCGGAACAATGGTAAGGATATGCTGGGAGATGCCGTTTCACAAAAAATAAATCCTATCATAATCATCTCGCTGCAGATCATACAGTGACTGCATTACTGATTAGAGGCAGAATAAACATTTACATTAAGTGACTCACCGGTGACGTCTCAGATTCTAGTTCTTTTTCTCCATTTGGTCCAGACCTCTATGATGACTTCTCCCGGTCCATTTCTGCAGTTTACCGCTCACATGTCTTCAGCTTCTCACTTTTGCAACATTTCTGCACCTATAAATAAATATAAAGTTATCATTATACCACACACTACGCCCCTAAATATAATAGCGCCATACACTGCACCTCTAATTATAATAGCACCATACACCGTGTCCCACACACACACCGTGACCCCTGTAGATAGTGCCTGCCATAGAGCCCCCTGTAGATAGTGCCTGCCATAGAGCCCCCTGTAGATAGTGCCTGCCATAGAGCCCCTGTAGATAGTACCCCCATATAGACCACCCCTGTATATAGTGTCCCACAAATAACTCCCCCTATAGTGCTCTACAGATAGCCCACCCCTGTATATAGCCCCCTGTAGATATAGCCCACCCCTGTATATAGAGCTCTACAGATAGCCCAACCATATATGTAGCCCCCCTGTAGATATAGCCCACCCCTGTATATAGTGCTCCACATATAGTCCACCCCTGTATATAGTGTTTCACAGATAGCCCACCCCTGTATATAGCCCCCCCTTGTACATATAGTCCACCCCTGTATATAGTGCTCCACTAGATAGTCCACCCCTGTATATAGTGCTCCACAGATAGCCCACCCTTGTATATAGTATATACAGGGGTGGGCTATCTGTGGAGCACTATATACAGGGGTGGACTATATGTACAAGGGGGCTATATACAGGGGTGGGCTTTCTGTGGAGCACAATAGGGGGGAGCTATTTGTGGGATACTATATACAGGGGTGGGCTATATCTACAGGGGGACTATATACAGGGGTGGGCTATATCTACAGGGGGACTATATCTACAGGGGGACCATATCTACAGGGGGACCATATCTACAGGGGGACCATATCTACAGGGCTGGGCTACACACAGGGCTGGGCTATACAAAGGGGGGCTATATCTACACGGGTGGGCTATACACAGGGGGGCTATATACAGGGGTGGGCTATATACAGGGGGAATAGATCTACAGGGGGCTATATCTACAGGGCTGGGCTATATACAGGGCGACTATATCTACAGGGGGCTATATACTGCGGTGGGCTATCTATGGGGCACCATATACAGGGGTGGGCTATATCTACAGGGGGCTATATACTATATAGCCAACCCCTGTATATGGTGCTCTATAGACAGCCCACTCCAGTATATAGCCCCCCTGTAGATATAGTCCCCCTGTATATAGCCCCCCTGTAGATATAGTCCCCCTGTATAAAGCCCAGCAGATATAGTCCCCCTGTATATAGACCAGCCCTGTAGATATAGTCCCCCTGTATATAGCCCCCCTGTAGATATAGTCCCCCTGTATATAGCCCCCCTGTAGATATAGTCCCCCTGTAGATAGCCCAGCAGATATAGTCCTCCTGTATATAGCCCACCCCTGTAGATATAGTCCCCGTGTATATAGCCCCCCTGTAGATATAGTCCCCCTGTATATAGCCCCCCTGTAGATATAGTCCCCCTGTATATAGCCCACCCCTATAGATATAGTCCCCCTGTATATAGCCCCCCTGTAGATATAGTCCCCCTGTATATAGCCCCCCAGCAGATATAGTCGCCCTGTATATAGCCCAGCCCTGTAGATATAGTCCCCCTGTAGATAGCCCCCTGTAGATATAGTCCCCCTGTATATAGCCCAGCCCTGTAGATATAGTACCCCTGTAGATAGCCCAGCAGATATAGTCCCCCTGTATATAGCCCCCCTGTAGATATAGTCCCCCTGTATATAGCCCCCCTGTAGATATAGTCCCCCTGTAGATAGCCCCCCTATAGATATAGTCCCCCTGTATATAGCCCCTCAGATATAGTCCCCCTGTATATAGCCCAGCCCTGTAGATATAGTCCCCCTGTAGATAGCCCAGCAGATATAGTCCCCCTGTATATAGCCCCCCTGTAGATATAGCCCCCTGTATATAGCCCCCCTGTAGATATAGTCCCCCTGTAGATATCCCCCCTGTAGATATAGTCCCCCTGTATATAGCCCAGCAGATATAGTCCCCCTGTATATAGCCCAGCCCTGTAGATATAGTCCCCCTGTAGATAGCCCAGCAAATATAATCCCGCTGTATATAGCCCCCCTGTAGATATAGTCCCCCTGTATATAGCCCCCCTGTAGATATAGTTCCCCTGTATATAGCCCCCCTGTAGATATAGTCCCCCTGTAGATAGCCCCCCTATAGATATAGTCCCCCTGTATATAGCCCCTCAGATATAGTCCCCCTGTATATAGCCCAGCCCTGTAGATATAGTCCCCCTGTAGATAGCCCAGCAGATATAGTCCCCCTGTATATAGCCCCCCTGTAGATATAGTCCCCCTGTATATAGCCCAGCAGATATAGTCCCCCTGTATATAGCCCAGCCCTGTAGATACAGTCCCCCTGTATATAGCCCCCCTGTAGATATAGTCCCCCTGTATATAGCCCCCCTGTAGATATAGTCCCCCTGTAGATAGCCCCCCTGTAGATATAGTCCCCCTGTATATAGCCCAGCAGATATAGTCCCCCTGTATATAGCCCAGCCCTGTAGATATAGTCCCCCTGTAGATAGCCCAGCAAATATAATCCCGCTGTATATAGCCCCCCTGTAGATATAGTCCCCCTGTAGATAGCCCCCCTGTAGATATAGTTCCCCTGTATATAGCCCAGCAGATATAGTCCCCCTGTATATAGCCCAGCCCTGTAGATATAGTCCCCCTGTAGATAGCCCAGCAAATATAATCCCGCTGTATATAGCCCCCCTGTAGATATAGTCCCCCTGTATATAGCCGCCCTGTAGATATAGTCCCCCTGTATATAGCCCAGCAGATATAGTCCCCCTGTATATAGCCCAGCCCTGTAGATATAGTCCCCCTGTAGATAGACACCCCCCCCCCCCCGCAGACAAAGCCCCCCCCGCAGACAAAGTCCCCCCCCCCGCAGATACAGCCACGCACTTCTATTACAATTAAAAAAAAATAAAACATTTCAAACTCACCTTATTCCCGCTCCCACGCCGTCCGGCAGCCATGGAGACCTGCTCTCTTCTGCGCAGGTCTCCTGGGGGTTGAACGCGGCGTCTATGAAAGGCGCTGATTGGCTGGGCAGGATGACTTTCCCTGCCAGTCAGTCAGCACCTTTCATCGATGGAAGCGTCACTGGTACAAAAGGTACCAGTTGCTTCATTCGTGGAGAGGCGCTGAATGCCCGGTCATTCATTGCTTCTAATTGTACCTGTGTCCTTGCGACACAGGTACAATTATAGTGCAGGAGGAGGGGGCTCTGGCGCCCCCCTCTGAACTGCGCCCGGGGCACGTGCCCCGCTTCCCCCCCCCTAGCTACACCCCTGCTCAGAGTATCACTGAATATGTCAAACCTATATGGCTTTTAATATTAATCCACTGAAATATTAGACCAGAGTTAAATCTAGATTCTAGATTCTAGATTTTCTGCTGCATGATCACTGATCACTTTTAATTCCATTTTTTGCGGGAACCAAGGGGACCAAAAAACAGCAATTCTGGCATTGTGACAGTGTTCATCCAGTGGGTTAAATAATGTAATATTGTAATACTTCAGACTTTTATGGATGCAGCGATACCAATAATGTTGACTTTTTCATTTTTTACCTTACTATAGGGGAAAATGGTATTGTTTTTTAACTTATATTTTTTTGTATGGTATTAAAGATTTTATGTAAGTATTTTTTCATTTTTTTAGTCCCCCTATCGGACTTGAACAAGTGATCGTTTGATCGCTGGTACAATACTCTGCAATACCTTTGTGCTATTTACCGACACGTAAGATTTAATAGAAGCAGAAAGATGGCAGACCTGGGGACCTTCATTAAGCCCCCAAGCTGCCTTGACAACTATTGGCACCCCAAAATAGCGTTGCGGGGGGCTGATGGACGGACTGAGGGGGCCGACCCCTTCTTTCTAATCTAATAGCTTAGATGCCGCGGTCACTATTCACAGCGACATCTAAGTAGTTAAATGACCGGTTATTGCAGTTAAGTGTAAGCTGTAACATACAGCCGACACCCGCTGCGTATAAAGCAGGCTGAGCCCATGAGTTCGCTCCACACTAGACCGTGGCAGCTGTGACGTACATTCACGTCATATATTGCCAAGGGGTTAAAGGCACTGTAACCTGCAAACAAAAGCATGGTAGAACATCTGTAGCACAACGCATTACATAACATGAATGTTAGCAGTTAGCTTTACTGGGGTATTAAACGTTCACGCACACTATTGAGTAACAGGTCATAGTAATTCTGAAGTCCACTTTTGCCAGCTACTTCGGTTTCCCCTCATGGTATTCAGTACCCCGCCTATAGCTGACAGGCCAATTCCACATTATCCTGATAAGGAAAAAGAAAAAGAAAAAAGGCGGGCATTACCACAACCAATATCTTGGTCAGAGTGTAAAAAGTGACATATACGTATTGACCAGAAAAACATGTACAGTGAAGGAAATAAGTATTTGATCCCTTGCTGATTTTGTAAGTTTGCCCACTGTCAAAGACATGAACAGTCTAGAATTTTTAGGCTAGGTTAATTTTACCAGTGAGAGATAGATTATATAAAAAAAAAAAATCACATTGTCAAAATTATATATATTTGTTTGCATTGTGCACAGAGAAATAAGTATTTGATCCCCTACCAACCATTAAGAGTTCAGCCTCCTCCAGACCAGTTACACGCTCCAAATCAACTTGGTGCCTGCATTAAAGACAGCTGTCTTAAATGGTCACCTGTATAAAAGACTCCTGTCCACAGACTCAATTAATCAGTCAGACTCTAACCTCTACAACATGGGCAAGACCAAAGAGCTTTCTAAGGATGTCAGGGACAAGATCATAGACCTGCACAAGGCTGGAATGGGCTACAAAACCATAAGTAAGACGCTGGGTGAGAAGGAGACAACTGTTGGTGCAATAGTAAAAAAATGGAAGAAATACAAAATGACTGTCAATCGACATCGATCTGGGGCTCCATGCAAAATCTCAACTCGTGGGGTATCCTTGATCCTGAGGAAGGTGAGAGCTCAGCCGAAAACTACACGGGGGGAACTTGTTAATGATCTCAAGGCAGCTGGGACCACAGTCACCAAGAAAACCATTGGTAACACATTACGTCGTAATGGATTAAAATCCTGCAGTGCCCGCAAGGTCTCCCTGCTCAAGAAGGCACATGTACAGGCCCGTCTGAAGTTTGCAAATGAAAATCTGGATGATTCTGAGAGTGATTGGGAGAAGGTGCTGTGGTCAGCTGAGACTAAAATTGAGCTCTTTGGCATTAACTCAACTCGCCGTGTTTGGAGGAAGAGAAATGCTGCCTATGACCCAAAGAACACCATCCCCACTGTCAAGCATGGAGGTGGAAACATTATGTTTTGGGGGTGTTTCTCTGCTAAGGGCACAGGACTACTTCACCGCATCAATGGGAGAATGGATGGAGCCATGTACCGTCAAATCCTAAGTGACAACCTCCTTCCCTCCACCAGGACATTAAAAATGGCTCGTGGCTGGGTCTTCCAGCACGACAATGACCCGAAACATACAGCCAAGGCAACAAAGGAGTGGCTCAAAAAGAAGCACAATAAGGTCATGGAGTGGCCTAGCCAGTCTCCAGACCTTAATCCCATCGAAAACTTATGGAGGGAGCTGAAGATCCGAGTTGTCAAGCAACAGCATCGAAATCTTAATGATTTACAGATGATCTGCAAAGAGGAGTGGGCCAAAATTCCATCTAACATGTGTGCAAACCTCATCATCAACTACTAAAAACGTCTGACTGCTGTGCTTGCCAACAAGGGTTTTGCCACCAAGTATTAAGTCATGTTTGCCAAAGGGATCAAATACTTATTTCTCTGTGCAAAATGCAAATAAATATATATATTATTGTGACAATGTGATATTCTGTTTTTTTTTTTAATATAATCTATCTCTCACTGGTAAAATTAACCTAGCCTAAAAATTCTAGACTGTTCATGTCTTTGATAGTGGGCAAACTTACAAAATCAGCAAGGGATCAAATACTTATTTCCTTCACTGTATGTGACACTGCACCTCCTGGATAATGACAACATTTTTATCACAATAAGAAAAAACACTGACATTTGTTTAACCCCTTAGTGACCAGCCCATTTTAGGCCCTAATGACCAAGCTATTTTATTCGTTTTTCTATAGTCGCATTCAAAGAGCTATAACTTTTTTATTTTTTCGTCTACATAGCTGTATGAGGACTTGTTTTTTGCGGGATTAGTTGTGCTTTTTAATAGCACCATTTTTGGGTACATATAATTTTTATATTAACTTTTATTAACCTTTTTGGGGGGGATTATAAAAAAAGACTGAAATTCCGCCATTGTTCTATGCGTTTTTAAATTGACGCCGTTCACTATGCGACATAAATAACATATTACCTTTATTCTATGGGTCGGTACGATTACGGCGATACCACATATGTAGAGGTTTTTTTATGTTTTACGACTTTTGCACAATATAAACACTTTTGAACTAAAATGATTTGCTTTTGCATCGTCTCTTTCCAAGAGCCGTAATTTTTTTATTTTTCAATCAATGTAGTGATTTTTTGGGCTTGTTTTCTGCGAGACAAGACGTAGTTTTCATTGGTACTGTTTTGGGGTGCATGGGACTTATTGATTCATTTTTATTATGACTTTTTTGGGGGGCAATGGAAAAAAATTGCAATTTCGCCATGTTTTTTTTTTACGGTGTTCACTTTGCGGTTTAAATGACATATTAACTTTATTAATGGAGTCATTACAGTCGCGGCGATACCACATATGTGTACTTTTTTTTTTTTTACACTTTTACTAAATAAAACCACTTTTTATGGAAAAAAATGGTTTTATTTATTTTTTTACTGTACTTTTTATTAATAATCTTTATTTCACTTTGATGACTTATTTTATTAGTCCCACTAGGGGACTTTACTGTGCGATATTCCGATCGCTGCTATAATGCTCTGGTATACTTCGTATACCAGAGCATTATTGCCTGTCAGTGTAAATCTGACAGGCAATCTGTTAGGACGTGCCTCCAGCGCGTCCTAACAGGCATATGTCCAAGGCAGACCTGGGGGCTTTTATCAGGCCCCCGGCTGCCATGACACCCCATCGGAGACCCGCGATTGCATTCGCGGGCCGCCGATGGGTGACAGAGGGAGCTCACTCCCTCTGTAAACAAAGTTAAATACCGCTGTCGCTATTGACGGCGGCATTTAACGGGTTAAACGGCCGCGATCGAAGTAAGCTTCGATCGCGGGCGTTGGAGCAGGAGCTCAGCTGTCATCAGACAGCAGAGCCCCGGCTCCTGCCTGCACGGGAGACCCGTGCAGGACTTAGACTAGGCTGACGTGAAAAGGCGTCAGCCTAGCCTAAAGCCCATTAGTGACCGACGTAAAAAGGCGTATTAGTGGTCACTAAGGGGTTAAGCAATTAAAACTGCACAAACAAGTTCTTGACCTCGCCCTCAATAGGGTTAAAGAGGCTCTGTCACCAGATTTTGCAACCCCTATCTGCTATTGCAGCAGATAGGCGCTGCAATGTAGATTATAGTGACGTTTTTATTTAAAAAAAACGAGCATTTTTGGCCAAGTTATGACCATTTTCGTATTTATGCAAATGAGGCTTGCAAAAGTACAACTGGGCGTGTTTAAAAGTCAAAGTACAACTGGGCGTGTATTATGTGCGTACATCGGGGCGTGTTTACTACTTTTACTAGCTGGGCGTTCTGATTAGAAGTATCATCCACTTCTCTTCAGAACGCCCAGCTTCTGGCAGTGCAGATCTGTGACGTCACTCACAGGTCCTGCATCGTGTCGGCACCAGAGGCTACAGTTGATTCTGCAGCAGCATCAGCATTTGCAGGTAAGTAGCTACATCGACTTACCTGCAAACGCCAATGCTGCTGCAGAATCATCTGTAGCCTCTGGTGCCGATGTGTCCTCGCTCGTCTGACACGATGCAGGACCTGTGAGTGACGACACAGCGTGATCTCTGGAGAACACGGCTGTGTCTGCACTGCCAGAAACTGGGCGTTGTGAAGAGAAGTGGATGATACTTCTATACACAACGCCCAGCTAGTAAAAGTAGTAAACACGCCCCGATGTACGCACATAATACACGCCCAGTTGTACTTTTGCAAGCCTCATTTGCATAAATACGAAAATGGTCATAACTTGGCCAAAAATGCTCGTTTTTTAAAAATAAAAACGTTACTGTAATCTACATTGCAGCGCCTATCTGCTGCAATAGCAGATAGGGGTTGCAAAATCTGGTGACAGAGCCTCTTTAAGGAACATATCACACATGGAGAAAGACAAATGACTGACCATAAAGTACTTTATATTGCAATGATAATGAATGTAGCAACAGTAGACTAGCCAAGATATTACCGATAAATAGAACGAAAACCCCAAAAATATGGTGAAATAAGCAGTTGTCTAGGCTACCAAACAACATAGCAAATGTTACCATATGGATAGAATACACAGAAACCCAAAACCCAGGAATGCAGTATCGAAGGTGCATATATGACATCAGAGGGTTAGAATGTTCTGTAACAGCTAGTCGGCTTTTTCCATCAGCCACATAGACTTTGAATGGCATGTCAGCTTACATTTAAAATTCTCCTCACTGCGATTGTGCAGTGAGACGAAACAGGAGATGGGACTCCTATTCTAGTGATAGGTGGGGTCCCAGTGGTGGAGACCCCAGCGATCATACATTTATCACCCATCCCGTGGATAGAAGCTAAATGTTCTCAGTGGGAAAACCCCTTTAAGAGCATACTGCATACTGTTTTACAGAGCCGGACTGGCCATCTGGCAGTTCTGGCAAATGCCAGATGGGTCAGTGAACAGTGGATCGCCTGCTGGCCGCCGAAGAAATCCGTGTCGGCGCTCTGATGCCTTTCTGAGGGGGCGGCGGTGCCACAGAAACCAGCCAGAACACTAATTGTACCTGCCTTACAATAACGCTGATTGGCAGTGCAGAATGACATGCCCCGCTAATCAGCGCCTTTCAACAATGCTAATGGCGTGATGACCTGCCAATCAGTGCCTTTCAACAACGCTAGCGGTGCAGAAGGACGTCATCACACTGCTTCCATTGTTGAAAGGCGCTGATTGACAGGGGGAAGTCATTCTGCCAATCAGCACCGTCGTTCAGCCCCAGCAGACATGCTCAGAAGAGAGCAGGCCTGCATTGACATAGGATGGCGTGGGAACGGGATCAAGGTGAGTATGTAAAGTTTGGTTTTTTTCCACTTAAAAGTGTGTGTTATCTATGGGGGGCTATATGTGGGACACTATCTACAGGGGAGGCTATATGTGGGGCAAAGTCTACAGGTGGGCTATATGTGGGACACTATCTACAGGTGAGGCTATATTTGGAGCACAGTCTACAGGGGGGCTTTATGTCGGACACTAAGGGGGGCTATATGTGGGGCACTATATACAGGTGGAGGTGTATGTGCGACACTACAGAGTAGGCTATATGTGGGGCACTATTTACAAGGGAGGCTATATGTGGGGCACTATCTACAGGGGAGGCTATATGTTGGGCACCATTTACAGGGGAGGCTATATGTGGGGCACAGTCTACAGGGGAGGCTATATGTGGGACACTAAGGGGGGGTGTAACGCCTGTGGTCGCTGACCACGAACTCCTTCCATCCAGTCAACGCCCTTCTCTCCAGAGATGTTTGCACATACGGCCGTCCTGTTCCACAGTGACCACCAGGGTGCGCTCGGTCCAGACTCAAAAAGCCAGAACGCATGCTGATTGCTCACTGAGCACCCTGGGCTATAAGAAGGTCTCAGCCCCTTCCTCCCATGCCTGAGCGTTGTCATATACTAAGTTTGTCTTGCAAATGGTCCCCTAGTGTTTCCTGCTCCCAGTGTTCCCTGTTCCTGTATCCCGTAACCTGTATCCTGATCTAGTGCTGTGTTGAGCTGTTGCCATAGTGTGCTGTATACCACGCCTCTACTCCACGCCTGACGTCTACCTGCTGCCTAGTCCAAGCCAAGCCTGCCTTGCTACTATCCGAGCTGCCACAGGTACCCTATATGAACTATAGACTCTGACCTGCGCCCTGTTGGCCAGGTTCCATACCACCAAGGCGGTACGGCCCTGTGGGTCCACGAACCCTACGTAACAGTATGCTCAGGCGATCCAAGACCATGACGACGTCACAAGAGATGCTGGCGGATATGCTAGACCTGCGGTCTCGACAGGACCAGCTCCTTCAGGCCTTGAACATTCTCGCACGTCGGCAGGAGGCATGAGCTGCCGTTCCTCCTACTACACCTACTATTCCTCAGACTACACCTCCTGGCAGTGTTGAGTCTCATTTTTCTTTGCCCCTTACTGACCGCTATGATGGAGATGCAAGTTCCTGTCGTGGATTTTTGAACTAGTGCCTTATCCACTTCAGTTTTTATTCAAGGGCATTTTCGTCTGATGGCGCAAGGGTCGCTTTCATCATCTCTCTTCTTACTGGCAAGGCCCTTGCATGGGCGAACCCTATCTGGGAGAGACAAGGATCAGAGACCCGTGACTTCCAGGGGTTCCTCCGGACATTTTGCACGGTGTTTGAGGAGCCTGGACGAGTCTCTTCTGCTGCGGCTTCCTTGCTGAACCTACACCAAGGAGACATCTCTCTGGGTGAGTACGCCCTCCACTTCCGCACCCTGGCAGGAGAACTTTTGTTGAACAATGAGGCCCTGGTGGCTACATTCTGGCATGGACTGTTTCCTAAGATTAAAGACGAACTTGCCGCTCGAGACCTGCCGCCTACCCTGGATGACCTCATCCTACTGGCTGCCCGGATTGATAGAAGGCTCCGAGAACGGCTCCAAGAGGTTCGTCGGGAGGGAGGCTTTCCTAGTCTGGCTCCTACCTTGCAGCAACCCCTGCCATCCTCAGATGCCGATCCTCCTAAGGAGTTTGTGAGGATGGACCAATGTAAGCTCTCTACCGAGGAGAGACAACGCAGACGCACTTCGGGACCCTATCTTTATTGCGGCCTCGGAGGCCATCTTGTGCGTCTTTGTCCCCAAAAGCCCCAAAGCCTAGGGTTGGTAGACGAGACAACCTTGGGTAAAGAAGGACTCCCGTCTAAGTTGTCCATACCCGTGACCATAGTGTCCGGTGAGAAAACACATCAGGTCGCTGCGTATCTAGACTCTGAATCCGCTGCTAATTTTATTTGTAGAGACCTGGTGGACCTTCTCCAATTACCTACTACCCTTCTGGAGAGACCGTTGATGCTTGCATCAGTAAATGGACTACCTCTGCCAGACCCAGGTATGGCTGTGACCAAGCCGCTGAGGCTCCAAGTAGGGGCTCTCCACTCCGAACTTCTACCGTTCTATGTCCTGTCCAAGGCCATTAACCCTGTGCTGCTGGGTCTGCCTTAGCTCCGACTACATGCCCCAGTCCTGGACTGGAACTCTGGAGAGGTTCTCCTGTGGGGCCCCGAGTGTCAAAGCCGATGCCTGGTGCAGAGTTGTTTGGTCCAGCCTTCTCTGCCTCGATCATTGGCAGGATTTCCTGGTCATTATGCTGCATTTTCGGACGTCTTAAGCAAAAGGGAGGTGAAGACACTGCCCCCACACCGGGCATATGACTGTCTTATCGAGCTGATCCCTGGTGCATCCCTCTGTCCATGTCCACCTATGTTAAGGAGAACTTGGAGAGGAGCTTCACACGGAATTCTTCCTCCCCGGCAGGAGCCGGGTTCATCTTCGTCAAGAAAAAGGATGGCTCCCTGCGTCCTTGTATTGACTACCGGGGTCTCAACCAAATCACCGTGAAGAATAAATATCCGTTGCCGCAGTTAGACCTGCGTGGGGCTTAAAACCTAATCCGGATTCGCAAGATGACCAATGGAAGACTTCATTTAACACCCTTGATGGACACTATGAGTATCTAGTAATGCCCTTCGGCCTGTGCAATGCTCCCGCGGTCTTCCAGGAGTTTGTTAATGACATTTTCCGTGACCTCCTCTATGTTTGTGTTGTGGTCTATCTTGATGACATCTTGATTTTTTCTCCAGATCCTGTGACTCATCAGAGACTTGTCCGTCAAGTTTTGTAGCGGTTAAGAGAGAATCGTCTGTACACTAAATTCTAGAGGTGCGTGTTTGAAAAGGATGCTCTGCTCTTCCTCGGCTACATTGTCTCGAATAGAGGTCTCAAGATGGAACCTGAAAAGTTAAAGTCCGTTCTGGAATGGCCACACGCTTAAGGCTTGAGGGCCATACAGCGCTTTCTGGGATTCGCCAATTTTTACAGACCGTTTATTCCAAACTTCTCCTCACTGACTTCTCCTATCACTGACCTCACTAAGAAGGGCATGAACGCCAAAGTGTGGACTCCTGAGGCAGAGTCTGCATTTAATAGCCTCAAGAGTGCCTTCACGTCAGCCTCTATCCTCCATCATCCAGACATTTCTCTACAGTTCTCGCTGGAGGTGGACGCATCCTCTGTCGGTGCTGGTGCACTCCTGTTCCAGAGAGGTTCCAAGGGCAAGTCTATGGTATGTGGATATTTCTAAGCTTTTCTCTTCCGCAGAACGCAACTACTCAATTGGGGATCGGGAGTTACTGGCCTTCAAGTTGGCCCTGGTAGAGTGGAGACATCTACTAGAGGGCGCAGCTCAACCCATCCTAATTTTTAAGGACCACAAGAACCTCACCTATCTCCAGAAGGCCCAACAGCTTAATCCTCGTTAGGCCAGGTGGTCGCTGTTCTTTACCAGGTTCCAGTTTGAGCTCCATTATCGCCCGGCCAACAAGAATGTGAGGGTCGATGCCTTGTCCAGGTCTTTCGAGACAGAGGACACCATGGAGATGCCACAGAACATTATTGATCCATCTTGCATTGTCTCTGTCAATCCTCTGCAAGTTGGGGACATTCCTCCAGGGAGGACTCTTGTGTTCCTGGCTGACTGAGGTAGAATCCTCCGCTGGGGACACTCCTCTAGACTGGCAGGTCACGCGGGGACCTGTAAGACCCGAGATCTGATTTCACGTCATTTCTGGTGGCCAACGCTGCCCAAGGACATTTTGGACTTTGTTTCGTCCTGCTGAGTGTGTGCAGCTAACAAGGTCGCTCACTCCAGACCTGCTGGCCTGCTCCAGCCATTGTCTAAGCCCGATGCTCCCAGGCAGCATATAGCTATGGACTTTATTACTGACCTGCCTCTCTCAGCTGGATGCAGTGCTGTCTGGGTGGTGGTGGATCGATTTTCGAAGATGGCCCACTTCGTTCCTCTGACCGGTCTTCCTTCTGCTCCTCCACTGGCCAAGCTGTTCATCCAACACATCTTCCGCCTGCACGGCTTAGCCCAGCATATTGTGTCTGATCGGGGGGTTCAGTTCACCTCGAAGTTCTGGAGAGCCTTCTGCGGACTCCTAGGTGTAAAGTTGGACTTTTCCTCGGCCTACCATCCTCAGTCCAATGGTCAGGTCGAGAGGATCAATCAGATCCTGGAGAACTACTTACGCCACTTCATCTCCAAGCAGCATGATGACTGGGTGCACTTGCATCCATGAGCAGAATTCTCTTACAACAATCACACCAGCGAGTCCACACAGAAGACACCGTTCTTCTTTGTCTACGGCCAACACCTACGAATTCCTCTCCTGGTGCCTGATACGTCCGAGGTACCAGCTGCTGACACGGCTTTTAGGGATCTTCTGCAGATCTGGCAGCAGACTAGATCCTCCATCCTGCTGGCAGTCAACCACATAAAATGGAAGGCGGACACAAGGAGAAGAGTACCTCCTCAGTTTCTTCCTGGCACGAAGATCTGGCTGTCCTCCAGGAATATTCGACTGAGGGTGCCGTCATACAAATTTTCTCCCAGGTTCCTCGGACCCTTTGGGATCCTACAACAGATCAACCCTTTCGCCTACAAGCTTCTGAACCGCTTTACCAGGACTCCTAGCCCTGCGGTTGCCTCCAGCGGTTCTTCAGACACCTTCTAGGTTAAGGAGATCCTGGACATTAAAAAAGTAAAAGGAAGAACCTTTTATTTAGTAGATTGGAAGGAGTTTGGTCCAGAAGAGAGGTTCTGGGAGCCAGAAGAGAATCTCAATGCTCCTACCCGCATTAAGAGGTTTCTCTCTCATTCTGGTCCCAAGAGGAGGGGGCGTAAGAGGGGGGATACTGTAACATCCGTGGTCGCTGACCACGAACTCCTTCCATCCAGTCGACGCCCTTCTCTTTAGAGATATTAGCACATACAGCCGTCCTGTTCCACGGTGACCACCAGGGTACGCTCGCGAGCTCAGTCCAGACTCAAGAAGCCAGAGCGTACGCATGTGGGAGATTGTGCTGATTGCTCCTGAGCACCCTGGGCTATAAGAAGGTCTCAGCCCCTTCCTCCCACGCCGGAGTGTTGTTGTCATATCCTAAGTTTGTCTTGCAAATGGTCCCTACTGTTTGCTGCTCCCAGTGTTCCCTGTTCCTGTATCCTGCAACCTGTATCCTGATCTAGTGCCGTGTTGAGCTGTTGCCGTGCTGTGCAGTATACCACACCTGTCCTGCTACTCCACGCCTGACGTCTACCTGCTGCCTAGTCACAGCCAAGCCTGCCGAGCTGCCACAGGTACCCTATATGAACTATAGACTCTGACCTGCGCCCTGTCGGCCAGCCACCATACCGCCAAGGCGGTACGGCCCTGTGGGTCCACGAACCCTATGTGACAGGGGGCTATATGTGGGGCACCATATACAGGGGGAGCTATATGTGGCGCACAATCTACAGGGGAGGCTATATGTGGGTCACTATCTACAGGGGGGCTATATGTGGAACACCATATACAGGGGGCTATATGTGGGGCACTATCTACAGGGGAGGCTATATGTAGTGGGGCACAAACTACAGGGCAGGCTATATTTGGGACACTATCTACAGGTGGAGCTATATGTGGGGCACTATATACAGGGGGCTCTATATGTGGGGCACAATCTACAGAGGAGGCTATATGTAGTTCACTATCTACAGGGGGGCTATGTATGGGACACCATATACAGGGGGGGCTATATGTGGGGCACCATCTACAGGGGGGCTATATGTGGGGCACTATCTACAGGGGGCTCTATGGGGGCACTATCTACAGGGGGCACTGTGTGTGTGGGGGACACAGTGTATGGTGCTATTATAATCAGGGACACAGTGTATGGTGCTATTATAATCAGGGACACAGTGGATGGTGCTATTATAATTAGAGGTGCAGTGTATAGAACTATTATATTTAGGGGTACAGTGTGTGTCACCATGAGAATTTTATCTTCGTTTATAGGTGCAGAAATGTTTGAATAGTGAGTAGCTGAAGACATCTGAGCGGCAAACTCTGCAGAAATGAGCCGTGGCCAGGAGAAGTCATCATAGAGGTCTGGACCGGATGGAGAAGAAAAGAGAAAAAGAACAACTAGTATCTGAGATCGTCACAGGTGAGTCACCTAATTTAAATGTTTAGTCTGCCTCTAATTAGTACTCTAGTCACTGTATGATCTGCAGCGAGATGATGGGTGGTATGATTTTTTTTTCCAGGAAACAGCAACTCCCAGCATATCCTTACGATTGTTTGGTTCATGCTGGGAGCTGTAGTTTTACATCGTACAAACCTATAAGGAACGGGTTGCACTGAATTGAGCTGTATTTGTGCTGGTGTAAATCACAGTCGTGTGCATGGGGGCATAGAAAGTAATGGGTCCGCAATTTATGTTGTGCGCATGAAGCCTTTCAAGCTGATATGTATGGGGTTAATTTTTTAAAAGGCTGTTCTTGTGCATATATAAACGAAGAGAAAAAGATTCAAATTGCAATTTTTGAGTATCCAAAATATGAAAAAGTCTTTATTGACAAGTATCCAATACACAGACAAAGGCAAGTCCATCGAAGCGCGTGTAGGGGTGGATGCCAATCTGTTGCTCTGTTTGTATACTACATTATGGGTGAGTATGGTTGTTTGTTTTTTATTTGTAATATGAGTTATAATGTAATACTATAGATGCTGTGCAAAACACCGCTTGCTATCAGATTTACGATAAATATTTTTGTGTACTTTATCTATATATAACAATAATGATCGGTGATTCACCATGCTGATATTTTACACGATACCTATGTTTACTACACAATGTATTTCAGAGCATATGACTAGGCTGTCCGTCCTCTTTTTAGTATGTCTGTGGACCTTTTTATATGTATATATACATATATATATATATATATATATATATATATATATATATATATATATATATATATATATATATATATATATGTATTAGATATTTGTCAATAAAGATTTATTTTAATTTTTTTTATTTTATTTTTAAACATTGTTTTTTATTAAGTTATCAAAGAAACCACAGGTTGCAGATAGTACAAAATTTCATTACAAGGAAGTACCAATGCAATGCAGACCAATCAATTGAGAAGTGACCTGAGGAGGGGGGAAGGGAAGACAGAAGGAAAAAAGGGAAGGGAGGGAAAACCAGAATACACACCAAGTATACATTGATTAATACATTGTTTTAGTATATTCAACGAGATATCTCCCATGAACTCACATCCACCTGTGAACCAGTTTCCTCAGCAAGGGAACTCGGCTGTCCACGACTGCCATTGGGTCGTGAAGCGCGCCAATTGGTTGTGACGGAGTGCAAAAAGCCTCTCATACCCGCAATGTGACGAAACACTATTTGTCACTTCCCGTATAGAAGGTGCCACAGTAGATTTCCATTGCTTAGCCAATAAGAGTTTAACCGAGAGGCATATGTGGCACACGATAACTCTCTGGGATGGCACAACAGAATCCATTTCCAAGGACAGGAGGGCCAAAGCTGCGCTTAGCCCCAGCTGGGTACCTACTAATGTGGACATTAGGTCAAACACCGCTTTCCACAATGGAGCAATAACTGGGCAATCCCAAAAAATATGAAATAAGGATCCCACCTTCCCACACTCTCTCCAACACAAGGGGCTAGAAGTCGGATATATCCTGGACAATTTGAAAGGAGTATAGTACCCCCTTAAAAGTAATTTGTGAAAAACCTCCAGGAGATTCGAGTTCAAGGTGGACCTCAGTGTCCACTTAATTGCTTTGGCCCACGCATCAATACTATATGTGGTCCCATTTTGTCATTTGTGGGGTCTTAAAGGTTACCACATCTCCCAAGATTATATCATATAAAGCTCGAGTTAACTTAGAGTCCCCGTGAAGGTCTTGAAAACCAAGTCATACAACCCAGATGGGACCTGTACCTGTGCATGAGAACTAGATGGAAGAAGGTGTCGAGCCTGCCGGTACTTAAAAAAAATCAGTTTGTGAGATTGCAAATTCCGCTCTTAACTCTGAGAAAGGTTTTATAGAATCATTGCTAAACAAATAGGGTAGTGTCACAATCCCCAAGGCAGCCCAATTCCCCAGTCTAAGATTAGGAACCAGAAGTTCCAGAGTATCCACCAGTAGAGGGATCGTGCGGGTAGGAGCAGAGGGTGGTATTGATTTTAAAGTCGCTTTCCATGCCTGAATTGAAACTGTCACCGTAGGAAAGCGCAGAATCAAGCTTTTAGGGAATTTCGCCTGGGTCAACAGTAGCGAGGAAAGAGGCATATCCCCGATCAGGTGGTGCTCAATCGTAGGCCAACTAGAGCCTGTGAATGGAAGACACCAGTGTCTCAATTGACGTACCACTATAGCCGTATGATACGCTTCAAGGTTCGGAACACCCATACCTCCCCTCCGTCTATGGACATAGATACGTTGACGAGCTATATGAGGCTTCCCCTTATTCAAATAAATCTCATCAATTGATCTTGCAGCTTACGAAGTAGGGACCTAGGCATAGGGACCATGACCGTCCTAAATATATATAGTATCTTAGGCAGGATTAACATTTTGTATAGGACCATGCGGCCCATCCAGGAAGGCTCCGTGTCTGACAGACGCTGCAGTTCACCCTGTAATTTATCATGTAAGGGAAGAATATTAATATGGGCCAGCTTAGAGGTTTTAGAACATAAGTTGATTCCTAGATAAGGGATCGACACCTCCTCCCAACCATACGAAAATTCTCTCTGTATGTCTTGGCGCAGTCTCGTGGGAATCGATAAGCCCAATATCTGAGACTTGGACATATTAATTTTATAATACGATACCCTGCTGAACCGCTCCAGAATCTCTGAAACTCTTCTAAGGGATGTCAATGGGTCTGTGAGGGTAAATATTACGTCATCAGCAAATAAGCCAATTTTATGCTGTCTATGCCCTACTGAAATCCTCCGCACCTCCAAATCCATTCGTATCATCTCCGCCACAGGCTCCATAACCATAGTAAACAGTAAGGGCGAGAGAGGGCACCCCTGCCTGGTACCATTAGTGATACTAAATGGGCTGGACATCATCCCATTAGCCAAGACCAGAGCCGAGGGTGAGGAATAGAGAGCCCTGATTGCTTTCAGAATGGAGCCGGAGAAACCAAACCTCTGCATTGTTGCAAAAGCAAAGTCCCAGTGAATCCTGTCGAACGCCTTCTCCGCATCCAGGGTAAGGAGGAGAGAAGGCGTCCGGCTAACCTCTGCCTTGGAGATCAGGTTGATAATACGCCTGGTACCATCTGGGGCCTGCCGGCCCTGAGTAAAGCCCACCTGGTCATTATGTATTATAGTAGGAAGTATAGTCAAAAGGCGTTGGGCCAAAATCTTTGCATAGAGTTTGATATCGCAGTTCAGCAATTAAATGGGCCTAAAATTAGCTTGCAGAGTGGGAGACTTCCCCTGTTTAGGGATGGTCACAATTGTCGCCTGCAGCATCTCCTCGGGAAGACTGCCCTTGGCCATTGCAGCGGTAAATACCCGCGCCAAATAAGGGGCTAAGACTTTTTCATTTAGCTTATAATATTCGGAGGAGAACCCATTCGGTCCAGGGGCCTTATGCTGCTTACCCATCCTAATAACTTTGATCACCTCTTCTGTCAGAATAGGGGCATTAAGTTGGTCCAGCTGAGGAGGGGTTATCTTAGGCAACTGTATCTGGTCCAGAAACCGGTCTATGGTCTCTGAAGTAGGGTGAGGCGTGGCAGGGTCGTCCTTTAAATTATTAAGCTTGGAGTAAAACAGGCTAAATTTGTCGGCAATGTCTTGAGGATTCTAAATCTTAGGATCCCGGCCTTCTGCTACCAAGAATGGAATCCTGCTCTTTTGTTGTTTCAGTTTAACCCTTGTCGCCATATATTTGTCATACTAAGCGAGGTTAAATGTTTATCAAAGTCCGCTATCAGCAACCTTCTCAGCTCCTGCCTGGTCAGAGCATCATTTAGTGTGTCCGAAGGGGAGGATTGTTGTTGGGACTCCAGAACTCTAATCTGACCTAAGACCCTATCCGTATTAACCCGTTTCTGTTTATAATAATGCGAGCTCTGTTGGATCAGGAGTCCTCGCATAACTGCCTTATGGGCATTCCACAGGACAAAGGGGTCTACATCTGGGGAGTCATTGAGATCAAAATATTCCTGTAACTGAGAGGAAATATGACCTTTGTATTTGGTAAGGGCCATCAAAAAGGTGTTGTTGCGCCAGTTTCTGAAGGGTCGAGACCAGGGGGCCAGCCCTATCTGCATGGAAATAGGGGCGTGGTCTGACCACGTGATCTCTCCTATCTCCGCCTTAATTACTGCTTGGAGCAACCATTTATCCACCAGAAACACATCGATCCGAGAAAAGTGTGGTGGCAGGAGGAATAGAAAGTGAATTCCCTGGACAAAACATTATGGCATCTAAACACATCATAAAGATCTTCCTTCTGAGCCCACGGTGAGAGTGTAGGGAGAGACCTCCTGCTCCTGCTAGTAGTGTCCATAACTCTGTCTGGAACAACATTAAAATCCCCACATAGGACGAGCTGACCCTTTTGAATCTTGCGGATATTCCGCATAGTTTTGTTCAGAAATCGGATCTGTGAAGCATTAGGAGCGTAGATATTGACTAATGTTATCAGAGAGTCATTTATAGAACACACCAGAGCAAGAAATCTCCCCCCCCCCCACATCAATCAAAGAATCCACAAGCTTAAAATCCAGAGTATCTCTGAGCGCTGCTGTAAAGGATCTGCCAGGCACTACTTCTGTGGATACTCCCAGGATTAATCAATCTACACCTGAGGCCGGACCTCTTAGACTGACTCCGGCTCCCACCAATCAGGGTGGCAGGCTCAGGAGTGGGAGAGCCTATCTCGGCCTGGTCAGTCGGAGTTAGCTCCGCCCCCTGTCCATTTACTCCTGCCGTTTTCTCTTCCTCATTGCTTGTGATTCTTCCTGGTTTCCTGGCCTTGCTACAGCCTTGCTCCAGCCTGCTTCTGCCTTGCTTCAGCCTTGCTACAGCTTCCGCTTATCCTGCTTCGCTCTGACCCCGGCTTGCTTTCTGCTCCTTGCTCTGCGTTCGGATACTTCGTGTCATCCTGTTTCTGACTGGATCGTTGACCACTCTGGTTTCCTCACGGTGTTCCGTGGGCTACTGCCCCTTCCCTTGCTTGTTCCCTGTTTGTATTCCCTTGCACTTAGTCAGCGTAGGGACCGCCGCCCAGTTGTACCCCGTCGCCTAGGGCGGGTCATTGCAAGTAGGCAGGGACAGGGCGGTGGGTAGATTAGGGCTCACTTATCCCCTTCCCCTTCTTCCGGCCATAACATAATCACAAGCCCCTTAGTAAGGGTCCGGGAGGCCGTTCAGGCTTTTGAGACCCTCAAGAAGTGCTTTATCTCGGCCCCAGTGCTGGTTCAGCCCAATCAAAGGGAGCCATTTATCGTGGAGGTTGACGCGTCCGAGGTGGGAGTGGGGGCTGTCTTGTCCCAGGGTACCAGGTCCCTCACCCATCTCCACCCCTGTGCTTACTTCTCCAGGAAGTTTTCGCCCACGGAGAGTAACTATGATATCGGCAACCGCAAACTTTTAGCCGTTAAATGGGCTTTTGAAGAGTGGCGTCACTTCCTGGAGGGGGCCAGACACCAGGTAACGGTCCTTACTGACCACAAGAATCTGGTTTTCCTAGAATCTGCCCGGAGGCTTAATCCGAGACAAGCTCGATGGGCGCTATTTTTTACCAGATTTAACTTTTTGGTTACCTATAGGGCTGGGTCCAAAAATATTAAGGCTGATGCACTGTCGCGTAGTTTCATGGCCAATCCTCCTTCGGAGAAGGATCCTGCTTGTATCTTACCCCCTGGTATAATCGTTTCTGCCACTGATTCTGATTTAGTCTCTGATATTGTGGCTGATCAAGGTTCAGCTCCCGGGAACCTCCCTGTGGACAAGCTGTTTGTCCCCCTGCAATACCGGCTAAGGGTACTTAGGGAAAACCATGACTCCGCACTATCTGGTCATCCTGGCATCCTGGGTACCAAACACCTCATTACCAGAGACTATTGGTGGCCTGGGTTGCCTAAAGATGTTAGGGCCTACGTCGCCGCTTGTGAGGTTTGTGCTAGGTCTAAGACCCCCAGGTCCCGACCTGCGGGCTTACTACGTTCTTTGCCCATTCCCCAGAGACCTTGGACCCATATCTCCATGGATTTTATCACCGATTTGCCTCCATCTCAAGGCAAGTCGGTGGTGTGGGTGGTAGTAGACCGCTTCAGCAAGATGTGCCACTTTGTGCCCCTTAAGAAACTACCTAACGCCAAGACGCTAGCTTCTTTGTTTGTTGAACACATTCTGCGTCTCCATGGGGTCCCAGTCAATATCGTTTCTGACAGAGGGGTACAATTTGTTTCATTATTTTGTAGAGCCTTTTGTAAAAAGTTGGAGATTGATCTGTCCTTCTCCTCCGCCTTCCATCCCGAAACTAATGGCCAAACGGAGAGGACTAATCAATCCCTGGAACAATATTTAAGGTGTTTCATCTCTGACTGTCAATTTGATTGGGTCTCATTCATTCCCCTCGCCGAATTTTCCCTTAATAACCGGGTCAGTAACTCGTCAGGGGTCTCCCCGTTTTTCTGTAATTTCGGGTTTAATCCACGGTTCTCCTCCGTTTCTCCTGGTTGTTCCAATAATCCCGAGGTAGAGGTCGTTCATCGGGAACTATGCACAGTCTGGGCCCAGGTTCAGAAGAACCTAGAGGCGTCCCAGAGCGTACAAAAAATTCAGGCTCATAGAAGACGTTCTGCTAACCCCCGGTTTATCGTCGGGGATCTGGTATGGTTATCATCTAGGAACTTGCGCCTTAAGGTCCCGTCCAAGAAATTTGCTCCCCGATTTATTGGGCCTTATAAGGTCATTGAAGTCCTCAACCCTGTATCCTTCCGTCTGAAGCTGCCCCCATCCTTTCGCATACACGACGTCTTTCATGCCTCCCTCCTTAAACGCTGCTCCCCGTCCTGGTCCCCCTCGAGGAAATCTCCTGTTCCCATTCTCACCCCTGAGGGGGTGGAATTCGAGGTGGCCAAGATTGTGGACAGTAGGATGATCCAGGGCTCCCTCCAGTACCTGGTCCATTGGAGAGGATACGGGCCGGAGGAGAGGACTTGGGTACCTGCTCGAGATGTTCACGCTGGGGTATTGGTCAGGAGGTTCCACCTTCTCTTCCCCACTAAACCAGGTCCTCTTAGTAAGGGTCCGGTGGCCCCTCATAAAAGGGGGGTACTGTAAAGGATCTGCCAGGCACTACTTCTGTGGATACTCCCAGGATTAATCAATCTACACCTGAGGCCGGACCTCTTAGACTGACTCCGGCTCCCACCAATCAGGGTGGCAGGCTCAGGAGTGGGAGAGCCTATCGCGGCCTGGTCAGTCGGAGTTAGCTCCGCCCCCTGCCCATTTACTCCTGCCGTTTTCTCTTCCTCATTGCTTGTGATTCTTCCTGGTTTCCTGGCCTTGCTACAGCCTTGCTCCAGCCTGCTTCTGCCTTGCTTCAGCCTTGCTACAGCTTCCGCTTATCCTGCTTCGCTCTGACCCTGGCTTGCTTTCTGCTCCTTGCTCTGCGTTCGGATACTTCGTGTCATCCTGTTTCTGACTGGATCGTTGACCACTCTGGCTTCCTCATGGTGTTCCGTGGGCTACTGCCCCTTCCCTTGCTTGTTCCCTGTTTGTATTCCCTTGCACTTAGTCAGCGTAGGGACCGCCGCCCAGTTGTACCCCATCGCCTAGGGCGGGTCGTTGCAAGTAGGCAGGGACAGGGCGATGGGTAGATTAGGGCTCACTTATCCCCTTCCCCTTCTTCCGGCCATAACAGCTACCAAAACCCCTGCTTTTTTTCTATCAGAGTTAGCCATAAATACATGAGGGAACTTAGTATTGACAAAAGGAGGGCACTGCGACTTCTGGAAATGTGTTTCCTGTAAACACAGAATATCTGCTCTGGAGTTACGGGCCTCCTTCCAGGCGGAGGCTCTCTTAAATGGACTATTCAAGCCCTTTACATTCAGCGAGACTATTTTAACCGACATTATCAAAATTCCTAATGAGCATTGTACAATATGCAATATACATTAACCACATCGTATCGACATCTGTAGGCGTACACTTGGTGAAACAGGTGCGGTAGGAAAACAGGGGACATTTGAACCACATTAATAACCACATGTGTCAGGGATGTAACAGTCCCTGAGGAAAGATTAAGACGACAGGATCTAGAAGACCTCAACGATCCTGTAAAGATTTCTGGGGACGAAAGTTCGACCAGAAGAGACTCAACCTCATAATCTCAAAACATAAAGTACCTTCAGCGAGATTCAGCCTGACCTCGCCAGTCCGGAGAAATTCTAGTCGGACTCCTAGGTGAGGGTTTCAATGGTAGGTCGGCCAGCGGGACCCCCTATTCTTTCAGCAGTTTGACACCGTCAGCAGGCTTATGAAGGACGTGCGTGCGATCTTCCTTCCGAATCAAAAGCTTTGTAGGGAACCCCCACTTATACGGGATCTTGTTGTTCCATAGCGATAGGGTAACAGGTAGGAAATTCCTCCTGGCTTGAAGTGTGACTTGTGAGAAATCCGCATATAGATGCACCCCTCCATATGGATCTGGCAATTTCTGGGCCTTCCGCGCCACAAACATTAAGGCTTCCTTGACATGGAAAAAATGGATGCGAGAAAGTACGTCTCTTGGGACATCTGATGGTAAAGCTTTAGGTTTAGGCAAATGATGTGCACGATCTATGATCAAATCTTGCGGCAAAGAATGTGGTAGGAGAGATTTAATCAGCTTTTGCAATTTTGCAAGAACAATGGGAGGTCAGATAGTGACACTGATTCAGGGATGCCCCTAAATTTAACGTTGTTCCTCCTGTTCCTATCTTCCATATCCGCCATCTTGGATTTCATAGCCTCCATCTCCTCTTCTAAAGCATAATGTGCATCCACTAGGTCATTATGAGCCTGGGTGAAGTCCCACATTTTTGTTTCCACATGATCCACTCTGGAGCCTAAATCCTCTATACTGGTGTGAAGTGTAGCAGTGATCTTTGCCAAGTCCTTTTGCAGGGACCCTCTAAGGGCCATCACCAGGCCCTTAATGAACGATTCCGATGCCACCTGATTTGTAGTGGGGAAGCTAGATATCGGGTCACTATCAGCAAGCAAAATATCCTCTTGTAAGGATGTTATGGAAGAGAGCTGGGCTCTCTGGATTGCCTGGCTATCAGGGGGAAGAACGTCCTCCTCTTGTTGCTGTCTCACAGCCGCCATGTGCACGTGGCGCCCAGCCTGTGTCAGCGGGGAACCAGAGGAAAGCAACAACTGATTGTCACTGCGCCCCTGGCAGGCAAACGTTGGGCATTCAGGGGAGTGTGCAGACTGACTGCGTGAATCCGAGGGTGAAGCCAGTCCCGTCCCTCTGTAACTCACACACGAATCCCCAGGGGAGCTGCAGCCGGCGCCATCTTGGGAGTCTTCCTTCCTCATGCTGCAGGTGGAGAAAAAGTCTGTCAGCCGCTTCGGACCGGACCTATTCCCCCTCTTCCGTGTCATCATTGTTGCCACCGGACCAGGCACCGGAGATCAGCCGTACTCTGGACCTCAGGTAAGCTTTTATATCTTGTCGCTTGAGGTTTCAAGACGGGGCTCACCAAGAAGCGTCCGTCGTGGTCTGCATCCAAGCCACGCCCCTATTTTCATATTTTTGATTGCAATTGAAATTTGGATCTTTTTCTCTTCGGTTATATATCTAGCTATGATGCAGGCAATACACATTTGCTCTCTGATCACCCCCCAAAAAAACTACCTGTCAATATAATTAGCATTACTAGGTGGGTGATCACTACTATATTTTTTGGTTATATTGCTCTTGTGCATATCTAATAAGACTGCTGTTATATATAATCCCCGTTTTCCAGACTAATTTCTGCAGTATTCCATTTTGCCGAATTCTACATAAGGTTTAAAGGGAATCTTTCACCAGAAATGTACCTATCAAACTAGCAACAGAGTAATATAGTGTAGGCTCACCTGAATGTAACGTTATTCTCCTTTTTAACATGGGTGCCTCCTATGCAGAGAAAATCACTTTATTCCTTATATGCAAATGAGCATTCTAGAGCAACGTGGGTGTCACTGTTGCTACAAAATGCAATGTCTTCTTTCCCCAGTCCATCCCTCCCTTCTTTCATTAATTGACAAGGGCCAGGCATTATAATAGCCCAGTTCACGCTTCGTTTTCTACCTCGTAGTCTACTCCATGAGCGCTCGGCCTGCTTCATAATCGGCGCATGCGCAGTACACCCTTGACTCTTCACCGGTCTAATCAGCTGTACTGCGCATGCACCGATTACATCAGACTACACACTCTTCTGCGATGCCAAGGTCCTTCTCTTCCGGGTGGAGTCTGACGGCGATGATGAAGTAGAGCCGCGCACGCGTTCAGGAGACTACGGGGTCAGGCGTAAACTCAGCTATTAGGCTGAGTTTACACGGGTCAGATACGCTGCGTAGAAGCACGCAACGTATCTGCCCTGTGCGCCGCAGGGAATTCCGGGCGAAAAACCGGACCAAACTGTGGTGCAGTTTTTTACCTGAAATGTCGGCTGCGAAAAAGTGCAGTACTTATCCTGTGATTGGCTGCAGCGGTGGTCACATCGGATGAAACATCATCCCAGGAGTCTGGCCCTCTGACGTCATGCAGGCCGGCCTCCTGGGATGACATTTATTTCATGTGACTCAGACCGCCGGTAGAGCCTGTGATTGGCTGCAGCGGTCACATGGGATGAAGTGTCATCTCAGGAGGCAGCGCTGGAGGGAGGAACACAGACTTCTGGGTAAGTATAAGATCATTTTTTTTTTCCTAAGTTGCGTTCACTGCGAACCGGTCGCAATAAAACGCAACAACTGCTATTGAGTTCAATGGGGAAAACCCGCAACAAATAAGCAGTGTTTACACGAATACAATTGACATGCTGAAGAATAAAACTCTGCACCACAAGTCAATTTCTGAGCGTTTTTTTTTCGCTCAGTATTTACGCAGCGTGTGGATGAGATTTGTTCTATCTCTTCCACTCTGATGCTACTGTATTTGCTGCGGATTTTCCGCAATTAATTCCATTGCGGAAAAAACGCAGTATTTACGCAATGTGTGAACTGACCCTAACACTGCCTGGCCCCTGTCAATCAATGAAAGAAGGGATGGACTAGGGAAAGAAGACAGAGCATTTTGGCGCAACCGTGATGCCCTCGTTGCTCCAAAATGCTTGTTTGCATATATTGATTAAAGTGATTTTGTCTGCAACGGAGGAACCCATGTGAAAAAGGAAAATAAAGTTACATTCAGGTGAGCCTACACTATATTACTCTGTTGCTAGCTTGATAGGTAAATTTCTGGTGACAGACTCCCTTTAACGATACAATTTGTCTTTTTCTGTAATATAGTAATAAGAATTACAATGTGCGCGCCCAGCCCAATACTGCATTAACCCCTTAACGTCATGTCACGTACTGGTACGCGGTAGCCGTTAGGGGGAAGTATGGAGCGGGCTCACGGGCTGAGCTCGCTCCATACTCAGCAGGTGACGGCTGTGTTATACAGCCGACAACTCACTACAATGGGCGGAGTCAAAGATCACTTTGATTGTCCCGGTTTAGAACCTTAAATGCCGCGGTCAATCGCGACCGCTGCATTTAAATTGTTAGAATCACGGGGCGCTTCCTTGAACACCCCCCGCGATGAGGTCGGCCGGGATGACTGTTGTTATGGCAGCCTGGAGGCCTAATCAAGGCCCCCAGATCTGCCATCTTTGTACTCCTTTGAAGCCCTGCCTCTGGCAGGGCTTCAAAGGAGACTGTAAGAATATACTGCAATACTTTAGTATTGCAGTATATCATGCAAGCAATCCAATGATAACTGCTTCAAGTCCCCTAGGGGGACTAATAAAAAAAAGTAAAACAGTTAAATAAAGATTTTTATAATGTTTAAAAACAAACTATCACAATATAGCGTTATTTAACCCGCTCGGTGAACGACGTAAAAAAAAAAAACTAGATATAAAACATGCAAATTGCTGTTTTTTGGTTACCTTAGCTCTCAAATAAAAAGGAATAAAAAGTGATCAAAAAGTCACATGTACCGGGGGCGTGTCTTGGATGCCGAACAGAGCGGTCGCATCTCCTTGAGCTCCGCTCCGAAACCTCTCAGCTACGACATTAGCGACGATACATACCACCGGTTTGACAACCCTCTTACCTCCGAACATCGCGGCAGCATGATGACCCGGACGAAGTCCTCGAAAACGGGACCTAAGCGTCTCACAGACTTCTTCGCCGCCAGGGAAAGCAAGCATGGCGGCGAGACAACCTCCGAGACCAACGTCCCGCCAGCCTCTCCTACCTTGCCTGAAGGAGATTGGGACGTCAACCCCTCCAAGACGACAGCCGAGGGTGAGTCTGTGCCCTGGGGGGAAGGGGAAGCAGAATCGCCTAAAGGGGCAACTATGGGGAAAGGACGCTTTGCTGCACTATCAAATAGCCCCATACCTAAGATGGCGCCCTCACCTCGTGTATCAGAGGAGTCTCCTCCCCCCAGTCCTGCAGGACTTACAGCTGCACAAGCTCCCTGTGTGGAAGATATATTTACACAGTCTGTGGCCATAGAAGATATACCCTCATCGGATCAAGCGGCTTCAGAAGCTTTTATAAAAAATATGGTACTAGCCCTGAGAGGCTCCTTTCACAATGATTTATTAGGATTCTCCACTAAACTCTCTAACGCTATTGACGACTTAGGAGACCGAGTAGACCACGTGGAGACAAAAATGAGTGAACTCACTAATGCACATAACGATATAGTGGATGCTCATGTGTCTTTGGAGGAAGAAATGCAAGCTTTAAAATACAAGTTGGCTGACTTGGAGGACCGCAACAGACGGAACAACGTCAAATTTAGAGGTATTCCAGAGTCCGTCCAACCTTCCAACCTCACCGCTTACTTACAGCAACTTATTAAAGATGTATTGCCTAATTCCAAACCTGCGGATCTTATCATAGATAGAGCCCATAGGCTCCCTAAACCTAAATCTATTTCTGCTGATTTGCCACGAGATGTGATAGCAAGGATTCACTTTTATAATACCAAGGATTCCCTCATGTCTGCGGCACGAAGATTACCGGCTCTACCTGTACCTTATGAAAAGATACACATCTATGCGGATCTCTCCCAAGCAACCCTGCAAACTAGAAGGAAATTTCTGCCTCTTACACTGGCGCTAAGGAAGAACGACGTGGGATATAGATGGGGATTTCCTACCAAATTACTGGTGTATAGGAATGGAGTCCTACATACCATGGCGGATATAGAGGAAGGATTGGCCCTGCTTCGTAAATGGGGACTGACACCTATTTTACCCGATACAGTTCCCGCTAGAAGGTCCCCCGCGAGACTCTCACCGGAGTGGATTGGGAAATCTCGTCCTTAAACGTCCCGGGGTATTGGCTGCTACATGGAGGTCGTGATGGTGTCCAAGTAGACTCTTTCCCCACTTGTCTTTGGTGACTCTCAGCCGGATATCTGGCGGAGTTACTTTCTCACTACGTGATGTTATTCTTGCTACAGTTTCCAAGTTTTTACCTTCCTTCCCTGTCCTCCTTCCTTAAAATTGCTGTTATACGATTATTGTCATATATACCAGGCATGTTATGTTATGATCCTATCCTAGCTCGAATATGGGTTTTAATTCATATGAAGCATTTTACATGTATTATTTATGGCGGTTAAATTTGTATCTCTGAACGCCAGGGGGCTAAATTCACCCTTTAAAGGAAAAGTGTCATCACAAATTATTTTTTTATATGTTAAAGATGTTAGTGCTTTATTAAAAACGTTTATATTTATTTGTGTGTTTGTGTTTTACTTTTTCTTATTTTTACACTTTTTCTTCCCTATGGGGGCTGCCATTTTTTGTTCCATTTCTGTATGTGTCGATTAACGACACATACAGACATGGAATACGGCAGCCACAGTCCCATAGGGACTGTGAACGGCTCCCGTCCCATTCACTTGTGTGTACGGCGTCTGTGTGGGAACTGCGCATGCGCCGCTCCCACACAGTCCAATTTGAAATTGGCGCCGTCCGGCGCCATTTTCCTGTGGACCGGAAGTCGCGGCCGGACAGTAATATTACTACTTCCGGTCGCGGCTTCCGGACTTGTGCACTTGCACCAGCGGCAGCAGACGGAGCGGACGGGCCGGAGGGAGCCGCGGCGGCAGGAGCAGGTAAGAGATTTAAATGTATGTTCCGTGTTTGTGTGTGTTTACTACTGTATGTAAACCTACTACACTGTGTGTTAGCTAAAAAAATGGCGACACACAGTGTAGGAGGTTACACCGTTCAAACCCCTCGTTTATCCCGGCACTAGCCAGGATAAAGGAGGGGGGGGGATGCTGAGAGCTCACTAGAGCGAGGGCTTTTCACCCAATGTTGCAATGCTGCAATTTTGGGAATAGCTCCATCTAGTGACCAGAAATGGGTAATATTATAAATTAGAATTAATTTATAATATTTCCTGACTAGTGAAAAAAATAAAAAAAATTTGAACAATGTTTAATCACCCACACACTACATGTTTAATTTTTTTAAAAAAAAACATGTTTTTCTGGCAACACATTGCCTTTAAGAGAGCTTCGGTGTGGAAGGATGCTTTGGCTTCCAACTCTGATATAATCTGTCTACAAGAGACACATTTTGCCAAAGACCATTGTCCCAAATTTACTCATCCAAAATTTCCACTAATTTACCTCTCTAATGCTGATAAGAAAAGGGTGGGAGTGATGATAGGCTTTAAGGACACAGTATCCTTTCAATTGCAGTCTTCCATTAATGATGAGCGGGGGAGATTTTTGATACTGGTAGGTCTGCTTAACAACTGTCCCATCACTATTGCTAATATTTATGCTCCCAATACGTCGCAAGTACGTTTCCTCAACAAGACTATGCGCAAAATTCGCAAAATTATGCAAGGGAAACTTATAGTTTGTGGGGACTTCAATATAATCCCGGACGCTAAATGGGACTCTACTAAACAGGGTAGAAGATCTCCCCCGACTCTGACCCCATGGTTACTTAAGGAAGATTTATATGACACGTTTAGATGTATGAATTCTTCTTCTAGAGAATATACTTTTTATTCCACAAGACACCGATCATTTTCTAGAATAGACCTTTTCTTGATGGATAGGAATTCTATAGCAAGGATTAAAGCTTCTGAGATAGGACAGATAACTTGGTCGGATCACGCTCCCTCATATCTCCTTCTCTCTTTGGGGCCTGCCCCCTCTCCAGGATCCTCATGGTGAATCAATAATTTTCTTATTAGTCTTCCCAAATATAAGGAAAAAATCTCCTCTCAATTACAAGAGTATTTTCTTTTGAATGGTTCTCCGGACCTAAGCCCATTCACTCTATGGAATGCACACAAGGCGGTTATGAGGGGGTTCTTGATACAGCAAGGGGCGCAATACAAAAAAATGAAAATGACTGCTCTGACTTCTTTACTGTCTGATATACGTTCTGCGGAACAGGAACTCCAACTAAATCCATCTACATCACTGCATAACAAACTCATGACCCTTAGAAGGAAGCTGCAGGCCCTCCTTATAGACGAATTTGATAAAAAGATTGCTGCCTTAAGATTAAACTACTATACTTCTTATAATAAATCCAGTAAACTGATGGCGAATAAAATGAAACAACGTCAGCAAAAAACTAAAATTACTCACTTAGTCGAGCCAGCAGATGGGTCTAGGATCTCTAACCCACAAACTATAGCAGATCAATTTAGCTCCTATTATTCTAAACTATACAACTTGAAGTCTGATCCCCAAACTCCACAACCTTTGGATAAAGATATCCAAACCTTTTTAGAATCGGTTCAGTTGCCTTCTATATCTCCGGATCAACTATCCAGTTTAAACGCCCCTGTATCGCTTTTAGAGGTGTCTAAAATTATCAATTTATCTAAAACCAACAAATCCCCTGGTCCGGATGGGTTCTCCAACGAATACTACAAAACCTTTAATACCATTCTCGCCCCCCATCTAACCGCAGTCTTTAATAAGGCAATGTCAGGAGGTAATATGCCCCAAGAAATGCTGGAAGCCACGATAGTGACTATCCCTAAACCTGGGAAATCCCCTACAATCCCGGCCAACTTCAGACCCATTTCCCTCCTTAATTGTGACACTAAATTATACGCTAAACTTATAGCCACCCGCTTGATTGACATTCTACCCACGTTAGTACATTCTGATCAGGTGGGGTTCACGAAGGGGAGGCAGGCTCCGGATGGAACTAGAAGGGTAATTGACCTTATAACTAAGATAAGTCTATCTCGAGCGCCTTCTCTCCTCATTACACTGGATGCAGAGAAGGCGTTCGATAGAATACACTGGGGGTTCGCATTTTCGACGTTGATGAAATTTGGATTCGAGGGGAACATATTTAAGGCTATCCAAGCACTATATACTCTGCCTACTGCTAAAGTTCTCTCTAATGGTTTCTTATCTACCCCCTTCAATATTACTAATGGTACCAGACAGGGGTGCCCGCTGTCCCCCTTATTGTTTACACTAGTTATGGAACCTTTAGCAGAATCTATAAGATCTAACTTGCTGATTCGGGGAGTCCCAGTAGGGTTTCGACAACATAAAATTGGCTTATTCGCAGACGATATAATTTTGACCATTACTGACCCTTTATCCTCCCTAAGGGAAATTTCTCAAGTCATCTCTAAATTTGGATTAGTATCCTACTATAAAGTGAATGCATCTAAATCTCAAATTCTTGGGATTTTCATCTCCCCGTCCCTGAAACAATCTATAATAACTGAGTTCCCATATCAATGGGAAAACTCTTCAATTCCTTATCTGGGAATTCAAATCAGCTATCCCTTGTCGCAACTTCCCAAAATAAATTTTGATCCTCTTCTAACGTCCTTACAGAGGGAATTGGATCAAATTGCTTTGCATGAGCCTTCATGGTTAGGATGCAATGTGTGCTATAAGATGTTCATACTACCCAAAATATTATACTACTTACGCACCCTACCAATCCCTATACCACAAATATGGATCTCTAGGTTCCAGAAGCAGCTTCGAAACTTTCTATGGGGAGGAAGGAGGCCTCGGATAGCAACGTCCCTCCTGTTGAAACTGAAGCATAGAGGGGGGCTGGGAGTACCTAATCTCTTAGCTTATCATAGAACATTTGTAGTTAAACAGTCTGAAAAATGGTTTACTTTCTCTTCTGGAGTTAGCTGGCCAGCGATTGAACAACACTTGATAGGGGGTCCACCGTTGTCTACAATACTGATGGCCTATACCTTGAGGCCTGACCTTCCCCTTCCCAATATCCCTACAATTAAAGTTGCAATACAATGTTGGCTTCATTTCATGGCGCAACCCGCGGGGATTCCGGGGAGAGGCACGACTCAGATACCGTTGGGGGTACTTGAAACATTAATCCCCAACCTAGGAATCAAACACTGGCCGGTGAACGGCATCCAGTATGTTTCTGATCTATTTTTGGGGAAAGAGATTAAGTCCTTTAACAACATTCAGAAACAGTTTGGGATCTCGGAGAGAGATATTTATAAATATACTCAGATTAAATCTTATCTGGCGTCCTCGCCTCTGACCGGACTTCAAGCATCCAAATCAACGGTGGCACTTCTGTCTGGATCTGGCTGGGGGGGTGGCAACCTTACGGCTAGAATATATGATGCAATGAATGGGGATGTGGAGACTTCTAGGCGAGCACACTTCCTGAACTGGGAGAGAGACATGGGGAAATCTTTCTCCATGGTACAATGGGAAGCAGCGATTAAATGGACTTTGAAGTCCTCAGTTTGCATGAACCTTTTGGAAGTTTTCCATAAGGTTCTGTTGCGATGGTACTACACTCCGTCCAAACTGGCGAGGATATATCCTCAGACCTCTAACCTATGTTGGCGTAACTGTGGCCAAGAGGGCTCGCTATATCATATATTTTGGGGATGTCCCCACCTGAGGACTTTTTGGGCCAGCATTTTTCAACTACTATCAGAGGTCTTGAAGATTCCTGTTGTCCAGGAACCAGGGTTAGCATTACTATCCTTGGAGATAGAAAAGTTCCCGCCGATTTACCGTCGCCTAGTGTGCCATGTTTTGCTCACAGCGAAGTTACTGATAGCTAAGGCCTGGAAGTCTCCAATATCACCCACACAAGAGGAGGTAGTAGCTAGGGTGTCAACGCATTGTGTATATGAACACATTTTTTATCTAAGACAACAGAGATATGCTTCTTATATCGCCTTTTGGAATCCCTGGATAATATATCATAAAGTGGAGACGGAGATAACACAGATTTCAGCAATTTCCCTCCCCTCCTAACCTTCCCCCCTGAACCTCCCCTTGTTTCTGGTTCTCTTTTAAAAGTTATGCGTGCAAGATGGACTACTTTGAAGCATTGATATATACATGTATATGAAGCACTTTATGTAACGTATGTTGTTTATTTGAAAATTAAAATAAAAAATTAATGATAAAAAAAAAAAAAAGTCACATGTACCCCAAAATGGTATCGGTGAAAATTACAGCCATCCCCACACAATTTAAGCCCTCACACCTCTAAATTGATGAAAAATAAAAAAAAATATGGCTCTCAGAATATGGCGACACAAAACATTTTTTTTCTTTAGTAAATAGTTTTATTTTTTTTAGAAATGGTAAAACATAAAACAAAACATATAAATTTGGTATTGCCGTAATCGTATGAACCTGTAGAATAAGGTGAATATGTAGTTTTTACTGCCTAATGGATGCAGTGAAAACAAAACCCCCCAAAAATGTTGTAATCGCTGTTTTTTGCCCATTTCACCCCACAAATATTTTTTTTTCAGATTCCCACTACATTATGCAGTACAATAAATGGTGCCATGAAAAACTACAAATTGTCCTGCAAAAAACAAGACCACATATGTCCATGAAGAAATAGAAAAGCTATGGCTCTTGGAAGGCGGGGAGGAAAAAATAAAAATTAAAAAACTCAAATTGGCCTGGTCTTTAAGGGGTTAATCACTTTAGTGTTTTCCTTTATGCTGGGTCTTGTGCATGCTATTATCTGATAGTTTGACTCTGTGATCAAAGTAGGTCTTAGGAAATAGCGCACTGCCCTAAAAGTTGTACATTTGCAAAGCTGATAGACTTGTGACGAAGTCCTGCAATTCAATGTCATGGAAACTTTTTTCCACCATAAACATATACTGTCTATCACCATTTTAATTACTGACATAGTGAATATAGTAGCAGTGACATACAGAGTAAAGAGAACAAAAGAGCTTACTTTCTAGCATTACCAAAGCCATACAAGTTAATATTAGGCCTGATTCACACGAACGGTGCGCATCTCAGACGTGAAAAACTGCTGTTTTTCACGTCCGAGGTGCATCCGTGCTCAGCGCTGTCACGCATCCACCATAGTTGAGAGTCTATGGAGGGATGCGTGATGCGTGAAAAGATAGGATATGTCCTATTTTCCCACGGACCATTCACACGGTCCGTTGAAACAACGGCTGTTTGAACTGCCACATTGAATTACATAGGTCCGTGGGACAGCCGCTGTTCGTGTGTATCAGGCCCTACTATATATATATATATATATATATATATATATATATATAAACAGAAACAGCCCTACTACTCCCGATTTACTTGAATACCAGGACAACCCCTGTAAATATAATATTGTTAAAATCCTGCAAAGCATATATGCCATTCCTACATTTTCTCCATAAATCAGGTCATTTACAGATGATTGGCAGTAACATGGCATAAAATGAACACTGACTATTTCTTAGATGGAAAATTAATATGCTCTTTATTAATAAAAATACACATAAATGTCACACAACAGTTAGCTAAGAGACGTAGGCAACATTCAGGTGCGTAACTAGGAAAGACTGGGCCCCATAGCAAACTTTTGACTGGGCCCCCCTCCCCTGGGTGCCGCACACAGCCCTCCTTGTAGATAGTGCCCCCCTGTAGATTGTGCCATACATCCCCCCTGTAGATTGTGCCATACAGCCCCCTGTAGATAATGCCATACAGCCCCCTGTATATTCTGCCATACAGCCCCCATGTAGATTCTGCCATACAGCCCCCCCCTGCAGACAATGCTATACAGCCCCCTGTAGCTAGTGTCACACCCCTTGTAGATAGTGCCACCCTTCACTGTAGACAATGCCATACCGCCCCTCCTGTAGATGGTGCCCCACCTCCCCCTTGTAGATAGTGCCATGCAGCCTCCCCTTTGTTGAAAACGCCCCCTTACCTGCCTCTTGTAGATAGTGTCATACAGCCCCACTTGTAGATAGCGCCCCACCTCCCCCTTGTACATAGTGCCATACAGCCTCCCCTTGAAGATAGCGCCCCCATCTCCCCCTTGTAGATAGCACCCCTACCTCCACCTTGTAGATAGCACCCCCCCCCCAAACAAATAAAACAAAAAAAGCCAGAGATAATATCATAAAAGCAATAAACCTTATTTATAGAGCCAGACTTAACAATAAAACTATAATGTTATTATCTACAGATTCAGAGAAGGCATTTGACTGAGTCAATTGGATATTTATAGAGGAGACCTTAAGAAAGATTGGGCTGGGCACCAGCATGACTCATTGGATTATGACTTTATATTCCTTCCCCTCTGCAATTAGGCCTACTTTCGGAAAATTTTCAAATTCTAAATGGGACGTGACAGGGATGCCCATTATCTCCACTTATTTTTATCCTTACTTTAGAGCCATTTATACGGAAAGTGAGAGCTCACTCATGTATCTCGGGTCTACCCCTTCAGGGCACTGAATACAAAATTGCTGCTTATGCAGACGATCTTTTGCTTTTTATTACCAACCCAGCTACCTCTCTCTTAAGTTTGATGCAGGAATTTAAATATTTTTCTGTACTCTCTAACTTTAAAATCAGTCTATCTAAATCAGAAGCGATGAGTATTACCATGACCCGGGACGGATAAAATCTCTCAAGCAAACTTTTGATTTCCAATGACGCTCTCAGGCATTAAAATACCTTGGAATCACTCAAAACCCGATAGACATTACTCTAATTTTCCTCCGCATATACGAATTATATGTGAAGATTGTATGAGATGGACCAAGGGTCATTATAGTTGGCGAGGGCGATGCACAATATTTAAAATTAACTTATTGTCGCGCCTTTTATATGTTATGCAAGCTTTACGGATTAGAATTCCATCTTCTTTTTTTAAAACTATTGGGGAAAGCCACACCGGTTCGGCAGACGTTGCTGTGTCGACCTAAAAATAGAGGTGTTTTCAAGTGAAAAAGCCTTCATAGAGAGGGTGAAACATTGTAGTGGATGTTGGATGAATAAACCAAGCTTTTTTTTAGTGCTGCTTCGCTCTTTCTCTTTATTGATTTATATATATATATATATATATATATATATATATATATATATATATATATATATATACATATATATGTGTAGATATATATATATAAGTGTATATATAGATATATGTATGTGTATATATATATGTGTATATATATATATGTATGTGTATATATGTATATATATATGAAATGACCATAGAACAAAGTAACGGCACCAGGACTTCAAGTTAGATGAAACAGGGTGGATTTATTCACCTCAGATGCAACTGCCTTTCTCAAGCTATATATGAATACATTTATCTGATGACTAAAATAAAAAATATATATATAAAATAAATATAAAGGATATAAAAAAAATAAAAAATAATAATTATACTCGGCTAGTTCCCGAAACGAATGGAGCTGCTTCATAGTATCCACAAACGCCGACGGGATCCTTGCATAGGCCGGAGTCATCCAGTGACGTCATAACGCCGGCCTTTGTAGGGATCCTGTCCCTGTGCCTGATAGCCCCTGCCAAGAAACAGCCAGTGTCCGCCCTCATCTCCTTTTGGCCCCCTCTCCTCCTCACAGTGATGCGACGTGCATTTGCATCTCTAGAAGTAAGTGGAGCTCCCTTTGTGGCGGGTCGCAGCAGCGGGAGTCTTCAGTGCCTGCTAATGTCATCACCAGCCCTCAGCAGTAGTGCCAGTGAAGCCAGGTCATAAGGACAGCCTATGCAGCAGTGACAGGTAAGAAAACTGTGCTGGCCTGTCACTTTGTGTCCCTTCTGCCATTCCACATATCCCCTGTAACCCTTCCTCCACAGAATGCCTTTCACCTTCTGTGCACCTCTTCCCTACCACCACAAAGCAAATGCCTCTTTCTATGCCCCCACACCCTCAAAGAGCCCCTGCCACCATGTGTACCTTATCCCAACAGACCCTAGCCATCTTCTATCCCCCTGCCGCCCACAGAACCACCACCACATTCTGTCCCCCTGTACCCTACCATCCATATTACTCCTACCACCTTCTTTGTCCCCCTTCCCCAACAGAGTCCCTGCTACGTTTTGTCATCAATTGCCATGCCCCCCACAGTGCCCCTGCCACCTTGTCCCCCAGTCACATGTCCCCCACTGTACCCTTACCACCTTCTGTATCCCCCTCTCCTAACAGAGCACCTGCCATCTATTGTCTTGCATGTTCCTGACCCCCCTCACAGCGTGCCCCTGCCACGTGCTTTTCACCTCTACCATAACAGAGCCCCTATCTCCTTCTGGACCCCTGCTCCTACAGAGCTCCTGCCACTTTATCCCCCCCACACCCGGGTCCCATGTGGTACCTCTTCCACCTTCTGGGCCCTTCCTCCCCTAAGAAAGCCCTTTCAAACTTTTGTCTTCCATGTCCTTGCTCTCCCTCACAACACCCCTGCCACATGCTTCTGTCCACTCTCCCTCAAACAGAACCCCTGTCTCTTTCTGTATTTTCTGTTTTCTCACAAAGCACATACGTATAAACTTATTCTACCTTGCATCTCACCCACCTGCAAACTTGTGTTTGCTCTTAACCACTCCGTACCCCCTATAAGGTGGGGCCCAGACTTCTTCATAGTATGGGGTCCAGGAATTGCTGGTGGCAGCCCTGACTGTAACACAATAAGCAACAATGAAAGATCCTTAACCTCAAACAGCACAGGGGAAAAATTTCCAAATAAAGGCCACCTCACTCGCCAATCAGACTATGTGGTCTGTCTAATAAACTACAGCTGTAAAAAACAATATGTGGGAAGAACAATCCAAACTTTACGTAACCGTCTCAACAAACATCGATACAATATTAATAATGGATTCACCAAACCAAGATATTGAATCACCTACCATAACAGCTCTTTCGAATGTCTCAAAATCACACCTATAGTTGAGATCTCTGAACAAACACCGAACAAATTTGAAGTATTAAAAAACTGAGAAGCCTACTGGATCTACAAATTAAATACGAACTCACTGAAATGATACTCTAATACCAAGAAGTCATTCCTTCTGCATTTTTTACCTTTCCCCCTCCACCACACTCCCACAATTGCTTACAGCTCAGCATCTTCCCATCTCCAGGGTCTGTACCGCATTATACCCTATATCATTCTCATATCATATCCCTCTTTATGTTTCATATGTATAATCAGTTCTCTGCCAATCCCCACCATCCACTATAGGTCAGTACACTCCACACCACCAGGGAAAACAATTTATCTCCCCATAAACAATACTTTATCCCATCCCACATTCCCCCATCCTTATTTTAAATATTCCTCCTGTCTACAACTATTTCTACACCGTACACCATTTTCCACTGTACATCAATTTACTCTAATATTGCCAGATTATGCATATAAGATTTATTTCCCCTTAATTAGTCCTTCCCTCCTCATATCTTCAAACTATATCCCCTGAGCCCCAACAGTCTGGCGTAATGTGTCCCCACATAGTGTCCCTCACAGAGGGAAACCATGCCCCCAGTATTTCAACCTCTTTCATACATAACCGCCCACACATACCACTGTTTCCTAAGTCTCTTTATTTTCACGCCTACATTTGACCAACTTCCTGTAATTCATTTTATAATTTTTTTCTGTAAAACAGAAGGTTTTAACAGAGAAATACAACTAAACATGTATTAACCAGATTCTACAGTTTTTAGAAATATCCCACATATGACTCTAGTGTGCTAAGGAACTGAAGCAAAGGCGCACCTAGTGGATTTTGGGGCCTTCTTTTTATTAGATTATATTTGAGGCACCATGTCAGGTTTGAAGAGGTCTTGTGGAAACACCCCAAAAATACCCCATTTTGGAAACTACATCCCACAAGGAATTTATCTAGGTGTGTAGTGAGCATTTTGACCCCACAGGTGTTTCATAGATTTTATTAGAATTAAGCTGTGAAAAAGAAAAATGCAATTTTTTCCAATGAAACTTTGAATTTTTGAAATTCCACAAGGACTTTCCTGTACCCAGGAAAGGTAAGTATAATAATTGGTTTGCTTTTTTATGTGTTTGTGTTTTTTTGCAGGTTCGGTAGTTGGACTACTTCGGATTTGAGGACTACTTCAGTGACGTAGTTTTTTTTATTCTCAATAAAATGGTTAATGAGGGTTTTGTGTTTAAATAAAAATACATTTCCATGTCTCTGTTTTTTTTTTTTACTTTATTACTACTGCCTTAGTAATGGCCGCTGGCCGCTTGACAGAATCCATTACTAAGGTGAGGCTTAGTGTTAGCAGGTAAAGAGGCTAACACTAACCCCAGTGGCGTAACTACCGCTGTAGCAGCCATAGCGTCTGCTACAGGGCCCGCGGCACGAGGGGGCCCGTGCCACCCGTCGGCATGCTCCCCCATGGCTGCTGCAGCGCGATGCAACTGGACACTATGGCTGAGCAGGTAGGTATCTCCCCTCTCTGCCATTAAAGGGGTTGTTTGTAATAGATATACAAGACACAGATTCTGTGTCAATGCCCGTGAATAATCAGTCTGCATCTGCTAATAGCTCTGATAGAGTGACTCGCTCTGCTACCACTCAGGCTGCCAGGCTGAGGAGTGGGAGAACCTATCACAGCCTGGCCAAACAGAGCTAGCTCCCGCCCTCGTTCTATTTATGCCTTTGTTTCCTGCTTTTCCTTTGCCTGTGATTCTGTCTGGTTTCCTGGCTCTGCTGTTCCTGCTTGTACTATTGACCTCCGCTTCAATTTGACCCTGGCTTTACTGACTACTCTCCTGCTCTGCGTTTGGTACCTTGTACACTCCTGGTTTGACTCGGCTCGTTCACTACTCTTGTTGCTCACGGTGTTGCCGTGGGCAACTGCCCCATTTCCCTTAGCTTCTGTGTACCCTCGTCTGTTTGTCTGTCATGCACTTATTGAGCGTAGGGACGTCACCCAGTTGTACGCCGTCGCCTAGGACGGGTCGTGCAAGTAGGCAGGGACTGAGTGGCGGGTAGATTAGGGCTCACCTGTCTGTCTCCCTACCCCGACACTACATAATCACAGGCCCATATACTTTTTCTATCCTGGTTCCTACACTACTATGGACCCCCTTGAGACCTTGGCTCAGCAAATGCATGGTCTCTCCCTACAGGTCCAAACCCTGGCTCAGAGGTGCAACCAGCGTGATGCTACCCAGGTAGTGCCCTCCACCTCACCTCTTGAACCCCACCTCAAGTTGCCTGACCGGTTCTCAGGGGACCGGAAGACTTTTTTCTCCTTTCAGGAAAGTTGTAGGCTCTATTTCCGTCTAAGGCCCCACTCCTCAGGTTCTGAGAGCCAGCGAGTGGGTGTAATTTTGTGCCTGCTCCAGGACGGCCCCAAAGAATGGGCCTTTTCCTTGGCTCCTGACGCCCCTGAACTTTCCTCTGTTGACCTTTTTTTTTTCTGCTCTCAGGCTCATCTATAACGAGACTGACAAGACTGCCTTTGCCGAGAGTCAGCTGGTGACCTTACGTCAGGGTAAGAGACCCATTGAGGAGTACTGTTCTGACTTTAGGAAGTGGTGTGTAGCTTCTCAGTGGAATGACCCTGCATTGAGGTGCCAGTTTAGATTGGGTCTGTCGAACGCCCTGAAAGACCTGTTAGTTAGCTATCCCTCTTCTGACTCTCTAGATCAGGTTATGACTTTAGCGGTACATCTGGACCAACGTCTCAGGGAACGACGACTTGAACGTTTTTGTGCCTTCTCCTCTATGATGGCTCCTGAGGTTCCATTGCTTCGTTCTTCCAAGAAAAACTCGGATGAACCAATGCAACTCGGGGCCCCCGTGTCTCCCCAACAATGTAGAGAGCTCCGCAGGAAGAATGGTCTCTGCTTCTATTGTGGGGATGGCAAGCATCAAGTGAACGACTGTCCTAGGCGTAAGAATACTCCAGCCGGGAAACTTCCGCGCCTAAGTGACCATCGGGGAGGTCGATTGGGCGCACAGGTATTTCCCGTAAAAATGAAACATAATGAGATCTTGCTTCCCTTTCAGGTCTCTTTTGAGTGTAGGTCTGCTACCGGCAGTGCCTTCTTAAAATTCAGGGTCTTCTGCTAATATTATGTTTGTGGAATTTGCTATGTCTCTAGCTATGCCATTGATTGATTTGCCTAAACCTGTCCTGGTAGTGGGTATCGACTCCACTCCACTTGCTAATGGTTATTTTACACAGCATACCCTGTTTTTGAACTCATTGTTGGCTCCATTCATTTTAGGCCTTCCCTGGTTGCAGATGCATAATCCCACGTTTAACTGGAATACTGGGGATCTTACCTATAATGAATGCATGACATCCTGTTTTTCTGTTAATTTTATTTCTCTCCCTGAGGAGGTGAACACTCTACCTGAGTTTATTCAGGACTTCGCTGATGTTTTTTCTAAAAAGGCCTGCAAAGTGTTACCTCCTCATAGAGAATACGATTGCGCAATCGATTTGGTACCAGGAGCTAAGCTCCCTAAGGGTAGGATTTTTAATCTCTCTTGTCCCGAACGTGAGGCCATGAGAGAATATATCCAGGAAAGCCCGGCCAAGGGTTACATTCGTTCCTCTACTTCTCCAGTAGGTGCTGGCTTCTTCTTCGTAGGGAAGAAGGATGGTGGTCTTAGGCCGTGCATCGATTACCGAAACTTGAATAAGGTCACTGTAAGGCACCAGTATCCCCTGTACTAGGCCTTCCCTGGAGCAGTGCTCTGTACTTGTTTTTGAACTCATTGTTGGCTCCATTCATTTGGAGCAGTGCTCTGTACTTGTGATGCAGGGATTATCGTCCGATTTTGTTTTAGGCCTTCCCTGGTTGCAGATGCATAATCCCACGTTTAACTGGAATACTGGGGATCTTACCAATAATGAATGCATGACATCCAGTGCCTTCGTGGATTCAGGGTCCTCTGCTAATATCATGTCTGGGAAATTTGCTATGTCTCTTGCTATGCCTTTGATTGATTTGCCTAAACCTGTCCCGGTAGTGGGTATCGACTCCACTCCTCTTGCTAATGGTTATTTTACACAGCATACCCCTGTTTTTGAACTCCTTGTTGGCTCCATGCATTTGGAGCAGTGCTCTGTACTGTTGATGCAGAGATTATTGTCAGATTTGGTTTTAGGCCTTCCCTGGTTGCAGTTGCATAATCCCACGTTTGACTGGAATACTGGGGAGCTTACCAAATGGGGTAATGAATGTTTGACGTCATGTTTTTCTGTTAATTCTATTTCTCCCCCTGAGGAGGTGAACACGCTACCTGAGTTTGTTCGGGACTTCGCTGATGTTTTCTCTAAGGAGGCCTCCGAAGTGTTACCTCCTCATAGAGAATACGATTGCGCTATCGAATTGGTACCAGGAGCTAAGCTTCCTAAGGGTAGGATATTTAATCTTTCTTGTCCCGAACGTGAAGCCATGAGAGAGTATATCCAGGAATGCCTGGCCAAGGGTTACATTCGCCCCTCTACTTCTCCGGTAGGTGCTGGCTTCTTCTTCGTAGGGAAGAAGGATGGTGGTCTTAGGCCATGCATTAACTACCGTAACCTGAATAAGGTCACTGTAAGGAACCAGTATCCCCTTCCTTTGATTCCTGATCTCTTTAATCAGATTCAGGGGGTTCAATGGTTCTCTAAGTTTGATCTACGGGGGGCGTATAACCTTATCCGCATCAAAGAGGGGGATGAGTGGAAGACTGCGTTTAACATGCCCGAAGGTCATTTCGAATACCTCGTCATGCCCTTTGGGTTGTGTAATGCGCCGGCGGTCTTCCATAATTTCATAAATGAGATTTTGAGAGATTACCTGGGGATATTTCTTGTAGCGTACCTTGATGACATACTGGTGTTTTCCAAGGACTGGCCCTCCCACATTGAGCATGTCAGGAAGGTGCTCCAGGTCCTTCGGGAAAACAAACTGTTTGCAAAAACCGAAAAATGTGTGTTTGGGGTACAGGAGATACCATTTTTGGGTCAAATCCTCACTCCTCATGAATTCCGCATGGACCCCGCCAAGGTTCAGGCTGTGGCGGAATGGGTCCAACCTGCCTCCCTGAAGGCGTTACAGTGTTTTTTGGGGTTCACTAATTATTACAGGAGATTCATTGCTAACTTCTCGGTCATCGCTAAGCCTCTTACGGACCTCACTCGCAAAGGTGCTGATCTCATACACTGGTCTCCAGAGGCTGTCTAGGCTTTTGAGGTCCTTAAGAAGTGCTTTATCTTGGCCCCGGTGCTGGTTCAGCCCAACCAAATGGAGCCATTTATCGTGGAAGTTGACGCATCCGAGGTGGGAGTGGGGGCTGTCTTGTCCCAGGGTACCAGGTCCCTCACCCATCTCCGCTCCTGTGCCTACTTCTCCAGGAAGTTTTCGCCCACTGAGAGTAACTATGATATTGGCAACCGCGAACTCTTAGCCATTAAATGGGCATTTGAAGAGTGGCGCCACTTCCTGGAGGGGGCTAGGCACCAGGTAACGGTCCTTATCGACCACAAGAATCTGGTTTTCCTAGAATCTGCCCGGAGGCTAAACCCGAGACAAGCTCGATGGGCGCTATTTTTTACCAGATTCAACTTTTTGGTTACCTATAGGGCTGGGTCTAAAAATATTAAGGCCGATGCACTGTCGCGTAGCTTCATGGCCAGCCCTCCTTCGGAGGAAGATCCTGCTTGTATTTTGCCTCCCGGTATAATCATTTCTTCTATTGATTCTGATTTAGTCTCTGAAATTCCAGCTGATCAAGGTTCAGCTCCCGGGAACCTTCCTGAGGACAAGCTGTTTGTTCCCCTGCAATACCGGCTAAGGGTACTTAGGGAAAATCATGACTCCGCACTATCTGGTCATCCAGGCATCCTGGGTACCAAACACCTCATTGCCAGAAACTATTGGTGGCCTGGGTTGCCTAAAGACGTTAAGGCCTACGTCGCCGCTTGTGAGGTTTGTGCTAGGTCCAAGACTCCCAGGTCCCGACCAGCGGGCTTACTACGTTCGTTGCCCATTCCCCAGAGACCTTGGACACATATCTCCATGGATTTTATCACCGATTTGCCTCCATCCCAAGGCAAGTCGGTGGTGTGGGTGGTAGTAGACCGCTTCAGTAAGATGTGCCACTTTGTGCCCCTCAAGAATCTACCCAACGCCAAGACGTTAGCTACCTTGTTTGTCAAACACATCCTGCATCTCCATGGGGTCCCTGTCAATATTGTTTCGGACAGAGGGGTACAATTTGTTTCTTTGTTTTGGAGAGCCTTCTGTAAGAAGTTGGAGATTGATCTGTCCTTCTCCTCTGCTTTCCATCCTGAAACCAATGGCCAAACTGAGAGGACTAATCAATCTCTAGAACAATATTTAAGGTGTTTTATCTCTGACTGTCAATATGATTGGGTCTCATTCATTCCCCTCGCTGAATTTTCCCTTAATAACCGGGTCAGTAACTCGTCAGGGGTCTCCCCGTTTTTCTGTAATTTCGGGTTTAATCCAAGGTTCTCCCCCGTTTCTCCTGGTAGTTCCAATAATCCCGAGGTAGAGGTCGTTCATCGGGAACTATGCACAGTCTGGGCCCAGGTTCAGAAGAACCTAGAGGCGTCCCAGAGCGTACAAAAAATTCAGGCTGATAGAAAACTTTCTGCTAACCCCTTGTTTATCGTCGGGGATCTGGTATGGTTATCATCTAGGAACTTGCGTCTTAAGGTCCCGTCCAAGAAGTTTGCTCCCCGGTTTATTGGGCCGTATAAGGTCATTGAAGTCCTCAATGCTGTCTCCTTCCTGCTGGAGTTACCCCCATCTTTTCGTATACACGACGTGTTTCATGCCTCCCTCCTTAAACGCTGCTCCCCGTCCTTGGCTCCCTCGAGGAAACCTCCTGTTCCCGTTCTCACCCCTGAGGGGGTGGAATTCGAGGTGGCCAAGATTGTGGACAGCAAGATGGTCCAAGGCTCCCTCCAGTACCTGGTCCATTCGAGAGGATACGGGCCTGAGGAGAGGACTTGGGTACCCGCCCGGGTTGTTCACGCTGGGGTATTGGTCAGGAACCACCTTCGAAGAGGTCTTGTGGTGCCAAAACATTGGGAACCCCCCAAAAGTGACACCAATTTGGAAACTAGACCCCTTGAGGAATCCATTGTAGTTTTTTTGGGGTGCATGCGACTTTTTAATCAGTTTTTATTCTATTTTTAGGTGGCGTGGTGACTAAAAAACAGCAATTCTACTATTGTTTTTTATTCTATTTTTTTTTACTGCGTGCACCGTGCGCTATAAATGACATATTCACTTTATTCTGCGGGGCGATACGATTACGTCGATACCAGATGTTTATAGTTTTTTTTTATGTCTTATGGCGTTTGCACAATAAAATACGTTTTGTAAACAATCATTCACTTTTTGTGTTACCTTATTCTAAGAGCCATAACGTTTTTATTTTTCAATCAATAAAGCCGTGCGAGGATTTATTTTTTGCGTAACGAACTGTAGTTTCAATCAGTACCATTTTTCAGTACATGCGACTTTTTGATCTCTTTTTATTCCATTTTTTGGGAGGTGAAGTGACCAAACAATTGTGATTGTGGTTCGGTTTATTATTATTTTCTTTTACGGCGTTCACCGTGCGGGATAAATAATGAAATAATTTTGTAGTTCAGGCCGTTACGGACGCGGCGATACCAATTATGTATAGTTTATTTGTTTGTTTATATATTTTTATTAATAATAAATGACTGAAAAGGGAAAAGGGGGGATTTTTACTTTTAATACTTTTAAAACTTTTATTTTCTTATTTTTACACATCTTTTTTTAACTTTTTTTTTACTTTATTACTTTGTCCCACTAGGGGACTTGAGGGCAGGAGGCCCTGATCGCAATTCTAATACACTGCACTACATGCGTAGTGCAGTGTATTAGAACTGTCAGCTACTCACTGACAGCAAGCATAGTGGGTCCTGACGTTGTCAGGACCCACTAGGCTTCCATCTATGGCATAGCCGGACTCCATTGTTTAGTGTCCGGTTGCCATAGTCACCATCGCCGGCCGCTATCGCGTATCAGGCCGGCGATGGCAGCTTAACCCCTAAAAAGCAGCGATCTCTATAGAACGCGGCTTTTAAGGGGTTAATCAGCGGGGACACAGCGATCGGTCCCCGCTGTAGGAGCTGTGACAGCTGCTGAACAAGACAGCAGCTGTCACAGCTCCTGTATGTGTCGGGAGGACGGCCGAAACAGCCGTTACTCCCGAGACGTACTATTAGGTCATGGAGCGCGAACGATACAGCTGCCATGACCTAATAGTACGTCCAGGAGCGGGAAGGGGTTAAGGAGGAAATGAACAAACTATCCAGCTCACCCGATTTTTCTATTCTGGAATCTAGAACACAGAAATACATAGATGAACTTGAGCAATCCATTATGGACACTAAAAGAAGCAAATTCCAAAGGGACACAGAGTACTATGTCAAAGGAGAAGTGTACAACTGGACCAAAAGCGACAACTTTCACAATAAAGCAAAATCTATCCTCAAAGATCGTAGGAGACCTAGACAACGCTATACTAGCCAACACAGAGTGAGCTTCAGCTCCACGGAGCCGGAAACAACAGATGGAGCGGAGGGGGCATCAGACATGGATTCATCCAGAGAGTCAGGATCCTTTAGACACTCCTTTCCTACCAGACACGGCCCCTCAAAAAACGGGGGAGGAGGGGGGGCAGGAAACATCGGAATCACGGACACCATACTGCCACGCCAATTACGGAACCAGAGACTATAAAAGATACAATGGATGTCATTAATTTGTCTCAAGTACCCCTTACCGCCACACATGTTGAAGTACTCGCCCTTGGTCTTCATTTTGCTCCCAACAAAGATTTTGATATTTTTCATACGATTTTAGACATCAATTTATTTTTTTACGAAACCTGACTATTAAAAGGCATTTCTCTCAAGATATAGATGCACACATAGAATCTATTCTACAATTCCTGATAGGGACACATTAGGCCATAACATTTTCCGTCCATTCATGTTTCAGGAACAAGTTGCTCTGTTAGACCTGGTTGAGCTAGCTGAGCAGAACAAATTATCTCCATGTTCACCAGCTGACAAATTTCCGACATCTAATCCTACTTTCTACCCCATCCAGTCTAGGACTCAGTCCATGGATAGATTTCAGTCCATCATAGAAAGAGAATTACATGAAATTGCCAGCCATAGTCACAGAAATAAATCACAACAAAACCTTACAATCAGCAAGAAGGAAGCAGTTAAATCTGTAATGGCAGGAAGGAGGTGAAGGGAAAGTGAGCCCTAATCTACCCACCGCCCTGTCCCTGCCTACTTGCAACGACCCGCCCTAGGCGACGGGGTACAACTGGGCGGCGGTCCCTACTCTGTCTAAGTGCACGGGAGAACAAACAGGGAACACGCAAGGGAAGGGGCAGTAGCCCACGGAACGCCGCGAGGAAACGGAGCGGTGAATGAGTAGTCCGGACCAGGATGAAGTGGAGTATACCCAAGTGAGCACGGAGGAGGAAGCAAGCCAGAGGCAACGCAAAGCAGGTTAAGCGGAACTGCAGCAAGGCAGAAGCACGGCAGAAGCAGGCTGGAGCAAGCAGCAGTGGGGCCAGGAATCCAGAAGAATTACAAGCACTGAGGAGGAGAACAAGGCAGGTAATAAAGGACAGGGGGCGGAGCTAACTCCGACTGACCAGGCCGCGATAGGCTCTCCCACTCCTGAGCCTGCCACCCTGGTTGGTGGGAGATGGTGTCAGTCGAACAGGTCTGGCCTCAGGTGTGGATTGATTAATCCCAGGAGTATACCTAGACGTAGTACCTGGCAGATCCCTAACAGTACTCCCCCTTTTATGAGGGGCCACCGGACCCTTACTAAGAGGACCCGGTTTAGTAGGGAAGAGAAGGTGGAACCTCCTGATCAATAACCCAGCGTGAACATCACGGGCAGGTACCCAAGTCCTCTCCTCCGGCCCGTATCCTCTCCAATGGACCAGGTACTGGAGGGAGCCCTGGACCATCCTACTGTCCATAATCTTGGCCACCTCGAATTCCACCCCCTCAGGGGTGAGAACGGGAACAGGAGGTTTCCTCGAGGGGGACCAGGACGGGGAGCAGCGTTTAAGGAGGGAGGCATGGAAGACGTCATGCATGCGAAAGGATGGGGGCAGCTCCAGACGGAAGGATACAGGGTTGAGGACTTCAATGATCTTATAAGGTCCAATAAATCGGGGAGCAAACTTCCTGGACGGGACCTTAAGGCGCAAGTTCCTGGACGACAACCAGACCAAATCCCCGACGACAAACCGGGGGTTAGCAGAACGTCTACTATCCGCCTGAATCTTTTGTGCGCTCTGGGACGCCTCTAGGTTCTTCTGAACCTGGGCCCAGACAGTGCACAGTTCCCGATGAACCTCCTCTACCTCAGGATTATTGGAACAACCAGGGGAAACGGAGGAGAACCTTGGGTTAAACCCGAAATTACAGAAAAACGGGGAGACCCCTGACGAGTTACTGACCCGGTTATTCAGGGAAAATTCAGCGAGGGGAAGGAATGAGACCCAATCGAATTGACAGTCAGAGATGAAACACCTTAAATATTGTTCCAGGGATTGGTTAGTCCTTTCCGTTTGGCCATTAGTTTCGGGATGGAAGGCGGAGGAGAAGGACAGATCAATCTCCAACTTTTTACAAAAAGCTCTCCAAAATAAGGAAACAAATTGTACCCCTCTGTCAGAAACGATATTGACTGGGGCCCCATGGAGACGCAGGATGTGTTTCACAAACAAAGAAGCTAACGTCTTGGCGTTAGTTAGCTTCTTAAGGGGCACAAAGTGGCACATCTTGCTGAAGCGGTCTACTACCACCCACACCACCGACTTGCCCTGAGATGGAGGCAAATCGGTGATAAAATCCATGGAGATATGGGTCCAAGGTCTCTGGGGAATGGGCAAGGAACGTAGTAGGCCCGCAGGTCGGGACCTAGGGGTTTTGGACCTAGCGCAAACCTCACAAGCGGCGACGTAAGCCCTAACGTCTTTAGGCAACCCAGGCCACCAATAGTTTCTGGTGATGAGGTGTTTGGTGCCCAAGATGCCAGGATGACCAGATAGAGCGGAGTCATGGTTTTCCCTGAGTACCCTTAGCCGGTATTGCAGGGGAACAAACAGTTTGTCCCCAGGGACGTTCCCGGGAGCTGCACCCTGATCAGCCGCGATATCAGAAGCTAAATCAGAATCCGTGGCAGAAACGATTATACCAGGGGGTAAAATACAAGCAGGATCCTTCTCGGAAGGAGGATTGGCCATGAAACTACGTGACAGGGCATCAGCCTTAATATTCTTGGACCCAGCCCTATAGGTAACCAAGAAATTAAATCTGGTAAAGAATTGTGCCCACCGAGCTTGTCTAGGATTAAGCCTCCGGGGCGATTCTAGGAAAACCAGATTCTTGTGATCCGTAAGGACCGTTACCTGGTGTCTGGCCCCCTCCAGGAAGTGCCGCCACTCTTCAAAAGCCCATTTAATGGCTAGAAGTTCGCGGTTGCCAATATCATAGTTACTCTCTGTGGGCGAAAACTTCCTAGAGAAGTAAGCACAGGGGCGGAGATGGGTGAGGGAGCTGGTACCCTGGGACAAGACGGCCACCACTCCCACCTCGGATGCGTCAACCTCCACAATAAATGGCTCCTCTTGGTTGGGCTGAATCAGCACGGGGGCCGAGATAAAGCACTTCTTGAGGGTCTCAAAGGCCTGGACGGCCTCAGGGGGCCAATGGAGGACATCAGCACCCTTGTGAGTAAGGTCCGTAAGAGGCTTAGCGACGACCGAGAAGTTGGCAATAAATCTCCTGTAATAGTTGGCGAACCCTAAAAAACACTGTAACGCCTTAAGGGAGGCAGGTTGGACCCATTCCGCCACAGCCTGAACCTTGGCAGGGTCCATGCGGAATTCATGAGGAGTGAGGATTTGCCCTAAAAATGGTATCTCCTGTACCCCAAAGACACATTTTTCAGTCTTAGCAAACAGATTCAGCGAGGGGAAGGAATGAGACCCAATCGAATTGACAGTCAGAGATGAAACACCTTAAATATTGTTCCAGGGATTGGTTAGTCCTTTCCGTTTGGCCATTAGTTTCTGGATGGAAGGCGGAGGAGAAGGACAGATCAATCTCCAACTTTTTACAAAAAGCTCTCCAAAATAAGGAAACAAATTGTACCCCTCTGTCAGAAACGATATTGACTGGGGCCCCATGGAGACGCAGGATGTGTTTCACAAACAAAGAAGCTAACGTCTTGACGTTAGTTAGCTTCTTAAGGGGCACAAAGTGGCACATCTTGCTGAAGCGGTCTACTACCACCCACACCACCGACTTGCCCTGAGATGGAGGCAAATCGGTGATAAAATCCATGGAGATATGGGTCCAAGGTCTCTGGGGAATGGGCAAGGAACGTAGTAGGCCCGCAGGTCGGGACCTAGGGGTTTTGGACCTAGCGCAAACCTCACAAGCGGCGACGTAAGCCCTAACGTCTTTAGGCAACCCAGGCCACCAATAGTTTCTGGTGATGAGGTGTTTGGTGCCCAAGATGCCAGGATGACCAGATAGAGCGGAGTCATGGTTTTCCCTGAGTACCCTTAGCCGGTATTGCAGGGGAACAAACAGTTTGTCCCCAGGGACGTTCCCGGGAGCTGCACCCTGATCAGCCGCGATATCAGAAGCTAAATCAGAATCTGTGGCAGAAACGATTATACCAGGGGGTAAAATACAAGCAGGATCCTTCTCGGAAGGAGGATTGGCCATGAAACTACGTGACAGGGCATCAGCCTTAATATTCTTGGACCCAGCCCTATAGGTAACCAAGAAATTAAATCTGGTAAAGAATAGTGCCCACCGAGCTTGTCTAGGATTAAGCCTCCGGGGCGATTCTAGGAAAACCAGATTCTTGTGATCCGTAAGGACCGTTACCTGGTGTCTGGCCCCCTCCAGGAAGTGCCGCCACTCTTCAAAAGCCCATTTAATGGCTAGAAGTTCGCGGTTGCCAATATCATAGTTACTCTCTGTGGGCGAAAACTTCCTAGAGAAGTAAGCACAGGGGCGGAGATGGGTGAGGGAGCTGGTACCCTGGGACAAGACGGCCACCACTCCCACCTCGGATGCGTCAACCTCCACAATAAATGGCTCCTCTTGGTTGGGCTGAATCAGCACGGGGGCCGAGATAAAGCACTTCTTGAGGGTCTCAAAGGCCTGGACGGCCTCAGGGGGCCAATGGAGGACATCAGCACCCTTGTGAGTAAGGTCCGTAAGAGGCTTAGCGACGACCGAGAAGTTGGCAATAAATCTCCTGTAATAGTTGGCGAACCCTAAAAAACACTGTAACGCCTTAAGGGAGGCAGGTTGGACCCATTCCGCCACAGCCTGAACCTTGGCAGGGTCCATGCGGAATTCATGAGGAGTGAGGATTTGCCCTAAAAATGGTATCTCCTGTACCCCAAAGACACATTTTTCAGTCTTAGCAAACAGATTATTCTCCCGAAGGACCTGGAGCACCTTCCTGACATGCTCCACGTGGGAGGACCAGTCCTTGGAAAACACCAGTATGTCATCAAGGTACACAACAAGAAAATTACCCAGGTAATCTCTCAGGATTTCATTAATAAAATTCTGGAAGACAGCAGGGGCATTACACAACCCAAAGGGCATGACCAGGTATTCGAAATGACCCTCGGGTGTGTTGAACGCAGTTTTCCACTCATCCCCCTCTATTATATGCCCCCCGTAGATCGAACTTAGAAAACCATTGGGCTCCCTGAACCTGATTAAAAAGATCCGGAATCAAAGGAAGTGGGTACTGGTTCCTTACGGTGACCTTATTCAGGTTACGATAATCAATGCACGGCCTAAGACCACCATCCTTCTTCCCCACGAAGAAGAAGCCAGCACCTACAGGAGAAGTCCAGGGGCGAATGAAACCCTTGGCCAAGCATTCTTGGATATACACCCTCATAGCTTCACGTTCAGGACATGAAAGATTAAATATCCTACCCTTAGGAAGCTTGGCACCAGGCACCAAATCGATGGCGCAATCGTAATCTCTATGGGGGGGCAACACCTCGGAGGCCTCCTTAGAAAACACATCGGCAAAGTCCTGAACAAACTCAGGAAGCGTGTTTACCTCCTCCCGGGGAGAAATAGAGTTAACAGAAAGACATGACATAAGACATTCACTACCCCATTTGGTGAGATCCCCAGTATTCCAATCAAACGTGGGATTATGCAGCTGCAACCAGGGAAGACCTAATACCAGATCAGACGATAATCCCTGCATCACCAGTACAGAGCACTGCTCCAAATGCATGGAGCCAACAAGGAGTTCAAAAACAGGAGTATGCTGAGTAAAATAACCATTAGCAAGGGGAGTTGAGTCAATACCTACTACAGGGATAGGATAAGGTAAATCAATAAATGGCATCTTTAGAGACATAGCAAATTCCACAGACATGATATTAGCAGATGAGCCAGAATCCACGAAAGCACTGCCCGTGGCAGACCGGCCAGCAAACGAGACCTGAAAGGGAAGCAAAAGTTTATTGCGTTTCACATTAACGGGAAATACCTGTGCGCCCAAGTGACCTCCCCGATGATCACTTAGGCGCGGAAGTTTTCCGGCTTTTTATTCTTGCGCCTGGGACAGGTGTTCAGAAGATGCTTGTCGTCCCCACAGTAGAAGCAGAGACCATTCATTCTGCGAAACTCCCTATGTTGTCGAGGGGACATGGAGGCCCCGAGTTGCATAGGTACCTCCGAGTCCTCCGTGGAGGGGCGAGGAGACGGGACCTCGGGGGGGATCGCAGAAAAGTCAGAGGGGAGCCCATTGAAGCGTTCAAGCTGACGTTCCCTGAGACGTCGGTCAAGTCGTACTGCTAGGGCCATAACCTGGTCAAGGGAGTCAGAAGAGGGGTAGCTAACCAGCAGATCCCTCAGGGCGTCAGATAATCCTAACCTAAACTGGCACCTTAGGGCCGGATCGTTCCACCGAGAAGCTACGCACCACTTTCTAAAATCAGAACAGTATTCCTCAACCCGTCTCCTACCCTGACGTAAGGTCACCAGCTGACTCTCGGCTAAAGCAGTCCTGTCAGTCTCGTCGTAAATGAGTCCGAGGGCAGAGAAAAAACGATCAACAGAGGAAAGTTCAGGGGCGTCAGGAGCCAAGGAGAAGGCCCACTCTTGGGGCCCTTCCTGGAGTCGGGATATGATGATACCCACCCGCTGGTTCTCGGAACCTGAGGAGTGGGGTTTTAGGCGGAAATACAGTCTGCAACTCTCCCCGAAGGAGAGAAACGTCTTACGGTCCCCTGAGAACCGGTCAGGTAACTTGAGGTCGGGTTCTAGAGGTGAGGTGAGGGGAACTACTAAGGCAGCGTCACCCTGGTTGACCCTCTGGGCCAGGGCCTGGACCTGTAGGGAGAGGCCCTGGATCTGCTGGGTCAGGGTCTCAAGGGGGTCCATGATAGCGTCAGCGTAGGAGAAATGGTAGACTAGGTATGGGCTTGTAATTATGTAATGGCAGGAAGGATGTGAAGGGAAAGTGAGCCCTAATCTACCCACCGCCCTGTCCCTGCCTACTTGCAACGACCCGCCCTAGGCGACGGGGTACAACTGGGCGGCGGTCCCTACGCTGTCTAAGTGCACGGGAGAACAAACAGGGAACACGCAAGGGAAGGGGCAGTAGCCCACGGAACGCCGCGAGGAAACGGAGCGGTGAATGAGTAGTCCGGACCAGGATGAAGTGGAGTATACGGAGGAGGAAGCAAGCCAGAGGCAACGCAAAGCAGGTTAAGCGGAACTGCAGCAAGGCAGAAGCACGGCAGAAGCAGGCTGGAGCAAGCAGCAGTGGGGCCAGGAATCCAGAAGAATTACAAGCACTGAGGAGGAGAACAAGGCAGGTAATAAAGGACAGGGGGCGGAGCTAACTCCGACTGACCAGGCCGCGATAGGCTCTCCCACTCCTGAGCCTGCCACCCTGGTTGGTGGGAGATGGTGTCAGTCGAACAGGTCTGGCCTCAGGTGTGGATTGATTAATCCCAGGAGTATATCTAGACGTAGTACCTGGCAGATCCCTAACAAAATCCCTTAAGGATAACAAGGATATTGTTATCCGCATGTCGGACAAAGGTGGCAATGTGACTGTTATGGATCGCAACATGTATGTCAATCAAATCACTGAGTTATTAGGTGACACAGAAACATACATCAAATTGGACCACAATCCTACCCTTAGTTTCCAACAGCTCCTCGTAGATCTGCTTAACAGAGGCTTGGACAATGGCACTATCACGAAAAAACAATATGATTATTTGTCAGTTAAAAACCCTACTATTCCCATTCTTTACGCCCTACCCAAGACCCACAAGGGTATCATCCCCCCACCCATGCGTCCTATTGTCTCTAGTATTGGGTCACTGATAGAGAAATTATCAGAGTGGCTGGACTTTTTGTTACAGCCTCTTGTACAGAGAACCCCCGGATACCTGCGAGACACCAAGGATGTCTTATACATCCTTGACAACAAAATTTGGGGTCATAACCACACCTGGTTAAGCTGCGACGTGGTGGCGTTATATACATATATACCCCACTCCATAGTCACCCAAGCCTTAAAACATCATTTATCAAAGTACAGCTCATATGACGAGACACTACAGCTTTACATGCTAGACGTACTTTTATTTCTCATGACTGATAATTTTTTCCAGTACGAAGGTTGCTTCTTCCCCCAAAACAGGGGGGTTTCCATGGGTGCCAAGTTTTCCCCTCTATTGCCAACTTGGTCATGGCATGGTGGGAGGAAACTATTCTATTTTCTGTCCACAACCCGTTTTTTCACCAGGTGCACTGGTATGGCAGATACATTGATGACCTCCTGCTCATCTGGGAGGGAGATGTCTCTGCCATACCCGAGTTCCTGGAACACATTAATACTAATTCTTTCAATCTGAAATTTACGTATACCTTTCATCCAACCACCATCAATTATTTGGACTTGACATTGTCAGGGACTGCAGGTAAAATCATCCAGACCGAGATTTTCCACAAACCCATTTCTGGCAATACGATACTCCATGCCACCAGCAGCCACCCTAAGCATACTATCTCGTCAATACCTGTGGGTGAGCTGACTAGGGCGAAAAGAAATTGCACCAGTAATGAAAGTTTTTTACAGGAACAACAAAAAATCTGCAAAAAATTATCCAATAGAGGGTACAAGAGGTGGACCCTTAATAGAGCACAAAGTATAGTTAGCTCCAAAGATAGGAAGGACTTATTATCCATTGACAATGTCAGGACAAACAGCGACACCCCAGGAACCCCTAGTCTGACAAAACCTACACTCATTTTACAATACAGCAACCAGTTCAACGAAATACGAGACATGGTGCATCGTCATATCCCCATATTGTTTGAGGATGCTAAACTTGAATCTATACTAAAGAACGGTTGCCGCATAGTTTCCCGTAGGGCACCAACTTTGGGGAACATCCTTTCCCCCTCATATTTGCCACCCAACAAAAAAACTCCAACTTGGTTACACTATACGGGCTATTATAAGTGTGGGTCCCACCCTTGCAAGGCATGCACAGTCAGCAAAGTTACGAAGAATTTCTCAGACTCTAGTGGTGCTACCAATTTTTCAATAAAAACTCACATAAACTGCAACAGCGATCATGTAGTTTACATTATTGAATGCTCTCATTGTAACCTAAAATATGTGGGTTGCCCCACAAGGAAACTTAAAGTTGGGGTTCTAGAACACTTAAGCTGCATTAGAAATCCGGCCATTGTTAACATTTCAAATGCCAGCAGACATTTTATAACCTGTCACAACAGAAACACCAATTTTCTTAAAATATATGGCATTGAGAAAATGATCAGGACCAATAGAGGAGGTGACCTTAAACATAGACTATTAACACGTGAAGCTTTTTGCATCTATCATCTTAACACAAGATTTCCCTTGGGCCTTAATCTTAGAAAAGAACAGATGTTCCATTATTGACATCCATAACACACTACTTCACCCCATTTCAGGACAGCAAAACTATACAGGACCAACGCTTGTCAAAATCGTGCTGATATACTGCCTAAATTAATATTACCTTTGCAGCTTGCTTCCATCTGTGCTGTTTCTGTCCTGCCGACTCGGTCCCGTTCACATCCAACGTTTCTCTGCGACTGTGCCGACTCTGAAATTTTCTCTGCAAAACAAAGCATACACAGTTGTCATCATTATCGACACTTGTACATCACTGTTCAGATAGCTTAAGTCATACATTGTTTTCCAGTTGTTGCTCTTGAGCTGCGACTATACTGTTCCCGACCCTCTTTTTGCATTCTACTTAATTTTTGTTAAATAAGGCATACATGTCACTATCACTATTGCCATATTATACACCATTGCTATCGTATATGAATCTTTGCGCAGTAGTTTTCATTACCACACTGTTAGGGGTTAACATTACCCTCTGCAGTCAGCCACGGACTGTGTTGCTCTTGTTGTAATTTTCTTTGGTCCTGTTCACACTTGCTCCTTTTTTGTGATCGTTCTTATCTAGCATTCTTTCATGCAAAATAAAGCACATATAGCCAACATTATCATCGCAAGCTCTAGTATACTAACGTACTCATCTCCCTCGGCGTTTGATCTCGGGTTATACATGCTACACTCTATAGCCCCTCTCTCTCTTTTTAATCAATAATGCATATATAGCTAACATTGATGGTGTTAAATTATACAACATTATCATTGTACATTAATTCATGCACAGTTTTTAATGTCAAATCTGCATTCTTTCCTCCTGTTACTCATCAGACCGATCTAGATTTCTAGTTCGCTGTCAGAATTAAGATACTCCGTTTTTATGTTTACATGTCTTATGCTTGTCACAAATCTTTTACATTACTATCAACTGTTTATTATAACAAACATCGCATTCAGCTATGAATCCATCTCTTTATAGCTAGGGACTCGCAAGTCTGGGGATCCTTGTCGTGGATTGCGAGCTTGCGTCCTTTTGGCCAAAATGATCACTAATACCCCAGGTATTTTTCATTATTACTTATATTCGCTTCTTTTGGACACAGCCAGGTCTTTGATGCTGGGAGAGCATGGTGTGTTGTTGTTTGGCCTAGCAAGCAGGGTAGCCCGCTCTATGAATTATCAAGGCGTCACAAATAGGCTTCTACCTGGCTAGTCACGTTGCGCCTCATGACCTACACACTATCCCTCCATGTTTCACACACTTGCATCCCATTATTCATTTATTTTTTAGGCACTTTACTCATTACTGCCCCCTATATTTCACTTACATTATTACACTTGCACATACACTATTCATTTATTATTTCTTACTACACATCCCATGCACCACATACCACTCCCCTCAAGACTAGTGGGAGTGGCTATTATTATTTAAAGCACCTGCTCACTCGCCTTCATCAGCGTTTCAGACCTGGCTGTGTCCATTTGTAAGTATGGCCTTTTTCGGTGTTTTTGCATAAATGTCCTTGTTTTTATCTGTTTTGTCTGTACATCAGGAGCTTTTCGCTCCAGTTAGGGACTCGCAAGTCTGGGGATCCTTGTCGTGGATTGCGAGCTTGCCTCCTTTTGGCCAAAATGATCACTAATACCCCAGGTATTTTTCATTATTACTTATATTCGCTTCTTTTGGACACAGCCAGGTCTTTGATGCTGGGAGAGCATGGTGTGTTGTTGTTTGGCCTAGCAAGCAGGGTAGCCCGCTCTATGAATTATCAAGGCGTCACAAATAGGCTTCTACCTGGCTAGTCACGTTGCGCCTCATGACCTACACACTATCCCTCCATGTTTCACACACTTGCATCCCATCATTCATTTATTTTTTAGGCACTTTACTCATTACTGCCCCCTATATTTCACTTACATTATTACACTTGCACATACACTATTCATTTATTATTTCTTACTACACATCCCATGCACCACATACCACTCCCCTCAAGACTAGTGGGAGTGGCTATTATTATTTAAAGCACCTGCTCACTCGCCTTCATCAGCGTTTCAGACCTGGCTGTGTCCATTTGTAAGTATGGCCTTTTCCGGTGTTTTTGCATAAATGTCCTTGTTTTTATCTGTTTTCTCTTTATAGCTCATGACAGCCATTTTTAGTACATAGATATAGCCACATTTTTGTTTACACCTTATGATACATCGTTTTTTAGCTATTTATGGTTACAATTGTCGGACATCGCTATTTCTCATTACCATCTGTCTGATATATCAACAAGTCTATTATGGTTTATTGTTATCTATGTTCAGACTCTTGTGTTATATGTATTTTGCTGTCTGTTATTATTATGGCTAACAAACTATTTTTTCTTTTTGTCAAGCATATTTTTCTCCCTTTATTTATATGTATTTCTTTCTTCGGGTTTCTTCCCCCGCCTTCTAATATTCATTGTTATTTACCAGTGATGCCCTGCAAGCCTACCATGTTAGGTAACTGTCACGCTGCATATGCAGCATCATAACTATTATTATTCCACTATTCTTTTGGTCCCTATTTCCGAGATAATTACGCCATTGCAACCTCTCTATTATTTCGTTCACTTTTCATTTTTACACCTTTGTTTATCGGTTTCCTCTAACCGTGTTATGGGAGGTTTTCCTCCCACCTGAAATTACCATAAGTTTGGGCGTTGTCATTACTCAGGCATTGCCCCTTTCATTTCCCAGCAGATATCTTCCTCTACGGCTTGCAGTAGCTCACTTGAACTAGCCATGAATAAGAGCACAGCCAGTGCTCGAAACGCGTAGGCTAATATCTATTTGCCATCTCTTAACCACCTTGTCATTTTTCTGGTGTTCGTTATACTTTTTTACCTACATTCCAATAAAGTGGAAACCTTGTTTTCCCACACTTATTATTTGTCGCTGGATCATCTTTTTCTTTTGTCTACATTGCCTACCGTGTGCCGTCGCGGAGATCCGGGCGAAGTCCGAACACAAGAACGTGGAACTGGTGAGCTGGAGGTTTCCTCCTACCCTCTAGTTCCAAGAACGTGCCCTGGAAGTTCGTAGAGAAAGAAGGTCCTACAGACTGGCGCCTAAGTACCAGAGACCTCTACTACCTGGAGAGAGTCAGACTGTCTGACCAGGAGCGGCAGCACAGACATGCCGCTGGCCTATGTTTGCACTGTAGCCACAAGTGTCACTTTGTGCATCAATGTCCCCAGAAGCTTGGAAACTCCAGCACCTATGATTGATAGGAGAGACTTCCCTAGGTTAACCGACGCCTTCTGCAAAATTCTCTCCCAAATTATCGATTCCTGTGACAATCACCTGTGGTGAAGAATCACACCCTGTTTACGCTTATCAGGACTCTGGAGCGGCTACGAACTTCATCCATCAGGCCTTGGTAGACCATCTCCACTTGTCCACAACAACTCTGGAGAAACCTCTAGCAGTTGCTTCTGTAAATAGTCAACCTCTGCCAGACCCAATCCTGTCCATCACAGAGCCTTTGAAATTGCAAGTGGGTGTTCAAAACTCAGGACAAATAGCCTTTTATGTTCTGCCTAAAGCTATTAACCTTATCCTGCTGGGACTACCATGGTGTAACGGAAGCAGTAGTTGAGCAATTCCCCAGAGTGCAAGTTATGGAATTGCTTTATAAGTGATTCCCCAAAGGCAGCTGGAGATTGTGTGGATAAAGTGTGCAGGTAATCCGATACCTCAAGTCCGTCACTACTCTGATCAACAGAGTCTAAGGCTACTATATGGTCTTTACCAGAGCCCACCACAAGGCAGGTTGGATTTGGCTGCATAGAACCCAGGTTGCATTAACAGAATATAGTGTTGGAGAGGTGGTGCAATGCAGCATACCAGAACGAATACCAGACAGACAGAGGGTAAACAGCAAACAGAGTACACAACCAGGAGAGACTGTAAGTCCAAATCAGAAAGCAGAAGAATACCATGAGTTGCAGAGGTCAAAACCAGCTGAGAGCAGAATGTCCAGTGAGCAAAAGGGTTAATCTAAAGACAAAGTCGAGTTCCAGTTCCAATAATCCAAATAGTCAGGTGATACAGGGTGTAGCCAAGAGCTTGATCAGATACTTGCATACACAAAGAAATTCACAAGCAACAATGAAATAATTGAGCAGACTTAAATACCCTGCCCTAGAATCTGATAAGAAGAGAACAGAGAAATGATATTGGCTGTGCAACTGAAACCACAGCCGCCCAGAAGCTAGGCTAGTAGTCATGACAATCTTAAAAAGACGGATGTTTCCTAACACATGACTTCGCCAACATGGTCCTGTCCTCGACTGGAATCTCGGAAAGGTTCTCCAGTGGGGACCCAGATGTCTAATACACTGCCTGCCTCGCCCGATCCAATCCCCGGTACCTCAGTCACTCTCTAGTCCGCCTTCACAGTATGACTGTTATTTGATGACTTCAGCAAGAAGGAGGCTGTAGCAATGCCTCTCCATCTTACGATTGTTCAATTGAATTGCTTTCCGAAGCTTCACCTCCTCGTGGATGACTTTATCCTCTCTCCTTGCCTAAAACCCAAGCCATGTGGGCATATGTGAAGGAGAACCTCAAGAGGGGGTTTATTAGGAAATCTACTTCTCCAGCCGAAGCCGGATTCTTCTTTGTGGAAAAGAAAGATGGATCTCTCCGGCCTTGTATTGACTATTGTGGTTTAAACCAAATCACTATCAAGAACAAGTACCCCTTACCGAGACGTCAGAGCTCTTCGACACAATACGTGGGGCCAAGAATTTCACAAAGCTGGATCTACCTGGAGCTTATAACTTGATCCGTATCTGCAAAGGTGACGAATGGAAAACCACATTCAACACCCGAGACGGTCACTACGAATATCTCGTGATGCCCTTCGGATTGTGTAACGCTCCAGCTGTGTTACAGGGATTCATTAACGGCAACTTCCGGGATCTACTGTATGTCTGTGTGGTGGTATATCTGGATGATATCTTGATTTACTCACCAGATCTGAAGACTCACCGGAAGCATGTTCGCCAAGTCCTGTCGCAATTAAGGGGGAATAACCTCTACGCCAAACTTGAAAAGTGAGTGTTCGAAAGGAAATCTTTGCCCTTTCTGGGCTGTATAGCTGCCGATCGTGGACTCCAGATGGATCCGGAGAAAGTGAAGTCCATCTTAGAGTGGCCACGTCCTTAAGGTCTCCGTGCCATACAAAGATTTCATGGCTTCGCAAATTTCTATTGCCAGATCATCCCGAATAGAGATCAGCGAACCGGGACAACCGAACCCGGTTTCGGTCCGAACTTCCGGAAAAGTTCGGTTCGCAGCGAATCCAAACTTCACCGGGTTCGGCCGAACCCGTTTTGACTGAACCCGGCTACATTTTGGCGCCTGCCACATGTTACATCTAAAATGGAGGATTTCACAAGATCACCTGACATCAGGCTACCCCATAATGCCTTGCAAACGGCTCTCCCAGCCAATCGGGAGGCAGCATAGGGGCGGGTTCAAGCCTGCAATAAAAGTCTATGCACGGAGCTCAGCGGTCATTTTACAGCCAGGAGCTGTAGGGATAGCATCTCTGTGCAGTAAGGGAAAGCTTTAGGAATCTAAAAGGCAGGAATCCAGCAATCGAAGGGGCTCATCCACTATTCACTACTCAGCCAGTGTGTGAATACGCTTTTATAAGGGGCTCATCCCCATTGCATCCAACTTGCAATACAGGCAGGCTTTGTAGTACTAAAACGCCCAGCATTCCCTGAGTGCACTGCAGCGTGGCTGATAGAAATTCTCATTCATTGCCATTTGCCAAGCCAGTGTCAGTGTGTGAATACGCTTTTAGAAGGGGCTCATCCCCGGCCGTTAACATAACAAACAAATAACAATACAACTTGCAATACAGGCAGCCTTTGTAGTAGTGGTAGTAGTACTACAAGGCCCAGCATTCCCTGAGTGCACTGCGGCGTGGCTGATAGAAATTCTCATTCATTGCCATTTGCCAAGCAAGTGTCAGTGTGTGAATACGCTTTTAGAAGGGGCTCATCCCCGGCCGTTAACATAACAAACAAATAACAATACAACTTGCAATACAGGCAGCCTTTGTAGTAGACGTAGTAGTACTACAAGGCCCAGCATTCCCTGAGTGCACTGCAGCGTGGCTGATAGAAATTCTCATTCATTGCCATTTGCCAAGCCAGTGTCAGTGTGAATATGCTTTTAGAAGGGGCTCATCCCCCAGGTTTTGATTCAACTTGCTGCACTCCAGCAGTGAAATGTCTGGGGAAAAAAAGGTTGTGAAAGGACGGGGTAGAGGAAAAAACACCCATGCTGTCTTCTCTTCCAGTCCAAATGTTGGATCTGTTGGTGCCAGACCCAGTACCAGCATTTGTGGCACAGGACATGTGCCCAGTTCCACTAGTAGCAGCTGCCATGTGCCTGCTGGTAGTATTATCAGCAAGCCAGACTTGTCCATCTCCTCCGGTGGGCGGGTTACTTTAGACAATACGGCCATTGTGGACTGGTTGGCTGGCTCGCGGTCATCTCAGCAGGAAGACTCTGACGATCTGGCTTCAAGCCAGGTTTCGTTGGATTCCAGATCCTCTACAGTTCCTTGGCACAGTGGCAGTAGTAATATAGGTATTTCTAGCGTTTCCATTCCATCATCTATGTCTTCGCTCCCCCTTCCTAGCGGTAAGCCATCTTTCCTGAGAGTCCTAAGAGACATCTACTCGGGTGCGAAGGAAGATACTGAACAACATAGTGATGATGGTGATGATTTGTTTTCCGCGAGTCAGCCAACAGAGTGTGTTGCGGCGGTGGTGGAGGTGGAAGCGGTGTCCGAGACGCATAGCTGCGGTAGTGGGGGTGTTGGTGGTGGTAGCCATGGTGGCAGACGCAGTAATGAGGGGGGCATGGAGCCCGCCATGATGTCACATCACATTCACAACACAGTGACAGAAGTGGCGGGGATGATGAGGAAGGCTATGATGATGATGTTGTTTTAGACAGGACGTGGGAACCAGGTGACGAGGTGATGACGGCGTCAGAGGAGGAGGGTAGTAGTGGCGGCAATGGCCGTGATAAACAGCCAAGCCGAGGTAGGGGCAGAAGTCAATCTGCAAAACGTTGCAGCGGTAGGGTCAGCTCAGGAGCCTGTGACGGCGACACTGATGCTGGTGTAGGCTCCCGAAAAAAGCCTGCCAGACAAGGGGCAAGCTCGGGTGGTGGTGGAGGTGGTGGTGGTGGATGTGGTACTACCTCTTTACGGTACTCTGCCATGTGGCAATTTTTCTGTACCTTCCCGGAGGACGAAAACATGGCACAGTGCCGTATCTGCAAGCAGAAAGTAAGGCGTGGGCAGGGCAGCAATGTAGGAACTACCGCTCTACGTAAACACATGGAGCGGCGTCACAAGGCCATGTGGGACAATCGACATGCCCCACCATCATCATGTACATCTAATGAAGACCCCTCTGCAGCTGCTGCTGCTCCGAGTCCCTGTCATCTAAGTAGTAGCCAGGCCTTATCCACCATGTCGTTGTCATCATCATCATCACTGTCATCTAGTGCTCCTCCTACGTCCCGTCAGTTATCCATTACGGAATCGTTGTCCAATAAGCAACAATATATACCCAGTCATCCACTTGTCGTGTGGCTTAATTCACACCTGGCTAAGTTGTTGGTGGTGCAGTCGCTGCCGTACCACCTGGTCGACTCTGCCGGCTTCAAGAAATTGATGGCGTGCGCTCAGCCTAGGTGGCGAATACCTAGCCGACATTACTTCTCCAAAACAGCTGTCCCTGCCTTGCACAAGCATGTGGAGGAAAAGGTGGGCCAGTCCTTGCAATTATCAGTGAGCAGCAGGGTACATGCCACCGTCGACACGTGGAGAAGCAACTATGGGCAGGGACAGTACATGTCTTTCACGGCCCACAAGGTCAATATTTTGCAGTCCGATGCACCACCGCAGCAATGCCAGGCATTACCACCTCCACGCTTGTATCTTTCTGGTTCAACTCCGGACACCAGGCGCCTACCATCCTCCTCCTCCTACTCCTCCTTGCCTTCCTCCTTGGAGGTCTTCCCGTCCCCGACAGGACACAGCGTATCTTCCACTCCTCCTCCCTCCTCTTTTCATAGGTGCAAGGTGAAGCGCCACAACGCTGTCTTACACCTGCTGAGCCTGGGCGAGAAAAGCCACACAGGGCAGGAGCTGCTGCTGTGCATCAAGGAGGAAATCGCACGCTGGCTGTCTCCTCTGAAACTCACACTGGGCAATGTTGTCTCTGATAACGGCAAGAACATTGTGGCTGCACTGCGTCTAGGTCACCTGACACACGCTCCGTGCATGGCACATGTGATCAATCTGGTCATAACACGCTTCTTAAAGTCATATGTTGGTTTGAAGGGTGTGTTGACCATGTCCAGGAGGGTTTGCGTTCGCTTTAGACGTTCGTATGCATTTAAGCACGCCCTCCTGGACTTGCAGCGTCAAAACAATCTCCCAGAACACAGACTGATTTGCGACGTTCCAACACGCTGGAATTCCACCCTGCACATGTTGGACCGTCTGTACGAACAGCGGAAAGCCGTGAATGATTTCCTGATGCAGCAGATGGGCAGCGTTTGGAGCCAGCGTAATTTCGAGCTCAGGCACTGGCAGCTGGTTAGAGATGCATGTCGCGTTTTGAGGCCCTTTGAAGAGGCCACACGATTTGTGAGCCGTGACGCTAACGGAATGAACGATGTTATGCCGCTGATATTCATTATGGAGCAAACGCTCACAGCGATGATTCAGCAAAGGATGGAGGAAGGATCACATCTGGCTATGGATGTTGAGGAGGAGGAGGAGGATGAGGAAACAGGACCTGAAGAGGAGCTGGATTTGGAGATGGAATCACAGGAAGGGATAGGGGAAGAGGCAGCCGCACAACATGACAGTGATGGTGGTGATGACGAGTCTGACGATGACCTTGATGATGGACAACCATGGCAGTATGGGGCGGAGATGGAACCAACCGGGTCCTCTGAAACGCTGGGCAGGATGGCGAGCTGTATGCTTCGTTACTTGCGCGCTGACTGTCGTATTGTTAGCATGAAGCAAAGAGATGAGTACTGGATAGCCACACTTTTAGACCCTCGGTATAAAGCCAGAATGGGGGAGTTTTTTGCGCCTTCCGAGAGGGAGGCAAAATTGGCTTATTATCGAGAGAAGCTATGCAGCCAGCTTGTCACGGCTTTCAAACGGCAAACACCTGCTGCAAGTATGTCTGACCGGGAGGCCACTCTCCGCTCCCCACTGTCTCATCGTTCCACCGCCTCTGGCAGAGCTACCTCTGCAGCAGCAGCCAATTCAGTTTGGAAAATATGATGACAAAATCCAATACCCCGACCTGACACACATCGTAGTCACCAAAGGGATGTTCACCATCACCAGGTGCAGCACCTAAACAACCAGGTTCACTCGTACCTCGACTGTGCCCTTTCTCCGTCAGAAATGCTGATCCCAGACCCCATGGACTTCTGGGTCAGCAGATTGGATCATTGGCAAGAACTGGCCCAGTTTGCCATGGGTGTACTGTCTTGTCCACCCTCCAGTGTAGCGTCAGAGAGGGTATTCAGCGCGGCAGGGGGCTTCGTCACCCCTAAGCGAACAAGATTGTCCGCCAACAGCTTGGAAAATCTCACGTTTCTGAAAATGAATCAAGCGTGGATCGGTGAGGATTTTAAAACCCCTGTGCCTGATGCCACTGATTAGATCTGACATTGCTGCTGCTGCTGCTGCCGCTACCGCCTGCTACTGCCGCCTGCTACTACGGGATTCTGTCCTGTCCACTCTTTTTTTAATGTGCTGCTGCTACTACTACTACTACCCTTGCTGTCTGTGTTGCCTACCTCTACTACCACCAATACACCTCCACTGCTGCCTGTCTGCTACAACCAGGCCTGCCCCACCACAGGCCTTTGTCCTGTGACTGTTGTCCAGTCTCTTTTTTTAATGTGCTGCTACTACTACTACCACCCTTGCTGTCTGTGTTGGCTACCTCTACTACCACCAATACACCTCCACTGCCGCCCGTCTGCTACAACCAGGCCTGCCCCACCACAGGGCTTTGTCCTGTGACTGTCGTCCAGTCTCTTTTTTTAATGTGCTGCTGCTACTATTACTACCACCCTTGCTGTCTGTGTTGGCTACCTCTACTACCACCAATACACCTCCACTGCCACCCGTCTGCTACAAGCAGGCCTGCCCCACCACAGGCCTTTGTCCTGTGACTGTTGTCCAGTCTCTTTTTTTAATGTGCTGCTGCTGCTACTACTACTACCACCCTTGCTGTCTGTGTAGGCTACCTCTACTACCACCAATACACCTCCACTGCCGCCCGTCTGCTAAAAGCAGGCCTGAGGTCTGCCCCACCACAGGGCTTTGTCCTGTGACTGTCGTCCAGTCTCTTTTTTTAATGTGCTGCTTCTACTACCAGTCTACCACACTTGCTGTCTGTGTTGGCTACCTCTACTACCACCAATACACCTCCACTGCGCCCGTCTGCTACAACCAGGCCTGAGGCCTGCCCCACCACAGGGCTTTGTCTTGTGACTGTCGTCCAGTCTCTTTTTTTAATGTGCTGCTGCTACTACTACTACCACCCTTGCTGTCTGTGTTGGCTACCTCTACTACCACCAATACACCTCCACTGCCGCCCGTCTGCTACAAGCAGGCCTGCCCCACCACAGGCCTTTGTCCTGTGACTGTTGTCCAGTCTCTTTTTTTAATGTGCTGCTGCTACTACCAGTCTACCACCCTTGCTGTCTGTGTTGGCTACCTCTACTACCCCAATACACCTCCACTGCGGCACGTCTGCTACAAGCAGGCCTGCCCCACCACAGGCCTTTGTCCTGTGACTGTTGTCCAGTCTCTTTTTTTAATGTGCTGCTACTACTACTACCACCCTTGCTGTCTGTGTTGGCTACCTCTACTACCACCAATACACCTCCACTGCCGCCCGTCTGCTACAAGCAGGCCTAAGGCCTGCCCCTTCACAGGGCTTTGTCCTGTGACTGTCATCCAGTCTCTTTTTTTAATGTGCTGCTGCTACTACCAGTCTACCACCCTTGCTGTCTGTGTTGGCTACCTCTACTACCACCAATACACCTCCACTGCCGCCCGTCTGCTACAACCAGGCCTGAGGCCTGCCCCACCACAGGGCTTTGTCCTGTGACTGTTGTCCAGTCTCTTTTTTTAATGTGCTGCTACTACTAATTCCACCCTTGCTGTCTGTGTTGGCTACCTCTACTACCACCAATACACCTCCACTGCTGCCCGTCTGCTACAACCAGGCCTGAGTCCTGCCCCACCACAGGGCTTTGTCCTGTGACTGTCGTCCAGTCTCTTTTTTTAATGTGCTGCTGCTACTACTACTACCACCCTTGCTGTCTGTGTTGGCTACCTCTACTACCACCAATACACCTCCACTGCCGCCCGTCTGCTACAAGCAGGCCTAAGGCCTGCCCCTTCACAGGGCTTTGTCCTGTGACTGTCATCCAGTCTCTTTTTTTAATGTGCTGCTGCTACTACCAGTCTACCACCCTTGCTGTCTGTGTTGGCTACCTCTACTACCACCAATACACCTCCACTGCCGCCCGTCTGCTACAACCAGGCCTGAGGCCTGCCCCACCACAGGGCTTTGTCCTGTGACTGTTGTCCAGTCTCTTTTTTTAATGTGCTGCTACTACTAATTCCACCCTTGCTGTCTGTGTTGGCTACCTCTACTACCACCAATACACCTCCACTGCTGCCCGTCTGCTACAACCAGGCCTGAGTCCTGCCCCACCACAGGGCTTTGTCCTGTGACTGTCGTCCAGTCTCTTTTTTTAATGTGCTGCTGCTACTACTACTACCACCCTTGCTGTCTGTGTTGGCTACCTCTACTACCACCAATACACCTCCACTGCCGCCCGTCTGCTACAAGCAGACCTGCCCCACCACAGGCCTTTGTCCTGTGACTGTTGTCCAGTCTCTTTTTTTAATGTGCTGCTACTACTAATTCCACCCTTGCTGTCTGTGTTGGCTACCTCTACTACCACCAATACACCTCCACTGCCGCCCGTCTGCTACAAGCAGGCCTAAGGCCTGCCCCATCACAGGGCTTTGTCCTGTGACTGTCGTCCAGTCTCTTTTTTTAATGTGCTGCTGCTACTACTACTACCACCCTTGCTGTCTGTGTTGGCTACCTCTACTACCACCAATACACCTCCACTGCCGCCCGTCTGCTACAAGCAGGCCTGCCCCACCACAGGCCTTTGTCCTGTGACTGTTGTCCAGTCTCTTTTTTTAATGTGCTGCTGTTACTACTACTACCACCCTTGCTGTCTGTGTTGGCTACCTCTACTACCACCAATACACCTCCACTGCCGCCCGTCTGCTACAACCAGGCCTGAGGCCTGTCCCACCACAGGGCTTTGTCCTGTGACTGTTGTCCAGTCTCTTTTTTTAATGTGCTGCTGCTACTACCAGTCTACCACCCTTGCTGTCTGTGTTGGCTACCTCTACTACCACCAATACACCTCCACTGCCGCCCGTCTGCTACAAGCAGGCCTAAGGCCTGCCCCTTCACAGGGCTTTGTCCTGTGACTGTCATCCAGTCTCTTTTTTTAATGTGCTGCTGCTACTACCAGTCTACCACCCTTGCTGTCTGTGTTGGCTACCTCTACTACCACCAATACACCTCCACTGCCGCCCGTCTGCTACAACCAGGCCTGAGGCCTGCCCCACCACAGGGCTTTGTCCTGTGACTGTTGTCCAGTCTCTTTTTTTAATGTGCTGCTACTACTAATTCCACCCTTGCTGTCTGTGTTGGCTACCTCTACTACCACCAATACACCTCCACTGCTGCCCGTCTGCTACAACCAGGCCTGAGTCCTGCCCCACCACAGGGCTTTGTCCTGTGACTGTCGTCCAGTCTCTTTTTTTAATGTGCTGCTGCTACTACTACTACCACCCTTGCTGTCTGTGTTGGCTACCTCTACTACCACCAATACACCTCCACTGCCGCCCGTCTGCTACAAGCAGACCTGCCCCACCACAGGCCTTTGTCCTGTGACTGTTGTCCAGTCTCTTTTTTTAATGTGCTGCTACTACTAATTCCACCCTTGCTGTCTGTGTTGGCTACCTCTACTACCACCAATACACCTCCACTGCCGCCCGTCTGCTACAAGCAGGCCTAAGGCCTGCCCCATCACAGGGCTTTGTCCTGTGACTGTCGTCCAGTCTCTTTTTTTAATGTGCTGCTGCTACTACTACTACCACCCTTGCTGTCTGTGTTGGCTACCTCTACTACCACCAATACACCTCCACTGCCGCCCGTCTGCTACAAGCAGGCCTGCCCCACCACAGGCCTTTGTCCTGTGACTGTTGTCCAGTCTCTTTTTTTAATGTGCTGCTGTTACTACTACTACCACCCTTGCTGTCTGTGTTGGCTACCTCTACTACCACCAATACACCTCCACTGCCGCCCGTCTGCTACAACCAGGCCTGAGGCCTGTCCCACCACAGGGCTTTGTCCTGTGACTGTTGTCCAGTCTCTTTTTTTAATGTGCTGCTGCTACTACCAGTCTACCACCCTTGCTGTCTGTGTTGGCTACCTCTACTACCACCAATACACCTCCACTGCCGCCCGTCTGCTACAAGCAGGCCTGCCCCACCACAGGCCTTTGTCCTGTGACCGTTGTCCAGTCTCATTTTTTAATGTGCTGCTACTACTACTACCACACTTGCTGTCTGTGTTGGCTACCTCTACTACCACCAATACACCTCCACTGCCGCCCGTCTGCTACAAGCAGGCCTGAGGCCTTCCCCACCACAGGGCTTTGTCCTGTGACTGTTGTCCAGTCTCTTTTTTTAATGTGCTGCTACTACTACTACCACCCTTGCTGTCTGTGTTGGCTACCTCTACTACCACCAATACACCTCCACTGCCGCCCGTCTGCTATAAGCAGGCCTGAGGCCTTCCCCACCACAGGGCTTTGTCCTGTGACTGTTGTCCAGTCTCTTTTTTTAATGTGCTGCTGCTACTACTACTACCACCCTTGCTGTCTGTGTTGGCTACCTCTACTACCACCAATACACCTCCACTGCCGCCCGTCTGCTACAAGCAGGCCTGCCCCACCACAGGCCTTTGTCCTGTGACTGTTGTCCAGTCTCTTTTTTGAATGTGCTGCTGCTACTACTACTACCACCATTGCTGTCTGTGTTGGCTACCTCTACTACCTCTACTACCACCAATACACCTCCACTGCTGCCCGTCTGCTACAACCAGGCCTGAGGCCTGCCCCACCACAGGGCTTTGTCCTGTGACTGTCGTCCTGTCTCTTTTTTTAATGTGCTGCTGCTACTACTACTACCACCCTTGCTGTCTGTGTTGGCTACCTCTACTACCACCAATACACCTCCACTGCCGCCCGTCTGCTACAAGCAGGCCTGCCCCACCACAGGCCTTTGTCCTGTGACTGTTGTCCAGTCTCTTTTTTGAATGTGCTGCTGCTACTACTACTACCACCCTTGCTGTCTGTGTTGGCTACCTCTACTACCACCAATACACCTCCACTACCGCCCGTCTGCTACAAGCAGACCTGAGGCCTGCCCCACCACAGGGCTTTATCCTGTGACTGTTGTCCAGTCTCTTTTTTTAATGTGATGCTACTACTAATTCCACCCTTGCTGTCTGTGTTGGCTACCTCTACTACCACCAATACACCTCCACTGCTGCCCGTCTGCTACAACCAGGCCTGAGGCCTGCCCCACCACAGGGCTTTGTCCTGTGACTGTCGTCCAGTCTCTTTTTTTAATGTGCTGCTGCTACTACTACTACCACCCTTGCTGTCTGTGTTGGCTACCTCTACTACCACCAATACACCTCCACTGCCGCCCGTCTGCTACAAGCAGGCCTGCCCCACCACAGGCCTTTGTCCTGTGACTGTTGTCCAGTCTCTTTTTTTAATGTGCTGCTACTACTACTACCACCCTTGCTGTCTGTGTTGGCTACCTCTACTACCACCAATACACCTCCACTGCCGCCCGTCTGCTACAAGCAGGCCTAAGGCCTGCCCCATCACAGGGCTTTGTCCTGTGACTGTCGTCCAGTCTCAATTTTAATGTGCTGCTGCTACTACCAGTCTACCACCCTTGCCGTCTGTGTTGGCTACCTCTACTACCACCAATACACCTACACTGCCGCCAGTCTGCTACAAGCAGGCCTGCCCCACCACAGGCCTTTGTCCTGTGACTGTTGTCCAGTCTCTTTTTTTAATGTGCTGCTACTACTAATTCCACCCTTGCTGTCTGTGTTGGCTACCTCTACTACCACCAATACACCTCCACTGCTGCCCGTCTGCTACAACCAGGCCTGAGGCCTGCCCCACCACAGGGCTTTGTCCTGTGACTGTCGTCCTGTCTCTTTTTTTAATGTGCTGCTGCTACTACTACTACCACCCTTGCTGTCTGTGTTGGCTACCTCTACTACCACCAATACACCTCCACTGCCGCCCGTCTGCTACAAGCAGGCCTGCCCCACCACAGGCCTTTGTCCTGTGACTGTCGTCCAGTCTCTTTTTTTAATGTGCTGCTGCTACTACTACTACCACCCTTGCTGTCTGTGTTGGCTACCTCTACTACCACCAATACACCTACACTGCCGCCCGTCCGCTACAAGCAGGCCTGCCCCACCACAGGCCTTTGTCCTGTGACTGTTGTCCAGTCTCTTTTTTTAATGTGCTGCTACTACTAATTCCACCCTTGCTGACTGTGTTGGCTACCTCTACTACCACCAATACACCTCCACTGCTGCCCGTCTGCTACAACCAGGCCTGAGGCCTGCCCCACCACAGGGCTTTGTCCTGTGACTGTCGTCCAGTCTCTTTTTTAAATGTGCTGCTGCTGCTACTACTACTACCACCCTTGCTGTCTGTGTTGGCTACCTCTACTACCACCAATACACCTTCACTGCCGCCCGTCTGCTACAAGCAGGCCTGCCCCACCACAGGCCTTTGTCCTGTGACTGTTGTCCAGTCTCTTTTTTTAATGTGCTACTACTACTACCACCCTTGCTGTCTGTGTTGGCTACCTCTACTACCACCAATACACCTCCACTGCCGCCCGTCTGCTACAAGCAGGCCTAAGGCCTGCCCCATCACAGGGCTTTGTCCTGTGACTGTCGTCCAGTCTCTTTTTTTAATGTGCTGCTGCTACTACCAGTCTACCACCCTTGCTGTCTGTGTTGGCTACCTCTACTACCACCAATACACCTACACTGCCGCCAGTCTGCTACAAGCAGGCCTGCCCCACCACAGGCCTTTGTTCTGTGACTGTTGTCCAGTCTCTTTTTTTAATGTGCTGCTACTACTAATTCCACCCTTGCTGTCTGTGTTGGCTACCTCTACTACCACCAATACACCTCCACTGCTGCCCGTCTGCTACAACCAGGCCTGAGGCTTTGTCCTGTGACTGTCGTCCTGTCTCTTTTTTTAATATGCTGCTGCTACTACTACTACCACCCTTGCTGTCTGTGTTGGCTACCTCTACTACCACCAATACACCTACACTGCCGCCCGTCTGCTACAAGCAGGCCTGCCCCACCACAGGCCTTTGTCCTGTGACTGTTGTCCAGTCTCTTTTTTTAATGTGCTGCTGCTACTACTACTACCACCCTTGCTGTCTGTGTTGGCTACCTCTACTACCACCAATACACCTACACTGCCGCCCGTCTGCTACAAGCAGGCCTGCCCCACCACAGGCCTTTGTCCTGTGACTGTTGTCCAGTCTCTTTTTTTAATGTGCTGCTACTACTACTACCACCCTTGCTGTCTGTGTTGGCTACCTCTACTACCACCAATACACCTCCACTGCTGCCCGTCTGCTACAACCAGGCCTGAGGCCTGCCCCACCACAGGGCTTTGTCCTGTGACTGTCGTCCAGTCTCTTTTTTTAATGTGCTGCTGCTACTACTACTACTACCACCCTTGCTGTCTGTGTTGGCTACCTCTACTACCACCAATACACCTCCACTGCCGCCCGTCTGCTACAAGCAGGCCTGCACCACCACAGGCCTTTGTCCTGTGACTGTTGTCCAGTCTCTTTTTTTAATGTGCTGCTGTTACTACTACTACCACCCTTGCTGTCTGTGTTGGCTACCTCTACTACCACCAATACACCTCCACTGCCGCCCGTCTGCTACAAGCAGGCCTGAGGCCTGCCCCACCACAGGGCTGTGTCCTGTGACTGTCGTCCAGTCTCTTTTTTTTAATGTGCTGCTGCTACTACCAGTCTACCACCCTTGCTGTCTGTGTTGGCTACCTCTACTACCACCAATACACCTCCACTGCCGCCCGTCTGCTACAAGCAGGCCTGCCCCACCACAGGCCTTTGTCCTGTGACCGTAGTCCAGTCTCATTTTTTAATGTGCTGCTACTACTACTACCACACTTGCTGTCTGTGTTGGCTACCTCTACTACCACCAATACACCTCCACTGCCGCCCGTCTGCTACAAGCAGGCCTGAGGCCTGCCCCACCACAGGGCTTTGTCCTGTGACTGTCGTCCAGTCTCTTTTTTTAATGTGCTGCTACTACTACTACCACACTTGCTGTCTGTGTTGGCTACCTCTACTACCACCAATACACCTCCACTGCCGCCCGTCTGCTACAAGCAGGCCTGAGGCCTGCCCCACCACAGGGCTTTGTCCTGTGACTGTCGTCCAGTCTATTTTTTGAATGTGCTGCTGCTACTACTACTACCACCCTTGCTGTCTGTGTTGGCTACCTCTACTACCACCAATACACCTCCACTGCCGCCCGTCTGCTACAAGCAGGCCTGAGGCCTGCCCCACCACAGGGCTTTGTCCTGTGACTGTCGTCCAGTCTCTTTTTTTAATGTGCTGCTGCTACTACCAGTCTACCACCCTGGCTGTCTGTGTTGGCTACCTCTACTACTACCAATACACCTCCACTACCGTCTGCTACAAGCAGGCCTGCCTCACCACAGGGCTTTGTCCTGTGACTGTCGTCCAGTCTCTTTTTTTTAATGTGCTGCTGCTACTACCAGTCTACCACCCTTGCTGTCTGTGTTGGCTACCTCTACTACCACCAATACACCTCCACTGCCGTCTGCTACAAGCAGGCCTGCCCCACCACAGGGCTTTGTCCTGTGACTGTCCAGTGTCTTTTAATGTGCTGCTACTACTCTCCCTTGCCAAAAAAAAGGGTCAATTTTTGGAGGGCTTGTGAAAAGCCATTGCTTGTTGCTTTTACATCCATGTATGGAAGAACCCCGGCAGGCATCTGCCAAAAAAAAGGGTCAATTTTTGGAGGGCTTGTGAAAAGCCATTGCTTGTTGCTTTTACATCCATGTATGGAAGCACCCCGGCAGGCATCTGCCAATAAAAAGGGTCAATTTTTGGAGGGCTTGTCAAAAGCCATTGCTTGTTGCTTTTACATCCATGTATGGAAGAACCCCGGCAGGCATCTGCCACCATAAAAGGTTAATTTTTTGAGAGCTTGTCAAAAGCCATTGCTTCTTCTTTTACCACCTTATATGTATGAACCCTGGCAGGCATCTGCCGCCAAAAATGGTTAATTTATGTACCTTTTTTAACAATGCATTAAGCATACAACATGCACAAGTGCAGTGGTTTCTGTTAGTTATCACCGTGTACCATCCGTTTTCCTATAGCCATACATGTTGGCGTAACTTTGACACTAACTTTGCCTTAAAGAGAGCTCAAAAGTACTTGGATACACTCATGGGTGACCTAAGAGTGTTATACAGGGCTTCTAGGGCTTTTAAACAGTGTTATACACGATTTTTAGGGGCTTTCTTGTATTACAGGTTCGGTCAGAACTAGTTCGGCCCGAATCAAACTTTTTCACGAAATACGGCGAACCTGCCGAACCGAACTTTTCATAAGTTCGCTCATCTCTAATCCCGAACTTCTCTTCACTCATTGCTCCTATCTCTGCTCTCACCAAGGAGGGAGTGAACGCTAAAGTCTGGACCCCAGAGGCAGAGTCAGCATTCATAAACCCAAAGAGAGCTTTCACTTCTGCCTCCGTTCTTCACCATCCTGAAGTTTCGCTGCAATTCTTGTTGGAGGTTGGCGTTTCTTCCATTGGTGGTGGAGCACTTCTCTTTCAAAAAAAACTCAGAGGGTAAGGCGGTTTCCTGTGGCTTCTTCTCAAAACTCTTCTCTGCTGCAGAACGAAACTACTCCATTAGGGACCGTGAGTTACTTGCCATCAAATTAGTCTTAGAAGAGTGGAGGCATTTGCTAGAGGGGGCTGCTCACTGGCGTAGCTATAGGGGTCGCAGCGGTCGCAGTTGCGACCGGGCCCCTAAGCCTGGGGGGCCCACGGGCCCCCGTTGCCATACAGCATGTTTCCTAACTGAATCTTCGGTGCCGTGAAGCCGGCACTTCCTGGTTACGGTCACATGGTACACTTAGTGTACCATGTGACCGTGTTGTCATGTGACACTCTTCCAGACAGAGCAGAAGAGTCGGTGCGGAGGACTCCAGGTAAGCTGCAGTGTAATGTAATGTATTGTGTTGTATTGTGCTGTTTGCGGTGGAGAGGGGGGGGGATTTAAATCACAGCCCCCCCCCTCCTCCACCGCAAACTGCACAATACAACACAATACAGTATAGTACACATGACTATGAGAGCGGGGCTGCGGCTGTGTGATACAGTCACTGCCCCGCTCCTGAGTCCTGACATGTGCGCGCCGTCAGGATGATGCGATGCGGCCGGCGCTGCACTAATGATTTGCGGCACTAAAGACAGAACATGGTGGGCGCGCTACAAAACACCCCATGTTCTGTCTTCGGTGCCTGCGCCGCCGCTGATTAGTGCAGCGCCGGCCGCATCACCTCATACTGACAGGAGCGGGGCAATGGCTGTATTACACAGCCGCAGCCCTGCTCTATAATGGCGGAGATCAGAGAAACCTCTTATCTCCTCCGATATTCTCCTGAATGCTGCGATCACAGCTGACTGCAGCATTCAGGGGAAAGTGAGGAGGGGGGATGCCCCTGGATCGCATCACAGGGAATTCCTTGTGACGCGATTGAGGGACATACCATATATGGGCAGACAGCCCAGGGTCCATTGAAGGACCCCAGGGCTGTCCTACCATATTTCCTGTTGTTAGGGCATACTGAGGTATGTCCTAACAACTTCCTGTGTACTATACATACACAGGCTAATGTACTGGCATATAGATATATGCCAGTACATTGAAGTTTAAAAGTAAAGTAAAAACAAAGTAATGTTAAATAAAAAAAACACACATATACCTTTTTTACAATAAACATTAAAATAAGTCTCAATACATAAAACATACACATAATCGGTATTGGCGCGGCCGTAATAACCTGCACAACTATTTTTTTGCATCATTTATGATGTGTACTCTGTAAAAAAATTAAATAAAAATTGCTTTCTATCACTTATTAGGCCCCATTCACACGACCGTGCCCGCAATCACGGCACGCCGCCGACTGCCACCCGCATTTTCGGGCCGTGCTCCCATACAAAGTATGGGAGCACGGCCCGCAAAATGCAAAAGAACGGATATGTTCCATAATTTTCGGAACATTTCTACGGCACGGACACCCATCAGTAACGCTACGGAAATGTGTCCGCGCTCAATGAAAGTGAATGGGTCAATTTTTGCGGTCCGCAAAAATGGAGGTTATTTACGGTCGTGTGCATGGGGCCTAATTGTGAGGCACAAGGTGCGATGATGAATGTAACCTCCAAGTGCCTCACATTAATAGTAATTAACCCCATCATGTACCTTACATATTAACGCATGATGACTGAGAAACATGATGGGGTTAATTACTATTAATGTGAGGCACATTCAAAATTCATCATCACACCCGTGCCTCACATTAGAAAACAAAAGAACTTTTTTTATTTTTATTACTGTTGGCAAAGTAAACGAAGTATCGGTATCGAAGTCCAAATTTTGGTATCGGGACATTCCTACACTGTGGGTCGCGTCCCCCTGGGGGTTCGTGAGTCACTCACCGAGATCCCGGTTCCAATCAATGCTGGAGCAAGGAGCTGACATCTCCTTGATCCAGCATTCACTGTGCCCTGAGCGGCTCGACGCAGGCAGGCGGGATGCAGCGACATCATCGCGCCTGCCTGCGCTGAGTCACTCATTGCACACACCGGAGGAGGCGAAGGATCCTCCACCCGACGTGGGAACGGGGATAGGTAAGTAATTATGCTATTTTTATATTATGCACATATGTGGGCATTATACTGTATGGGGGCTAATATTGCGGGGGGGGGGGGGAATTATACTGTATGGGGGGCTGATATGGGGAGCATTATACGGTATGGGGCTGTTATGGGGGGGCATTATACGTTATGGGGCATTATACTGTGTGGGAAACATTATACGGTATGGGGCTGTTATGGGGGGCATTATACGTTATGGGGCATTATACTGTGTGGGGGCATTATACTATGGGGTCTGTTGGGCAAGGCGTCTGGGCATAGGCGCGTGCAGGGGTCTGATGATGGTGGGGTTGGGGAGGGGTAGGGGGGCCCAAGCTGAATTCTTGCACCCGGGCCCATGAGCCTTTAGCTACGCCCCTGGGGCTGCTCATCCTGTTATCATCTACACTTCTCACAAGAACCTTACTTATTTACAGTCTGCACAATGACAGAACCCTCGTCAAGCCAGATGGTCGCTATTCTTTGCCAGATTCCAATTCCTACTCTATGTCCGTCCTGCTGATAAAAATATAAAGGCCGATGCCCTGTCTCGGTCATTTGAGACAGATGACTCTGAAGAGGATCCTCAGCATATCATTGACCCTTGTAGGATTATGTCTGTGAGGGTATGTGCACACGGTAGCAGGCTTTTACGGCTGAAATGACAGCCTGTTTTCAGAAGAAAACAGCTGCGTCGTTTCAGCCGTAAAAGCTCCTCCTCGTAATATACTAGGCGTCTGTGACGCTCGTATATCTTGAGCTGCTCTTCATTGAGTTCAATGAAGAACAGCTCAAATTACGTTGCAAAGAAGTGCCCTGCACTTCTTTGCCGAGGCAGTCAATTTACGCGTCGTCGTTTGACAGCTGTCAAACGACGACGCGTAAATTACAGGTCGTCGGCACAGTACGTCGGCAAACCCATTCAAATGAATGGGCAGATGTTTGCCGACTTATTGTAGCCCTATTTTCAGACGTAAAACGAGGCATAATACGCCTCGTTTACGTCTGAAAATAGGTCGTGTGAACCCAGCCTGAATCCTCTGCAGATTAAAGACATTCCTCCTAGAAAAATTCTAGACTTTATTTCTCGTCACTACTGGTGGCCCACGCTGCCCAAAGATGTTGTGTACTAAGTCTCCTCGTGTACCAACTGTGCCCAAATCAGAGCTACCCATTCCAACCCTGCGGTTCTACTCCAACCTCTGCCTGTTCCAGATGGTCCCTGGCAACATATTGCCATGGATTTTATTACAGATCTTCCGCATTCTGCTGGATGTACCACTGTCTGGGTCATGGTTGATCATTTCTCCAAGATGGCACTTAAAAAGTCTGTCTGGAATAAAAATTATTTATGGCAAATTTATTTGTTCAAAATATTTTTCGTTTCCATGGATTGTCCCTCCATGTCGTGTCTGATCGGGGTGTACAATTCACGTCTAAGTTCTGGATAGCCCTGTGTAAAATTTTGGATGTGAAATTGGACTTTTCTTCTGCATACCTCCCGCAATCCAACGGCCAAATTGAAAGGATTAATCAAGAGCTAGAAAATTATCCTGATAATTTTATATCTGTTCAACACGACAATTGGGTACATCTTCTTCCATGGGGGGAATCCTCTTACAATAATTACACGAGTGTGTCTATTGCTATGTCTCAATTTTTTATTGTTTACAGCCAACATCCACTTGTTACATCTCAAGTGCCTGCAGCTAATTCTTCCTTCTAAAGCTTTCTTCAGGTCTGGCAACAAATCAAGTCTGCGATCCTGCAGGCAGTGAATCGCATGAAGAAATATGCCGATAGGAAGAGAAGGCTTCCCCCTCTTCCCGGGGTTAAAGTCTGGTTTGGTGATCCCTCCTACAGATTTGCTCCCTTATTTCTTGGTCCCTTTGAAGTCATGCAACAGATCAACCCTGTGTCTTACAAGCTACGTCTACCCCCTACTCTCAAGATTCCCAATTCCTTCCATGTGTCCCTCCTGAAGCCTGTGGTCCTCAACCACTACAGTAAATCCCCTGGCTCTGGAATTGCTCCCAGCGGTTCTTCTGATGTCTCTGATGTCTATGAGATTCTGGACTACAAGAAGGTAGGAGGGAAGACCTTTTACCTGGTGAATTGGATGGGTTTTGGTCCTGAGGATAGGTCTTGGGAGCCTGAAGAAAATATGGACGTCCCAGAAGTCAAGAAGTTCCTCCTATGCACTGGACCTAAGAAAATAAGGGGTGGGGGGGCTACTGTAATGCCCACGGTCGCTTACCGCCGGCATTCCCCACTTACTGGCAGTCACGACTGCAGGACTCTAAAGCCTTGCTGGCGTCTCTTTTCCCAGAGACGCTGGCGCATTCTGCTCTCTATTCTGGCTGATGCCTGTAGGGTGCGCACCAGGAACATCACCCCTAACCAATCCCCGCACACCCGGGACTTTAAAAAGAACTCTGCCCACTTCCTCATTGCCTGAGCAATGTTGTGACTAACCCTGTGTTGGTCTGAAAAGGTTCCCTAGCGTTATCTTGTATCCGTGTTCGGTGTCAAGTCCAGTGTCTGTGACAACTTCAGTATCTGTGTCCAGTGTCTGTGTGAAGTCCAGGAGCAGACAGCTCCTTGCTCCAGCATTCATTCTGCCGTGAGCGGCTCGGCGCAGGCAGGCGCGATGTTGTGACTTCATCGCACTTGTCTGCTCCGAGTCACTCACAGCACAGACTGGAGGAGAAGGATCCTCCACACGTCATGGGAACGGGGATATTTAAGTAATTCTGTTATTATTTTTCTATTAGGCACTATGGGGCATAATACTGGGTAGGGAAGGGGGGCTAATATGGTGGCTGCTATAGGAGAATTTTACTATATGGGGGGCATTATACCGTATGGGGGCATTATACTGTATGGGGGGCATTATACTGTGGGGACAGCTATGGGGGGGGGCATTATACTGTGGGGGCAGCTATGGGGGCATTATACTGTGTGAGGCATTATACTGTGGGTTCAGCTATGGGGGCATTATACTGTGTGAGGCATTATACTGTGGGGGCAGCTATGGGGGCATTATACTGTGCGGGGCATTATACTGTGGGGGTTGCTGTGGGGGCATTATACTGTATGGGGAAGCTATGAGGGGGCATTATACTGTGTGGGGTGCAGCTATGGGGGCATTATACTGTATGGGGAAGCTATGGGAGGCATTATACTGTGTGGGGCATTATACTGTGGGGGCTGCTATGGGGGCATTATACCGTGTGGGGGTGCTATGGGACATTATACTGTGGGGGGCATCTATGGCAGGCTTTATTCTGTCGTGGTTAGCTATGGGTGGCATTATACTATGGGGCAGTCCTGGAGAGCATTATACTGTCGTAGTCCGCTTTGGGTATCATTATACTGTGGTGGTCAGCTATGGCGGGCATTATGGGTATTATGCTGTATGGGAGAATTTGGGCGTTGTACTGCATGGGGGCATCTGTGTGGGCATTATACTATATGGGTCATCTGTGTGGGCCTTATACTGTATGGGGAATCTGTGTGGGCATTATACTGTATGGTGGCAGCTATGGGAGCATTATACTGTGTGGTCTGAACCGAGTGTGCATGGGCGGGGATTGGGTGGGATTAGAGGCGTAGCTTAAAAGAAAAAAAGATTGTCACCGCACGCCGCATCGATTGCCCCTCTTTGTGATACTTGAAAGTATAACATTGTCTACAGGGAGGCTGTATAGCACTGTCTAAAGGGGGGACTGTATAGCACTGTATGGAGAGGCTGCATAGCTCTGTCTACAGGGGGCGCTGTATAGTACTATCTACAGGGGGTGCTGTATAGTACTGTCTACAGGGAGGGCTGCATAGCACTGTCTACAGGGAGGACTGTATAGCGCTGTATGGGGAGGCTGTATAGCCCTGTCTACAGGGGGTGCTGTATAGTACTGTCTACAGGGGGGACTGAATAGCACTGTCTACAGTGGGGCCTGTCTAGCACTGTCTACAGGGGGCTGTATAGCATGGTCTACAGGGGGGCTGTATAGCACGGTCTACAGGAGGGGCTGTATAGCACGGTCTATAGGAGGGGGCTGTATGGCACTATTTACAGGGGGCACTATCTGCAAGGGCGGGCTGTGTGTGGCAACCAGGGGAGGGGGGCCCAGTCAAAAGTTTGCTATGGGGCCCAGTGTTTCCTAGTTGCACCCCTGATCGAATTAACTTGGAAATACAATCGATCTCAAAGTCAATTTTTGGATATATTAATAGAGAGCGAGAGTGATGAATTTCTATCAACGGATGTTTACAGAAAAAAGACAGCTACTGCATGCAACATCCTTGAATTGTCCTTGACATTCAGCTCACTAAGTTAATAATGGGTTTTTGAGGTTCAGCATTCAGGAAAGGTGCGAGAACAACCACTCATTCAGCAGCTTGTAGCCTCTTTCGTTTAGCAACTCTTTCAAACACTGTGAGGTAGGTCTTTATTTCAACATCTGGTTTCATTTTTTGCAAGGCACGATAGACAGCCTTCCCTTACATTTAGGGTAACTTCACATGTGGCGGAAATATTTCAGATTTTCCGCAACGGATTTTATCGCGGAAAAATCCACAGCATAATACAGTAGCAGCAAACTGTATGAGATTTGGACAAATCTTATCCACACGCTGTGTAAATGATAAACGAAAAAAAAAACGCTCAGATTTTGACCTGCAGTACAGTTTTTTAATCCGCAGCATCTCAATTGTATTTGCATAATCGCTGCTTTTTTGTTGCTGGTTTTCCCCATTTAATTCAATGGAGAGGTAAAACCTGCAACGAATAGCAGAAGTTGCAATTTCTGCAGCGGAAAACCTGCGATTCCACTGCAAAAATAACAACTCTGGAAATTAAAAAAAACACAGGCTGCAGCGGTCATATGGGATGAAACGTCATCCCAGGAGTCCGCCCTGCAGGACGCCAGAGGGACGCGTCGCCATGGCTACGTAAGTATGAAACTTTTTTTTTATGTGCTGTTTTCCGCAGCAGACATTCCGGCCGAAAAACTGCACCACAATTTGGTGCGTTTTTTTGTCCGGAATTCCCTGTGGCACCCAGGGTGGATACGCTGTGTGCTTTTATGCAGCGTATCTGCCTTATGTAAACATAGCCTTAAGGTCCCAGGAGACCTTTCCTCCACTCTTTCTCCATAAGCAAGTAGCTGGTCTACTGCTTTGCATCAATTGCATGCTACTGCTATGCATTAGTTTGTTGCTGGTGTACGTCGGTTTGTTGCTGATGCGTATTGGCCTGCACCAAGGGTGTCTCCCTAGATGCACCAAGTATAATATTATAGATACTGTCTGCTGGGGGCCCTGTATCTAAGTCTATCATATGTGATATGCTCTGCTGGCTCCCTGTATCTAAGCCTATCATGTGTGATATTGTCTGCTGGGGCCCTGAATCTAAGCCTATCTAATGCACATTAAAGCCGTTTGTCTTAACTCAACACAAGGTAAGCACCCTTTCAATGATTGCCTTTTAATTTTAAAGTCTAGAAATACTTCTCAAGGAAGTGCCCTGTCTCTTTATCTATTTTAGAATCAGTACATTATGTGGTGCATTATAAAGTTATTTAGACAGAAGAATATTAAAGTTAAGACGAGGAGGAAAAAACTAAAATTAAAAAACTAAAAATGTCTGCGGCAGAAAGGGGTTAATATAGGGGTCTGGTCTTAGGTCTGATATTGGTATAGGGGGTCTAATTATATTTCTGTGGTCTAACTTGTGGTCTGAAATTAATTTAAGGGATCTGGGGTCTGTATTTATTAAGGTGGTTACGTCTGGGGTCTGAAATAAATTTAGTGGTTTGGTCTGTGCTCTGAAGTATGGGTCTACTGTGGAGTCTGAATTAATTTTGAAGTCTGGTCTGGGATCTTAATGTGCATGTGTCACGATCTGTGGGTATGTGGACCCACTGGGCAGTACAGCTGTAGCGGTATAGCAGCTGGCCAATAAAGAGTACCAAGTAAAGTCTATAGTTCAAGCAAGGGTACCTGTGGTGGTTCAGACACTAGCGATGACTAGGCTCAGATGGGACCTTGGCAGCAGACACCAGTCGTGATGTAACACAGCAGACAGACCGGTGGTACAACACGACTCCAACTCTTTAAGGCACAGGAACAAATTAGCACAGGATACAGGTAGCAGGTACGGGAACACTGGGAACTGGAATACACAAAGGGAGCATTTGCAAAGACTAACACAGGTAAACACAACAACGTTCAGGCAATGAAGGAAAGGCAGGGCACTTCTTATAGTCCATGGTGATCATGGGAGCAATCAGTCAATCTAAAACATGTGTGTGCTCTGGCCCATTAAGGCCGGGAATGAGCTAGAGCGCGCACCCTAGTGGTTACTGCAGGACAGGACGGCCGCTTGTGCTGGCATCTCTGGGGAGGAAGACGTCTGCAGGATGATAGGAGTCTGCGTTTTTTTTGGTTACCTGGCCTCCCAAAAAATAGGATAAAAAGTGATCAAAAAGTCACATGTACCCCAAAATGGTACCAATAATAACTACAGCTTGTCCCACAAAAAAGCGCCCTCATACCCCTACGTCTATCAAAAAATAAAATTAGTTAGGGCTCCAATAAGCCAGGAAAGAAAAATATGCAGTTGTGTAGGTCAGAGGGGAACATTTCTTCTGTTTCAAGAGGCAATTTATCAAGGCCCTAAAATTAGGGAACCAGGAAGGGTAGGGCCCAAACATATTCGCTGGACGCGACGGTGCCCGTATTATACCAGGACAACACTTTCCTAGCAAAATTCCCCAAACTGCAAAGGTGCATAGTATGGACCAAAAGGGGGATAAGACAGGATGCCATTTATGGCCTGTGCAGAAAGGATTGCTTCACAGCGTAACACACATCTATGGATCATTTTATTGTTTTTTTACCCCATTATTATACCACCTGACTATGCCCCTGATATACTCTGCCCAGCTTACATATGCCACCACATTATAAACTGAAACACCAGCAATACTCAAACAAAACTACTACCAAGTAAAATCCGCCCTCCAAAAGCCAAATGGCGCTCCCTCCCCTCTGAACACTACAGCATGCCCAAAGAGCAGGTTATTTCCACATATATGGCATCGCCATACCCGGGAGAACCCTTTTAACAATTTTTGGGGCATGTGTCTCCAGTGGCACAAGCTGGGCACTACATATTTGCCACTGAAATGGCATATCTAGGGGAAAAATTTAAATTTTTAATTTACACCATCCGCAGCGCATTCATTTATGGAAAAGACCTGTGGGGTGAAAATGCTCACTACACTCCTTAATAAATGCCTTGAGGGGTGTAATTTCCAAAAAGGGTCAGTTCTCAGGGGTTTCTTTTTATTATTTCACATCTGAGCCCTGCAATTGTGAACCAATACTTTGTAAATCGCCAAATTAGGCCTCAATTTTACATGGTACTCTTTCAATCCTGAGCCCTGTCAAATTTCCAGGCAAAAGATTAGGGTCACATGTAGGGTGTTTCTAAAACCGGGAAACACCGCATAATAATTAGAGAGCTGTCTTATTATAGAGGCACAAGCTGGGCATCACATATTGGCATATCTATGGAAAAAATCCCATTTTCACTCTGCAACATCGAGTGCACACTAATTTCTACAAAACACCTGCGGGGTTAACATGCTCACTACACCCCTAGGTGAATGCATTGAGGGGTGTAGTTTCCAAAATGTGTTCACATCTGGGGGGTTTCCACTGTTTTGGTCCCACAGGCGCCCAGAAACCAATCCAGCAAAATCTGCACTCCAAAAGCCAAATGCTGCTACTTCCCTTCTGAGCCCTATTGTGTGACCAAACAGCAGTTTATGACCACATATGGGGTATTGCCGTACTCTGGAGAAATTGCTTTACAAATGTTGGGTTCTTTTTTTCCTTTATTTGTTGAGAAAATGAAACCTATTGAGCTAAAGCTACGTCTTATTGCAGAAAAGGGATTGTTTTTATTTTCACTGCCCAATTCTAATAAATTCTATAAAACACCTGTGGGGTCAAAATGTTCACTACAGCCCTAGATGAATTCCTCAAGGGGTGAAGTTTCCTAAATGGAGTCACTTTTTGGGCATTTTCATTGTTTTGTCCCCTCAGGGGCTTTGCAAATGTGGCATGGCCTCCGCAAACCATTCCTGCTAAATGTGATCTCCAAAAGCCAAATGGCGCTCTATCCCTTCTAAGCCCTGCCGTGTGTCCAAACAGCCGTTTATGACCACAAAAGGGGTATGGTTTTACTCGGGAGAAATTGCTTTACAAATTTTGAAGTGTTTTTTTCTCCTTCAGCCCTTGTGGAAATGAGAAAAAATTTGCTAAACCTACATTTTCTTTGAAAAAATGTTGATTTTCATGGCCTAATTCCAATAATTACATAATAACACCTGTGCAGTCAAAATGCTCACTATACACCTATATAATTTCCTTGAGGTGTGTAGTTTCCCAAATGGGGTCAATTTTGGGGGATTTCCACTGTTTTGACACCGCAAAAGCCCTTCAAACCTGTCATGGTGCCTAAAATATATTCTAATAAAAATAAGGCCCCAAAATCCACTAGGTGATCCTTTGCTTCTAAAGCCGGTGCTTCAGTCCAGTAGCACGCTAGGGCAACATGTGGGATATTTCCTAAAACAGCAGAATCTGGGCAATAAATATTGAGTTGTATTTCTCTGGTAAAACTTTCTGATTTCCCCCAAAAAAATGGATTAAAAATTTATTTCTGCAAAAAAATATTAAATTTGTACATTTCACCTCTGCTTTGCGTTAATTCCTGTGAAACGTCTAAAGGGTTAAGAAACTTTCTAAATGCTATTTTGAATACTTTGAGGGGTGAAGTTTTTAAAATGGGGTGACTTTTTTGAGGTTTCTAATATATAAGGCCCTCAAAGCCACTTCACAACTGAACTGGCCCCTGTAGAAATAGCCTTTTGAAATTCTCTTGAAAATGTGAGAAATTGCTGCTAAAGTTCAAAGCCTTGTAACCTCCTAGAAAAATAAAAGGAAGTTCAAAAAAACAATGCCAATCTAAAGTAGACATATGTGGGATGTTAATTAGCAACAATTTTGTGTGGTATAATTGCCTGTCTTATAAGCAGATACATTTAAATTGAGACAAAATGCTAATTTTTGCAATTTTTAGGCACCTTTTGCAGGCTGCTAAAGTGATCATCCCCCGCAAGTGGAGGGCGGTAACTCCTCCACTTTTGGAGGACTGGTTTCAGGAGATTGGATTGATACAGCGTATGGAACGCCTCTTGGCTCAGACCCCGGCTGCCTCTGCACAATATTCAAATACGTGGTCCCCGTGGCTTCAGTTTCTCTCTCTTCCCCCACCTACCGCACTGTGGTGGCTTGAGGTCCAGCACTCATCCCTTCTCATGTTATTGCATCTGAGAGGGGACTGCATGCGAGTGTAAAGGAGAATGCTGGTTTGCTCGGCTCGCTCAGGTATTTATTATGTGCATAGCGGCCTTTTCTTACTTTTAGGTCTTCATGAGTATCCGGAGATGGAGCCCAGGCTCACCACAACATACCCTAGTCTCTTCACTGCTTTGTTTGTCTCCTATGCTGTTCTTTCCCTCGCTTCCTTGTGTCTACTCTGAATGGTCTTTGCTCCCTGTGGTGGTGCTCCCATGCTTTGGCCATTGCATCTCAGGTTCTACAGGACGTTGACGTATTCCATATTGTTTGGTTCTCCTCACCATTGCTTTTTCCGTCCTACTCCTTCCCATTGTGTTGTCCAGATGGCTGTAGTGGTGGGGGCTCCTCTTGGGTTGTGATGTTTACCCTTTTTGTTTGGGCTGCGCCCTATTTGCCAGGTTATATTATGGAGACACATTTTCTATGTATGTTTTTGTACGTGTTTGTATTAAAACTAATAAACACTTTGAATTGGAAAAAAAAAAAAACGAAATCTGATTGAACATCTGTGGAATGTGCTAGAAAAACACGCCCGATCCATGGAGGTTTCAACTCACATCTAACAGGAATTAAAGGGGTGTTCCGGTTAGAACAAATTATCACCTATTCAATGGTTAGGTGATAACTTACAGTTCGGTGGGGTTCCGACCGCTGGGACCCACACAAATCACCAGAATGGGGGTCCCTTGTCCCCTGCTCTACTCAGCAGCCCACAGCCAAAAGGATTTGAATGGAGCGTCAGCTATGGCATTGATGGAAATTGCCAATCATCATTTCATCAGCTGTACCAGGTAGAACTATTACATTAACTTTTCCTCAACATCTTGATGCTAAGAAAAAAGCTAAAACGTGAATGAATCAGTTATTGTTCCTTCAAAATAACAGAATGCATTCATAGAGGTGCTCACAATTTCACACACAGACTGGTATGTTTCACAAGAAATTTCAAACTGGTACATCCTGTTTTCTATTTGTAATCTGTAGATTCTCATACAAAAGGTGTGTAAAAAAAAGTACATTTCTTCCCTGCATTTCACCTGTGAAATGAAGGTAAAAGCACAATTCTCAAACAAGTAAAACACAAATGTCAAGGGTGCATTATTGGGAAGTAATGTTAGGGATGCATTACAACAATGACTGTCTCTCTTTTTGAGTGGCTTTTAGGGTATGTTCACACGGCCTATTTACGGACGTAATTCGGGCGTTTTTGCCCCGAACTACGTCTGAAAATAGCGCAGACGTTTGTCTGTTCACACGAGGCGTATATTTACGCGCCGCTGTCAAATGACGGCGCATAAATAGACGCCCGCGTCAAAGAAGTGACCTGTCACTTCTTTGGCCGTAATTGGAGCCGTTATTCATTGACTCCAATGAATAGCAGCGCTAATTACGGCCGTAATGGACGCGGCGTCCAAGCGCCTGCACATGCCGGTACGGCTGAAATTACGGGGATGTTTTCAGGCTGAAACATCCCCGTAATTTCAGCCGTAACGGACGCCCTCGTGTGAACATACCCTTAGAACTCTCTAAAACGTCACTGTTTTTTTCTAGAATGTGGTAAAATATTAATCAAAATACTAATCAAGTCATGGAAATCTCTCCTTGTAGCAGGATCCTTACAGGAAGTCATATAGGAGGACAAATCCCATTTATCGAAGTGCCCCACACGACTTTTAACAAAATTATACTAGGTAAAACTTAGTAGAATTTGTTTTATTCAACTATCACAGTAATTCTTTATTTCATGCTTCAGAAATGAAGGTCACCTTACACTGTATCTATATTTGACTTTCCATGGAAAACTGTGTTAGGCCTAGTGCAGGTTCTGCGAGGTCAGGGCATGACACAAGGATTCTTTTTTGCCTTTCTTTAAATCCCTGAGTCATTCACCGCTCCCAATAACACCCTGTACTTTACATAACACAGTGTATCAGTTTGCCTGGAGCGTTCCTTTAACCCCTTCCCCCTGCTTGCATTCTGGGCCTTAATGACCAAGCCATTTTTTACGTTTTTCCATTGTCACATTCGAAGAGCTATAACTTTTTTATTTTTGCGTCGACATAGCTGTATAAGGTCTTGTTTTTTGCGGGACAAGTTGTACTTTTTAATAGCACCATTTTGGGGTACATATAATTTATTTATTATCCTTTATTAACTTTTTTTGGGGGGGGATAGAAGAAAACCTGAAATTTCACCACTCTTTTTTTGCGCCCTAAATCTACGTAGTTTACCGTGTGGTATAAATAACACAATAACTTTATTCAGCGGGTTGTTACGATCGCAACGGTGCTAAATTTGTATAGATTTTGTATGTTTTACTACTTACACAGTAAAAACACTTTTTTTTCAACATTATTTGTTCTTGCGTCTCCATATTTGAAGAGTCATAACTATTTTATTGTTCCGCCGATGCAGTTGTATAATGGCTTTTTTTTTGTGGGACAACTTTTAGTTTTTATTGATACCATTTGAGAGTAGATGCGACTTTTTGATCACTTTTAGCACATTTTTTTTAAGTCAGGATTAACAGAAAACAGCAATTTTTCCATTGTTTTTTATTTTATTTTTTACGGTGTTCACTGTGCGGGTTAAATAATGTAACAGCTTTATAGTCGGGGTCGTTATGGACGCGGCGATACCAAATATGTGTAACGTTTTCATTTTTTTTTTTTCACTTTTTTAAATTAACTTTATTCAACTTTTTTTTACTTTTTACTAGTCCCCATAGGGGACTTCACTATGCGATCATCCGATCGCTATTATAATACACTACAATACTTCGTATTGCAGTGTATTACTGCCTGTCCGTTTAAAACGGACAGGCATCTGCTAGGACATGCCTCTGGCATACCTGCCTCTGGCATATCCTAGCAGGCATTCACTACAGGCAGACCTGGGGGCCTTTATTAGGCCCCTGGCTGCCATCGGAGACACAGACACTCGTCGATTTTATCGGCGGCTGACAGTGGGATGAGAGGGAGCTCCCTCCCTCTCACCATAACCACTCAGATGCTGTGCACGCTATGCAGCACCGCATCTGAGGCGTTAAACGGGTGAGATCGATACTTATATCGATCTCACCCAGTCGAGCAGGGACGCCCCCAGCCCTCAGCTGCCTCTGGCAGCTGAGAGCAGGGAGATTTGACAGCTCCCTGCTCTGTTTACTTCATTCTAATGCAGCGCCGTGGAATGGCGGCGCTGTAGAATAAAGCCCATTAATGACCGCCGTGAAAAGGCTTATCGGCGGTCATTAAGGGGTTAAAGAAGATATTCACCCAAAACATAAACTTTATCATATTTAAAAAAAAATAATTAAGTACAAACAGTAGCAGAAGATTGATAGTTATGTTTATTTTACTTACATAGATTCTGACATTTGTTTTATTTCGCTATGGTGGCCATTTTTGCAAATGTGACAACAGGAAGTGCAAATACAAATGAGAAAATTACAGCACCAGAATAATTGCAAGCATTGGATACGGTGCAAAGCCCAACAGGATTGGATCCAACCGTCCGACACATTTGCAACAAAAGAGGAATTCAGGCAGCACATCCAAAAAAACAAGGAACTTTTATTCACCTCTGTGACGTTTCAGCTCCTAAGATCCTTTCTCAAGCATAACATAATACAAAAAGTGACCAGTATTTAACCCCTTAACACTATGTGACGTAATAGTATGTCACAGGCGTCCTGTTAACGCAAACTAACCGACTATTACATCATAGCGTTAACTGGATACTGTGTCTGCAGACACAGTTTTAAAGTAGTGATAGCTCAACCAGGGGCGTAGCTAGGGGGGGGACAGACGGGGCATGTGCCCCGGGCGCAGTTTAGAGGGGGAGCGCCAGCGCCACCTCCTCCTGCATTATAATTGTACCTGTGTCGCAAGGGCACAGGTACAAATAGAAGCAATGAATGACCGGGCACGTTCCGTGCCCGGCCATTCAGCGACTTTCCACGAATGAAGCGACTGGTACCTTTTGTACCAGTGACGCTTCCGTCGATGAAAGGCGCTGACTGACTGACAGGGAAAGTCATCCTGCCTAGCCAATCAGCGCCTTTCATAGACTTTGCGTTCAACCCCCAGGAGACCTGCGCAGAAGAGAGCAGGTCTCCATGGCTGCCGGACGGCGTGGGAGCGGGAATAAGGTGAGTTTGAATTGTTTTTGTTTTGTTTTTTTTATTGTAATAAAAGTGTGCGGGTGTATCTACAGGGGGGACGACTTTGTCTACGGGGGGGACTTTATCTACGGGGGGGACCTTCATCTACAAGGGGGACTTTATCTACGGGGGGGTTTTATCTACACGCGGGGGGCTTTATCTATGGGCGGTGTCTATCTACAGGGGGGCTATATACTGGGGTGGGCTACCTATGGAGCACCATATACAGGGGTGGGCTATAGCTACAGGGGGGGCTATATAGTATATAGCCCACTCCTGTAGATATAGCCCACCCCTGTAGATAGAGCCCACCCCTGTAGATGTAGCCCCCCTGTAGATATAGCCCCCCTGTAGATATAGCCCCCCTGTAGATATAGCCCCCCTGTAGATATAGTCCCCCTGTAGATATAGCCCCCCTGTAGATATAGCCCACCCCTGTTGATATAGCCCACCCCTGTAGATATAGTCCACCCCTGTAGATATAGCCCACCCCTGTAGATATAGCCCCTCTGTAGATATAGCCCCCATGTGGATATAGTCCCCCTGTAGATATAGCCCACCCCTGTAGATATAGCCCCCCTGTAGATATAGCCCACCCCTGTAGATATAGCCCCCCCCCTGTAGATATAGCCCCCCCTGTAGATATAGCCCACCCCTGTAGATATAGCCCACCCCTGTAGATATAGCCCCCCTGTAGATATAGCCCACCCCTGTAGATATAGTCCCCCTGTAGATATAGCCCACCCCTTTAGATATAGCCCCTCTGTAGATATAGCCCACCCCTGTAGATATAGCCCCCCCTGTAGATATAGCTCCCCCATAGATATAGACCACCCCTGTAGATATAGCCCACCCCTGTAGATATAGCCCCCCTGTAGATATAGCCCACCCCTGTAGATATAGCCCCCCTGTAGATATAGCCCACCCCTGTAGATATAGCCCACCCCTGTAGATATAGCCCCCCTGTAGATATAGCCCCCCTGTAGATATAGTCCCCCAGTAGATATAGCCCACCCCTGTATATAGTATCCCACAAATATCTCCCCCTACAGTGCTCCATAGAAAGCCCACCCCTGTATATAGCCCCCTTGTACATATAGTCCACCCCTGTATATAGTGCTCCACAGATAGCCCACCCCTGTATATAGTATATACAGGGGTGGACTATGTGTGGAGCACTATATACAGGGGTGGACTATCTAGTGGAGCACTATATGTACAGGGCGGCTATATACAGGGGTGGGCTATATGTGAAGCACTATATGCAGGGGTGGACTATATGTGGAGCATTATATACAGGTCTGGGCTATATCTACAGTGGGGCTACATACATGGTTGGGCTATCTGTGGAGCACTATATACAGGGGTGGGCTATATCTACAGGGGGGCTATATACAGGGGTGGGCTATATCTACAGGGGGGCTATATACAGGGGTGGTCTATCTGTAGAGCACTATATACAGGGGTGGGCTATATATACAGGGGGCTATATACAGGGTTGGGCTATCTGTAGAGCACTATAAGGGGAGTTATTTGTGGGACACTATATACAGGGGTGGGCTATATGGGGGCACTATCTACAGGGGGCTCTATGGCAGGCACAGTGTGGTGTGTGTGTGTGTGTGTGTGTGTGTGTGTGTGTGTGTGTGTGTGTGTGTGTGTGTGTGTGTGGGACATGGTGTATGGTGCTATTATAATTAGAGGTGCAGTGTATGGCACTATTATATTTAGGGGTGTAGTGTGTGGTATAATGATAACTTTATATTTATTTATAGGTGCAGAAATGTTGGTAAAGTGAGAAGCTGAAGACATGTGAGCGGCAAACTGCAGAAATGGGCTGTGACCGGGAGAATTCATCATAGAGGTCTGGACCGGATGGAGAAAAAGAACTACAATCTGAGACGTCACCGGTGAGTCACTTAATGTAAATGTTTATTCTGCCTCTAATCAGCACTGATGTCACTGTAGCGAGATGATTATGATAGGATTTATTTTTTGTGAAACAGCATATCTTTACCATTGTTCGGGCCATGCTGGGAGCTGTAGTTTTACGCCGTACACACCTATACGGCAGGGGTTGCACTAAATTGAGCTGTATTTGTGCTGGTGTTGTATTTATGTATTTATGTACTTATGTACTGAGCTTGGTTCTGGTGTTGTGTATAGAACCATATTGCTTGTAAGATGTACAAATGTGTTACATAAAAAGCAATGACACGTCGATAGGTAGAGAAAACAAACACGGCGAGGGGCAAGGAGATGTCGGGAAAGAGGTTGGGGGGGGGCACCAAACTGAATCTTTGCCCCGGGTGCTGGAGAACCTAGCTACGCCTCTGGCTCAACGCTATCACTGCTTCAAGGCCAGGACCGGAGCTAGCCACCGATCCAGCCGATTAACCCCTTAGATGCAGCGCTCAAAAACTACCGCTGCATCTATGGTGTTTACAAGCAGATAAGAACCCTGCAAAGAAATCGGGTTCCGATGACTGCTCCGGCAGACCGGAGGCCTAACAATGGCCTCCTGTCTGCCAAGTACGGAAGCCTGCTAGGTCCCACCCAGAGGCGGGGCCTAAAAGGCATCTGGCCGCAGTAACAAGATGGCTCAGGCTCCGATCCCTACCATTAACCCCTTAGATGCTGCGATCAAAAGCGATCTCGGCATCTTAGTGGTTTGTAGCGATTGGCATCGACACGATGTGATCGTGAGGATGGCTATGGCAACCGGAGGCCAAAGAATGGCCTCCTGGTCTGCCACGTACGAACGTACGATAGCCTATTAGGCCCCGCCCAGAGACGCTACCCAATAGGCTTGCCGTCAGTGAATGACTGCTAGCTCTAATGCATTGCACTACATAGTGCAATGTATTAGAGTAAAGATCAGAACTGCAGGCCTTCAAGTCCTCTAGTGGGACAAAAAAACAAGTTTATAAAAGTGTAAACATAAAAGTTTCAAGTTAATAAAAACAAACACTGCCTTTTTTCCTATAATAGGTCTTTTATTATAGGAAAAAAAATGAAACCGTTAAAAAACGTACACATATTTGGTATCCCCGCATCCGTAACGACCCAATCTATAATAATGTTATCTTTCCCACACGGTGAACATCGCAAAAAAATAAAATAAAAAACAATGCCATAATCGCAATTTTTTTATCACCACCCCTCCCAAAACATGAAATAAAAAGTCCCATGTATCACAAAATTGTACCAATAATTACTACAACCCGTCCCGCAATAAACAAACCCTTACACAGCTTTTTTGAAAAATAAAAAAGTTCTGGCTCTCAGAATATAGCGACACAAAATGTGCAGTGTTCAAAAGCAGATAAGATCGGGCACCATTTATCAGTGCGACACTGGCCACATATCTCTGAAATATTATTTATTTACCGCATTATTATACCCTCTTATTATGCACTGATGTACTCCGCACAGATTACATATGCCCCCACATTATAAGCTGAAGTACCAGTAAAACCCCAAACAGAACAACTGCCAAGCAAAATCTGCGCTCCAAAAGCCAAATGGCGCTCCCTCTCTTCTGAACCCTACAGTGTGTCTAAACAGCAGCTTACGTTCACATACAGTGAAGGAAATAAGTATTTGATCCCTTGCTGATTTTGTAAGTTTGCCCACTGTCAAAGATATGAACAGTCTAGAATTTTTGGCCCACTCCTCTTTGCAGATCATCTGTAAATCATTAAGATTTCGAGGCTGTCGCTTGGCAACTCGGATCTTCAGCTCCCTCCATAAGTTTTCGATGGGATTAAGGTCTGGAGACTGGCTAGGCCACTCCATGACCTTATTGTGCTTCTTTTTGAGCCACTCCTTTGTTGCCTTGGCTGTATGTTTCGGGTCATTGTCGTGCTGGAAGACCCAGCCACGAGCCATTTTTAATGTCCTGGTGGAGGGAAGGAGGTTGTCACTCAGGATTTGACGGTACATGGCTCCATCCATTCTCCCATTGATGCGGTGAAGTAGTCCTGTGCCCTTAGCAGAGAAACATCCCCAAAACATAATGTTTCCACCTCCATGCTTGACAGTGGGGACAGTGTTCTTTGGGTCATAGGCAGCATTTCTCTTCCTCCAAACACGGCGAGTAGAGTTAATGCCAAAGAGCTAAATTTTAGTCTAATCTGACCACAGCACCTTCTCCCAATCACCTTCTCCCAATCAGAATCATCCAGATGTTCATTTGCAAACTTCAAACGGGCCTGTACTTGTGCCTTCTTGAGCAGGGAGAACTTGCGGGCACTGCAGGATTTTAATCCATTACGGCGTAATGTGTTACCAATGGTTTTCTTGGTGACTGTGGTCCCAGCTGCCTTGAGATCATTAACAAGTCCCCCCCCCCCCCGTGTAGTTTTCAGCTGAGCTCTCACCTTCCTCAGGATCAAGGATACCCCACGAGGTGAGATTTTGCATGGAGCCCCAGATCGATGTCGATTGACAGTCATTTTGTATGTCTTCCATTTTCTTACTATTGCACCAACAGTTGTCTCCTTGTCACCCAGCATCTTACTTATGGTTTTGTAGCCCATTCCAGCCTTGTGCAGGTCTATGATCTTGTCCCTGACATCCTTAGAAAGCTCTTTGGTCTTGCCCATGTTGTAGAGGTTAGAGTCAGGCTTATTAATGGAGTCTGTGGACATGAGTCGTTTATACAGGTGACCATATAAGACAGCTGTCTTTAATGCAGGCACCAAGTTGATTTGGAGCGTGTAAATTGTCTGGAGGAGGCTGAACTCTTAATGGTTGGTAGGGGATCAAATACTTATTTCTCTGTGCACCATGCAAATAAATATATATAATTTTGACTAAGTGATTTTCTTTTTTTTTTTTTTATATATAATTTATCTCTCACTAGTAAAATTAACCTAGCCTAAAAATTCTAGACTGTTCATGTCTTTGACAGTGGGCAAACTTACAAAATCAGCAAGGGATCAAATACTTATTTCCTTCACTGTATATAGCATCGCCATACCCGGGAGAACCAGTTTAGCAGTTTACGAGGTGTGTGTCTTCGGTGGCACAAACTGGGCACAACATGTTGTGCACTGAAATGGCATATCAGTGGTAAATTGCAATTTTCACTTTGCACCATCCACTGCGCATTAATTACTAATGAAAAACACCTGTGAGTGCAAAATGCTCACTACACCCCTTAAAATGCCTTAAGAGGTGTAGTTTCCAAAATAGGGGTCCCTACTTGGGGGTTTGTTTTACTATTTGACCTCGGTGCCCTGCAATTGTGGGCCAATGCTATGAAAAGCACCAAAATAGACCTGAAATGCGTATGTTGCTCTTCACTTCTGAGCCCTGTCTTATGTCCAAGCAAATGATAAATGCCTTGAGGGGTGTAGTTTCCAAAATGGGGTCACTTCTTGGGGGCTTCCACTGTTCTCTGGTACCTTAGGGTTTTACAAATGCGACATGGCGCCCAAAAACCAATACATCAAAATCTGCATGCCAAATAGCGCTCCTGCCATTCTGAGCCCTACTGTGTGTCCATACAGCAGTTTATAACCACATGTGGGGTATTTCCGTACTCTGGAGAAATTGCTTTACAAATGTTGGGGTGCTTTTTCTCCTTTATCCCTTGAAAAAATTAAAAATGTAAACTTTTTAGTGGAAAAAATGTTGATATTCATTTTTACGGCCTAATTCCAATAAATTCTGCAAAAGACCTGTGGGGTATAAATGCTCACTATACCCCTAGATAGATTCCTTAAGGGGTGTAGTTTCCCAAACTGGATCACTTTTGGGGGGTTCCTACTGTTTTGGTCCCGCAGGCACTTTGCAAACGTGACATGGCACCTGAAAACCATTCCAGCTAAATTTGAGCTCCAAATGGTGCTTCTTCCGTTTTGAGCCCTGCCGTGTATCCAAACAGCAGTTTATGACCACTTATGGGGTATTGCCCTAATCGGAAGAATTTCATTTAAAATGTTGGGGTGCTTTTTCTCCTTTATTCCTTGTAAAAATTAAAAATGCACACGTATAGTAAAAAAATTAAGCTTTTCAATTTCATGTCCTAGAGCAGCCCTTCTAGACCAGCTGAAGAGCTGGTGTATACATGACATTTTTAGATCGTGGGTGGGGATGGAACATGGAAGCGTCTTTGCTGTCACAACTATCTCTATGAAATTTTTTATCGTGCCAGGCTCTATCATCTACAACATCTGTTAATATTAGTGGTACAATTTCTTCCAGTGTTGCCCTGTGGAGAAGGCAGACTCCCACTCGCCAATTACTTCCCCTGAAATTCACCAAGATTCACATTTTGGCATTGCAACTAATGATCCCGAGCACTGACTTATGTTCCTGGGTGTCACTGGGGATACATACTTTGGGGGATATAAGTTGTGGGAATGTTCTGTTCTCTTTTGAGCACATTCACAGTTTATTTGAGGTACCGAACACTGACTTATATAAATACCTACAAATATGCCATTTAGTGCAATCCTTAAACTTTGATCCACAGTCACCCGACAGCCCATATGAGAGTTTTTTTTCAAACTCCCATAATATGACCAAGGCCTATCAAGCTATGATTGTCCTTCGGTCGAATGACCCATTACCCTTAGATGGGAAGCAGATCTCAAACGTACATTCCCTTCCAAGCAGTGGCAGGTTGTCTTCTCCATTTCTAAAAAAAAAACCTCTAAGTGTATCAACCACTTGGAAGTTGCTAGGAAACTGCTCTATTGTTGGTATTATGCGCCGTACATATTGTCCAGGATTTACCCAGGGGCTTCTAATATGTGTTGGAGATGCCATAGAGAAATTGGCTCTTTATTACATGTATGGTTGGACTGTGTTTCGATTCAGGATTTTTGAGAACAAATTAAGATGTTATTGGGCAGTATATTATGAAACCCCTTCCCTTGGGGTCCAGAAGTAGCTCTTCTATCCTTAACTTTGGGGGAACTACCTAGGGCTGATCTAATGGTCATCTCCCATCTGCTTACTGTAACTAGATCCGCAGTGGTGTGTAACTGGAAGAGCAGAGTAGTTCCGACTATTTCAGAAATAATAAATAAAGTACAGTGTAACTTTAATATGGAAAGACAGACAGCGATAAGGATGGGTAGCACCTCTAAATTTCTCTCTGATTGGGACAAATGGGTCTGATTTACAGCCGATTATTGGAAGACTTCATGACGTGAACTGGACAATTTTTACTGTAATTGCTCTGTGCCATACACCTGCTCATGAACAATATGAGTTGATTTTCTTTCAATATACGAGTATTCAATATTACTATGATTTCGATTTTGTAAAGGGAAGTGTGTCCCCCCTTTAATGGAGATGGAGGATACGTATAATGTAGGTGTGTGTATATGTATATGTACATGTGTGTGTATATATATATATATATATACACTACCGTTCAAAAGTTTGGGGTCACCCAAACAATTTTGTGTTTTCCATGAAAACTCACACTTATATTTATCAAATGAGTGGTAAAATGACTAGAAAATATAGTCAAGACATTGACAAGGTTAGAAATAATGATTTTTATTTGAAATAATAATTTTCTCCTTCAAACTTTGCTTTCGTCAAAGAATGCTCCATTTGCAGCAATTACAGCATTGCAGACCTTTGCCATTCTAGCTGTTAATTTGCTGAGGTAATCGGGAGAAATTTCACCCCATGCTTCCAGAAGGCCCTCCCACAAGTTGGATTAGCTTGATGGGCACTTCTTGCGTACCATACGGTCAAGCTACTCCCACAACAGCTCTATGGGGTTGAGATCTGGTGACTGCGCTGGCCACTCCATTACAGATAGAATACCAGTTGCCTGCTTCTTCCCTAAATAGTTCTTGCATAATTTGGAGGTGTGCTTTGGGTCATTGTCCTGTTGTAGGATGAAATTGGCTCCAATCAAGCGCTGTCCACAGGGTATGGCATGGCTTTGCAAAATGGAGTGATAGCCTTCCTTATTCAAAATCCCTTTTACCTTGTACAAATCTCCCACTTTACCAGCACCAAAGCAACCCCAGACCATCACATTTCCTCCACCATGCTTGACAGATGGCGTCAGACACTCTTCCAGCATCTTTTCAGTTGTTCTGTGTCTCACAAATGTTCTTCTGTGTGATCCAAACACCTCAAACTTCGATTCGTCTGTCCATAACACTTTTTTCCAACCTTCCTCTGTCCAATGTCTGTGTGCTTTTGCCCATATTAATCTTTTCCTTTTATTAGCCAGTTTCAGATATGGCTTTTTCTTTGCCACTCTGCCCTGAAGGCCAGCATCCCGGAGTCGCCTCTTCACTGTAGACGTTGACACTGGCGTTTTGCGGGTACTATTTAATGAAGCTGCCAGTTGAGGACCTGTGAGGCGTCTATTTCTCAAACTAGAGACTCTAATGTACTTGTCTTGTTGCTCAGTTGTGCAGCGGGGCCTCCCACGTCTCTTTCTACTCTGGTTAGAGCATGTGTGTGCTGTCCTCTGAAGGGAGTAGTACACACCGCTGTAGGAAATCTTCAGTTTCTTGGCAATTTCTCGCATGAAATAGCCTTCATTTCTAAGAACAAGAATAGACTGTCGAGTTTCACATGAAAGCTCTCTTTTTCTAGCCATTTTGAGAGTTTAATCGAACCCACAAATGTAATGCTTCAGATTCTCAACTAGCTCAAAGAAAGGTCAGTTTTATAGCTCCTCTAAACAGCAAAACTGTTTACAGCGGTGCTAACAAAATTGCACAATGGTTTTCAAGTGTTTTCTAATCATCCATTAGCCTTCTAACACAGTTAGCAAACACAATGTACCATTAGAACACTGGAGTGATGGTTGCTGGAAATGGGCCTCTATACACCTATGTAGAGATTGCATTAAAAACCAGACGTTTGCAGCTAGAATAGTCATTTAGCACATTAACAATGTATAGAGTGTATTTCTGAATAATTCAATGTCATCTTTATTGATAAAAACATTGCTTTTGACAAAAAACTGTGCTTTTCTTTCAAAAATAAGGAAATTTCTAAGTGACCCTAAACTTTTGAACGGTAGCTATATATATATACAGTGAAGGAAATAAGTATTTGATCCCTTGCTGATTTTGTAAGTTTGCCCACTGTCAAAGACATGAGCAGTCTAGAATTTTTAGGCTAGGTTAATTTTACCAGTGAGAGATAGATTATATTTAAAAAAAAACAGAAAATCACATAGTCAAAATTATATATATTTATTTGCATTGTGCACAGAGAAATAAGTATTTGATCCCTTTGGCAAACAAGACTTAAAGAGGCTCTGTCACCAGATTTTGCAACCCCTATCTGCTATTGCAGCAGATAGGCGCTGCAATGTAGATTACAGTAACGTTTTTATTTTTAAAAAACGAGCATTTTTGGCCAAGTTATGACCATTTTCGTATTTATGCAAATGAGGCTTGCAAAAGTACAACTGGGCGTGTTGAAAAGTAAAAGTACAACTGGGCGTGTATTATGTGCGTACATCGGGGCGTGTTTACTACTTTTACTAGCTGGGCGTTGTGTATAGAAGTGTCATCCACTTCTCTTCACAACGCCCAGCTTCTGGCAGTGCAGCACTGTGACGTCACTCACAGGTCCTGCATCGTGTCGGCACCAGAGGCTACAGATGATTCTGCAGCAGCATCGGCGTTTGCAGGTAAGTCGATGTAGCTACTTACCTGCAAATGCTGATGCTGCTGCAGAATCAAGTGTAGCCTCTGGTGCCGACACGATGCAGGACCTGTGAGTGACGTCACAGTGCTGCACTGCCAGAAGCTGGGCGTTGTGAAGAGAAGTGGATGACACTTCTATACACAACGCCCAGCTAGTAAAAGTAGTAAACACGCCCCGATGTACGCACATAATACACGCCCAGTTGTACTTTTACTTTTCAACACGCCCAGTTGTACTTTTGCAAGCCTCATTTGCATAAATACGAAAATGGCCATAACTTGGCCAAAAATGCTCGTTTTTTAAAAATAAAAACGTTACTGTAATCTACATTGCAGCGCCTATCTGCTGCAATAGCAGATAGGGGCTGCAAAATCTGGTGACAGAGCCTCTTTAATACTTGGTGGCAAAACCCTTGTTGGCAAGCACAGCAGTCAGACGTTTTTAGTAGTTGATGATGAGGTTTGCACACATGTTAGATGGAATTTTGGCCCACTCCTCTTTGCAGATCATCTGTAAATCATTAAGATTTCGAGGCTGTCGCTTGGCAACTCGGATCTTCAGCTCCCTCCATAAGTTTTTGATGGGATTAAGGTCTGGAGACTGGAGACTATATAATTTTGACAATGTGATTTTCTGTTTTTTTTTTTATATAATCTATCTCTCACTGCTAAAATTAACCTAGCCTAAAAATTCTAGACTGTTCATGTCTTTGACAGTGGGCAAACTTACAAAATTAGCAAGGGATCAAATACTTATTTCCTTCACTGTATATATATATACAGTATATATAGTTACTTAGTATGGTTGAAAAAGACATGTCCATCAAGTTCAACCAAGCGATGGGAGAAGGGGAATGGATATGTGTAAACTATAGAACTTTATTTTACCCCAATTGGTAAAAAAAATTAAAATACCCATTAAGCATTAACCAATCTGCCATGAAAAGGAAAAATTTCCCTCCTGATCCCAAGTGGCGATCAGACTGGATCCACATTCAAACAAGAATTCTACACATTGACATAGGTGCTTTTCTTTATTCTAAGAAATTATCTATGCCTCTTTTTAAAGCCATCTACTGTTCCTGCAGTGACCTGCTCCTTCGGTAGGCTATTCCACAGATTCACAGTTCTTATGGTAAATAAGGCTTGTCGCCTCTGGAGATTGAACCTTTTTTCCTCCATACGGAGGGAGTATCCTCTTGTCTTTTGAGGGGATTTTACAGGGAACAGGTTTTCACCCAGTGGCGGATTAAGTAAACCATGGGCCCTGGGCTGTTCCACAAGCTTGGGCCCCCTTCTCCACCACCGCCCAGCCACGTCATGTCTATATTAAACACCACCTTTCTGTGTCAGCATTGACAAATGAGTGCTACGATTCCCCTTGTCAAAGGGCTGTGTCCCTACATACTGACAGTCTCCAACCATCGCTGACAGTATCACACTGTGTAGGGACACATCCTCCTGACAAGGGGAATGGTAACACGCATTTGTCTATTACTCCTGGGTACACAAAGACTTTATGTGGAATACAAGGATTTCCGATAACAGACATGTCAGGAGAGGTGACAGATAAATGACTCACAGGAGATGTCTTCACTGATGGGTCGTTCTCTTTTCTTCTCCATCTGACACAGACCGTTATGGCGACTTCTCCTGATGACTGCAGAGTTTCCTGATGAGAAATCTTTTCCCCTTGATTCTGTAGCCATTTTCAGCATCTATAGCAACATAAAAATTCAGAAATAAACACCACAAATTGTCTTATACCCCAGACATGGGGTATAAGCAAACTAAGACCCAGGCCCATACATTAACTCAAACCAATAAATTCAGTCCCCAAGAGGTAACTAAACTTTTAAAAAACATTTGGCGTGTCATAGTGAGAGTGATATGTCAGAAGTTTTGATCGATGGGGATCCCAGCATTGAGACCACCACCGATCACTAAAACAAAGCAGCAGGAGTGCCCGGGTGAGCGCTGTTCCACTTATTTTCTGACTGTCTTTTCTCAGCGCGGTGTACGGACTCATAGACTTTCTGTTGTGCCCATACACCGCATGCTCGGCTATCAGAGGAAAGACGATCAGAAACAAAGTGGCAAAGCACTCACCTGAGCGCTTCTGCCACTTTGTTTCAGCGATTGGTGGGGTCTCAGTGCCCGGACCCCCACCGATTAGAACATTTGACATGTCACTATGACATGTAATTTTTTTTAAAAAGTTTTGTTAGTTACCCTTTAAGCAGTCAGACACCCCTCCCCAGTGCATCTGACTGACTGCTGAGTGCCCTATGGGAGGGTCTAAGCGTCTGACACTTAGGGCGGATTTACACGAGCGTGTGCGTTTTGCGCACGCAAAAAATGCAGCGTTTTGCGCACACAAAAGGCACTTAACAGCTCCGTGTGTCATCACCATATGATGCGCGGCTGCGTGCCTTTCGCGCAGCCGCCATCATTATGACACTCTGTTTGTATGTTTGTAAACAGAAAAGCACCTGGTGCTTTTCTGTTTGCAATCATAGTTATACTGCTGTTGAGCAAATCACACACGTGCCACGGAGGTGCCTCCGTGTGGCATGCGTGATTTTCACGCACCCATTGACTTCAACGGGTGCGTGATGCGCAAAAAACGCAGAAATATAGGACATGTGAGTTTTACGCAGCGGACACACGCTGCGCAAAAATCACTGACAGTCTGCACTGCCCCATATACTTGCATAGTTCCGTGCGACACGCGTGAAAAGCACGCGTGTTGCACGGACATATTACACGTTCGTGTAAATCCGCCCTTATGGCTCTGGGGGGGGAAGGAGTTATTCCCCTATAGAACACTGAACAGTCAATCAAACGCTCTGACCCCCCCCCCCCCCCGCAGTATAATAACCACTGAGGGCTCCATGGGGGAGATTATACTGCAGGGGGGGTTCTGAGCATCTGACTTACTGCAGAGGGCTCTATGGGTGGGAAATTATTTTGCACACAAAAAATGTGAGATTAAACACCCTATATACAATTCACACTAACACCACACACTATATATTCAATCCACACACACTACACGCACACACTATATAGACTTACATTATAGACACTATAAACACAGCACACACTATATACACAGCACACACTATATACAAAGCACACACTATATACACAGCACACACTATATACACTATATACACAGCACACACTATATACACAGCACACACTATATACACAGCACACACTATATAGACTTACATTGACACACACACACACACACACATAAACATACACACTATATAGACTTACATTATAGACACTATAAACACAGCACACACTATATAGACTATAGACTATATACACAGCACACACTATATAGACTTACATTAACACACACACACACACACACACTTATCAGTCTCTTCCTCTGCGGTGCTTGTCTCTGGCAGCCTCCAGGACCTTAATCATGTGACTGTGATGTCACCACAGGTCCTTCACCCTCTAGTTTCAGTTTTGCCATTATCAGGCAGCTGCTGGAGGTTTAAACAGGAGGGACAGTGCACAGCAGCACAGAGGAGCAGACTGTCAGGGAGACTCCAGCACCTGCCCATCACAATCTCTGACAGTCTGCTCTCTACAGCTGATGTGCTGTGCCCCTGTTCCCTGGCCGCAATTGACTCCCCCTGCACATCCCCCCCCCCCCGCCTCTTCATCAGCACGTGGGACCGATGATTGCTAGAATGAGGCCGGCAGCAGCCCTGGAGAGCTTTTTTCCACTTGTGTGCGGTTTGGACAGCTATGGGCCCCCTGCAAGCCTTGGGCCCCGGGCGACCGCCCGAAACGCCCATATGGGGATCCGCCACTGTTTTCACCATATTTTTTGTATGGGCCATATATATACTTATGCAAGTTAATTATGTCCCTCTTAGTCATCTCTTTTTATGGCTAAATAAATGTAATTCTTTTAATTTTTTCTCATAACTAAGATTCTCCATGCCCCTTATTAGTTTAGTTGCACTTTGTATTTTTTCCAAATCCAGGACTGCAGCCCAGAACTGAACTGCACATTGTAGATAAAGCTGCACTAATGCTTTGCAAAGTGGTAATATTAGGCCTCTATCCCATGAGTCCATGCCTCTATTAATACACAACAATATATTGCTGGCCTTAGAAGCCACTGATTGACATTGCGTGCTGTTAGTCTATGATCTACAAGTACATCCTCTATATCCTTAACCCCTTCCCGCTCCTGGACGTACTATTAGGTCATGGTAAATGTATCGTTCGTGCTCCATGACCTAAGAGTACGTCACGGGAGTAACGGCCAGTTCGGCCTTCTTCCCGACACATGCAGGAGCTGTGACAGCTGCTGTCTCGTACAGCAGTTGCCGCAGCTCCTATTGCGGCAAATCTCACACTGCACCATCTGCTGCGCATTACCTTTAAGACAATACCTGTGGGATCAAAATGCTCACTACACCTCTAGATGAATGCCTTAAGGCGTGTCGATTTTAAAATGGGGTCGCTTCTTGGGGGTTTCCATTGCTTTGATACCTCTGGGGCTCTGCAAATGCGACATGGCACCCGAAAACCAATCCAGCAAAATCTGGACTCCAAAGAACACATAGCGCTCCTTTCCTTCTGAGCCCTCCCATGGGCCCAAACATCAGTTTATCACCACAAATAGGGTATTGCCGCAATCAGGACAAACTGGGCAATAAAATGTGGTAATTTAATTCTTGTGAAAATAAGAAATTTTGTGCCAAAACTACATATTATTGGGAATAATAAAAAATATTTTAGTTCACAGTCCAATTCAAATAAGTTCTGTGAAAAAACTGTGGTGTCTAAATGGTCACATTACCCATAAATAAATGCCTTGAGGGGTGTAGTTTCCAAAATGGGGTCACTTCAGGTGGGTTTCCATTGTTTTGATACCTCTGGGGCTCTACAAATCGACATGGCACCCGAAAACCAATCCAGCAAAATCTAGACTCCATAGAACACACAGCGCTCCTTCCCTTCTGAGGCCTCCCATGGGCCCAAACGGTAGTTTATCACCACAAATGGGGTATTGCCGCACTCAGGACAAATTGCGCACCAAAATGGGGGTTCTTGTGAAAATAAAAAATTTGGATCAAAAGGAAAAAATGATATTTTTAAAATTTCACAGCCCAATTCAAATACATGCTGTGAAAAAACTGTGTGGTCAAAATGGTAACAACAACCATACATGAATTCCTTTCGGAGTGTAGTTTCCAAAATGGGGTCACTTTTGGGGGATTTCTACTGTTTTGGCACCTCAACACCTCTTCAAACCTGTCATGCTGCCTAAAATATATTCTAATAAAAAAGAGGCCCCAAAATGCACTAGGTGCTCCATTGCTTCTGAAGCCTGTGTTTTAGTCCACGAGCACACTAAAGCCATATGTAGGACATTTCTAAAAACTGCAGAATCTGGACAATACGTTTCTCTGGTAAAACCTTCTGTGTTACAGAAACAAAATGGAAAAAAATTGAAATTCAGCAAGAAAAATGAAATTTGCAAATTTCACCTCCACTTTGCTTTAATTCCTGTTAAATGCCTAAAGGGTTAAAAAACGTTCTAAATTCTGTTTTGAATACTTTGAGGGGTCTAGTTTTCAAAATGGGGTGTTTTATGGGGGTTTCTAATACATAGGCCCCTCAAAGCCACTTCAGAACTGAACAGGTACCTTAAAACAAGGCTTTTGAAATTTTCTTAAAAATATGAGAAATTGCTGTTTATGTTCTAAGTCTTGTAACGTCTAAGAAAAATAAAAGAATGTTCAAAAAATGATGCCAATCTAAAGTAGACATATGGGAAATGTGAACTAGTAACTATTTTGCATAGTATAACCATCTATTTTACAAGCAGATGCATTAAAATTCAGAAAAATGCAATTTTTTCTAAATTTTCCCAAAATTTTGCAATTTTTCACAAATAAACACTGAATATATAGACCAAATTTTACCACTAACATAAAGCCCAATGTCTCACGAGAAAACAATCTCAGAATCGCTTGGATAGGTTTAAGCATTCCGACGTTATTACCACATAAAGTGAAATATGTCAGATTTGAAAAATAGGCTCTGAGCCTTAAGGTCCAAACTAGGCTGCGTCCTCAAGAGGTTAATAAATAAGTTGAATAATAGTGGTCCCAGTACTGAACCCTGGGGTACTATACTACTTATAACCATTGACCATTTAGAGTAGGAACCATTGACCACAATTCTCTGGGTATGGTCCTTGAGACAATTTTCAATCCAATGCTTCTAAACCTATAAACCTTAATTTACCCATTAGGCGTCTATGAGGGACAGTGTCAAATGCCTTTGTAAAGTCCATAAGCACTATATTCACAGCGGCCCCTTTGTCCAGCCTTCCACTCACTTTTTCATTAAAACAAATGAGGTTGGTTGTATTTAGTAAAACCGTGCTGGCTGTCATTTAAAATACTATTTTCTTTCACATACTCCTGTATACAGTCCCTTAATTGCCCCTCAAACATTTTTCCTATGATGGATGTTAAGCTTATAGGTCTATAATTACTCTGGGAAGACCTAGAGAAAATAGGCACCACATTTGCCCTGCACCAGTACCACTATACCAGTCACAAGAGAATCTCTGAATATTATGAACAAGGGAGAAGAAATAACTTAATTAAATTCTATAAGGACTCTTGGGTTCAACTCATCTAGTCCCAGAGCCTTGTTAACATTTATTTTATTTAACTTCGCTTGGACCATAGCTACATTCAGCCAATTCAGTATATTAATTTATGTATTAACAGCACTGGCACCGGCTACATCAACTGCACTTTCTTCTGTTGTATATACAGAGCTAAGGAACCCATTTAGTAGCTCTGCTTTCTCTTGATCCCCTGTAATCAACTCCCCATTACCACTTTTTACGGATCTTACCAGTTCTGACCTTGGTTTTTTTGCATTTATATACAGTGAAGGAAATAAGTATTTGATCCCTTGCTGATTTTGTAAGTTTGCCCACTGTCAAAGACATGAACAGTCTAGAATTTTTAGGCTAGGTTAATTTTACCAGTGAGAGATAGATTATATAAAAAAAAAAAAAAAACTGAAAATCACATTGTCAAAATTATATATATTTATTTGCATTGTGCACAGGGAAATAAGTATTTGATCCCTTTGGCAAACAAGACTTAATACTTGGTGGCAAAACCCTTGTTGGCAAGCACAGCAGTCAGACGTTTTTAGTAGTTGATGATGAGGTTTGCACACGTTAGATGGAATTTTGGCCCACTCCTCTTTGCAGATCATCTGTAAATCATTAAGATTTCGAGGCGGTCGCTTGGCAACTCGGATCTTCAGCTCCCTCCATAAGTTTTCGATGGGATTAAGGTCTGGAGACTGGCTAGGCCACTCCATGACCTTAATGTGCTTATTTTTAAGCCACTCCTTTGTTGCCTTGGCTGTATGTTTCGGGTCATTGTCGTGCTGGAAGACCCAGCCACGAGCCATTTTTAATGTCCTGGTGGAGGGAAGGAGGTTGTCACTCAGGATTTTACGGTACATAGCACCATCCATTCTCCCATTGATGCTGTGAAGTAGTCCTGTGCCCTTAGCAGAGAAACACCCCCAAAACATAATGTTTCCACCTCCATGCTTGACAGTGGGGACGGTGTTCTTTGGGTCATAGGCAGCATTTCTCTTCCTCCAAAAACGGCGAGTTGAGTTAATGCCAAAGAGCTCAATTTTAGTCTCATCTGACCACAGCACCTTCTCCCAATCACTCTCAGAATCATCCAGATGTTCATTTGCAAACTTCAGACGGGCCTGTACATGTGCCTTCTTGAGCATGGGGACCTTGCGGGCACTGCAGGATTTTAATCCATTACGGCGTAATGTGTTACCAATGGTTTTCTTGGTGACTGTGGTCCCAGCTGCCTTGAGATCATTAACAAGTTCCCCCCCCCGTGTAGTTTTCGGCTGAGCTCTCACCTTCCTCAGGATCAAGGATACCCCACGAGGTGAGATTTTGCATGGAGCCCCAGATCCATGTCGATTGACAGTCATTTTGTATGTCTTCCATTTTCTTACTATTGCACCAAAAGTTGTCTCCTTCTCACCCAGCGTCTTACTTATGGTTTTGTAGCCCATTCCAGCCTTGTGCAGGTCTATGATCTTGTCCCTGACATCCTTAGAAAGCTCTTTGGTCTTGCCCATGTTGTAGAGGTTAGAGTTAGACTGATTAATTGAGTCTGTGGACAGAAGTCTTTTATACAGGTGACCATGTAAGACAGCTGTCTTTAATGCAGGCACAAAGTTGATTTGGAGCGTGTAACTGGTCTGGAGGAGGCTGAACTCTTAATGGTTGGTAGGGGATCAAATACTTATTTCTCTGTGCACAATGCAAATAAATATATATAATTTTGACTATGTGATTTTCTTTTTTTTTTAATATATATATAATCTATCTCTCACTGGTAAAATTAACCTAGCCTAAAAATTCTAGACTGTTCATGACTTTGACAGTGGGCAAACTTACAAAATCAGCAAGGGATCAAATACTAATTTCCTCCACTGTACGTAAAGAATTTTGGGGGATCTGTTTTGCTATCATTGGCCACTTGCTTTTCATTTTGTATTTTTGTTGATTTTATTACTTTTTGCAGATTTTTTTTAAGCTATTTGTAATTTTCTAAGGCAGTAACTGAGCCCTCAGATTTATATTTTTAAAATGCCCTTTTTTGCCATTTATTGCATTTATTTGTATTTTTTTACAGAAGGTGTAAGCCACGTGGGGTTTAATTTTAGTAATTTATACTTGTCACTTATAGGAATAAACTTTGCAGTATAATTACCCAAAGTGGATTTTAAGCCAGTGTTAGATCTCCCATAGTTGTCATGGCTCTTCTATAAACATAAACCTTGAACATAGCCTTAAGCTAGCATAAATAAGTTTAAAAAGCATAAGTTATTTTAAAACTAGTAGAATTTTAAAAGCTGGGCCATCTTACAATAATGATGTTTTTGTCCCAAACAGATAGTAAAAAACATTAAGACTCGCCTCCATTCATAATGAAAGCCACAACGATGTGTCGGATCAGTCGCATGACGATCACAGCGATGGCCCTCATTGACTTATAATAAGGTTCGTTTAGGGTTTTGTCATGGTTTCCATCATTTTGAAGGCAAGAATAGCTCTGCATGCCATCAAATCTGACGGAACTGCATCCAACAGCAGTGTTAACATAGCCAACCTCAAGATTACATGCAGGAACTCAATAATTTGACAATAGTTACAAACAGATGACTGTGGATAAACCGGCACATAAAGGAACCATACAAACCAGAGGTTTCACTAGTCCATTTCTTCATACTGCTCTTGTTTCTTAGAAAAACTTAAAATTTCATTATCAAACTATAGAAATAAAGAAAATATATATTAGATCATAAATCAAATTAAGATCTAATAATGCAAAAGTGCCATTGCTAATAGAAAATAAAACTAGTGTACAGTACTGCACTCATCTGATTGTAAACTCTAATGAACAATATAAAGTATAATAAATCTTTCTCATTTCTCATAGAGATGCATACGAGGCTTTGACAGATGGGATAATACAAAGAAGGAAATAGAGAAGATTTTCATTTCACGAAAGGGCGTGTTGGCAGACGTTCTTGTGTATTTACAGATTAATAATAAGACATAGGGTTGTTTGACAGATATGTTTAGATTTAGGAAATTCTTACAATCATTTAACGTATTGTACAACCCACAAAAGATATTCAAGTCAACACCCTAGGATTAATGAATGAAAACAAATAATACAATCAATCTTTGTTAGGAATGCATTCATGAAATCCTATATATTCTAAAATCAAAAAACAGTCCCAAGGATGCAGTTTACAAAAGTGTCGTTATTGGAATAATCAAATTATTTCCCACAATAATCTACTCTTCACTCTGCAAAAACGAACAGTCAGTCCCAACATGGAATCCGTTCAAGCCACTTTATTTTTGACATTGGAGAAGGGTAACTAACCATGTATATAGTATATTATTGTAATGGTCAACTCTATAAAAATAAATGCACTTGCATCAGTCAAAAGCCCCCTTAGACCTTATGCACATGGCCATTTTTAGTCCTAAAGACGCCCTGAGATGTATAAAAGTCTGTGGAAGGAGTTCTGTACTTTTGTATGTCTCCAATTTCATAGCGTGGAACAACCTTTGATGGTCAGGCCTCTGGACAGGAGCATGGTCCTACTGTGCCACTATTAGATTTGGCTTATGTCGGAGTCTAAGGGATTTTTTTTTAAATCCCAATCACTTCAAAACGTCCCTCACTGGGAATGGGCACTGTGCTGAGAATACCCAGGCTAAAGTCCTTGAAATAGGTTCTAATAGCAATCACTGATGGCTTGCAGATGGTATTTCCGAAGCTAAGTACCAGAATAGATAGACAGAAGCATGGTCACAAAACCAAGGTCAGGATTGGCAGATGTCGTACAAAACGATAGCACAGATACAGGTCAGGGCAGAAAGAAATCAAGAGTTTGGAAACAGTGTAGATCACGTCCAAAACAGCAAATAGCAGTTTTACCTAATCACCCACCAGACATACACATGTCTTTTCAACATGTCACAGAGCATGTGCAGAAGAGGAATAGGTACCGTATATGTCGGCGTATAAGACGACTGGGCGTATAAGACGACCCCCAACTTTTACCCTTAAAATATAGAATTTAAGATATACTCACCATTTCGTGCAGGAGCGCTTCACTATGGCCATCGGCGGCAGGACCCAGGACTCTCTGTCTCTTTGAACTCGCGCATGCGCAGATAGGCTGCTTCATCGCGCGAGATCTGAGAGGCAGGGAATGAGAGGAAAGGGCGGGCCAGAGGATCTTACAGAGATGTTCCCTGGCGGCTAATACCGGCTTCCCTCAGATCCGTGGCGGATTCCGTGCATCCCGGGAGCCTGTGTACCGGACTGCAGGCTCGCAAGGTAACACACAACCTGTGTGTAGACAATATGTAGACTAGGGATGTCACGATACCAGAATTTGGACTTCGATACCGATACTTCGTTTAGTATTGCGATTTCGATACCAATTTCGATACTTTTGCCAACAGTAATAAAAAAAATTCTTCCGTTTTCTGATGTGAGGCGCGACGTGTGATGAATTTTGAACGCGACTCACATTAATAGTAATTAATCCCATCATGTTTCTCAGTCATATTGGGTTAATGTGCGAGGTACATGATGGGGTTAATTACTATTAATGTGAGGAACATGGAGGGTAAATTCATCGCACCTCGCGCCTCACATTAATAAGTGAATGAAAGCCGTGTTTATTTAATTTTTTTACAGCGTACACATCATAAATGATGCAAAAACATTGTTGTCCGCGCCATTACTGAATGTGTGTATTTTATGTATTGAGACTTATTTTAATGTTTATTGTAAAAAAGGTGAAGGTGTATTTTTTTTTAAATTTAACAATACTTTGTTTTTACTTTATTTTTAAACTTTAATGTACTGACATATATCAGATATGTGCCAGTACATTAACCTGTGGACGAATAATACACAGGCAGTTGTTAGGACATACTTGGGTATGTCCTAACAACATGAAATATGGTAAGACAGCCCTGGGGTCCGTCAATAGACCCTGGGCTGTCTGCCCATATATGGTATGGCCCTCGATCGCGTCACAGGAATTCCCTGTGACGCGATCCAGGGGCATCCCCCCTTCTCACTTTCCCCTGAATGCTGCAGTCAGCTGTGATCGCAGCATTCAGGGGAATAACGGCGGAGATGAGCGGTTTCTCTGATCTCCGCCGTTATAGAGCGGGGTTGCGGCTGTGTAATACAGCCATTGCCCCGCTCCTGACAGGAAGTGCGCGCGCGGTCAGCATGAGGTGATGCGGCCGGCGCTGCACTAATGAGCGGCAGTTCAGGCACTGAAGACAGAACATGGGGGTGTTTTGTAGCGCGCCCGCCATGTTCTGTCTCCAGTGCCGCCGCTCATTAGTGCAGCGCTGGCCGCATTGCATCATCCTGACCCCGCAAACTTATCATGACTCAGGAGCGGGGCTGTGGCTGAATTACACAGCCGCAGCCGCGCTCCCATACATTCATGTGTTACTATACTGAGCTGTGCGGCTGCAACGTGCATCCCTAATGTAGACAATATCCGGCATATAAGACGACCCCACACTTTTGACATTTTTTTAAGGGTGTAAAAAGTCGTCTTGTACGCCGATATATACGGTAAGTACAGCAGCCAGCATCCTGTTATCAAACTGATTCTCACAAAAAAATAATTGTGCCACGTTCCATAAGTTGGCATATAATATATATATTCTCCTCTATCAGTGTTGCATCTAGAGGAGAATACGTCCATAATATGGTGCCTCACAGAAGCACAGTATAGCAGCTCACTCAGGGCCTACAGCTCCATAGTATGGAACCGTAGGGTCTCTGTGTCCTGCCGAACAAGCTCCATGCACACAGCTGTGCTAAATTATCCTGTTGTTTCCATATCAGGGATGAGCCATTTGTAAATTCATGAACCAGTTAATATAAAGAATATAGGGCCGCTGTATTAAAAATACAGGTAGACTGAGATTTCTGCACACAAATTGGAGGTGAAAAATTCCTGTTTATTTTGGATTTTTTATGCTAGTGGCTATGTAGGGTGCGGCGTTTTGGTCATATTGACCTTCATCAGACAAAATTGTGCCACGTTCCATTAGTTGGCATATAATATATATATTCTCCTCTATCAGTGTTGCATCTAGAGGAGAATACGCCCATAATATGGTGCCTCACAGAAGCACAGTATAGCAGCTCACTCAGGGCCTACAGCTCCATAGTATGGAACCGTAGGGTCTCTGTGTCCTGCCGAACAAGCTCCATGCACACAGCTGTGCTAAATTATCCTGTTGTTTCCATATCAGGGATGAGCCATTTGTAAATTCATGAACAGACTGCACTTTAATGTGTCAGAATGTAAAAATCTTGACACGGTCATTCTAGTTTGCTATACCATGTAAAGTTGTTTTTAGATTTTTGTTCTGTCAGCACTGAAATGTTAAATGGTGAGTAATGGGTGTGACATTATATGCCTCAAAATCACAGTCAACAATGCTGCAATGGCCACAATATGGTTACACACCCATAGGAATTGAAAAGCAAGCTTCACAATAGAAAATAGTTTGTTTAAATATAACAGTTTTACCACAGAAACAAAGCAACACATTTAACAGAGAAATATTTTACAAATATCTATATACCAGTCTATAATCAGGAAGACGGATAGAATTATTTGTCGCCAAGACCACCTCAACCGAATGGTTTGCTGTCTCCCTGGTGCCAGGGTTCGGCATGTGGTGGAACGGGTGGACAAATTGCTGGGAGGGGCTGGTGATGATCCAGCTGTCGTGGTCCATGTCGGTACCAACGACAGAATAAATGGTAGGTGGAGGAGCCTTAAGAATAATTTTAAAGAACTAGGCTACAAGCTGAAGGGAAGGACCTCCAAGGTTGTATTCTCAGGAATACTGCCTGTGCCATGCGCATCACAGGAAAGACAGCGGGAGCTCAGGGAGTTAAATGCATGGCTGAAGTCTTGGTGTAGAGGAGAAGGATTTGGGTTCCTAGAGCACTGGGCTGACTTTTCATTGGGGTACAAACTGTATTCTGCAGATGATTTGCACCTAAATGGAAGGGGGTCCGCTGTGCTGGGGGAGAGAATTCTAGCTGGGGTGGCGGAGTATTTAAACTAGGGCTGAGGAGGGAGGTCAATGTAGAAAAAAAAGGGGTAGCCAGGTTAGAGAGGGGTCAGACTATATTGGTGGGGGGAGAAACAGAATGTGGGGAGAGGACTGGACAACAGGATAAGGAGATCCTTTCGTTACAAAACATCAGTGTAAATAAAAAGGACAGATTAATGTCAAATCACATTTCTGATAATAAAAGTGAAAAACTGACAGGCAAGTTAAAGTGTATGTTCACAAATGCCAGAAGTCTAGCAAGTAAAATGGGGGAGCTGGAGGCCTTGATACTGGAAGAAAATATAGATATAGTTGGTGTTGCTGAAACATGGCTGGACTCTTCACATGACTGGGCTGTAAATCTACAGGGTTTTACACTTTTTCGTAAAGACAGGACAAATAGGAAAGGTGGTGGTGTATTTCTGTATGTGAGAAGTGATATGAAGGCGAGTGTGAAAGAGACAATAGTGGGTGAAGACTGTGAGGAGGTTGAAACCTTGTGGGTGGAACTAGAAAGGGAGGTAAACACTGAAAAAATTACTTTTGGTGTAATCTATAGACCCCCCAATATAACTGAGGAGATGGAAGTTCAGCTATATAAACAGATGGAGCGGGCTGCACAGGCGGGTACTGTAGTGATAATGGGAGATTTTAATTTCCGGGATATTAATTGGTGTCATGGTTCGGCTTCAACTGCAAAGGGGAGACATTTCCTCAACCTGTTGCAGGAAAATTTTATGGGCCAGTTTGTGGAAGACCCGACTAGAGGTGAAGCTCTGTTGGATCTGGTCATTTCTAATAATGCAGATCTTGTGGGGAATGTCAATGTTCGTGAAAACCTCGGTAACAGTGATCACAATATAGTTACATTTTACCTATACTGTAAAAAACAAACGCAGGCTGGGAGGGCAAAAACATTTAATTTTAAGAAAGCCAATTTCCCCAGGATGAGGGCTGCAATTCAGGATATGGACTGGGAAGAACTAATGTCAAATAATGGAACAAATGATAAATGGGAGATTTTCAAATCTGCTTTGAGTTATTATAGTGCAAAATTTATTCCTACAGGTAATAAGTATAAACGACTCAAATTAAACCCCACATGGCTTACACCTTCTGTGAAAGGGGCAATACATGACAAAAAAAGGGCATTTAAAAAATACAAATCTGAGGGTACAGCTGTAGCCTTTGTAAAATATAAAGAGCTTAATAAAATCTGTAAAAATGTAATAAAATCAGCAAAAATACAAAATGAAAGGCAGGTGGCCAAGGATAGTAAAACAAATCCTAAAAAATTCTTCAAGCATATAAATGCAAAAAAGCCAAGGTCTGAACATGTAGGACCCCTAGATAATGGTAATGGAGAGTTGATCACAGGGGATCAAGAGAAGGCAGAGTTACTAAATGGGTTCTTTAGCTCTGTATATACAACTGAAGAAAGAGCAGCTGATGTAGCCGGTGCCAGTGCTGTTAATATATCAGTTGATATACTGAATTGGATGAATGTAGAGATGGTCCAAGCTAAATTAAATAAAATAAATGTGCACAAGGCCCCGGGACCAGATGGGTTACACCCTAGAATTCTTAAAGAGCTTAGTTCAGTTATTTCTGTCCCCCTTTTCATAATATTCAGAGAATCTCTAGTGACTGGTATAGTGCCAAGGGACTGGCGCAGGGCAAATGTGGTGCCTATTTTCAAAAAGGGCTCTAGGTCTTCCCCGGGTAATTATAGACCAGTAAGCTTAACATCCATCGTGGGGAAAATGTTTGAGGGGCTATTGAGGGACTATATACAGGATTATGTGACAATAAATAGCATTATAAGTGACAGCCAGCACGGTTTTACTAAGGACAGAAGTTGTCAAACTAACCTAATCTGTTTTTATGAAGAGGTGAGCAGAAGTCTAGACAGAGGGGCCGCTGTGGATTTAGTGTTTTTGGACTTTGCAAAGGCATTTGACACTGTCCCCCATAGACGCCTAATGGGTAAATTAAGGACTATAGGTTTAGAAAATATAGTTTGTAATTGGATTGAGAATTGGCTCAAGGACCGTATCCAGAGAGTTGTGGTCAATGATTCCTTCTCTGAATGGTCACCGGTTATAAGTGGTGTACCCCAGGGTTCAGTGCTGGGACCACTATTATTCAACTTATTTATTAATGATATAGAGGATGGGATTAATAGCACTATTTCTATTTTTGCAGATGACACCAAGCTATGTAATATAGTTCAGACTATGGAAGATGTTTGTGAATTGCAGGCAGATTTAAACAAACTAAGTGTTTGGGCGTCCACTTGGCAAATGAAGTTTAATGTAGATAAATGTAAAGTTATGCATCTGGGTACCAACAACCTGCATGCATCATATGTCCTAGGGGGCGCTACACTGGCGGATTCACTTGTTGAGAAGGATCTGGGTGTTCTTGTAAATCATAAACTCAATAACAGCATGCAGTGTCAATCAGCTGCTTCAAAGGCCAGCAAGATATTGTCGTGTATTAAAAGAGGCATGGACTCGCGGGACAGAGATGTAATATTGCCACTTTACAAAGCATTAGTGAGGCCCCATCTAGAATATGCAGTTCAGTTCTGGGCTCCAGTTCATAGAAAGGATGCCCTGGAGTTGGAAAAAATACAAAGAAGAGCAACGAAGCTAATAAGGGGCATGGAGAATTTAAGTTATGAGGAAAGATTGAAAGAATTAAACCTATTTAGCCTTGAAAAAAGACGACTAAGGGGGGACATGATTAACTTATATAAATATATTAATGGCACATACAAAAAATATGGTGATATCCTGTTCCTTGTAAAACCCCCTCAAAAAACAAGGGGGCACTCCCTCCGTCTGGAGAAAAAAAGGTTCAAGCTGCAGAGGCGACAAGGCTTCTTTACAGTAAGAACGGTGAATTTATGGAATAGCCTACCGCAGGAGCTGGTCACAGCAGGGACAGTAGATGGCTTTAAAAAAGGGTTAGATAATTTCCTAGAACAAAAAAATATTAGCTCCTATGTGTAGAAATTTTTCCTTCCCTTTTCCCTTCCCTTGGTTGGACTTGATGGACATGTGTCTTTTTTCAGCCGTACTAACTATGTAACTATGTAACTATGTAATATAAAAGAATATAGGGCCGCTGTATTAAAAATACAGGGAGACTGAGATTTCTGCACACAAATTGGAGGTGAAAAATTCCTGTTTATTTTGGATTTTTTTTATGTCAGTGGCTATGTAGGGTGCGACGTTTTGGTCATATTGACCTTCATCGGACACTCTAAAGATACATTGTGGTAGTAACACAATGTATATATTATCTCCATATATATCAAACAAAATGTCAAACAGAATATATACAATTAAATAGCATGTACGCACTGGCATAAAAAAATCCAAAATAAAAACAAGAATTTTTCACCTTCAATTTGTGTGCCGGATACTTTTATCTATCTGATACTGGGTTGGGCCCCTATTCGTACACTTACCTGATCTAGTGCTATCTGAACCACCACTCAATACAAGGAGAATGTTACAGTCAAATTACATTTTGGGCTGCCGCTATCTGTCTACCTGTTTGGTCTCATCTCATCAACCTCTTCATGATCCCAGTGGGACCATGATGCTTTGAAAGTCACTTTCAGATTTTAGATGGGCAAGCCAGAGAGCTCATTCAGACACGTGTTTTACATCTGCAAACCTTCCGGCTCCTATATTGGTACAAAGAAGGTGCGGACATGGGTGGTATTGACAATGAACCGTTACATTAGGTTTGCTTCTCATAGAGAGAACTCTTACAACTATTCAATGCAGCAAAAGAACTATACAGGGTGGGTCATTTATATGGATACACCTAAATAAAATGGGAATGGTTGGTGATAATAACTTCCTGTTTGTGGAACATTAGTATATAGGAGGGGGGAAACTTTTCAAGCTGGGTGTTGACCATGGCGGCCATTTTGAAGTCGGCCATTTTGTATCCAACTTTAGTTTTTTCAATGGGAAGAGGGTCATGTGACACATCAAACTTATCGAGAATTTCACAAGAAAAACAATGGTGTGCTTGGTTTTAACGTTACTTTATTCTTTCATGAGTTATTTACAAGTTTCTGACCACTTATAAAATGTGTTCAAAGTGCTGCCCATTGTGTTGGATTGACACTGCAACCCTCTTCTCCCACTCTTCACACACTGATAGCAACACCGCAGAAGAAATGCTAGCACAGGCTTCCAGTATCCATAGTTTCAGTTGCTGCACATCTCGTATCTTCACAGCATAGACAATTGCCTTCAGATGACCCCAAAGATAAAAGTCTAAGGGGGTCAGATCGGGAGACCTAGGGGACCATTCAACTGGCCCACGACGACCAATCCACTTTCCAGGAAACTGTTCATCTAGGAATGCTCGGACCTGACACCCATAATGTGGTGGTGCACCATAAATAACTCATGAGAAAATAAAGTAACGTTAAAACCAAGCACACCATTGGTTTTTCTTGTGAAATTCTCAATAAGTTTGATGTGTCACATGACCCTCTTCCCATTGAAAAAACTAAAGTTGGATACAAAATGGCCGACTTCAAAATGGCCGCCATGGTCAACACCCAGCTTGAAAAGTTTCCCCCCTCCCATATACTAATGTGCCACAAACAGGAAGTTAATATCACCAACCATTCCCATTTTATTTAGGTGTATCCATATAAATGGCCCACCCTGTATATACTGTATATTGGTTGGCAGTGATGACTTGTCAATTTTTCAACACTTGCATACATAGCAGGCCCCTTACATATCCTCAGATTTAAACAGATGGCATCCCTGGCATCACAACAGTAACTTAAGTAACAATTTAACAATCCAACAAGATGGGCCAACCTCCCACTTTTCTCAGCATCCATACAGGGGCAACGTGCCCCCCCCCTGATAAAAAGTGCTCCCCTATCCACCAGTTTAATGCCTCTCGAAATGGCGTTCCATACGGACATGATCCCCTTCAGTTCCAGCCTTCTCCTCGGGGACATCCACCATCGGCTGCCATCTCAGCTTATTCTTTCAGTCTTATAATGCCCATAGTTTTCATTGCAGCCTTGGATGCACCACTTCTCCTCTCCAAAGTCTTCATTCTCTCTCACAGTGTTGGTCTTTCTGCTTCCTCTAATGTTGAGAAAGGCCTGGAAACACATGCTACATCTGGAAACATAACCTACATCACCTCTCCATTCAGGTATACTCGATTTGTTACCTCACCTGTAAGTAGCGTAGTCTTTCATGCATAGCTTTCCAATTTCACCAAACTGCATGAAAATGCGATTGGAACTTTTGTCAGGGATCATTACCATGTATATTGTTTGCAAAAATATTATCCTTACATATATATATATATCAGTGTATTTCACAAAGAGATTGGATCTATGGAACACAAAGGAGCCTGCATGACGGACACGCCTATGGAGACACCGCCCCTGGAATGCAAGAGGAGTGTACAGAAGAACTTACAGCTGAGGAGCCAATGGGGCTTAAGCACGTCCCACCTTCCTACAGAGAAGATTTCTTTGTGTTTCTTTGTTCAATAAAAATTTCAGTTCACTTCCTACCTCACTGAGGGAGGATCTATACCAACTTGTCTCGTGGTATATTTTCTCCATGCATGCCCTCAGTTCCAATTTACAGAGGTGGCTATTCGGTGTGGAATAACAGGGAGAAGGAAGTTTAACCCTGTCATTTGGCGCCAAGCGTGAGGCCACACTTGAGGGGATTTCGGAATCCGGACAACTGACAATCACAGGGTGAAACAGACGACCCAGGACTGCCCACTGAAGGAGCCTGATCACCTCCACAATAACACGGTAAGTCAGTTGATTTTATAAATCTTCGTCTTATCTGTGTTGGTGGACGGTCTTGTGGGAATCTGTAGAACCCTGGTCGATTGCCTGGATTATCTCAGGCGACAGAGGCGACATCCCCGCTGTGTGGTCACGAACCCGTAAGAAATTAGTCGCGCCCGACTAACCATCCTCTGGGTAATTAGGGACTAGATAGAAAATATAACCTGTCTTATACAGGGGCACGCGGGCACAATAACATGCGATAAGTCGTGGATAGTGTTATAACCTGTCTTATACAGGTGTACGCGGGGTGGAAACACTGATAAGTCCTGGGTAATATATTGGCCAGACCAGAGGGTTGCAGGCCAAAAGTTGTTATATAAATTACGTGAAGGATATAGAAGGTTAGAATGGATGGTTTACGGTCCATATTCAAATCATCAGGATCACCCGTACCCGGATGGTCCTATTCGTATGATTTGGTGAAGCGAAGGGAAGCAGTATTTGAGTAAAATTAAGAAATTGATGGAAGTGTGCGGAATGCATAGGGGAGGGCGGCTGGAAGCTGGAGATTGGGCAAAAGGTATTCGGGAGAACAAAGGGAAGTTGGAAGATAGTAAGTTGATGGAAAGTGCTTTAGCATGGCAGCGAACAGCTGTCAGCAAAGAGGGATTTGCAGAAGAGGAAGTTAGGAATAAGAAAGGTATTATATTATGTTATATGTATTATACACCACAGGACCAGCCACCGCCTTATAATGGCAGCCGTACCTCATGTTAGGTGTGTCCTTATTGTGGCCAGCAAAACCCCCTTACAATTGAACAATGTGTTTCCTGTGGGAGAGGCCGCCCCTCACCCCCTGATGAGGTCACGTCCAACTCAACCAAATCAGCCTTCCCAAGCCCAACCCCTTCCGCACCCACAGACATGCCCAGTACACCCGAAACTGACATCAGTACGTCACAGGAAGTTCCCACCCGCGGCGGCCATCTTACTACTCCACAGGAAGCTACCATAGAGCCACCATTACTACTATACCCAGTGCTTACACCGGAAGGTGCTTATTATGTCCCAAAAGATTTTGTGCCCCTTTTCCCTATTGTCCCAGCCTTGACTAGGCGCTTCCCGTCCATAGATGACTTTCTTAATAGCGAGGCCTTTCAACGCGAAATGTAAAAGAGAAGGAGTCAGCTTGAACCGGATGAAGACACTGAATCCCAGCATGAGTTATATGCTGTGAAAGAGGAACGTACGCTCCCCCTCCCGGTCAGTCAGATGCCGGACCGTGTCACATTTAACATACCGGAGTCCCCACCAGTGGAGGAGAGGGATACTTTCTCTGATGCGGGACACCCGCAGTACTGGGAACCGTTAGCGAAAAGACTGGTGTGGCCTACTGACAGTTTGTTGATAGCAGGAATGGGCGATATTGTCACCCAGCGAGTGGATGCAATTGTCAACCCAGCTAATAGTAAGCTCCGCCATATGCGAGGGGTGGCCAGAGCAATAGTACACGCCGGTGGTGTCGGAATCCAACGTGACAGCGATCTCATAGTTCAGGAACAGGGCCCACTTAGAGTGACAGATATAGCAACCACAGGCCCAGGAAATCTCCCCTGCACCCCGATAGTACATGCAGTAGGCCCTGTGTATGAGGACGAGAATCACGAGCACTGTGTTCAGCAGCTTCAGACAACTGTCCACAGGATTCTGGATTTCTCCAATCATAAACGCCTCACAGCCATAGCACTCCCAGCTATTAGTGCAGGCATTTTCGGTTTCCCACCTCAAGCATGCGCACAGGCAATTGTTCAGGCCATACGGCATCACCCAGTAGTGCCGTCTCTGGAGGAAATCAGATTAATTAGCAATGATGATGTTACTGTCCAAGCACTGAAGCAGGCCGTGCAGAACATGTCCAAGCAAGTTATCCCCTCACCTTTACTTAAGGAGACGTTCCCTGAAGACCCGGATGAACTGCTACCTGGCCTACCCCGCCCACCGGTCTACCCACCCCCTTCTACAGCATTACCTCTAGTTCCCATATCCACACCCGCCGTGGTACTCCCCGATGCGGCACTGCCTCGGGAGATCGGGATTACCACAGCCGCTTCCTCCGCCATCCCCGGCTCTCCTCCAGTCCCTGACCCACCTGCGACCACGACCACGTCCCAAGGTGACGCACCCAACAAATATGTGGCCTTCAATCCGACGCAAGTGAACCAAATTGTGAGCCAACTGCCGGACCCGGAAAATAATCCTATGCTGTTCTACAGGAGACTCAGACAAATTCAACAGACATACTCAGCAGCATGGAAGGATTTGCAACTCATCACTAGCATCAAGGCGGGGGACAGTTTCTGGCCCACAATCCAGTCTGCCTCAGATGATACAAAAGTACCAAATCAGGTAACTTATGAATCAGGAGATGTGTTTTGCCGTCAAATGCAAGGGTGGGCCAGGCACAGGTTAACGGAATCTTCCACGAGTATTTCAGACTGCACCCAAGACACCACGGAATCAGTGGAGATGTTCTATGCCCTGATACAATCCCTTTTCAAAGACCAGGGGTTTGATGTTAAAGTCAAAATGCAACAGGTGTTGTTAGTGACCTCCTTTGTTAATGGTCTCAAGGAGCATATCAAGAAGAAGTTGGTGGAGGGAAGCCCAGAATATGTTCACATGGATCCCCGGAGGGTCCTCCTCATAGCTAAAGCTATTGAAAAACAACCAGCCCCCACCCCACAGGAGTCTACAAAGGTCGCCGTGTGCCAGGATATCAATACAATTATGTATGCCACACCAGCAGAGCGACGCCCCCCTCTCTACCCGCAACAGGCTTACCGTCCTCCTCAACGATCTTACGAGCCCAGACCCATACAAGCAAGACTTACAAGGAAATATCCTGACGCTCAGTGTCCCGGAAGGGCCAGTGGAGACCTCCTCTGTTATAGATGTGGGGAACCAGGGCACTTTAGGCGGCACTGCAGAACTCGTCCGGACAATCGACCCGATCCGCGACCTCAATGCGATTACCATAATCGCTCTCCGGAACGCCCTTACCGACAATAGGGAACCGGCAAGCCCGTGCCCACCATGGCCTCTGTTACTGCACAGTCTGGACCTATTTCTTCTGTTAGGATCCTGGTGGGAGGCCACTCTTTGCCTTTCCTAGTGGACACGGGTACAGCCAGGTCAGTCATAAGAACTAAGGATCTACCTGCTGACGGTTTCATATCTGAAAATTATATCTCCTGCGTTGGTGTAGACGTCAAGCCATCTCTTCTAGGCTCACCTACCCCGTACCTGTTGGGGCCCAACAAAAGATTCTCTCCAGATTTGTGGTTTCCAATACCTGTCCTCTCAACCTGTTGGGATTATCCACTACGAAGACTCTGGAATGTACCTTGATTTGGACACTCCTCTGTCCCAGGAAGAGACCTGTCAGATCAGGGCTATCCCCTTACTTCTACACCAACCCCCTCCCTCCCCCATTCCGGACTATTTCTACAATCAGACAATTCTTTCTCCAAATTTCTACAATTCTTTGTGGTCCACAGGCCCGGAAGATATAGGGAAATTACCTGTTCCACCTGTTCAAGTGTTCTTCAAAGAAGGTGTGCACATACCACGGCTCCCACAATATCCTTTGAAGGCTACACAAGAAGCTTCCTTGGGAGCCCAGATTCAGGGACTACTACGGAATGGCGCCCTTATCCTCTGCATATCTCCAGCCAATACACCCTCTTCCCTTTGAAGAAGAAAACTCAGAAAGGAGAGCCCGATAAATTTTGCATGGTCCAGGATCTGAGAGCAGTTAACGCTGCCACGGTACTAGAAACTCCAGTGGTCCCCAACCCGCATACTCTGCTGAGTAACATTCCGCCCGAATCTACACATCACGGTTATTGATTTGGCCAATGCTTTCTTCAGTGTCCCTCTACATCCTGATTGTCGGTATCTTTTTGCGTTCACCTACAGGGGAGCTCAGTACACTTGGACAGTTATGCCACAAGGAGCACAGAACTCACCGAATCACTTTTCTCAGGCCCTCTCCATGTGCCTGGATCCTTGGATACGAACTCACCCTGAAGCCACACTCCTCCAATACGTGGATGACCTACTCCTTTGTTGTCCGGACAAACAGACAAGTCATAATATTTCTCTATGCCTGCTCCAGTTTCTTGCGAAAATTAATTGTAAGGTTTCTCTGCAGAAGCTCCAGTGGTGTGCCACCAAAGTTGTTTTCCTAGGACACTGCATTTCCCATGGGGTGAAAAACCTTACTGAAGACCGGAAGTTTTCTATTCAAGATATTCCCCTCCCAAGGGGAGTGAAACAACTCCAAGCGTTCCTGGGTATGGTCCTCTACTGTAGACAGTGGATTCCCAATGCTTCTGCCCTTATGCAACCACTGTATGATGCCTTGAAGGATGTAGTCTGGAATTCACATCTACCTGTGGAAGCCGTGGATGCGGTACAAAGACTCAGAGAACTGATTGTCTCCGCGCCAGCCCTTGGCATCCCCGACTATCAACGACCGTTTTTCCTCTTTGTGTCAGAATACCACGGCCATGCTTCTGGAGTGTTAACCCAACAACATGGTGGGAAACACCGTCCCATTGGATATTACTCTTGTAAACTGGACTCTGTCTAACAAGCGGCCCCTGTATGTCTTAAAGCTGTGCTGGCCGCCAAGGAATTGCTGGATAAAACGTCTGACATTCTTCTAGGACATTCAGTTACGATATTGGCTCCACATGATCTCAAAGCCATCCTTGATCAAAGCCAACAAAAGCATCTCTCTTCACAGCGGCATATGAGACTCCAATGTTCTCTTCTTCTCCCAGAAAATGTGACCCTACAGCGATGCACGATCCTGAATCCAGCCACACTGCTTCCTCTCTCTCGGGGGGATTATACAGATGGGTTTTCTTCTCACACTCCTAACCCCCCACGAACACGACTGCCTCCAGGCGATGTAGCATGAAACATTGCAGTTGCCCACAGTGACTGAACAGATGATAGTCAATGCTGACCTTACCCTCTTCACTGATGGATCCAGATATGCGGATGAATGGGGGTCTTTCCACACTGGATATGCTGTGGTGTCCCCTACCAAGGTCATTACAGCCGGATCTCTTCCGCCGCACATATCAGCGCAAGAGGCGGAGCTGATAGCCCTAGCTGAAGCCTGCAGACATGTAGAAGGACGAACCGTCAATATCTATACTGACTCTAGATATGCATTCAGGGTGGCGCATGATTTTGGTCAGATATGGGCCATGTGTGGCTACAAGACAGCCACCGGATCTCCTATCAAGAATGCAGAGGCGGTGGAGAATTTACTGGAGGCCCTCCAGCTCCCCCTGCAAGTGGCAGTAATCAAAGTTAAAGCACATGGGAAAACCCATACGGCAGAAGCCCAAGGAAATCAGTTTGCGGATCAAGAGGCTAAGCAAGCAGCCATAGGACCTCGAGAGGAAGCAGGTGTGTACGTAATGACGAGGAGGGGTAAAAGGAAAGAGGATGAGCAGGAGAGGGAGAAAATGGACAATCCAGGAGTCAAGACCCTCCAGGAATTCCAAAAACAAGCCCCGACCCACGAGAGAGAAGAATGGCTCAGAACAGGGGCGATACAATCATTGCAGGATGAACTCTGGGGAAAAGGGAACAGAATATATCTACCCAGAGCACTTTATCCATCTACAGTACAATGGGCCCACAGAATAGTACACAGAGGGAAGAATCAGATGATTGCTGCCATAAACAAACTATACATAGCACCCGGAATTTCCATACCAGTTAAGCAATACACCCAAAGCTGTGAAATCTGCAATACCTGCAATCCAGGAAGAACTGAACCCACTCCAAAGAAACACTTGGCAAGACTATTGTACCCGTTTCAAAGGATACAGATAGACCCAGTGGCGAATTATCATATGGGCGATTCGGGCGGCCGCCCGGGGCCCGAGGCTCCCAGGGGGCCCATGGCAGCCCGAACCGCACATTATCTTACAAACCTATTCAGCGTGCTAGCGCTGCTAACTTCCGAAGATGAGGAGGGGAGGAGCAGGGAATTGGCCGGGAAAGGGGTAGGACACGCCTCTCTGACAAGTGCGGGCGCCGCTATGAGTAACAGAAAAGCGACGGACGGCTGTTCTGTTGCTCTAAAGCTGCAAGAGAAGACCCGGGCGGGCGTTCACCGGCGCTGAGGTTAGTCGGCTTATCCTCCTGCCCAACTGGTTCCCGACCGCTGGCTGTATTTTTACGGCCAGCGGTCAGGGACGGGTCCTTAAAACCCGAGCCATAGACTTTCTACGTCTCGGGTTTTAACTTGCTGCCCGCGCGATTCGGCAGCTGAATGTCGGGTCTCCGATGTCTTCTTACACAGCGTTCAATGAACGCTGTGTATAGGAATAGAGACAGCAGCAGCGGCGCTGTCTCTATTCCTTTCTGTGATCATGTGACTGGTCACATGATCGCCGGGTGCCGTTAGTGACAGACTGTTGCTGGGTCTAACTAGACCCAGCACAGCCCTATTAGTGACAATCGTCACTATGAGAGGGCTGATTTCCCCTGTAACTGGGGCTGCTGTGCAGCTCCAGTTACAGGGGAAAAGATGGTGTAAAAGAAAGAAAAAAAATATATAAAGTTCCCCAAAGGTCTTTTTTGACCTTTGAGGAACAGACCATAGTAATAAAAAATAATAAAGTAAAGTGCAAAAAAAAATTAAATAATAAATACACATAAAATACCCACCCCAAAAAAAAACGTTCCCCCTCCCGCCAAACATTGTTGTAACGCTAGCGCTGACCCAATTACCCTAATATAGACATGTAATATATTAAAATTTACGGTAAACAATGACGATTACAAATAAAAGGTCTATTTTAGGGTAAAACTATGTTATTACCAAAAAAAATAGCTGAAACGTAAAAAAGCTTATTTTTTTTACTATTATTTTCAAACTTTATGAATAAAAATTCTAAAATAGCAAAAAAGTGTGCATAAAAACGATAAAAAACGAAACCTGTATTGTCTACGGAAAAAACGTCGCAAAAATCACGTCGTTTTTATTTATTTTTTATAAAAATGTGTGTTTGGTGCAACTTTGTAATTACGTTTTATTAAAAAATATTTTCACTTTTTGAGATACAGCTGCTTTGTATCCTGTATCCGTCAGGTCAGCAAGACTGACGGGATCAGTGAAACGGGCCCTGCGCTAAATTATAATCTTAGATGTGATAGATTTAAGGTGGATCCTGCGTGTCACTGATCATGTCAGTCCTGCTGACCTGACGGATACAGGATACAAAGCAGCTGTATCTCAAAAAGTGAAAATATTTTTTAATAAAATCAATCAATCACACACATACTAATATATATATATATATAAAATTATGATATAAAGTTTTTAAATGTGTACATAACCTTGTGGCACTTTATACAAGGGGGAGCGCTGTGTGCCACTATATACAAGGGGGATATATACAAGGGGAGTGCTGTGTGGCACTATATACAAGGGGAGTGCTGTGTGGCACTATATACAAGGGGGAGCGCTGTGTGGCACTATATACAAGGGGGAGCGCTGTGTGGCACTATATACAAGGGGGGGCTGTGTAGTGCTATCCACAGTGGTATGTGTATGGCGCTCTTTATAGGGGGGGCTTTTTGGTGCTATTTACAAGAGGGGGAGGGCTGTGTGGCGCTCTCTACAGGGGGCTGTATGGCACTATCTATATGGGGCTGTGTGTAACACTCTCTACGGGGGGGATGTGTGATATATAGAGGGGGCTGTGTATGGCGATATCTATGGGGGTGTGTAATATCTACAGGGGCTGTGTGTGGCACTATGTACAGGGGGCTGTGTGTATGTGGTGTTTTACAGTGTGTGGTATTATTATATTCAGGCGCGCAGTGTTTGGTGCTATTATATTTAGGGGCACAGTATGTGGCACCATGATAACTTTATTTTCGTTTATAGGTGTGGAAATGTTGGAAAAGTGAGGAGACGTCTGAGTGGCAAATCCTGCAGAAATGAGTCATGGCCGGGAGAAGTCGTCATGAGCGCTGGACCGGATGGAGAAGAAAAGAGGAAAAAAACTACTAGAATCTGAGACGTCGTCACCTGTGAGTCACTAGATTTATAGAGAATCTGTCACCTCTCCTGACATGTTTATTATAGGAATCCTTGTATTTCACAAAAAGTCTTTCTGCAGTCCAGGACTGACAGACAATTCCCCTTGTCAGGAGGTTGTGTCCCTGCACAGTGTGATACTGTCAGTATGTAGGGACACCGCGCTGTGACAAGGGAAATCGTAACACTGTTAATGCTTGCCCAAAAAGGTAGTGTTAAAAATAGTTACGGCAGGGCGGCGGTGAGGAAGGGGGGCCCAAGTTTGGGTAACAGCCCAGGGCCCATGGTCTACTTAATCCGCCACTGGATAGACCATATGCAATTACTAAAGAATGGAAGGTATGAATATGTCCTGGTGGTGGTGGACATGTTCTCAGGATGGCCTGAAGCTTACCCAGTGTCCAACATGATAGCAAGAACCACGGTGAAACGACTGCTGACAGAGTTAGTCTGCAGATTCGGTATCCCTGAAGTCATAGAAAGTGATCAGGGACCAGAATTTATTGCAGATGTGACCAGAGACATTTAGGAGATGGTGGATGCAGATCTCGGACTACACACCCCGTACCACCCTCAAAGCAGTGGCAAAGTGGAAAGGATGAACGGTGCTCTGAAAAGTAAAATTCTTAAAGCCACTGTCCCTGCCATGACCCGAAGTATTGCACTGCAAGAGGGTCTCTTCCAAAGAATGACTATCACCATGTACATCCTTATCCTTTTTCATGTTATTGCACAGAGTGTTTTGGGGGGACATGTAGCAATCACCCAGGCTGATGGGGTGACCACCTTTTGGTATAATTCTTCTAGTACACATGTAGCTACATACCAGTTTGAATTTGAGTCTGTAACATCCTTCAAAAACAAACATGGTTGTATCAAACAAACATGCGGATATTGGAATGCTTATCACCTGTGTGATCGAGGCACTCAATATATATGTGTAACAGACAATTATTACGGCAATCGTTGTACGTCCTGGGAGGCGGTGGGCTGGACAGAGTGCCTTAGAAAAGAAAGACATTAATGGGAAGTCACTTCTAACTAGAATGACGTTATCAAGGAAAGCATGTGGTATGTCAGGATTAGGCTTAATCCTCACCATAGAAAACCCTAGTATAACAGACCAAGACACATACATATTAGGGACCTATGGGAAAGTAAACAGAGAAATGGGAAAATTCAAACTAAAAGATATGGTAGACTCCCGAGAATGGAGAAAGTTGAACCCCGAGAGACTGATAAAAATGTTGCTATCCAAAATACAGATGCATAAAAATATGATGGCCATGGCTGACCCAGGATTGGAAGACACTATGGCCGTAGAAACCGGATTTGGGGACCATAATGTCTGGTTAGAGTGGGTAAAATACATGACACGGAAAGTGAATAAGTCCAACTTCTATGTGTGTGCAGGAGCCCGGCCACACCTAGGGATAGTACCACTTAATATTCCTGACGATGCTGAAGAATGTTTCCTAAGCCTATACACCAATGTAACATTAGACCACACAGTATGCAAGTCCTGGAAAAAGGCATACCCCATAGTCACCACGACACCCAAACAAGCCCAGGGACATATAATTTACAAAGGCAACTACACATGTTACACCAATACAGAAGGGAATAGCCGGTTCCTAGGGAACTTTCCGGAAGGGTACTGTTCAAAGTACAGCTCGTTAAATGCATCTATCACTCAGAATCAGGTGCAGTTTTTGGGCGATATATACTGGATATGTGGGGATATGAAAATCAGAACCAGACTTGAGGGGCAATGGAAAGGAGAGTGTGCATTGGCTAAAGCAATTATGCCTTTCCACATTCTTGGCGAAGGTTCAGATGAAGAACCAATAAAAGGATCTTACCACTGCAGAAAGAGGGAAGCATCCCCAAGGGGAAGCTTCGATCCACATGTGTATATAGATACGATTGGTGTCCCGAGGGGGGTGCCAGACAAGTTCAAGGCCAGAGATCAGGTGAAGGCAGGATTTGAGTCTCTTATCCCAATTATTACCGTTAATAAAAATGTAGACTGGATTAATTATATATATATTACAACCAGCAGTGGTTTGTAAATTATACCCGAGATGCTTTACAAGGGTTAGCCGACCAACTAGGGCCTACCTCAACTATGACATTCCAGAATAGAATGGCTCTTAATATGACATTGGCTGAAAAAGGTGGGGTATGCCGAATGATAGGGACAACCTGTTGTACGTATATCCCCGACAACACCGGGCCCAAAGGGAAAGTCACAATGGCCATACATATGTTGGAGAGCTTATCTCAGGAGTTGAAAAGGAACTCAGATATTACCGACGCATGGGACCAGTATTTTTCATGGATGACTCGATGGCAGAAAATATTAGCGCAAATAGGAGTAGTGATAGTGGTCTTTTTAATACTATTCTCTGTCCTTGTGTGCTGTGTTTTCCCTTGTATCAAGAAAATGATGACGAAAGCTGTAGAACAGACTGTGCCCACTATGTTTACACAAATAGACGAGGTGACACCGACAGTCCCTTTAAAGACAACCATCCTGTATACTGAGGAGAATTGGGACAGTTAGGACCACTCCGAAACCTTGGAAGTCCAGGTACAAAGGGGGGTTACTCATAAGGAGTAGCTCGTCTCAAGCTGGTGAAGAAATCCAAAACCCCTACCCGCCTGGTTCGAGTGGTAAGTAGTAGGTTACTAGGCAAGACTCAGGAATAGAGTAATAATATTTTTAGGGGGGACTGTCAGGGATCATTACAATGTATATTGTTTGCAACAATATTATCCTTACATATATATATATATATATATATATATATATATTGTGAGACAGTAACAGGTAAAGTCATTGAGGGAAGGTATATTTCCCCTAGAATCCTGTCCATGTATCCTAGGCTCCAGGGAATGAGTAGTTCTTGCAATAGAAAGCTCTAGTTTTCAAATCTCGGCTTAAGGAAAAGCCGGAAAAAGGGCCTGGAGTTGGATTGGAGAAAAGCAGGGCGGGTTCCCCAATCCCTAGTCCATCTCTGTTTGTAGGACAAGGCTGCTGCTCAATTAGCTGCACCTGTAGCCTGTGTATAAAAAGGTGCAGACACAGTGTGTGGGAGTCTCACCCCTGACTCAGACTGGAGACTAATAAGGCTGGAGTAGCCTGTATGCTATGTGAGTAAAGACCTGTGTTACTTTGTGTCCAGTGCCTGGTAGGAAGGCACTTGGTATAGTTAGATAATCTTGTTTAGTTAGTGCTCAGACGAGCAGGATTTATTTTGTATTTTGCCTTGTTGTACAAGAGGCTGTTTCTTTGACAAGAATAAAAACACAGGCAAAGCCCTGTTATGACTTTTAATGCACGGTGTCCCTGTCTCTGGCTACAAAGAAACCACTGTACCAACCTCTCCTGATGCTAAACCCTCACAATATATATATATATATATATATATATATATATATATATATATATCAGTGTATTTCACAAAGATGGATTGGATCTATGGAACATAAAGGAGCCTGCATGACGGACACGCCTATGGAGACACCGCCCCTGGAATGCAAGAAGAGTGTACAGAAGAACTTACATCTGAGGAGCCAATGGGGCTTAAGCACGTCCCACCTTCCTCCAGAGAAGATTTATTTGTGTTTCTTTGTTCAATAAAAAGTTCAGTTCACTTCCTACCTCACTGAGGGAGGATCTATACCAACTTGTCTCGTGGTATATTTTTTCCATGCATGCCCTCAGTTCCAATTTACAGAGCTGGCTATTCGGTGTGGAATAACAGGGAGAAGGATGTTTAACCCTGTCACTTTCATCCTCCAACACAAAGCCGCATCTGTCAAATTGCTGCACAATACCAGTCTTTCTAGTGGGTCGAATATTTGTCGTCCCCGGATCCGGCAGCAGCTCTCTCCAAATCCATTCTAGACGGACCCTCTTTTTTTTAGGCCCTTTCGGATCACCTCTTTTATGATCGTGGTCTCTCTTTTTGATTAGTCAAAGGGCGGCCACCTCGGCCTCTACCCTTACTCATGTCTCCTTCAGGCTGACCTGCTCAGGCTTCACTTCAGTAATTTACACCTCTTGGTGCATCAGCCGTGAGTCCATTTCAGTCAGCAGTTGATCCTGCGACATACTCTGCTCACACCACTAAGTGTAACAATTCTAATTCTAATAAAATTATTACAGTCTACAATCAGGGGTAAAATTTCTGGCCCCTATATCAGTATGGACACGGTAGGCATTGACAACATTTAGGTTTACTTCTTTGCAGCGAATTCAGTCTCTAACAATGAAGAACTAATATATATATATATATATATATATATATATATATATATATATATATATATATATATTGATTGATTGGCAGTGATGAATTCCCCCATTTTCAATGCTTGTGTAGTGTCCATGACCATGGACCACCGGGTTTACTCACCCCCCAACGGCCGCAGCCATGGATCTGTGCGCGCAACCTACGGGACACAGCGGACCGGATTGGAAGTGAGCGCTGGCGTTTCCTGGGAAGGAGATGCGAGCCAGCGCTCACTTCCAATCCGGTCCGCTGTGTCCCGTAGGTTGCGCGCGCACGCTCGTGGCTGGCCTTAAAGGGCCAGCGCGCGAACATGTGGAAATCATCCTCATCAACTGACCATGATTTCCTGGCCTATAAGAAGGCCCCAGCCCTTCTGATCCTTGCCTGAGCGTTGTTAGTGTATTTCATGTCAGTCTTGCAAATGGTACCTTAGTGTTTTCCCGTTCCTGTTGTTACCCATGCCCTGCTACCTGTATCCTGTATCCCATGCTGTGTTCTTATTCCTGAGCCTATTAGTGTTGGAGTCGTGTCCTACTGCACCTGCTGTCGTTTGCCATATCCAGTGTCGTTTGCCATATCCAGTGTCGTTTGCCATGTCTAGTGTCGTCTGCCACGTCCAGTGTCGTCTGCCACGTCCAGTGTCGTCTGCCACGTCCAGTGTCGTCTGCCACGTCCAGTGTCGTCTACCACTTACAGTGTTATCTGCAACGTCTGGCGCAACCTGCTGCACCCACCTTCAACCTTGCTGAAGCCTCGACAGCTGTCTGGACTATTTCAGGTACCCTTGTGTTAGGAACTGCTATAGACTCTTGTATAGACTGTGACTAGGCCAGCTGCCTCTCCGCTACAGCGAAGTGGCCTAGTGGGTCCACATACCCTGTGATCGTGACAGTACGCACAGGCTATGGAATTTGCTGGCCAGCCCAAGACCGCAATTCAAAAGATACAGATGGAGATGCATGACCTACGCACACATCAGGATCAACTCCTTGAGGCTGTAAATTCTATCATGGCCTGTCTGGACCAACTCACTGTTCCACCTCCGGTTCCTCTTCCAGGGGCTGTTGCTGTCCAACTGCCCGTTGCTCTCCCTGTTTGTTCCGGATCCACATTTCCACTGCCTCTTCCTCCTCGCTATGACGGTGATCCCAGAGCCTATAGAGGGTTCATCAATCAATGCATGGTTCATTTTAGGCTACGGGGTCATCTCTTTTACTCCGAGGAGGCCAAAGTAGCATTTATTATCTCCTACCTCGCTGACAAGGCCCTCGCATGGGCAAACCAAATCTTGGAACAACAAGGACCTGTATACTCTGACCTAGCCTTGTTCCTGCAGTCTTTCCATGCCGCGTTCGAGGAGCCGGGCCGAACATCTTCTGCCACAGCCACTCTGTTGACCCTCAAGCAAGAAGATTCCACAGTGGGAGAGTATCCTATCTCCTTCCGTACCCTGGCAGCAGAGTTGACATGGAACAATGAAGCAATGGTGGCAACCTTTTTGCAGGGACTGTCATCGCACATCAAGGATGAACTTGCAGCCCGCGACCTTCCTTCTACCTTGTATGAAATTAAACGGTTAGCCACTCGGGTTAACATGAGGATCAGGGAGCGCAATCAGGAGGTTCGACAAAAGAGCCGGGGTGACAGACCAGCACCCTCGGTCCAGAGACCACTATTGCCTTCCCCTAGTGCACTACCTGAAGAACCCATGCAGGTAGACAGAGTCCAGTTGTCCGAACAAGAGAAGCAGCGCAGACGCTCCTCTGGATTATGTATGTATTGTGGCCTTAAGGGTCATTTTGTGCGCCAATGTCCACAGAAACCGGCAAACTCCAGGGTTGGTTGGAGAGGTAACTCTAGGTGGGACGTCTCCAAACGTCAAAACTTCTTCCAAATTATCGATTCCTGTGGTTATCGTCTCCGGAGAGACGTCACCAGTTGCGTAGCTACCGCTGTAGCGGCTGCTACGTGGCCCACAGCATGAGCACAGCACGGCCCCCCCATGGCCGCAGACTCCGCTAGCAGCCGCTATGGCTGCTACAGCGCGACGCCACTGAAGGGGTTGTACCTACAAAAGACATTAATCCCCTATCCATAGGACAGGGGATATATGTGGGATTGCTGGGACGCCCAGCGATAAGGAGAACGGGGGGCCGAAAGTCCCCCGAAGTTCTCCATGACAAACCTCGGACTTCCGGGATCGGCCGGCAGCTCAATAGAAATTAATTGTGCACCGGTCGTGCTTGTGCGCATGCGTGGCCAGCGCTTCTTTAATTTTTATTGAACTACGCAGACCCCGGAAGTCCGAGGTTTCTCATGGAGAACTTCGGGGGACTTTTGGCCCCCCGTTCTCCTTAACGCTGCCAGCAATCACACATGTATCTCCAATCCTGTGGGTAGGGGATACCTCTCTATTGTAGGACAAACTATAGGCCGTTTGTTTTTGGGGGCTGTATGGCGTTCTCTACAGGGGGAGGGCTGTATGGCGTTCTCTACAGGGGGAGGGCTGTATGGCGTTCTCTACAGGGGGAGGGCTGTATGGCGTTCTCTACAGGGGAGGGCTGTATGGCGTTCTCTACAGGGGGAGGGCTGTATGGCGTTCTCTACAGGGGGAGGGCTGTATGGCGTTCTCTACAGGGGGAGGGCTGTATGGCGTTCTCTACAGGCGGAGGGCTGTATGGCGTTCGCTACAGGTGGAGGGCTGTATGGCGTTCTCTACAGGCGGAGGGCTGTATGGCGTTCTCTACAGGTGGAGGGCTGTATGGCGTTCTCTACAGGCGGAGGGCTGTATGGCGTTCTCTACAGGCGGAGGGCTGTATGGCGTTCTCTACAGGCGGAGGGCTGTATGGCGTTCTCTACAGGCGGAGGGCTGTATGGCGTTCTCTACAGGCGGAGGGCTGTATGGCGTTCTCTACAGGCGGAGGGCTGTAAGGCGTTATCTACAGGGGTGCTGTGTGGCGGAATCTATAGGGAGGCACTATCTACAAGGGGGGGTGTGATACCCAGGGGAGGGGGCCCCAGTCAAAAGTTTGCTATGGGGCCCAGCCTTTCCTAGTTACGCCCCTGGACGTCACATCCCTCCTCTGCCTATCTGGACTCCGGAGCAGCTGCTAATTTCATCCAGCAGGATCTAGTGGATCACTTTCATCTACCCACAGTTCTTCTAGAGAGACCTCTGGCTGTTGCGTCTGTAAATGGTCTACCATTGTCCGATCCAATTGTGTTCATCACGGAACCATTAACACTACAAGTCAGAGCTCTTCACTCGGAACAGATCGCCTTCCTTGCATTACCCAAAGTGTCCTACTGCACCTGCTGTCGTCTGCCACGTCCAGTGTTGTCTGCCACGTCCAGTGTCGTCTGCCACTTCCAGTGTTATCCACCACATCTGGCGCAACCTGTTCCACCCACCTCCATCCGTGCTGAACCCTCAGCCACTGTCTGGACTATTTCAGGTACCCTTGTGTTACGAACTGCTATAGACTCTTGTATAGACTGTGACTAGACCAGCTGCCTCTCCGCTATGGCGGAGCAGCCTAGTGGGTCCACATACCTGGTGATCGTGACAGCTTGCATACACAGTAGGCCCAGACTTCTCACAATATGGGGCTCGGGAATGACATTCCCCGAATCCATAATTCCATTATACAAGGAGGTCACATTTTAAATCAAAATTGCCGTGCTAAATACCACCGATCACACCAAAACACACCAAAATACACAGACACAATTTGGAAAAAGGTCTCACCCCACTTAAAAACTGAAAGGCACTTAACAGCTCCGTGTGGCATCACCATATGATCCGCGGCTGCGTGCTTTTCGCGCAGCCACCATCATGGTGAAACTCTGTTTGTATGTGTGTAAACAGAAAAGCACGTGGTGCTTTTCTGTTTTCATTCATACTTTTGACTGCTGTTGCGCGAATCACGCGCGTCCCACGGAAGTGTTTCCGTGTGCCATGCGTGGTTTTCACGCACCCATTGACTTCTATGTATGCGTGATGCGCGAAATACGCACAAAGAACATACATGTCATGAGTTTTACGCAGCGGACTCACGCTGCGTAAAAATCAGACTGTCTGCACGGCCCCATAGAGTAATATAGGTCCGTGCAAGGCGCGTGAAAATCACGCGCGTTGCACGGACGTATATCACGTTCGTCTGAATAAGCCCTTACAGCACAATACAGTAGATTTTATTGGTGCTGTAGGTTGGTTTCATTACACCAATGGAGGGTTCTCGTGTTACATTTTGAATACAAGCAGTTAAACACATGTTGTGTGATAGGAGAAAAGTTACCAATAGACTGAGCTGCATTTAGTTTTTGTTAGCCAATACGTTGTCATTTTTGTTTTTTGCACCCCGCCTTCCAAACAGCCATAACTTTTTTTTAACTAAAAAAAAATTCTTTGTGGGGTAAAAGGGGCAAAAAACTAAAATTACACCATTGTTTTTTGGGTTTCGTTTTTAGAGCATTCAACGTGTGGTAAAAACAATGTTGACTTTATTCTACGGGTTCACATGATTGCGACAATGCCAAATATATATAATTTTTTTTATGCTCATACCATTTTTACAAAGAAAAAAACTATTTGTTAAAAAAAATAGTTTTGTTCGCCACATTCTAAGAGCCGTAATTTTTTTTTATGTTTTCATTGATTGAGCGGTATGAGGGCTTATTTTTTTGTTGGGTGAGCTGTAGTTTTTATTGGTACAATTTTGGGATACATGCAACTTTTCAGCACTTTTTATAAAAAATTTGGGGGAGCTAAGGTGAAAACAGAAATTCTGACTTTCCAAATTTTTGTTTTTGACAGTGTTCACTGTGCGGGATAAATAATGTTATATTGTAAGGGTATGTTCACACACCGTGGCGTAACTACCGCCGTAGCACCAGTAGCGGCTGCTACGGGGCCCGCGGCATGAGGGGGCCCGTGTCGCCCGCCGGCACGGGCCCCCACCATGGCCGGAGGCTCCGCTAGCAGCCGCTATGGCTGCTACAGCGGGACGCCACTGAACACTACGGCAGAGCAGGGAGGTATCTCCCCGCTCTGCCATTAACTGGTTCCCGACCGCTGGCTGTATTTTTACGGCCAGCGGTCAGGGTCCTTAAAACCCGAGCCATAGACTTTCTACGGCTCAGGTTTTAACTTGCTGCCCGCGCGATCGGGCAGCTGAATGTCGGGTCTCCGGCTGTCAGAGACTGCCGGGGACCCTGAGGAGAGGATAGAAGCTTTCGCTGCTTCTGTCTTCTCTGATCACTTGTACACAGCGCTGAATGCGCGCTGTGTACAGGAATAGAGACAGCAGCAGCGGCGCTGTCTCTATTCCTCCCGGTGATCATGTGACTGGTCACATGATCGCCGGGTGCCGTTAGTGGCAGGCTGCTGCTGGGTCTTACTAGACCCAGCACAGCCCTACTAGTGACAATCGTCATTATGAGAGGGCTGATTTCCCCTGTAACTGGGGCTGCTGTGCAGCTCCAGTTACAGTGGAAAAACATGGTGTAAAAGAAAGAAAAAATATATATAAAGTTCCCCAAAGGTCTTCTTTGACCTTTGGGGGACAGACCATAGTAATAAAAAAATAATAAAGTAAAGTGCAAAAAAAATGTAAATAATAAATACACATAAAATACCCACCCCCCCCCAAAAAAAAACGTGTCCCCAAGCCCCCCCCCCCGCCAATCATTGTTGTAACGCTAGCGCTGACCCAATTACCCTAATATAGACATGTAATATATAAAAATTTATGGTACACAATGACTATCACAAATAAAAGGTCTATTTTAGGGTAAAACTATGTTATTACCAAAAAAAAATAGCTAAAATGTAAAAAAGCTTATTTTTTTTACTATTATTTTCAAACTTTATGAATAAAAATTCTAAAATAGCAAAAAAGGTGTGTATAAGAACGATAAAAAAAGAAACCTGCATTGTCTACGGAAAAAACGTCACAAAAATCACGTAGTTAGCCTAGCAAATAAAAAAGTTAGAGCCATTTAACTAACACGTGCTAAAAATGGCTAAACGGTGTCTGGTCCTGAAGGCGCAAAATAGAGCAAAAGACATGTATCCCCTCTCCACAGGATCTCCACAGGACAGGGGATACATGTGTGATCGCTGCCAGCGATAGGGAGAACGGGGGACTGAAAGTCCCCTGAAGTTCTCCATCACAAACCTCGGACTTCCGGGGTCTGTGTCGGCAGCTCCCTAGAAATGAATGGAGTGCCGGTCGTGCTTGTGCGCATGCGTGACCAGCGCTCCTTTCATTTTTATTGAGCTGCACAGACGCCGGAAGTCAGAGGTTAGTCATGGAGAGCTTGGGGGACTTTCGGTCCCCCGTTCTCCCTATCGCTGCCAGCGATCACTCATGTATCCCCTGTCCTGTGGAGATCCTATGGAGAGGGGATACATGTATTTTGTAGGACACACTGTAGGTCACATTTTTTTGGGAGGGGGGACGCTGTATGGCGTTCCCTACAGGGGGGGGGGGCGCTGTATGGCGTTCCCTACAGGGGGGGCTGTATGGCGTTCTCTGCAGGGGGGCTGTATGGCGTTCTCTGCAGGGGGGCTGTATGGCGTTCTCTGCAGGGGGGCTGTATGGCGTTATCTACAGGGGGCTGTATGGCGTTCTCTACAGGGGGATGTATGGCGCTATCTACAGATGGGGGGCTGTATAGTGTTATCTACAGGGGGGGCTGTAAAAAAGGCACTATCTGCAAGGGGGGAGGGTTGTGTGACACCCAGGGGAGGGGGGGCCCCAGTCAAAAGTTTGCTATGGGGCCCAGTCTTTCCTAGTTACGCCGCTGTTCACACGGCTTATTTTCGGGCCGAAAGATCGGAAGCCGAACGCTTCCAAACATCTGCCCATTGATTTCAATGGGAAAAACGGCGTTCTGTTCCGACGGGGCGTTTTTTTTACGCGGCCGGTTTGAAAAACTGCCACGTAAAAAAACGCCTGCGAAAAAGAAGTACATTTCACTTCTTGAGCCGTTTTTTGGAGCCGTTTCGGAATAGAAAGCCGTTTTTCCCATTGAAATTAATGGGCAGATGTTTGGAGGCGTTCTGCTTCCAATTTTTCACCCATTTTTCGGAAGTTTACACCCCGAAAAATGGCTGAAAATAAGCCATGTGAACAGTAAAGGGATCCTACTCCTATGGCTGGAGTTCTCATTCATGAAGAGGGAGTTTGTGCAATAGTCTCCATTCAATACAAATATAAATGTAATGTAACTCTATAACTCTATGCGCTATAAGCACTGATATGTGTTCCCATGCAAGCATTGACTTTGCATGATGCTTGTTCAATAATATAAATTTATTTCAGGTTCTTGTGTGTTTATTACTAAAAGCATTGAATTATAACTGGCCAAATCAAAAGCAAGTCCAATCACTATTCAAGCTAGCCTATGCGTCGTTGCAAATGGCATATGAACTGCCTGAAGACTCGGCACCACAGGAAGCATCACAAACCTTGAACTTGGATTGTTGGGGAAAGTTGCAACAGGGAACAGTTAAATTAATGATGATGCCCATCTGACAATTATCATCCGAACTTCTGTGGCGAAGGTGGTGGGGCACATATTAAAACCACCTTCTTGGGCACCAACAATTTCTCCCCCCTGGGTTGACTGGTTTAGAAAAATTATTTTGCAATACTTTATCATGTAGTTCTAAGTTTACACCAAGCACCTCTGTAAATTCAACCCTTGCTACCGAGTTCCTCCACAGATTGCAGCCAGGGTTGTCAACTGTCTGTAAATTCCTGGACAGTACATAAAAAATAAAGGCCTTTTTACAGTGTCCGTTAAAAAAAATGTCTGTGAGTTCTGTAAAGTTCGAGGAGCTGTACAGATTTTTCGGATTATAATTATTATCATTTTAGAGGTCACAGTACATTCTGCTAATGTTTTCAGATTAGTATTCTAAACTATAGACAAACACTATATGGACAAAAGTATTGGTATACACCCCTTAGTCATTGAATTCAAACGTTTACTTTAGTCGCACTGGTGTATAAAATCCTAGCCATGCAGTCTGCCTTTATAAACATTTGTGAATTAGGGCCTGTTCACATCACTGTTCGCTTTCCGTTCCGGGGTTACGTTGGAGGTTTCTGTCGGGTGACCCCGCAACGGAAGGTCAAACTGAAACCACAGCTTCCGTTTCCGTCACTATTGGTATCAATGGTGACGGAAACATTGCTAATGGTTTCCGTTCGTCACCATTCCGTCAGTTTTCTGTTTTTCCGACAAGATCAATAGCGCAGGTGACTCCGCTATTGATTCCGTCTTTAAAACGGAAACCTGCCGGAATGGTGACGAACGGAAATCATTAGCAATGTTTGATACCAATAGTGACGGAAACGGAAGCTGTGGTTTCAGTTTGACTTTCCATTGCGGCGCTCATCCGACGGAAACCTCCGACGGAACACCGAAACGGAAAGCAAACGCTGATGTGAACAGGCCCTAAGTGGATGACTCTAAAGAGCTCAGTAAATTCCAGCGTGGTAGTGTAATGGGATGCCACCGTTACGAAAAAATCAGTTCATACGATTTCTTCCCTCCTAGATATTTTGCAATCAACTGTGAATGGTATTATTGGAACTCAGCTACAAAGTGGCAGGCCACGTTAAGTTACAGAGCGGGGCCGTCAAGTGCTGAGGCACATAGTGCATAAAAATCAGCAACGCTCTGCTGACTAAATAACTGAGTTCCAAACCTCATCTAGCATTGACATCTGCACAAAAACTGTGCGCAAGGAGTTTCATGGCATAACTTACCAGGGCCGAGTAGCTGTATGCAAGCATTACATCACCAAGTACAATGCCAAGCGTCAGATGGAGTGGTGTAAAGCACGCCACCACTGCACACTGGAGCAGTGGAAACGTGTTCTGCAACAAATCACGCTTCTCTATCTGGCAGTCTGATGGATGGATCTGGATTTGGTGAATGCCAGGAGAACGCTACCTGTCTGACTGCATTGTGCTAACTGTAACGTTTAGCTGAGGAGGGATAATGCTATGAGGTTGTTTTTCAGGTGTTAGCCTAGACCTCTTAGTTCCAGTGAAGGAAAATCCTCTTAGTTCAAGTGAAGGAAAATCTTAATGCTTCAATACACCAAGACCAGGGGAGTAACTAGGAAAGACTGGGCCCCATAGCAAACTTTTGACTGCCCCCCCCCTCCCCTGGGTGTCACACAACCCCCCCCCCTTGTAGATAGTGCCTTTTTTACAGCCCTCCCTGTAGATAACGCCATACAGCCCCCTCTGTAGATAGCACCATACAGCCCCCTCTGTAGATAGCGCCATACAGTCCCCCCTGTAGATAACGCCATACAGCCCCCTCTGTAGATATCTACAAAGGGGGCTGCATGGCGTTAACTACAGGGGGGGCTGTATGGCGCTATCTACAGAGGGGGCTGTATAGCGTTATCTACAGGGGGGCTGTATGCCGCTATCTACAGTGGGGGCTGTATGGCGTTCTCTACAGGGGGGACTGTATGGCGTTATCTACAGGGGGTCTGTATGGCGTTCTGTACAGGGGGGGTCTGTAGGGAACAGCATACAGGCCCCCCTGTAGGGAACGCCATACAGCCCCCCCCCTGTAGGGAACGCCATACAGCCCCCCCTGTAGGGAACGCCATACAGCCCCCCCCCTGTAGGGAACGCCATACAGCCCCCCCCTGTAGGGAACACCATACAGCCCCCCCTGTAGGGAACGCCATACAGTCCCCCCTGTAGGGAACACCATACAGCCCCTCCCCCTGTAGGGAACGCAATACAGCCACCCCTGTAGGGAACGCTATACAGGCCCCCCCCCTGTAGGGAACGCCATACAGCGTCCCCAACCACCCCAAAAAATTCGACCTACAGTGTGAAAAGACAAAAGACATGTATCCCCTATCCACAGGATAGGGGATACATGTGTGATCGCTGGCAGCGATAGGGTGAACGGGGGACCGAAAGTCCCCCAAGTTCTCCATGACTAACCTCTGACTTCCGGCGTCTGCGCAGCTCAATAAAAATGAAAGGAGCGCTGGTCACGCATGCGCACAAGCGCGACCGGCGCTCCATTCACTTCTACGGAGCTGCCGACACAGACCCCGGAAGTCCGAGGTTTGTGATGGAGAACGTCAGGGGACTTTCAGTCCCCCGTTCTCCCTATCGCTGGCAGCGATCACACATGTATCCCCTATCCTGTGGATAGGGGATACATGTGTTTTGTTTAATGGCAGAGCGGGGAGATACCTCCATGCTCTGCCGTAGTGTTCAGTGGCGTCCCGCTGTAGCAGCCATAGCGACTGCTAGCGGAGCCTCTGGCCATGGTAGGGGCCCGTGCCGGCGGGCGACATGGGCCCCCTCATGCCGCGGGCCCCGTAGCAGCCGCTACGGCTGCTATAGCGGTAGTTACGCCACTGACCAAGACATTTGGACAATTGTATGCTTCCAACTTTGTGGGAGCAGTTTGGGTAAGGCCCTTTTCTGTTCCAGCATTTACTATGCCCCAGTGCACAAAGCAATGTCCATAAAGACATGGTTGGGCGAGATTGGTGTGGAAGAACTTGACTTGTCCGCACAGAGCCCTGACCTTAACCCCATCAAACACCTTTTGGGATTAACTAGAATGGTGATTGTGAGCCAGGCCGTTTTGTCAGTGTCTGTCCTCACAAATGCTCTTCTCCATGAATGGGAAAGAATTCACTCACACACACTCCAAAATCTTGTAGAAAGTCTTCCCAGAAGAGTGGAAGCTGTTTGAGCTGCAAAGGGGGGACCAACTCAATATTAATGGATTTATAATGGGATGTTATAAAACCTCCTGTACATGTAATGTAGAGGTATTTGCATAAAACTCCTACTGCAATTCAGATAATGGGCTAGATGCTATTACATGTGAAGCATTCTCCCTTAATTACGAAAAAGGCAACTCCTAGATACGTATTTAAACAGAAGAGAAAAATTGGAGCATGGAAGCCATGTATATAAAAATAAACAAACTTTATTGATCACATAATTTAGACAAAATGTCATTTAAAAAAGGTACAAAAAAAGGGACAAAGAGACTCTGTAATATGCCAGTTAATACATGAGGGGCCGACTCCCTACAGCATTAATGGGAATATATAGTGCATTTTAAGAGAGGAGCATGGGGGATGAATGGTGGAAGATATAGTAAACACTAAATCATCATGTAGTGTCTGTTAGGTTACAATCTATGGGTTGAAGACATAGTAGTCGAATGAATATCAAGTGAATGTAAACACAATGCAATAGTCACAAACGGATATTAATCGACCCTTCCCCCCTTCCTTCAAAAAGCCTTATCCATATTGGTGTGACAGGGAAGTCTGGATGTCAAGCAAATGACCCCTTTTGTCCATATAGTGTATATTACTTATAATTTTTATGATTCATTATGGTTTTCCAATATAGCTGGGAATTTTTTTTGCTGTCTGCGATTTTTAAATAATTTTTCATGAAAAAAAGGAAAAAAATCAGGTTGGTAACGTGGTGTTTTTGAGTAGCCCCCTAGATACCCGTGACTTCTACCTCCCACTGCACTTTACACCACAGCAGTCTCTGTGGTTCCTCACAGGATTGGATCCCCCTCTGGGATCCACCTCACTGTCTGCAGCCCCAAGCCTTTAACTGCCCTTTCTGCAGCAAGAAAAGCCACCCTTACTTACTGGATCCGCCAACGTACGTACGTACGTACGTACGTACGTACGTACGTACGTACGTACATACATACATATATATATATGTATCTATCTCGCTGTTCTCTCTCGCTGTTCTCTCTCGCAGTTCTCTTTCACGCTGTTCTCTCTCCCGCTGTTCTCTCCCAATGTTCTCTCTCCCGCTGTTCTCTCTCCCGCTGTTCTTTCTCCCGCTGTTCTCTCCCGCTGTCCCTCTCCATTTGGATGCCAAATCACCTACTTATATCTGCTCTTCTCAGTCTTTCTTCCTACCGGCGTTACCATGCTACCCTTTCTAGTACAAGTCTTATCCAGGACCTGTCAGCTCTTCCCTTCTCCTCCGACACAGCTTCATTCACCTTACTTCCGATGACAGCACCGTAGAGCACCATAGCCAGTGTTTCCAGGGACCTGCAGTCACAACTTTTCTTGTTTCTCCATCTATCTTGTTTGTACTCTGCCCACCCTGACTTCGGCCCTCTTCCCTGACTATTTGTATTGTCTGCCTGCTTTGATTAACTGTCATGAACGACCTCAACTTCGGCACATGGTTCTGTAGCTTAATTTGGATACTTTTCAACTGTTGCCATCAGAGAATATTCTGCTAGAAAGCGCTGAGGATTCCCTCTGAGAATATCCATACTGGAGTTAGACACAGACTGTGCTTCCTAGTCTAGCACAAAGCCAAATCTAATAGTAACCGATTACCTGTAATGTAAGATCCCTGTCAAAACAAATGTAACTCCATCCTGTCCATCTAAAAACTTTTACTGAGATTTAAAAAAAATAAAATAAATCACTCTCTTAGGCCCCATGCACACGAACGTAAAAAAGCCTGTAATCACGGGCCCATAGACTTCTATTGGCCACGGGTACCTCACCGTATACTTACGGGAAGGTGCCCGGGCCGTTAAAAAAAATATAGAACATGTCCTATTTTAGGCCGTAGTTACGGCACGGGCAGGCCCATAGAAGTCTATGGGGCTCCCGTAATTACGGGTGACTACGTGTGTGGATTCACTGAAAAATAGGTAATGAATGTCGTTCAGTAATAAATGTGTTTCACCGCCTGGAAGAACGATTAAAAAGTAGTTTATTAGTTAATTTCATAAAATAGTGGCTCTACCAGCCGTTGATACCAGACCAGGCTTAAGCAAGTGATTAGCGACAAGAAAGGTGGTATAGAGTGATTGATGTCTCCTTTCCACCCAAAACACCACCTATCTGCTTGTAGTATAAATAACGCTATATCTTTGCCATTGATAACTGTCTATCTAAATCCTACGCGTTTCATCATCACATACACGGTGATGCTTCCTCAGGGATTGATAGAAGTAGATTTATTTCAAATCTCGTTAAATTCAAAAGTAGTGAAATGATAACAATTTTGCAGCACTGGATAGCACTGTTTATGTGCTGATTCGTAACCTCCAGACGCATGCACGGCTCTGATACACTGGCCGTACACGCGCCGGAGATCCTCAGGACTTAAAAGGCTGAGAGCCCGCCCTCCAAAGGTCTTCCCCTGAATGAGCCGCCAATCCGCGTATTACACGCCAACCAGTGACGTGCCGGAGGCGGCGTCATGGGAACCTAGCAACCTAGGAGGGTTGCTGGACGATCAAAGCGTCCATGGTAACTAGGGGATGCTAGACGCGGCTCCTTGGTTGTCAATGAACAAAAATACATCGTGTGAATATAATGGTAGCATAAGGCCCTGTGATCAGACAAGGCCGTGTGGAAGCAGGAGGAGGGACTCAAAAGTACGGAGGACCGTCTTGTTCAAAGACTATCTGCTAAACTGTGACACCACATATGTCTTATAGTATCCCAAATACGCCCGGTATCACAAGGAATAATGTCCCAGGGCATCGTGGACCGGACTAGATAAGGAGAACGCGGCCATACATTACCGAATAAACCACGGGAGGGTACAGCGCCCGGATTAACTTCGTAGCTCATATTGACCTATCCCATGGCGAACCTATGGCAAATATAACCAGCGATAACGGTGTCATAGGTGGGATAATAGGGTGTTGAACCTGTTGTGTTAAGAGCCAGCAATAGACCTAGTGGAGAGTCATGACCAAAAACGCGCGATGAACCGCGATAAAAAACGCGATCGGAAACGCACCGTGTGCATAAGGACATAAGAATAGCAGACATAGATGTGTTGGAATAAGATATACGGTACATTGTTGGGTAACCAGACCAATATTCAGGTGATGCGGTTAAGGAAACATGCGTAGGAGATTTGTTCATTTATTCCAAGCGGGTTGATAGTCTGCATTCTGAATATCCATTCTGCCTCTTTTTGGAGTATTTTCCTATCCAGGTCCCCACCTCTAGGGAGGGGTCTCACTTGTTCTATACCCTGGAACACAAGAGTCGTGGCATCCCCGTCATGGCAGGACCACACATGTCTTGATACAGGGGTGTCCACTTTCCTTCTGACGTCCCCAATGTGGTCCCGTATCCTTCTCCTAAATTCCCTTTTGGTCTTGCCCACATATTGTAGGCCACATTTGCATGTCATAAGGTAAACAATGCCCTTTGTTTTACAATTTATGAATGACCTGTTATCAAAGGTTTTGCCAGTCTGCGTACTCGTGAAATTCTTGCTGCATAATATCGACACACAGGCTTTGCATGTTCCGCATCTGTATGTCCCTCTAGCACTATTGTCTAACCAAGTGCCACATTGTATAACCGGTTGTAAGTGGCTATGGACCAATCGGTCCCTGAGATTCCGTCCCCTTCTATAGGTAATGAGCGGGGCGTCCCCAACAAGGGTCCCCACATCAGGATCTGCCTTCAATATGCCCCAAAATCGTTTGAGGACCTCCCTCACCTCTCTGCTCGCCGAGTCAAAGGTACCAATAACCCTCAATGGTTCTTCATGCGTTTCATTTGGTTTAGGATTGAGCAGGTCATCTCTATTGCATCCCAGTGCATTCTGAAATGCCCCTCTAAGCACCTCCCTAGGGTATCCCCTATGCCTAAACCTATTCTCGAGGTCACGTGCGGATACCCTGAAGTCCGTGATGGTCGAACAATTCCTCCGTGCCCTGAGATATTGGCCCTTTGGTATCCCTCTCTTCAGGTTGGTTGGATGCCAACTTTCCCACCGTAGTAGGCTATTGGTCGCCGTTTCTTTGCGATACATGTTGGTCTCCAACAGTCCTGTATCCGTCTTGGATATCATGATATCCAGGAAGGAAATCCTAGTATCCTGAATATCGGATGTGAAGAAAAGGCCTAGTTCATTTGCGTTCAAGATCTCCACAAATTCCTTGAATTCCTCCCTGGTCCCTGTCCATAGGATAAGGACATCATCTATGAATCTCATCCAGAGTAAAATACATGATGACCATTTGTCCATCAGTTCACTGAACACAACTTCCTTTTCCCACCAACCCAGATAAAGGTTGGCAAAAGTGGGTGCACATGGACTACCCATGGCCACTCCTCTGAGTTGGTGGTAGATCTTTTGATCAAATAGAAAGAAGTTGTGTTCTAGGACAAACCTAAGTAATTCAATCACGAATTCATTGTGGGCCTGATATTGTACCCCTTTATCCATCAGGAAGTGTTCAATAGCTCTACATCCTTTGTTGTGTGGAATGGAGCTATATAGGGACTCCACATCAAGAGATGCCAAAAATGTCTGACCGTCACACCGTATACCCTCAAGTCTTCTCAGCACATCCATGGTGTCCCTCACGTATGATGGCAGGGACACCACAAATGGCCTGAGGACCCGATCAAGGTACAGGCTCGCATTCTGAGTGAGGCTGTCAATCCCCGAAACTATGGGGCGACCCTTGAGAGGGTGCAACCCCTTGTGTACCTTGGGTAAGCTGTAAAATGTTGCCGTTAGTGGGAACTCCTTCAGCATAAAGTTCATTTCCCTATCATTTATGAGGTTATCTGTTTTTGCTGGACCAAGAATATTTTTAAGTTTGTCCTTAAAGGTGATCATTGGATTACTGGCCAAGACCCCATAGCACTTTCGATCATTCAGGATGTCGTAGCACATCTTGCTGTATTGTGATCGGTTCATAACCACTATATTCCCCCCTTTGTCCGAGGGTTTAATAATGATATCATCATCCCTCTCTAGGGATAACAAGGCTGCCATTTCTCTGCTGGAAAAATTAGAGCCGTGCTCCTTATGATTGATCAATTTATGTTGGTCCTCCACTACCTTTACAAAAACATCAATGGGGGTATTGTCACTGAGGGGTGCATATTTGGTCGATGGGACCCTTAGTTCCGTGAATGGGCCCTTGCCCTCCTCCCTGTGACCCTCCTCCCATAGATCCTCTAATAGTCTGAAGTGTGGGAGATCTTCTTCCATGATCCCCAGTTCCATGCATTGTCGTTTGTTATGCATCTTAAAAAACTTTTTCCACTTAAGTTTCCTGGCAAAGAGGTTGAGGTCCTTAACCCACATGAAGAGGTTAAATTTATTTGTCGGGACAAATGAAAGACCCTTGCTCAGCACCTCCACCTCTTCTACTGTCAGATTGCGTGTGGAAAGGTTCACAATCTGAAGTCTATCACTATTCCCCAAGGTACCTATAGCTCCCTTCTGTCTCGCAGAAGATAGTCCGAGATCGGGTGGTTCTTGGCTAAAAAACCCCCCCGATGCTGATTCTTTCCTCTATTTCTGCCTCTGAAATTTTGACGAGTCTGGTATCTACCAGTCTCGTTACCTCCCTGACCTCTTCTGGGTGGAATCCTACCAAACTCAGTGTCTGATTGTTCCTGTTCCGATGAGGAATGATCAGTATCTGGTTCCTGAGGTGTATCAGTCCTGGCACTATAGTCAAATATCCTTCCTTCTTTGAAGTCCACCGTGTCACGTACAAATTGGAAGTGCTTCCTTTCTTTAATGTGACACGTGAACTTCTCTATTGTTTGTTGTAACACCGCTTCTTTTCTTTCAAATTCTGAATTGTTGTTGAATTTATTAACTGCAGTAATACACTCTTTTAATTCTTGACTGCTACGTGCCAAACTACTGTGCTCTTCCTCCAAGAGGATTCCCATAAACCTCAGTGAGGATTCGATCGATTCTTTCTCCCACTTTTTAAGAAGCTTAGGGGAGCGAACCCTCACCGCAGGGATAAGGGAAATCCTCAGGCCTCTTGGAACAATTTTGTTTTTGATATATGTCTCTAGGGTTTGGATTTCCCACCAGGATCTAATGTGGTCTTTATATATTTTGGTGAGATGTCGGAAAGAGGCAGTGATACTTAGATTTTGGGATTGTGGTATCAGTTCTTTATCTGAGAAGACCTCCCTAGCATCTGTAAACCATTTATCCGTATTAATGTCACTCGTCAGGAATCCTGCCATCCCCACTGAATTGAGATAAATAGTAGATTCACTGAAAAATAGGTAATGAATGTCGTTCAGTAATAAATGTGTTTCACCGCCTGGAAGAACGATTAAAAAGTAGTTTATTAGTTAATTTCATAAAATAGTGGCTCTACCAGCCGTTGATACCAGACCAGGCTTAAGCAAGTGATTAGCGACAAGAAAGGTGGTATAGAGTGATTGATGTCTCCTTTCCACCCAAAACACCACCTATCTGCTTGTAGTATAAATAACGCTATATCTTTGCCATTGATAACTGTCTATCTAAATCCTACGCGTTTCATCATCACATACACGGTGATGCTTCCTCAGGGATTGATAGAAGTAGATTTATTTCAAATCTCGTTAAATTCAAAAGTAGTGAAATGATAACAATTTTGCAGCACTGGATAGCACTGTTTATGTGCTGATTCGTAACCTCCAGACGCATGCACGGCTCTGATACACTGGCCGTACACGCGCCGGAGATCCTCAGGACTTAAAAGGCTGAGAGCCCGCCCTCCAAAGGTCTTCCCCTGAATGAGCCGCCAATCCGCGTATTACACGCCAACCAGTGACGTGCCGGAGGCGGCGTCATGGGAACCTAGCAACCTAGGAGGGTTGCTGGACGATCAAAGCGTCCATGGTAACTAGGGGATGCTAGACGCGGCTCCTTGGTTGTCAATGAACAAAAATACATCGTGTGAATATAATGGTAGCATAAGGCCCTGTGATCAGACAAGGCCGTGTGTGTGCACCCGTAATTACGTCAGCGTTGCTAGGCGACGTCAGTAAATAGTCACTGTCCAGGGTGCTGAAAGAGTTAAACGATTGGCCGTAACTGTTTCAGCACCCTGAACAGTGACTACCGATCACAATATAGATCAACATGTAAAAAAAACAAAAACTTTCATACTTACCCAGAACTCCCTGCTTCTTCCACCAGTCCGGCCTCCCGGAAGGACGTTTCAGCCCATGTGACCGCTGCAGTCAATCACAGGCCAATCACAGGCTGCAGCGGTCACATGGACTGCCGCGTCATCCAGGGAGGTCGGGCTGGATGTCAAGAGAGGGACACGTCACCAAGGCAACGGCAGGGTAAGTATGAATTTCTTTTAGTTTTACCTCTGAAAGGGCTGCCCCTTCTCTCTATCCTGCACTGATAGAGAGAAGGGGCTGCCGATTAGTGTAGTGCAATTTTGCAGCGAAAACGTGCCCGTAAAAACAGGTGGAATACTGGTGACAACGGACCCGTATTTACAGACACGGGTCCATAAATACTGGTGCAATACGGGTCGAATACGTGTGACTAGAGATGAGCGAACTTATGAAAAGTTCGGTTTGGCTAGTTCGCCGAATTTCACGAAAAAGTTCGATTCGGACCGAACTAGTTCTGACCGAAAATGTAAATTCCGTGCGCCGAGCATGGTACTGTCCAGGGTGCTGAAAGTGTTAATGGGCTGCACTAACTCTTTCAGCAATCTTGACAGTACCATGCTCAGCGCGCGGAAAATAAAATTTTAATGTAATAAAAAAAAAATACGTTCATACTTACATTCCTCCTGTCCGGCCTCCAGCGATGACGTTTCATCTATGTCGCCGCTGCAGCCAATCACAGGCTGTAGTGGCGGTCACGCACGTCCGGATGACGTCAGAAGGCCGGCCTCCAGGGATGACGCTTCATCCCACGTGACCGCCTCTGCAGCCAATCACACGCTCCTCTCCTGAAATACTCTGTGCTGCCTTAAACTCTGTGGACAGGTCAGGATCCTGTTTCTTTTAAATGCTGCTGGGGAACCCGCTCGATCCACTATATAAGTCTGTGCTACAGTGTAGTATTTAAAAGAACCAGGATCCTGACCTGTCCACAGAGTTTAAGGCAGCACAGAGTATTTCAGGAGATGAGCGTGCCGATTCAGTGCTGCTGTGAACTCTGCTCTTACCATTACGTAGCTCTCAGTCTGTTACCTCTCCTCCACTCATGTCCTCAATAACACCTTAACATGATTGGCAAGTCACCACGTAATGGTAAGAGCAGAGTTCACAGCAGCACAGAGTATTTCAGGAGATGAGCGTGCGGATCATGTGCGGGGTGGTGACTTGCCAATCATGTGAAGGTGTTATTGAGGACAGGAGTGGAGGAGAGGTAACAGACTGAGCTACGTAATGGTAAGAGCAGAGTTCACAGCAGCACAGAGTATTTCAGGAGATGAGCGTGCAGATTCAGTGCTGCTGTGAATCTGCTCTTACCATTACGTAGCTCTCAGTCTGTTACCTCTCCTCCACTCCTGTCCTCAATAACACCTTCACATGATTGGCAAGTCACCACGCAATGGTAAGAGCAGAGTTCACAGCAGCACAGAGTATTTCAGGAGATGAGCGTGCGCATCTTGTGCGGGGTGGTGACTTGCCAATCATGTGAAGGTGTTATTGAGGACAGGAGTGGAGGAGAGGTAACAGACTGAGCTACGTAATGGTAAGAGCAGAGTTTACAGCAGCACAGAATCTGCACGCTCCTCTCCTGAAATATTCTGTGCTGCTGTGAACTCTGCTCTTACCATTACGTAGCTCTCAGTCTGTTACCTCTCCTCCACTCCTGTCCTCAATAACACCTTCACATGATTGGCAAGTCACCACCCGCACAAGATCCGCACGCTCATCTCCTGAAATACTCTGTGCTGCTGTGAACGCTGCTCTTACCATTACGTGGTGACTTGCCAATCATGTGAAGGTGTTATTGAGGACAGGAGTGGAGAAAAGGTAACAGACTGAGAGCTACGTAATGGTAAGAGCAGAGTTCACATGAGCACAGAATATTTCAGGAGAGGAGCATGCAGATTCTGTGCTGCTGTGAACTCTGCTCTTACCATTACGTAGGTCAGTCTGTTACCTCTCCTCCACTCCTGTCCTCAATAACACCTTCACATGATTGGCAAGTCACCACCCCGCACAAGATGCGCACGCTCATCTCCTGAAATACTCTGTGCTGCCTTAAACTCTGTGGACAGGTCAGGATCCTGTTTCTTTTAAATGCTGCACTGTAGCGCAGCCTTATATAGTGGATTGAGCGGGTTCCCCAGCAGCATTTAAAAGAAACAGGATCCTGACCTGTCCACAGAGTTTAAGGCAGCACAGAGTATTTCAGGAGATGAGCACGGCCGGCCACGGGCAGCCGGTCGTTTTTCTGAGCCGTGCTCCCATTATAAAGTATAGGAGCACGGCCCGTAAAATAAAAAAATAGAACATGTTCTATCTTTTTAACGGCACGGGCACCTTCCCGTGAGAAAACGGGAAGGTACCCGTGGCTATAAGAAGTCTATGGGCCCGCTATTTCGGGTCGTAATTACGACCTGTAATAATGGGTGTTTTTACGGTCGTGTGCATGAGGCCCCGTAATGACGGGTGGCCACATGTGTGCACCCGTCATTACGGCAGCGTTGCTAGGCGACGTCAGTAAATAGTCACTGTCTAGGGTGCTGAAAGAGTTAACTGATCGGCAGTAACTGTTTCAGCACCCTGGACAGTGAATTCCGATCAGAATATAGAGTAACCTGTAAAAAAAAAAAAAGACGTTCATACTTACCGAGAACTTTCTGCTTCCTCCAGTCCGGTCTCCTGGCCGTTGCCTTGGTGACGCGTCCCTCTCGACATCCGGCCCGACATTCCTGGATGACGTTACAGCCCATGTGACCGCTGCAGCCAATCACAGGCTGCCGCGGCCTCTGCAGCCAATCACAGGCTGCAGAGGCCTCTGCAGCCAATCACAGGCTGCCGCGTCAGAAAAGAAGGTCGGACTGGAGGAAGAAGAGGGACTCGTCACCAAGACAACGACCGGGTACGTATGAAATGCTTTTTATTTTATTTTTAATCAGCAGCCTCTTTTCTCTATCAGTGATTGATAGAGACAAGTGGCTGCCGATTTGTATCATATTTTTGACCGGGTTCGCTCAAAACGTGTTCGGCCGAACCCGGTGAAGTTCAGATTCGCTGCGAACCGAACTTTTCCCGATGTTCGGACCGAAACCGGGTTCGGTTGTCCCGGTTCGCTCATCTCTACGTGTGACCAAGGACCTGTATTTACAGGAGGGAAAAAATACGTTCGTGTGCATGAGGCCTTAAAGTTAGAAACTCTTTATAAAACATGATATTTTGGAAAGGCTATGGCCAAGAAAAAGGTTCCTGCGTATCAGCTCAGTCAGTTCATGCTGAAACACGGAATCCGTTTATTTTACAAATTATTATAGTATATGTGAATACATCAAACTTTGTAATATATCTAATCAGGGAAAGTGTCTTCTTCCTCATCTTCCAGCAGCCTGTATCCTCCGTAGGTTCTCTATAAATGTTTATTACCCCCTTAACCCATTTAGGACTTAGCCTGTTTTGGCCTTAAGGCACAGCCGATTTTTCTCAAATCTGACATGTATCACTTTATGTGGTAATAACTTTGGAATGCTTTTACCTATTCAAGCGATTATGAGATTGTTTCTCGTGACACATTGTACTTGATCAATAAATTCAATATTTATTTGTGAAAAACATCAAAATTTAGAGAAATTTAAAAAATTTGCATTTTTCTAAATTTAAATGTAGCTGCTTGTAAAACAGATAGTAAGTCTACACAAAATAGTTACTAGTTAACATTTCCCATTTGTCTAGTTTACGTTTGCATTATTTTTTGAATGTCCTTTTATTTTTCTAGGACGTTACAAGGCTTTAGCAGCAATTTCTCACATTTTCAAGAAAATTTCAAAAGGCTATTTTTTCAGGGACCGTTTCAGTTCTGAAGTGGCTTTGAGGGCCTTATATAGAAGAAAGCCCCCATAAGTCACCCCATTTAAAAAACTGCACCCCCTCAAAGTATTCAAAACAGCATTCACAAAGTCTCTTAACATTTTAGGCATTTCAGAGGTGAAGTAGAGGTGAAATGTACAAATTTAATTTTTTTCGCCAAAATTAATTAGTTTTTTTTTATGTTTTGCAGTGTTCGCACAACAAAATCACTTTTTTTTAAAAAAAATACATTATTTTTTGTGTCTTCAGATTTGTGTCTTTCAAGGTTTTTTTTTTGGTTTTTTTTGCGGTGTTCACTGTGTGGGAAAAATAACAATTTAGTCTTATAGTTTGGGTTTTTACGAACGCAGTGATACCACATGTGTACTTTTTTTATCGGTTTCATTTATTTCCGATAATAAAAATCTTATAGAAAAAAGCCGTTTTTGTTTTTTTTAACTTTTACACTTCTATAAAACATTTTTATTAACTTTTTTACCCCACTATGGGACTTGAAGACTTGCAGTTCTGATTGCTGCTAGAATACATTACACTACCTAGGTAGTGTAATGTATTCTGTCAGTTTGAAAGTGACAGTGACGGAATATGAAGCCTATGAGGAGCAGCCGGAGGCTGGTCCTCATAGAAATCCATACATGGCAGACCGGGAAGCCATTGAATGGCCTCCGGTTGCCATGACAACCATCGGCAACCCCTTCGATTGCCAATCTTCTACAAACACCCTAAATGCATTTAAGGGGTTAATTGCCAAAATCAGTGCTGGTGGACTGCTGATTGGCAACAGTGGAGTGTCAGCTGTCGGGGACAGCTGACCTCCAGGTTCCCAGTGTACACCATCACCGTGATAGGCTTCTGTATGTGGCAGACCCAGAGGCCATTGTATGGCTTCCGGTTGCCAAGCCAATGATCAGCAACCCCTGCAATTACATTGTGGGGGTTGCCAATTTGATACAAACCCCCTAAATGTGGCGATTGCAATTAATTGCAAGTCGCATTTAAGGGGTTAATTGCCGGAATCAGTGGCAATGTACCGCTGGCGGCAAGACTGGAGTGTCAGCTGTCGGAGACAGCCGACCTACCGGTTCCCGGCGCACACCGTCCCCTACAGTGTGCACCGGGAACAGTGCAGTAACTGTACGTCCTGGTGTGCAAAAAAACTTCCCACCAGGACATACAGATGCGTCCTGGTGTGCCTAGGGGTTAAACACTAACAATCTCTCAGTAAGAGTGGCTTCACATACAGGAAAAACATCAAATTTTTGGTGCCGTTTTTCCTGCCATTTTTGGTTGCGTTTTTATTACTGCAAACAATTATGCGGCCAGATGTTAGCAGGAAGTCAATAGGGAAATATTAAATGCAATGCAAACTGCGTTTTTTGTGTTGTTTTTATTCCCTTTTGTCCTCTGTTTTTCAGGTCAGTGGAGTTGTTTTTAAAATTGCAGCAAAGATTTGGTTTGGCATTTTTGCAGTTGTTTTCCCATAGGATTCTCTATAGAAAAAGAAATTCAGGGCATTTTTTACAAGGCCAAAAAAACTCCACAAAAATAGTGTGTGTGGAGGAAGCCTAACAAAGTAACTGAAGATACAGAAGAGACAAGAGGGAGGAGGAGGAGGGGGATTTTGTTACAATCGCTTTGGCTCACATTGTGTATGAGACTCAAGTTGTGACAGGGACGGCACAAATCTCCAGTTCCACACCAGGAACCGCCCACTCAGTAGATATAGCGAGAAAATTTAACATTTACATAAGTAATGAAGAGGGAAGGAAAAAAACAAAAATGCAGGTTACATATTATATGTCGGGTCAAAGATGTAGCTAGGCATTTCTTCAGCCGGGGCCAAGGTTCTTTTTGGCCCCTCATGCCCCTGCCAACACATGACAACTACTATTACCACCACAAAGAGACTGAATATTACCAGCATTCAGTGATCATATAGTGGTAAAAACCAATTCTTCACAGGTGCTCTACAAGCAATTTACTGTACATGATAACAGTACAGTTACATCTCCTCTGATTGGAGTCAGCCACCACTCGGGTCTGCCAAATATGCCGCACACAGATTTTGTTTTGCTTTTTCAATCTATTCCCCACCTCTACACAAACTCCCCATCCATAATGTCCCAGATGGTAAAAGTTCCCTCTTTGCTCTATGACAAATTAATAGTCTTTTTTGTGACCCACACAGTAATAGTGCCCCCCAGACTGTAATACTGCCCTCTTTATGTCACCACACAGTAATAATTACCCCTTGTGCCGCCACACAGTAATAATGTTCCTATACAGTAACAATGCCTCCTTTGAGCCATCACAGTAATATTGCCCCATTGGTGCCCCTACACAGTAATAGTGCCCCCTTGGTGCCCCAACACAGTTATACTGTCCCCTTGGTGCAACTACTCAGTAATTTGGCCCCCTCTGTGCACCCACACAGTAATTGTTCCCCTTTTGGCCCTCACACAGTGATAAGTGGCGTCATCGCTCTGCCTGCACAGAGATGCTTAAGCTGCTGTAGCCGCCATGTACACTTACAAATTTCTGTTTTGTAAGTGTGGTATTCTGTCCGGCACACTTTAAATTCAATGCCCACCTTCCTCTTAGTGGTAACTGCGCCTGGAACGCATGCCCCACTCACTGTCCCCTCCCCCACCCCCAGCTACCCCATGTTTCAAGCTCCACTATATTCTGGCTTTTCAGGTGCCCTTTAAGAATAAGTTATATGCTAATATGCATATAAGTATTTCCGGAAAACCCAAGATAAAGGGTTCACGTACCCCTCCTAAAAGAGGGTTAATGTAAGGTACTGATCTGCTTACCTTCCACCCAGTGAAAATAGAGTTACCCTTACTTAAAGTGGATCTTTAAATAGAAATTAGGAAATTATAGAAGAGAGTCATCAGCGACAATAGTATCTCATAACTTCCCTCCATAGTAAGAGAAAAGACAGCGGTAATGGACCTCATAGTACGTAGCAGATCAGGAGAGAGGAATATTCTAAAACATACTCCAGCATATATTCAGACATGCATAGTAAATGGTGCAAAGTACAAACTATACATAAAGTAGCTAACAATATATCTACATAAGGTCATGAAGACACTTGTGTGCGACAAAATGTCACCAGTATTGTAATAAGCAAGGGATAAAGAACTATAGTAGTGTCTGGATGCATTTATACAACCCTGCTGAAGTGTTTTCCTTGACTGTACTATGTGCAAAATGTGTTCTTCTCCTTTATATACTAGTCTAATTTTAGATGGACTGATTGACACCCTAAATCTTTGGGCAAAAAAAAATTAAGAAAACATCCTGTTACGGATGGGTGACATGTAATACATTCTTGAAAAGCAACATAGCTTACATTCAATAATAATATGGTTAACCTAAGAAGAAGAATTCTCTTCCCACAATGAAACTTTTCAGTCAATTCTGTTTTACAGTTGATGATAGCAGATAGTGTTCTAAATTTATTTATCCATTCTTTTCAAACGTAGGAGACATAGTAATTTATTTCTAATCTTCAGCACTACCAAAATGTTCACATGTACCAGCAACCATAAATTATTGTTAAAGGGGTTGTCCCGACTCCCACCATAGACTTCCCGACTCCCACCATAGACTTCCCCTTTTATATGAGAGACGCCTCCTGACACCCATGATAAACTGCTGATTTTGCCAGGGAAATATGCATCCGGCTGCTAATTTCCCCTGCAGTGGCCGTTGCAGGGGAAATGTAGTATTACATGGCGGACATTCAGAAGCCTGAGTCCTTCACAGTAAGAGCAGCTGCTTGTTAGAGGCTCTCCACTTTGGCTCATAGAGAGGAGCCCAAAGCAGAGGACCCCCCTTTATGACATCGAAATGCCCTAATAGGGCATATGTACAGGGGTCGTGCTGATGGGACAACCCCTTTTAAATTTTACCCCTAAAGACTCAATCAGCAGTTGGGGGAGGTGTGAATCTATTATATATTTTCGAAAGTTTGTTTGAAGCCCGATTTTTTTATTGGTTTAAAATGGATCACGTCATCTGTAAGCCATAACAACCAATCAGATCGCTGCTTGAATTTTTAATACCTTCTTTGAAAATTATAAAAGCTTACCTGATTGGCTGCTGGTAGGGATGTAATAACCAGAGTGATGTCACACTGCTGCTGCTGACATCATAATCTGCCTCCCGGTACATTATTCAGAGACCAGACACACATCTAATACACCGCCTGTTGCCACCAGACTCCACATCCAGGAGAGGACGAACAATATTCTTCACAAGACTGTACTCCATCTCCGGCTACAAAGAGAAGCCATCTCTGCTTTGTTTTCCTGGGACATGATCAGAACAACTTCCTACATGTAACATGAGAGACATCACAGTCCTACTATACTGGATAAAAGTTAGGCTGGGTTCACACGACCATGTTACGTCCGTAATGTACGGAACGTATTTCGGCCGGAAGACCCGGACCGAACACAGTGCAGGGAGCCCCGGGCTCCTAGCATCATAGTGATGTACGATGCTAGGAGTCCCTGCCTCACTGCAGGACAACTGTCCCGTACTGTAATCATGATTACAGTACGGGACATTAGTTCCACGCAGAGGCAGGGACTCCTAGCATCGTACATCACTATGATGCTAGGAGCCCGGCTCCCTGCACTGTGTTCGGTCCGGGTCTTCCGGCCGAAATACGTTCCGTACATTACGGACGTAACATGGTCGTGTGAACCCAGCCTGAGTATATATAGGCAGGTTGTGTGTTTTGGTATATTTGCCAACAACCCCGTTTTGTGGGAAACAGTCCAGCAAGCCCGGTTAGGAAAGGTGGTGTTTATGCAAATTTGTGTTTTCAGGCAGAAAGGGGGCAAGCCATCAATGCTTTGCTACTATGGATTTGGATTGATTGGTAATGATAAATAGTACGGTATAAATTTATATAAATTAGACTTTCAATGTTAGTGTTTACTGAAAATTACAATGTTATATATGTCTCATAATGAGAGCCACTGTAGTTTATGTTAGAAGAATGTGTTCTGCTGGTTACTATGGTGATAGCAGCCGTCTTGGGGCTTATGTCAGAAGAATGCATTGTGCTAGTTGCTATGGTGATACCAGCCATCTTGTGCCTTATACATACCTCTCAACCGTCCCGGATCCAGCGGGACAGTCCCGGTTTCTCACCGATGTCCCGTCAGGCCGGGCGGTCTGCAAAATGTCCTGCTGGGCGCTGCATCAAAACAGCTGATTGCTGCTGACTGCAGCAGCGATTAGAAGAAGGCAGGAGTCTTGCGTCGGTGTTCTCATTGGGATCGATGCCGGCCCGTGAGTGGACCAGTCCAGTTACCTGACCTGTCATCTGACCTCACCGGTCAGGTGACTGGACTGGTCCACTCCCGGGCCGGCATCGACACCAGTGAGAGCGCCGCTGCAAGACTCCTGCCTTCTTCTGACAGTGGGTGACGTCAAAGCAGAGCAGAGAGAGGCAGCAGTAGGCTACCTCTACCGCTCTCTGCTCTGGCGGCAATGTGGTACCTACAGGGGGACTGTGTGTGGAGCTATCTACAGGGGGGCTGTGTGTGGAGCTATCTACAGGTGGGCTGTATCTGGCGCTATGTACAGGGGGCTGTGTGTGGCGCTATGTACAAGGGGCTGTGTGTGGTGCTATGTACAGGGGAGCTGTGTGTGGCGCTATGTACAGGGGGCTGTGTGTGGCGCTATGTACAGGGGGGCTGTATCTCGCGCTATGTACAGGGGGGCTGTGTGTGGCGCTATCTACAGGGGGCTGTGTCTGGCGCTATCTACAGGGGGGCTATGTCTGGAGCTATCTACAGGTGGGCTGTGTGTGGAGCTATCTACAGGGGGGCTGTCTGGAGCTATCTACAGGGGGCTGTGTGGCGCTATGTACAGGGGGGCTGTATCTGGCACTATGTACAGGGGGCTGTGTGTGGCGCTATCTACAGGGGGGGCTGTGTGTGGAGCTATCTACAGGGGGGCTGTCTGGAGCTGTCTACAGGGGGCTGTGTGTGGCGCTATTTACAGGGGGCTGTATCTGGCACTATGTACAGGGGGGCTGTGTCTGGCACTATCTACAGGGGGGCTGTGTGTGGCGCTATCTACAGGGGGCTGTATCTGGTGCTATGTACAGGGGGGCTGTGTCTGGAGCTATCTACAGGGGGCTGTATCTGGAGCAATCTACAGGGGGCTGTGTGTGGAGCTATGTACAGGGGGCTGTATCTTGAGCTATCTACAGGGGGCTGTATCTGGAGCTATCTACGGGGGGGGCTGTATCCGGAGCTATCTCCAGGGGGGGCTGTGTGTGGAGCTATGTACAGGGGGGCTGTATCTGGATCTATCTACAGGGTGCTGTATCTGGCTCTATGTACAGTGGGGCTGTGTCTGGAGCTATCTACAGGGGGCTGTGTGTGGAGCTATCTACAGGGGCTGTATGTGGCGCTATGTACAGGGGGGCTGTATCTTGAGCTATCTACAGGGGGGCTCTGGTGGATGATTTTTCCATTGACCGGTAGCAGAGTTACACAACTGGAAAAAAAAATCCCCATCATGTAACTCTGCTACCTGTCATTTGAAAAGTTATCCACCACATGGTCTACCTCTTGACTTTCATTGTACTCAGCCTTTTGGTTTGTCCTGCAGCTGCTGCCGTGATGAGCAAATGTTATACCCAAGTTAGGAAAAGTAACACAAAGACGACATAACCGGATCCATAATATCTGTAATATCCAGACAGTCTAGAGATCCGCAGTGAGAATGTGCGCTTGTTATTTGCAAAAGGATCTGGCCTTGATTTGATGTGTTTATGCGGAATATTGGGCGTGGTTAGGGGCGTGGCTTAAAATATCCCTCTTTTTCTAATTCAAAAGTTGGGAGGCATGCCTTATATGAGAACAATGTGTTGTGCTGGTTGCAATGGCAGACATCTTGGAACTTATGGGAGAAGATTGAACCTCAATTAACACAACTGTCTAATAGAAAAACTGGATTTGTTGACCAAAGCAAGCAAGCACAGTGCAGCTTTCATATATCCAGCGCAGTGGGGAAAAAAAATGAAAGCTGAGCTTTGATTGGTTGCTATAGGCCACGGGATATGTTTTCTATTAAACAGTTTTGATAAATGCGGCTCAATGTGCTGTGCTGATTTCTTCGGTGACGGCAGCCATCTTGTTACAGTAAAAGGCAGTTGGTGTGAGCAGCCTGGTACTGGATAGAACTATATAAAGTTTATTTGTTTGAAGCCTGATTTTTCATTGCTTAAAACCAGGGAATAGCTATTTTTGATTGGACATTGAAAAAAGTTTGCCTCCTTTTGCGATTTTTTAAAAAAATCGCTTTTACTGAAAGTCCCTTTTACTGAAATTTACTTTTCACTGCCATTCACTTTTCAATTTGCATCAAAGTACACACTTGCCTGATCGTGATTTTTGATTGGTTGAAAAGCTAACCAATGGCGATTTTTGATTGGTTGAAAAACAAACCAACACGATTTTTGATTGGTTGTAAAACAAACCAGTAGTGATCAGAGATAATGAATGGTTATGTCAGTGGGCAATACTGAATCCAAAGAATGATTCTGTCAACGCCATCAATCAGCAAATTCAAATGACTCTGCCAGGTCAAGAAAAGTTGTACAAGTCCACCGACACAGTTATTGACCCCGATCAGGCGGTGTACTATCCGACAGAATTTCTCAACTCTCTCAAACCGCCTGGCTTACCTGCCCATCGATTGATGTTGATGGTTGGCTCACCTATCATGCTGTTGAGAAACATTGACGCTCCGAAACTTTGCAACGGGACCAGGCTGTGTGTCAAGAAGTTGATGGATCACGTCATCGAGGCAACCATACTAACAGGATGTCCCAAGGGGGAAGTTGTCTTTATTCCTCGCATTCCCCTCGCTCCAAATTTTGTTCCTTTCGAGTTCAAGCGGCAACAGTTCCCAGTACGCCTAGCCTTTGCAATGACAATTAACAAGGCTCAAGGTCAATCCCTGAAAGTCCCTGTTTTTCCAATGGGCAGCACGGGTAATTATAGACCAGTAAGCTTAACATCCATCGTGGGGAAAATGTTTGAGGGGCTATTGATGGACTATATACAGGATTCTGTGACAAAAAATAGTGTTATAAGTGACAGCCAGCACGGTTTTACTAAGGACAGAAGTTGTCAAACCAACCTGATCTGTTTTTATGAAGAGGTGAGCAGAAGCCTAGACAGAGGGGCTGCTGTGGATTGCAAAGGCATTTGACACTGTCCCTCATAGACGTCTAATGTGTAAATTAAGGACTATAGGTTTAGAAAATATTGTTTGTAATTGGATTGAGAAATGGCTCAAGGACCGTATCCAGAGAGTTGTGGTCAATGATTCCTACTCTGAATGGTCCCCGGTTATAAGTGGTGTACCCCAGGGTTCGGTGCTGAGACCACTATTATTCAAATTATTTATTAATGATATAGAGGATGGGATTAATAGCACTATTTCTATTTTTGCAGATGACACCAAGCTATGTAATATAGTTCAGTCTATGGAAGATGCTCGTGAATTGCAAGCGAATTTAAACAAACTGTTTTTGGTCATCCAGTTGGCAAATTAAGTTTAATGTAGATAAATGTAAAGTTATGCATCTGGGTAACAAAAACCTGCATGCATCATATGTCCTACGGGGGGCTATACTGGGGGAGTCACTTGTTGAGAAGGATCTGGGTGTACTTGTAAATCATAAACTAAATAACAGCATGCAGTGTCAATCAGCTGCTTCAAAGGCCAGCAGGATATTGTCGTGTATTAAAAGAGGCATGGACTCGCAGGACAGGGATGTAATATTGCCACTTTACAAAGCATTAGTAAGGCCTCATCTAGAATATGCAGTTCAGTTCTGGGCTCCAGTTCATAGAAAGGATGCCCTGGAGTTGGAAAAAATACAAAGAAGAGCAACAAAGCTAATAAGGGGCATGGAGAATCTCCGTTATGACCTAAGATTAAAAGAATTAAACCTATTTAGCCTTGAAAAAAGACGACTAAGGCGGGACATGATTAATTTATATAAATATATTAATGGCACATACAAAAAATAAGGTGAAAACCTGTTCCATGTAAAACCCCCTCAAAAAACAAGGGGGCACTCCCTCCGCCTGGAGAAAAAAAGGTTCAACCTGCAGAGGCGACAAGCCTTCTTTACTATGAGAACTGTGAATCTATGGAATAGCCTACCGCAGGAGCTGGTCACAGCAGGGACAGTAGATGGCTTTAAAAAAGGGTTAGATAATTTCCTAGAACAAAAAAATATTAGCTCCTATGTGTAGAAATGTTTACTTTCCCCTTTCCCGTCCCTTGGTTGAACTTGATGGACATGTGTCTTTTTTCCAGCTGTACTAACTATGTAACTATGTAACTATATGTTGCTTGCTCCAGAGTCGGCACTGGAAACAATCTTGGCACCGGATCAAAAGACAAAAAACATTGTTTACAAGAAAGCGTTGGAATAGAAACATGCAGTCCTAAATCAACACTATATAAATCTGTAATGAATATATTGCTTCATTTCATTCATTTTATGCTTCCAATAACATTATTTATACTCTCTAGCAACTAAATTCATACTGAGAGGTATTTAAATAGTGAGCTTTTACTCTATCTATACCGTAAGTCAACCTCCCAAGCAACGCCGGGTATAAAAGCTAGTCTATGAATATACTTGGACTCATTTGCTGCATTGCTTGCCACTCGCTGTAAGTATAAAATCAAAATGCTCAGCAACTACTTTACATTACAAAATAAGTGGTAGCATGCTGAAATCAGCGTGTCTGTCACTTCTGTCACTCAGGATAGGCCATCAATATCTGATGGGTCGGGGTCCGACTTTCGGGACCCCCGCCGATCAGCTGTTTTGAAGGGGCGCTGCTTCCCCTTCATTTCTTCTTGCTCACTGTGAATTGTTGACACACATTTAGTGTCAATTCACAGGTATTGCAGCCTTCTTCTCCCATTCACTTCAATAGGAGAAAAGGATACAATACTTGTAAATCGTCGATACATCTGTCTCGATGATTCACAGTGAGCACGAAGAAACGAAGGGGAAACAGCACATGTATGAGTGCTGTGCCCCCTTCAAAATAGTTGATCACTGGCAGTCCCGGGAGTTGGACGTCGAATCATAAGCTATTGATAGCCTATCCTAAGGATAAGCCATCAATTTTTAGTGGCTGGAAAACCCCTTTAAACGTATTTCACTTTTTTTATTAGTCCATCACAGGAGACTTGAACCAGCGATCATTGCACGATATGCTGCAATACTAAGGTATTGCAGTATATCTTGTTTTTTATCTTCTCCTAAGCATGGCTTAATAGGAGCATGAAGATGACAGACCTGAGGGCTTTCATTAGGCCCCAGGATGCCATGACAACCATCGGCACCCTGTGACAGCATAGTGTGTGGGGGGCGATGGTCTATCAGAGTGAGTCGCCACCTCTTTCTAGTTGCTTAGGTGCCGTGAACGTATTGACTGCAGCATCTAAGGAGTTAAGGTAGTATCCTTCTATCTTGCTCATTGCAGTGAAGAGTCGGTTGTAACATACATCCGTTACGGGCATCTTATGGAGCAAGCTCAGCCATTAAGCCCGCTCCACAATTCCCCTTCTGGCCAATGACATATATATACGGCGGATTTTGCCAAGGGGTTAAGGAGTGTTGTATCTGATTAATAATTCACAAAAAAGGGACATAGATATACTCAAAAAAACACAAAAAGGCCATAATTACTAAATGGGCAGGTAAACACCCATTCCCTGCAGGACACAGACAAGCAACAAATGCTACATAGAGGGAGAGGGCTCAGGTGCATTCGATATTAATATGTAATATGAATAGTTTTGTCACTGCACACAACCAAAGCTTCAAAATGTGTGCCAGTCGCAAGGCACAGCGTATCTTGCCGGATAACATCCTATTAGTCATGCCCAGGGCATCCCAATGTCATCCCAGGAGGCAGTTTTCCGCAGCGGACATTCCGGTCAAAAAACTGCACCACAGTTTGGTGCATTCTTTTCCCCAGAATTCTGTGCGCCGCACAGGACGGATACACTGCGTTCAGACTTTTACAGATCCGGCAATACCAATTTTGTTTATTTTCTTAATTGCGTTAGAGGAAAAATGGGAAAAGGTTTTTTTTTAACTGTTAATATTTTTTTATTTTTTGTACACTACTGAAAACTTTTTATTTAACAATTTTTTACACTTTTTATAAGTCCCCCTAGAGGATTTGAACCAGCAATCATCAGATTGCTAGTTCAATACACTGAGATACTAATGTATCGCAGTGTATTGTACATTTTACAGGCTCCCTTGCTTAACAGAGGCAGAAAGGATGCATGCAGACCTGGGGACATCCTGTATAAGGTCTTGTTTTTGGCGGGACAAGTTGTATTTTTTAATAGCACCATTTTGGTGTATATAGATTTTCATGATTAACTTTTATTAATTTATTAACTTTTTTGGGGGGGAATAGAAAAAAAAAACAGCAATTTCACCACAGTTTTTTGCGTCCTAAATTTATACCGTTTACCATGTGGTATAAATAACACAATAACTTTATTCAATGGGTTGTCACGATTGCAACAATACCACATTTGTATAGATTTTGTATGTTTTACTACTTTTACACAGTAAAAACGCTTTTTTTTCAAAATTATTTGTTTTTGTGTCTCCATATTTCAAGAGCCATAACTTTTTTATTTTTCCGCCAATGCAGCTGTGTAAGGTTTTTTTTTTTGCGGGACGACTTGTAGTTTTTATTGGTACCATTTTGGAGTAGATGCGACTTTTTGATCACTTTTTATCACTTATAATTTAAGGCAAGATTCATAGAAAACAGCATTTCTTGCATTGTTTTTAATTAAATTTTTTACGGCGTTCACCGTGCGGGTTAAATAATGTAATAACTTTATAGTTGGGGTCATTACGGACATGGTGATACCAAATATGTGTAACATATTTACTTTTTTTTTTTAATAATAAAGCATTTTGTAAAGGGCAAAAAGTAGGTTTTGCATTTTGTTTTTCACTTTTTTTTAATTAACTTTATTTAACTTTTTTTTACTTTTTTACTAGTCCCACTAGAGGACTTCACTATACGATTGTCCGATCACTTTTATAATACACTGCAATACTTTTGTATTGCAGTGAATTAGTGCCTGTTTGTGTAAAACGGACAGGCATCTGCTAGGCCATGCAGCCTTTATTAGGCCCCTCGGATGCCATAGAAGACTCTGACACCCTGCGATCTTACGCAGTGTGCTGGTGGGGTGAGAGAGAGGGAGCTCCCACCCTCTCATCTCAGTAAAACCACTCAGATGCGGCGCTCGCTATTGAGCCCCGCATCTGAAGGGTTAATTGAGCGAGATTGATACTGATATCGATCTCGCCCGTTAGAGCAGGGCTGCTCCCTGCTCTCAGCTACCCCTACGCTCACGGCACAGTGAATGCTGGAGCAAGGCAGCATTGCAACCCCTATAGCTACGCCACTGGTTGTATAAAAGATCTATAAAAACAAATGTTTGTGGCTAAAAGTGTGACCCAAGCAAAGCCTAAGATGCAAAATAAAAGTTAAGCATAAGCATGAACTCTGCACATCCTGATGTCGACATGCAAATATCTTCATAACATTACCAGAACTGAATAGACCATGTTGCTGACAACCTGCACCCTAATCCCGTGAGGTCACTAGAAGGCTTTACCTGGGGAGAGATGACAGTAAGGGTATGTTCACATGTGGTTTTCAGTCGGAATTTGGCCATTTTACGCCTCAAATTACGCCTGAAAAAACGCCCCTAATATGCCTACAAACATCTGCCCATTGCTTGCAATGGTATTTACGGTGTTCTTTACCCACGAGGCTTAATTTTACGCATCGCTGTCAAAATACGTCGCGTAAAAAGACACCTGGGAAAAATAAGTGCATGTCACTTCTTGGGACCTTTTTGGAGGCGTTTTTCATTGACTCCATTAAAAAACAGCTCCAAAAACGGCTATAAAATACGCAGCGAAAAACGCGAGTTGCTATAAAAAACATCTGAAAATCAGGAGCTGAAAAAAGCTCGGTATTCTCAGATTATTTTGGTCACTGCGTGTGAACATACCCTAACAGATAAGTGATCCTTCTTCCTGCTTTTAGTTCTCCCCAGTAAAGGATCTGCCAGACACAGCTTCTGTGTCGACGCCCATGGTTAATCAGTCTGCATCTGCTCCGAGGTCTGATATAGTGACTCGATCTGCTAGCACTCAGGCTGGTAGGCTGAGGAGTGGGAGAACCTATCACACCCTGGCCAGACGGTTATAGCTCCCGGCCTCGGTCTATTTATACCTTCATTTGCTTCTTGCCTTTGCCTGTGATTCTCTCTTGTTTCCTGGCTCTGCTGTTCCAGCTATTACTATTGACCTCTGCTTCATATTGACCATGGCTTTACTGACTACGCTCCTGCTCTGCGTTTGGTACCTCGTACACTCCTGGTTTGACTCGGCTCGTTCACTACTCTTGTTGCTCACGGTGTTGCCGTGGGAAACTGCCCCATTTCCCTTAGCTTCTGTGTACTCTTGTCTGTTTGTCTGTCGTGCACTTATTGAGCGTAGGGAGCGTCGCCCAGTTGTACGCCGTCGCCTAGGACGGGTCGTGCAAGTAGGGAGGGACTGAGTGGCGGGTAGATTAGGGCTCACCTGTCTGTCTCCCTACCCCGTCATTACATCCCCTTCCTTCCAACTCCCCTACAGACACACAAAGCCATGAAGGAAAACGTTTCATCCTGATCCCCAACCTCAAATGCCCCAAATATACAGTTAGGTCCAGAATTATTTGGACAGTGACACAATCGTAATGATTTGGGCTCTGCATGCCACCACATTGGATTTGAAATGAAACAACTGAGATGCAATTGAAGTGTAGACTTGAAGGTTTAATTCAAGGGGTTGAACAAAAATATCCTGTGAAATGTATAGGAATTGCAACCATTTTTTACACAGCCTCCTCATTTCAGGGAACTCAAAAGTAATTGGACATATTAACATTAACACAAATAAAATGTTTTTTCTAAATACTTTGTAGAGAATCCTTTGCAGGCAATGACTGCCTGAAGCCTGAAGCCTGAAGCCCATGGACATCACCAAACGCTGGGTTTCCTCCTTTGCGATGCTTTGCCAGGCCTTTACGGCAGCTGTCTTCGTTTGTTGCTTGTCTGTGGGTCTTTCTGCCTTAAGTTTTGTCTTGCTCCAGCATTTTAAATGTGGGGTTAGTGACTGCCTCCATTTTTTGATCTTGCACTCCTCCCATTCTGCCTTGGGTGATTTTAATTAGTTTAATGCTGGTTCCTACCATCCCCAAGAATCTGTAGGTTTAGTCCCAGTTCTGGGTGTATGTGAAGCATAGGTTCCCATCTCATAGAGGTCGCCTTGTCGTGGTAGGTGGGCTCACACAATTTGATTAAAATGTGCGCTAAGAACCTCCCTATTGTAAGTAGATTTAGCAGTAATGCATATTTATTTATTTATATTTAGTGGCTTAGGTGGCATTAGTTTTCGCAGAGTGCTGCTGCCATATTTTGTGTGCTGTATAAATTTGCAGTCAAGGCGTTCTTGAACCTGTATACACGTTTTCTTTCATTTTGTTGGAATGTGTTGTTCAAAATTTGTGTTCTTTATGTGATTCTAACAAAGGGCATTACAAAAGGACAATTCTTGCGCTTAAGGAGAAACTGCTCATCATTTGAGAACTTTAAAGTATGCGCACAAAAATTGAAATAGCACCTCTTAGTCTAAGTACACACGGAGCAGATACGCTGCATAAAAGCACGCAGTATCTCTGCAGTGTTCGCTACAGGGAATTCTGGGCGAAAAACCGCACCAAACTGTGGTGCTGTTTTTCGCCCGCAATGTCCACTTCATTCCATCCCAGGAGAACGCTGCAGCCTGTGATTTGGCTGCAGCGGTGGTTACATGGGATGAAGCGTCTTCCCAGGAGGCCGACCCTCTGACGTCATCCAGGCCATCCTCCTAGGATGATGTTTCATCCCATATGACCGCCGCTACAACCTGTGATTGGCTGCAGCGGTCACGTGTGATCAAATGTCATCCCAGGAGACCACTCTCGAGGGAGGAACACAGACTTCTGGGTAAGTTTGAGATGTTGTTTTTTTTCCTGAGTTGCGCTTTTTGTTATGGAATCTCTGCAAACCCGCCGCAAAAAAAGCAACAACTGCTATTTCTTGCAGGATTTATCTTCCCATTAAATTCAATGGGGAAAACCCACAGCAAATAAGCAGCGTTTAAGCAAATACAATTGACATGCTGCGGAATAAAATTCCGCACTGCTGGTCAATTTCTAAGCGTTTTTTTTCACTCAGTATTTACGCAACGTGTGGATAAGATTTGTTTTATCTCATCCACTTTGCTGCTACTGTATTTGCTGCGGATTTTCACAACATGTGAACTGACCCTTTGGCCTCAAGCCCATTTCAGTTTTTTTCCTTCAGGGTGCTATCCGCTTTTGTCACTGATAGCACCCTGACCCATTCATTTCAATGGGCCCATGCACACTTCCGTTATTTTGACGGGAGTATGGGAGCACGATTTGTAAAATAAAAAAATAGGACATGTCCAATTTTTTACAGAAGCTTTCTACGGCCTGGACACCTTCCGGTAAATATACGGGAGGTTGTCTGTCGGCCATAGAAATTAATGGGTCCGTAATTATGGTCCGTAATTATGGACAATAATTATGGATGACATCTACGATAGTGTGCATGTGGCCTTAGGCCTCATGCCCACTTCAGTTTTTTCTTTCAGGGTACTTATCCATTTTTTTCACTGATAGCACCCTGACCTATTCATTTCAATGGGCCCATGCACACTTCCGTTATTTTGACTGATCCGTTGTTCCGTTCTGTCAAAAGTAGAGCATGTCCTACTTTAGTCAGTGATTCCGTGACAGTGAAGCTCATAGAAGTCAATAGGTCCATCAAAAAAAAAAGTCCTACATTTTCACGAAACCGCTCATATTCCTCAAGCAAGTTATGGAACTTCGTCCATAATAAATTTGTTTCTACTTCATTTCAAGTTAATATTTTAATTTTATACGAAAATATTCTACATGACGTATTACAGGCCTATTATTAGTTTTCTCAGGGCTGCTTACCCCTTTTTTTTAACGACTTCCTATGGGTGTTTCCTGGGACATGTGACAAGTTCAAAAGGAAAACCGGACAAATGGAAAAACGGAAGCCAAAAGGAAGCCAAACGGAAGCACAAATGGCGTTTAGGCCTCATGCACACTTCCAACACCGTTTTAGCGGCCGTTTTTGATGGATCCGTGTGTCCGTTTTGGTTTCCGTGTGCACTCCGTTTCCGTTCCGTGTTTCCGTTTAAAAAACGGATGTGAACTTCACTTGAACCTGTCACATGTCCCAGGAAACACCCATAGAAAGGTTACAAGAAGTTTTTGGTGCTGTTTTCTTAGCTTTCAGAGCATAGAGAACAGTTTGAGATTACTCTGCTTGGCTTACTTTGGATTTACGGGTCGTAATTACGACCCGAAATAGCGGGCCCATAGACTTCTGTTAGCCACGGGTACCTTCCCGTTTTCTCACGGGAAGGTGCCCGAGCCGTTAAAAAGCTAGAACATGTTCTATTTTTTTATTTTACGGGCCGTGCTCCTATACTTTATAATGGGAGCACGGCTCGGAAAAACGACCGGTTGCCCGTGGCCGGCCGTGCTCATCTCCTGAAATACTCTGTGCTGCCTTAAACTCTGTGGACAGGTCAGGATCCTGTTTCTTTTAAATGCTGCTGGGGAACCCACTCGATCCATGATATAAGGCTGCGCTACAGTGCAGCATTTAATAGAAACAGGATCCTGACCTGTCCACAGAGTTTAAGGCAGCACAGAGTATTTCAGGAGAGGAGCGTGTGATTGGCTGCAGAGGCCGCGGCAGCCTGTGATTGGCTGCAGAGGCCGCGGCAGCCTGTGATTGGCTGCAGAGGCGGTCACGTGACGAGCGTGACCGCCACTACAGCCTGTGATTGGCTGCAGCGAGCGGTGACATGAATGAAACGTCATCGCTGGAGGCCGGACAGGAGGAATGTAAGTATGAACGTATTTATATATTTTTTTTATTGTATTAAAATTTTATTTTCCGCGTGCCGAGCATGGTACTGTCAAGGTTGCTGAAAGAGTTAGTGCAGCCAATTAACTCTATCAGCACCTTGGACAGTACCATGCTCGGCGCACGGACATTACAGGTTCGGTCCGAATCGAACTTTTTCGTGAAATTCGGCGAACTAGCCGAACCGAACTTTTCATAAGTTCGCTCATCTCTACTAGAAATAATACAGAATACAACTGTGCAAGGTCTACGCTACCCTCTGACACACGTGAAACTGCGCAAAGTCTATACCGGTCATAATTTTGGGATTGCAAAGCACATGTTATAAGACAGCAGGTCAATGCGAAAATAACATTACTGTGGGTGTGTAAAGTTTACCTACTGAGAATTACATACAATGGAACAAAAGAAAAGCATGCTCAGAAAACAAGCAGTGCAATGTGTGCATTTACTTACTTATTTTGTGACGCTGGGCACTAGTTCCCTTCTGCCATCTGCGTGTCAAAAGCTCCTTGGCAAGCTCCTCCCACGCGGCGTCCTTTTTATAACGGTCGTGGTAGCATTCTGTGCGCGTATCCCACAGTTCTGGGTGATCCTGCACCAATGCTATCATTCTTTCCACATCCATCTTCAGAACTGACTGGCTACTGTAGACTGTGAGTCTGTGAACTTTGTCCCACCCAGCCGTTGCTATGGCAACGGATCAGACAAAAACGGACAGCACACGGAAGCCTTCAGTGTGCCATCCGTTTTTTTAACTGACCCATTGACTTTTATGGGCCACTCGGTCACTGAATCACTGAGCAAAGTAGGACATGCTCTACTTTACACGGAACGGAACAACGGATTCGTTTAAATAACGGATTGCAATGAATGGGTTCAGGGTGCTATCAGTGACAAAAACGGATAGCACCCTGAAGGAAAAAACTGAAGTGTGCATGAGGCCTTAAAACGGAAACACGGAACCGACACGGAGTACACACGGAAAGCACACGGATACCATAACGGACACACGGATCCGTGAGAAACGGACGTGAAAATGGTGATAGAAGTGTGCATGAAGCCTTAGGTTGGAATTATTCAAGCAGGACAATAAAAAAAAAGCATACAATCAAGCCCTGCTTACTGATCGATCAAAACTGATCATTAAAGAAAAATTACAGGATAATTCAATCACATTCATTACCACATACCATGATCAGTGGAACGAAATTAATAAAATTATAAATCGTCATTGGGGAATCTTATTAACAGATAAGGATCTAAGAACCCACTTAAATGAGAAAGCATCATCCAGCTATAGAAAGGGTACCTGTAAAGGATCTGCCAGGCACAGCTTCGGGGTTAACTCCCATAGGTAATCAGTCTACACCTGAATCTACGTCTCTGAGACTGACTCCATCTTCCACCACTCAGGATGGCAGGCTTAGGAGTGGGAGAGCCTATCGCAGCCTGGCCAGACGGAGCTAGCTCCCGCCCTCTGTCTATTTGTACCTGCCTTTCCTGTTCCTCCTTGCTTGTGATTCTTTCAGTGTGGTTTCCTGGCCCAGCTACAGCTCCTAACTATTTGATCCTGCTCCATACTGACCCTGGCTTACTGACTACTCTCCTGCTCTGCGTTTGGTACCTCGTGCTCTCCTGGTTTGACTTGGCTCGTTCACCACTCTGTTGCTCACGGTGTTGCCGTGGGCAACTGCCCCTTTCCCTTTGCTTTGTATTCCCTTGTATGTTTGTCTCGTGCACTTACTGAGCGTAGGGACCGCCGCCCAGTTGTACCCCGTCGCCTAGGGCGGGTCGTTGCAAGTAGGCAGGGACAGAGTGGCGGGTAGATTAGGGCTCACTTGTTCGTTTCCCTACCCCCGTCGTTACATAATCACAAGCCCATACCTAGTCTACCCTGGTCCCTGACACCACTATGGACCCCCTTGAGACCCTGGCTCAGCAAATGCAGGGTCTCTCCCTACAGGTCCAGGCCCTGGCTCAGACGGTCAACCAGCCTGATGCTACCTTGGTAGTTCCCCTCACCTCACCTCTTGAACCCCACCTCAAGTTGCCCGACCGGTTCTCAGGGGACCGGAGGGCTTTTCTCTCCTTTCGGGAGAGTTGTAGGCTTTACTTTCGCTTAAAGCCTCATTCCTCAGGTTCTGAGAACCAGCGGGTGGGAACCTTGGCTCCTGACGCCCCTGAACTTTCCTCCGTTGATCGTTTCTTTTCTGCTCTCGGACTCATTTATGACGAAACTGACAGGACTGCCTTTGCCGAGAGTCAGCTGGTGACCTTACGTCAGGGTAAGAGACCTGTTGAGGAGTATTGTTCTGACTTTAGGAAGTGGTGCGTAGCTTCTCGGTGGAATGACCCTGCCTTAAGGTGCCAGTTTAGGTTGGGTCTGTCGAATGCCCTGAAAGACCTGCTAGTTAGCTATCCCTCTTCTGACTCCCTAGACCAGGTTATGGCTTTAACGGTACGACTTGACCGACGTCTCAGGGAACGACAACGTTTATGTGTTTTCTCCTCCGACTCCCCATGATGCCTCCCGAGGTTCCGTTGCTTCGTTCCTCCCCGGAAGACTCAGAGGTACCTATGCAACTCGGGGCCTTCGTGTCCCCCCAACAACGTAGAGATTTCTGCAGGAAGAATGGTCTCTGCTTCTACTGTGGGGATGACAAGCATCAAGTGAACAACTGTCCTAAGCGTAAGAATGCAGCCGGAGAACTTCTGCGCCTAAGTGATCATCGGGGAGGTCACTTGGGCGCACAGGTATTTCCCGTAAATATGAAACGTAATAAGATCTTGCTTCCCTTTCAGGTCTCTTTTGGTGGTAGGTCTGCTACCGGCAGTGCCTTCGTGGATTCAGGGTCCTCTGCTAATATCATGTCTGTGGAATTTGCTATGTCTCTTGCTATGCCTTTGATTGATTTGCCTAAACCTGTCCCGGTAGTGGGTATCGACTCCACTCCTCTTGCTAATGGTTATTTTACACAGCATACCCCTGTTTTTGAACTCCTTGTTGGCTCCATGCATTTGGAGCAGTGCTCTGTACTGTTGATGCAGGGATTATCGTCCGATTTGGTTTTAGGCCTTCCCTCGTTGCAGTTGCATAATCCCACGTTTGACTGGAATACTGGGGAGCTTACCAAATGGGGTAATGAATGTTTGACGTCATGTTTTGCTGTTAATTCTATTTCTCCCCCTGAGGAGGTGAACACGCTACCTGAGTTTGTTCAGGACTTCGCTGATGTTTTCTCTAAGGAGGCCTCCGAAGTGTTACCTCCTCATAGAGAATACGATTGCGCTATCGAATTGGTACCAGGAGCTAAGCTTCCTAGGGGTAGGATATTTAATCTTTCTTGTCCCGAACGTGAAGCCATGAGAGAGTATATCCAGGAATGCCTGGCCAAGGGTTACATTCGCCCCTCTACTTCTCCGGTAGGTGCTGGCTTCTTCTTCGTAGGGAAGAAGGATGGTGGTCTTAGGCCATGCATTGACTACCGTAACCTGAATAAGGTCACTGTAAGGAACCAGTATCCCCTTCCTTTGATTCCTGATCTCTTTAATCAGGTTCAGGGGGCCCAATGGTTCTCTAAGTTTGATCTACGGGGGGCGTATAACCTTATCCGCATCAAAGAGGGGGATGAGTGGAAGACTGCGTTTAACACGCCCGAAGGTCATTTCGAATACCTTGTCATGCCCTTTGGGTTGTGTAATGCTCCGGCGGTCTTCCAGAATTTCATAAATGAGATTTTGAGAGATTACCTAGGGATATTTCTTGTAGTGTACCTTGATGACATACTGGTGTTTTCCAAGGACTGGTCCTCCCACATTGAGCATGTCAGGAAGGTGCTCCAGGTCCTTCGTGGAAAACAAACTGTTTGCAAAAACCGAAAAATGTGTGTTTGGGGTACAGGAGATACCATTTTTGGGTCAAATCCTCACTCCTCATGAATTCCGCATGGACCCCGCCAAGGTTCAGGCTGTGGCGGAATAGGTCCAACCTGCCTCCCTGAAGGCATTACAGTGTTTTTTGGGGTTCGCTAATTATTACAGGAGATTTATTGCTAACTTCTCGGTCATCGCTAAGCCTCTTACGGACCTCACTCGCAAAGGTGCTGATCTCCTCCACTGGCCTCCTGAGGCTGTCCAGGCTTTTGAGGTCCTTAAGAAGTGCTTTATCTCGGCCCCGGTGCTGGTTCAGCCCAACCAAATGGAGCCATTTATCGTGGAAGTTGGCGCATCCGAGGTGGGAGTGGGGGCTGTCTTGTCCCAGGGTACCAGGTCCCTCACCCATCTCCGCCCCTGTGCCTACTTCTCCAGGAAGTTTTCGCCCACTGAGGGTAACTATGATATTGGCAACCGCGAACTCTTAGCCATTAAATGGGCATTTGAAGTGTGGCGCCACTTCCTGGAGGGGGCTAGGCACCAGGTAACGGTCCTTACCGACCACAAGAATCTGGTTTTCCTAGAATCTGCCCGGAGGCTAAACCTGAGACAAGCTCGATGGGCGCTATTTTTTACCAGATTCAACTTTTTGGTTACCTATAGGGCTGGGTCTAAAAATATTAAGGCCAATGCACTGTCGCGTAGCTTCATGGCCAGCCCTCCTTCGGAGGAAGATCCTGCTTGTATTTTGCCTCCCGGTATAATCATTTCTTCTATTGATTCTGATTTAGTCTCTGAAATTGCTGCTGATCAAGGTTCAGCTCCCGGGAACCTTCCTGAGGACAAGCTGTTTGTTCCCCTGCAATACCGGCTAAGGGTACTTAGGGAAAATCATGACTCCGCACTATCTGGTCATCCAGGCATCCTGGATACCAAACACCTCATTGCCAGAAACTATTGGTGAACCTGGGTTGCCGCTTGTGAGGTTTGTGCTAGGTCCGAGACTCCCAGGTCCCGACCAGCAGGCTTACTATGTTCGTTGCCCATTCCCCAGAGACCTTGGACACATATCTCCATGGATTTTATCACCGATTTGCCTCTATCCCAAGGCAAGTCGGTGGTGTGGGTGGTAGTAGACCGCTTCAGTAAGATGTGCCACTTTGTGCCCCTCAAGAAACTACCCAACGCCAAGACGTTAGCTACCTTGTTTGTCAAACACATCCTGTGTCTCCATGGGGTCCCTGTCAATATTGTTTCGGACAGAGGGGTACAATTTGTTTCTTTGTTTTGGAGAGCCTTCGGTAAGAAGTTGGAGATTGATCTGTCCTTCTCCTCTGCTTTCCATCCTGAAACCAATGGCCAAACTGAGAGGACTAATCAATCTCTAGAACAATATTTAAGGTGTTTTATCTCTGACTGTCAATATGATTGGGTCTCATTCATTCCCCTCGCTGAATTTTCCCTTAATAACCGGGTCAGTAACTTGTCAGGGGTCTCCCCCTTTTTCTGTAATTTTGGGTTTAATCCACGGTTCTCCTCCGTTTCACCTGGTAGTTCCAACAATCCCGAGGTAGAGGTCGTTCATCGGGAACTGTGCACAGTCTGGGCCCAGGTTCAGAAGAACCTAGAGGCGTCCCAGAGCTTACAAAAAACTCAGGCTGATAGAAAACTTTCTGCTAACCCCTTGTTTATGGTTGGGGATCTGGTGTGGTTATCGTCTAGGAACTTGCGTCTTAAGGTCCCGTCCAAGAAGTTTGCTCCCCGGTTTATTGGGCCGTATAAGGTAATTGAAGTCCTCAATCCTGTCTCCTTCCGGCTGGAGTTACCCCCATCTTTTCGTATACACGACGTGTTTCATGCCTCCCTCCTTAAACGCTGCTCCCCGTCCTTGGCTCCCTCGAGGAAACCTCCTGTTCCCGTTCTCACCCCAGAGGGGGTGGAATTCGAGGTGGCCAAGATTGTGGACAGCAAGATGGTCCAAGGCTCCCTCCAGTACCTGGTCCATTGGAGAGGATACGGGCCTGAGGAGAGGACTTGGGTGCCCGCCCGGGATGTTCACGCTGGGGTATTGGTCAGGAAGTTCCACCTTCGTTTCCCCAGTAAACCAGGTCCACTTAGAAAGGGTCCGGTTGCCCCTCATAAAAGGAGGGGTACTGTAAAGGATCTGCCAGGCACAGCTTCGGGGTTAACTCCCATAGGTAATCAGTCTACACCTGAATCTACGTCTCTGAGACTGACTCCATCTTCCACCACTCAGGATGGCAGGCTTAGGAGTGGGAGAGCCTATCGCAGCCTGGCCAGACGGAGCTAGCTTCCGCCCTCTGTCTATTTATACCTGCCTTTCCTGTTCCTCCTTGCTTGTGATTCTTTCCGTGTGGTTTCCTGGCCCAGCTACAGCTCCTAACTATTTGATCCTGCTCCATACTGACCCTGGCTTACTGACTACTCTCCTGCTCTGCGTTTGTACCTCGTGCTCTCCTGGTTTGACTTGGCTCGTTCACCACTCTGTTGGTCACAGTGTTGCCGTGGGCAACTGCCCCTTTCCCTTTGCTTTGTATTCCCTTGCATGTTTGTCTCGTGCACTTACTGAGTGTAGGGACCGCCGCCCAGTTGTACCCCGTCGCCTAGGGCGGGTCGTTGCAAGTAGGCAGGGACAGAGTGGCGGGTAGATTACGGCTCACTTGTTCGTTTCCCTACCCCCGTCGTTACAGTACCACTATTGCCAGTCAGATTGTTAGAAGCCATTTTTGTAAAGATAAGAACAAGAAAAGAAGAAAATATGCAGGTTTCTTCCCATGTGGTCCCTGTATTGCCTGTAGAATACTCAGGAAGAATTTATTAGATAAAAGAACATATCAGTTGCACTACAACAGGAGTGGTATATGCCTTACAATGTACGTGCGGACTGTATAATATAGGCAAGACGAGCCGAGAAATAAGGTTCAGGATATGAGAACATATGACTAACATCAAAACCTATGATAAAATGAAAAAAGAGTCAAAACAAACTGGAAAAATATTCCACCAATTCCCATAGCTAAACATTTTAAACTATGGCATAAATCCAGTTTCAAAGATCTCAAAGGCTAGGCTATCTGCCAATTGAATTTAGCTATACGCAAAGGAGATTTGGATAATGCACTTTTAACAATAGAAAGCAAATGGATTTTTCGGATGGACTACATGAATCCAAGAGAATTTAATGAAACATTACATTTTAGATGTTTCCTGTAATATCGATCCAAAGTATATATTGTTCCTCCAGAATAACATGTTATGAATAAAAGAGTATATTTTGAGCATAATAGAGTGCCTTTACACAATTTGGACATACATCTCCTGTATATACAGCACTTTATAATCCGAGAAGGTAATCTATTTATAATGCTCTATATAATAATTATCTAACATCATGAGAATCTAAATGGGAACCACTTCATTCAGCCTAAATTCGTGTAAATGTTCCCGGTTCTGTACAGATTGTAAGGAGAAAAATATTTTCATAAGTTTCCTTCCAGATAAAGTAGATGACAAAAAGAAAATAACCAACTAATACTAATATATATATATATATATATATATATATATATATATATATATATATATACTACCGTTCAAAAGTTTGGAGTCACCCAGACAATTTTGTGTTTTTCATGAAAACTCACACTTATATTTATCAAATGAGTTGCAAAATGACTAGAAAATATAGTCAAGATATTGACAACGTTAGAAATAATGATTTTTATTTCAAATAATAATTTTCTCCTTCAAACTTTGCTTTCGTCAAAGAATGCTCCATTTGCAGCAATTACAGCATTGCAGACCTTTGGCATTCTAGCTGTTAATTTGCTGAGGTAATCGGGAGAAATTTCACCCCATGCTTCCAGAAGCCCCTCCCACAAGTTGGATTGGCTTGATGGGCACTTCTTGCATACCATACGGTCAAGCTGCTCCCACAACAGCTCAATGGGGTTGAGATCTAGTGACTGCGCTGGCCACTCCATTACAGATAGAATACCAGCTGCCTGCTTCTTCCCTAAATAGTTTTTGCATAATTTGGAGGTGTGCTTTGGGTCATTGTCCTGTTGTAGGATGAAATTGGCTCCAATCAAGCGCTGTCCACAGGGTATGGCATGGCGTTGCAAAATGGAGTGATAGCCTTCCTTATTCAAAATCCCTTTTACCTTGTACAAATCTCCCACTTTACCAGCACCAAAGCAACCCCAGACTATCACATTACCTCCACCATGCTTGACAGATGGCGTCAGGCACTCTTCCAGCATCTTTTCAGTTGTTCTGCATCTCACAATTGTTCTTCTGTGTGATCCAAACACCTCAAACTTCGATTTGTCTGTCCATAACACTTTTTTCCAATCTTCCTTTGTCCAATGTCTGTGTGCTTTTGCCCATATTAATCTTTTCCTTTTATTAGCCAGTCTCAGATATGGCTTTTCCTTTGCCACTCTGCCTTGAAGGCCAGCATCACGGAGTTGCCTCTTCACTGTAGACGTTGACACTGGCGTTTTACTGTACTATTTAATGAAGCTGCCAGTTGAGGACCTGTGAGGCGCCTATTTCTCAAACTAGAGACTCTAATGTACTTGTCTTGTTGCTCAGTTGTGCAGCGGGGCCTCCCACTTCTCTTTCTACTCTGGTTAGAGCCTGTGTGTGCTGTCCTCTGTAGGGAGTAGTACACACCGTTGTAGGAAATCTTCAGTTTCTTGCCAATTTCTCGCATGGAATAGCCTTCATTTCTAAGAACAAGAATAGACTGTGGAGTTTCACATGAACGCTCTCTTTTTCTAGCCATTTTGAGAGGTTTTTTTTTCATTATCAAGATTTTTTATTTTGTAGCAACAAAATTACAGCATATATACATTACACAGTTTTGGCAGAAAAATTTGTATCATGTATAAAATACAGATTATAACAGTTTATAAACATTATGAAGATGCATAAACCCAGATAGGCGGTAACCTCCCGCTCATCTAAAGAGCATATGAATTAAAGTACAGTAGAACTAACTGTACCCCATATACAGTAATATAATACCATAGCCAAGAGGACCAGGCCTCAATAAAGTAAACATTGGTACATATAAGTGCCACAGAAAAATTATAACAACAACACAAGACACCAGACAACAAAGGGAAACACAAACACACATAGCGCACAGAGAAAAAGATCACATAATTTGCTCAGAACCTACCATCAAGCCATAGAGGTAGATCAGTACCACCCCGGAATCCAGACCATACTGCCCAAGTTTGGACAAAGAGCACAGACCTGCCCCTGTCTGCTGACAGAAGTTCCTCCATTCTCATTATCCCGTTCACCTCTGTCACCCATTCCGTCAAAGAGGGAACCGTGTGAGATTTCCAGTGCCTAGGTATCACCGTTCTCGCCGCAGTCAGAAAATGTCGAAAGATACCCCTTTTGAGGTGTGTGAGAGATCCAGGAACCATGGAGAGTAACCCAATAGATGCCGAAGTCGGAACTTCAATGTGCAAGAGCTTCTTGCCCAAATCAAAAATCCTCCCCCAAAAGGTACGTATCCTGGGACAGTCCCACCAAATATGCAACATGGTTCCAGGAGCTTCCCCACACCTCCAACAATCAGCAGACACATCCGGAAATATCTTATGCAGCAAAGCAGGGCAACGATACCACCTAGTGAGTATTTTGTAGTTTTTTTCCTGAGCAAAACAAGACATTGGCAATTTATGAGCTAACAGGAAGGCAGTACCCCATTCCTCTTCAGTATGTTGAACCCCCAACTCTTCGTCCCATGCATTGGTGAAAGACAGTTGAGAAAAGGAACAGCTGGGCAGAAGAACTCCATGCAAATATGACAATACATGTGAAGGGGCCGTTGGTAAAGATAGATACTTTTCTAAAGGGGTCTTATCCTGTAATAACACCAGACAGTCCCCCAGAGAAGAGAGATAAGAACGTAGCTGTAAGTATGACCACCAGGTTGATCTTCTCCCCGGGCAGGCCTCAGAGACTGCATTCATTGACAACATGACACCTTCAGGAGTAAGGGTCTCAGACAGATATCCACCTTCTCTTCTCTCCCAGCAGAGGAATGTATCCATACCCAACGCCGGAGGGAACGAGGGGTTGTCGAAAAGAGGAGTCATAGGACCAGGCCGATTCACCAGGCACGCAGCACCCATGATCCGCTCCCATACCACAAGAAACTGACGTGTGAGGAAAGGCAGAGATAGACTATGGCGCTGTAGGACAGTCAACCACGGCAAAGAGGACAATGCAAGAGGAGACATATCTCTTTCGATACGCACCCATTGCTTACCTGTTTCCGAGCGGAACCAATCCACTACCCTCATAATCAGTGCGGCTTGATGGTATCTTTTAAAGTCTGGAAGACCCGCGCCCCCGTCTATTTTTGGGCGACTAAGGACAGCAAAACGAATGCGAGGCTTAGAGGAACCCCACACAAATTTAGTTATAGCCCTATGTAAGGTCTTGAAAAAACCCGCTGGTATTATAATAGGGACAGTCTGGAAAAGGTATAAAAATTTGGGCAAAATATCAATTTTGACCGCATTAATTCGCCCAAACCATGACATGCGGTTCCCTCCATATTCTGCCAACTCCTTCAAAGTACGTTGAAGAATAGGTGTGTAGTTCAACGCGAACAAATCTGCCTGTTGCGTGGGCACCTGCACCCCCAAGTATTTTAAGGATGTAGATTGCCATTTGAATGGGAAAACCCGAGCGAGATGGGCAGCCATAGAAGCATCCAGAGATATATTCAAGGCCTCCAATTTGGAGTAATTAACTTTAAAATTGCTTAGATGACCAAAACGCTCAAATTCCTCAGTCAGAGATGGCAAAGAGATCATGGGAGTTGTTATAAATACCAGAAGATCGTCTGCATAAAGCGCTAATTTATGATGCTGTGATCCTACCCGTACACCATTAACATCAGGGTTGCCCCGCAGTGCCACTGCCAAGTGTTCCATAACCAGAACATACAATAGAGGCGATAGTGGGCACCCCTGTCTCGTGCCATTAGCAATAGACAAGGTATCAGATAGGAGTCCATTAACACGAACCCGAGCCGTAGGCCTGTGGTATAATGCCATTATCCTATCCACCATAGTAGTGCCAAGGCCTACCTGTTTTAGGACACTGCGGAGGAACACCCAATGCACTCTGTCAAAAGCCTTCTCGGCATCAACCGACAGCAAGCACATCGGTATCTTACGGGATTGACAAAATGAAGTTAAAAGGAGAGTTTTGTTTGTGTTATCCCGTGCCTCCCGACCACATACAAATCCCACCTGATCATCCCGTATCAATCCAGGTAACAACGGTGACAAGCGAGATGCAAGCAACTTCGCGAAAAATTTTACATCTACATTAATTAATGAGATGGGTCTGAAGTTAGCGCAAGAAGTTGGGTCCTTGCCAGGCTTTGGTAACAGAGTAATGTGAGCCTCGAGGGACTGGGGTGCAAAGGGACACAAGGAAGACACGGAGTTAAAGACTTTCGTCAAAAAGGGAACCAGTTGAGCCTTAAATGTTTTATAAAATTTGTTGTTAAATCCATCAGGCCCTGGACTCTTGCCCAAGGGTGATTCCTTAATAACATGTTCCACTTCTGATTCCACAAAATCCTCCTCGAGTCCCAAAGCCTCCCCCTCCTCTAAAGGCGGTAAAGCCGTACTATTTACATAATGATCTATTTTGTCCCGCAATGCCTCAGCCTGCATGTCGTGAAATTGCCCCTTGATGTTATATAAAGTCGAGTAATATTGTTTAAAGCACTCTGTAATACCCACCGGGTCATGAAGATAGTATTTTAGGGATGTAGGACGCTTGCGTTCGGGGATGTAACATACGCGCTAAAGATCTACCGCACTTGTCCGCAAATTCATATGAGTGTTTTCTCATCCGATCTCTAAACCGGGCGTGTGATTGATCTATAAGAGATCGCAAGGACTCCCTTGCTGTGGTAAGGTCCGCAAAAACCTGTGAGGATGGAATTTGTTTATGACATGATTCCAACTCCCTTATCTGAGTCAAGAGACGAGCAATAGAAATCCCTTTCTCTCGCTTCAGACGTGCCCCGTGCTGTATTAGGACTCCTCTAATGACACATTTCAGCGCCTCCCATTGGAGTGGTAAGGAGGTAGGGTCATGTTCATGCACTGCAATAAACCCATCAAGAGCGTCTTTGAGAGCCGACACACATACTGTATCCTTCAATAAATTATCATTGAGTTTCCAGGACCGAAAATTCGGTACCGAGTCAGGAAACGAAAGGGTCAGGAACACTGGGGCATGATCTGACCAGATCATGGGGCCCACATTAGTACTAGGATGCCAGGTAAGCAAATGGTGACTGATCAAAAAAGCATCTATCCGACTGTACATGTTATGCAAGGGGGAAAAGTACGTATACTCTCTTACCTGAGGGTGCAGAATCCTCCACACGTCAATCAATTGCATGGAATGCATCATAGCCTTTAGTGCCCCCAACTGCGATTTAGGAACAGCAGACCTGCCCGAGGAGGTATCAAGCCTAGGATCAAAGGTCAAGTTAAGATCTCCACCCACAATTAAGACGCCCTCTGTAAACTCTTCCAATTTCTTCAAGAACACTCGCCCCACTCTAGCCTGATCCTGATTGGGAAGGTACAAGTTAGCCAGGGTAATAATCTTATTGCGCGTAGACAATTTTAGAAAGACATATCGACCTCCCGGGTCAACCAAAACATCAATGATTTTATGAGAAAGAGACTTGTGGATACCTATGCTAGCCCCTTTGGACTTGGATTCCGGGTTGGCACTGTGAAACCAAGACGGGAAGTATCTATTTGTAAATTGTGGCATATGGCCCACCTGAAAGTGAGTCTCCTGTAGGAACAAGATGTGTACTCGTTCTTTATGCATGTTATATAAAATTTGTGAGCGTTTTTCCGGGACATTGAGTCCCCTAGCATTGAAGGTACAGACCTTCAAATGCGCCATCAGAATCTTTACCCCGAGGAGCTCAACAAAAGAATGCACTAAGGCAGAGGTAAATAGGACAAGACAGACGAGGAGGGGATATATAACAACAAAGACAAACGAACGGGCGAACTAATCGCCCACTCCTTGAGCTACTCAAGGAGAAACACTCTAACAGACACCGGAATCAACCAGTGAGTCCCTAAGAGGAGAAGTGTCAGGACACAGACTAGCCAGTGCCCCGCACCCCCCCAACCCAGCAATTATATTCAAGCAAGTAATAATAAATTATTACAGTTAGGAAAACCCAATAGTAATGAGACAAAAGTATGCAGCATTAATATATACCTAGAAATACCTCAAAGGGGCATATTCGTATATACATTCAATGTTATCAAAAGTGCATATACTTGTAAGGGGTACAAGGGATTTTAGAAAACATTTAAGCATTCACGTTTGAAGCACAGTGACATTAATCGAACCATACCAATGGACACGCAGTGTCCAGCAAAAATAAAATCAGTTGCAACGAGCGGTAACACCAATGTGAGTGGCTATAAGAACACAGACTATATTTGCTTTAAATGAGAAACCCCAGAATTATTGCATTGAACTCTGATAACAGAACACAGAAAAGTCTAAAAAGGATATCAGATCGGTTCAGCTAGGCGACCCTCATGCCTACGACCAGGAGAAGCAGGAGACCGACCTCGCCTACGCGCCCGTGGATGCGGCGGCGGGAAGGGAACATAAGGCCAATCAGGGATGGAGACTCGAGGTACACGGAGAGCAGCGCAGAAGTCCGGAACATCCCCTGGGTCCCGAACACTCAATAATGACCCATCTCTGCGGACCTGTAGCTGAAAGGGGTGACCCCAAGAATAAGAGATCTCATGCTCCCTCAATACATCCAACAGAGGACGAAGCACCCTGCGCTTATCCAGGGTCATTTTGGACAAATCCGACAGCAGTTGAATCTTGACCCCTTGCAATAAAACTTCCCCTTTATCTCGGGCTTTTCTCATTATCTGCTCCTTGAGAGAGAAAAAATGGACACGACATAGCACATCTCTAGGCCTGTCTGGATCCGGGTTCCGAGGACCCAGGGTCCTGTGGGCTCTATCCAACTCAATAGGATCTGCAGCAGGGCGTCCCAGTAAGGTATTAAAGAGAGATTGTAAAGTAGGGATAAGTTGACCCGGAGAGATATCCTCAGGAATGCCCCTCAGCCGAATGTTGTTGCGACGATTCCGATTCTCATGATCCTCAGCCAAATTAAATAATGCATGAATCTGATGAGAGTGCTGATCTAAACGGGCGTCTTGAGAAACTTGTTGCTGTGAAATAACTGAGACATCGCTCTCCATACGCTGCACCTGATCTGACAATTGGGATAGATTAGTGGTGAGAGATTGTATCTCAGACTTGTATGTCGTTTCCAAACGATTAACATAACGCTCCATGTCCTGCTTAGTGGGTAAAGCTGATAACTGACGTCTCAAGCCCTGTAAATCATCCCCAAGGGCAGATGCACCTCCCATTGACGTTGAGGGGTGAAGATCCATATCTATATGAGATGTGGAAGGCAGCAAAGCAGGACCCAGCACATGCGGGAGGGAAGATGGAGAAACTCGGCCGCCATGACAGGCACCACGTGACACGCAATCCCGCGCGGGCAGCGCCATCACATCCCCAGCAGAACTCGGTGTGACCCCATCTAGCCTGGAGGGAACCAGCCCCGATGTACCGGACAATGAAGGAAAGGTACCATCAGTACCTGAAGCAGCAACGCCGGCCGCAGATGAAATCCCCTCAGGGAGCAAGGACTCGGTGCCATCGCGTTTCTCCTCTGTCGGCGCCATCTTGGAAACTGCTCCTGCCCCGGCGTCGGTCAGAAACCGCTGAATAGACCCAGCTGCAGACATCTGCCGAGTGTGATAATGAGTCCCCGAAGAGGCCCTGGACTTCCTAACCATCAGGTTAGTAAATATATGCGCTTTTGATGCTTTTAAATTAGCTTATGATCGGGTTGAAAGGAGTGCAGGCGCGGAGCTCTCAGAAAGCACGTCCGGTCAGCGCCATGTCCAAGCCACGCCCCCCCATTTTGAGAGTTTAATCGAACCCACAAATGTAATGCTCCAGATTTTCAACTAGCTCAAAGGAAGGTCAGTTTTATAGCTCCTCTAAACAGCAAAACTGTTTTACAGCGGTGCTAACATAATTGCACAAGGGTTTTCAAGTGTTTTCTAATCATCCATTAGCCTTCTAACACAGTTAGCAAACACAATGTACCATTAGAACACTGGAGTGATGGTTGCTGGAAATGGGCCTCTATACACCTATATAGATATTGCATTAAAAACCAGACGTTTGCAGCTAGAATAGTCATTTAGCACAATAACAATGTATAGATTGTATTTCTGATTAATTTAATGTTATCTTCATTGAAAAAAACAGTGCTTTTCTTTCAAAAATAAGGAAATTTCTAAGTGACCCTAAACTTTTGAACGATCGTGTATGTGTATATATATATATATATATATATATATATATATATATATAAATCAGGTTCTATAGAAGCTCTTTATGAAAAAACAAGGGTGAATAATTTGATTTAGTCAATTAATCATTGATCTGAAACTGGAAAAAAAAGATTGTGCAGCCTAGTGATTTTAAATATAAGAATGTGAAGATGGTATCAAAAAAATAGTAATTCAGTTGTGAATTTGCCAGGGACAACCTCATCCAACACAAGCCAATCCTTTATAAGCTTATCCATCAGCACGTCCTACTTTTTCTATTTTCTCAAGTGAAACTAAACCAACAAATACATGTTTAACCAATATGAAAATGCGATAACACCACAAAAATGTATCTTTAATATATACCAAGTAATGACAGACTTAAAAGCTTATTCACAACCTAAACGAAAAATCCAAGAAAGAGCAGCACCAGCAAGTGAGATAAATTGCCTTTTAAAGGGGGTGTGTGTGTGCGCCTCCAGACTATGACCAATAGTACAAGGAATTTAGGATTTCAAACAACAGGCAGCACTCCACGTCAAGTGAAAACTCTTTTATTCACCCATATGGCAAAGCGCAACGTTTCAGTCCAAATCCGGACCTTTCTCAAGCAGTTCCAACAATGTGTAACATAAGGTTTAAATAGGGTGTTCCATAAGATCACATAATTACATAATTACATTCGTTAAGTGAATAACATCATAAATAGACATTTATATAAAATATAAGAGACATGTAGCATACATTTCTACAGTGGGAAAAAAAGTGCCAAGTACATAGTGACAAACATTTAAGAACTAGTGCATACACTGACCCGTCAATTCAATGTCCCATCTTTAATTGATCAATCAAATTTTATGCAAACATATGATATATTTTATATTCTAATTAATGACTCACTATCTGAAGATCCATAAGTCATAGTTCCTATGTCTCAATGCCAAATCTCGGCATCTGTCTATTCCTACTGCGCATGTTCAAACCCTGTGACGTAATCCGAGGATGAGGGCAATTATGCCCTTTACTCCATAAGAGAGAATACCGTATATTCAGTAAATGCCTTATAATAACATAAAGGAGATGTTTGAGGGATACCTACTCGTATCTGTTTTTTATTTATTTAAATATAGAGGTTTAGCTCCCAAGTCATTCTAAGCGAAGTCGGCTGGTCCCTTGTACAAGAGTTCCTAGCCTCCTCTGCAGTCAACCGCAAACCAGACTATAGGTGTGTGGGTAGCACACCATACATAACCCGTGTCGACAGGAAGAAGACAGAACGGGAGTTCACATCTGGGTGCCGGCTATTTCACCGTGCTCCCACAAATCCAGGCATCGCCCCCTTATCCAGAACTAACATAGTAGTACCTTCAATTTTTTAATTTTTAACTTCTCCAAGAAGGGAAAAAAACGGGAAAAGAAAGAGTGTCAGTGGATCACATAATAAAAGACTAAAAGTCAAGATCCAATCTATATTTCTCCTTTAAGGAGTACACATTACTAACCCCCTTATTCCCAACCTAGACATTTATGGCATATTCACAGGATATGTCATAAATGTCTGACCTAATCGAGAACGGGGGCCACGCAACCTCCACTGGTTGCCGATTCCAGACAGGAATTAAGTGAAAATGGGGCCACGCATGTGCACGGCTCTCTCCATTCCGTTCTACGGGAATAACCCTTTAAAGGGAAGGTGTCATCAATTTTTTTTCATCATATTGCTTTTAATGTAATATTTTCATAAATTTTATTAAATTGTGTTCTCACGTTTTACTTTTTTATGCTTTCTGACTTTTACTTCTCTATGGGGGGGTGCCATTTTTTTTTTCATCTCTGTATGTGTCGATTAACGACACATACAGAGATGGAATACGGCACATACAACTCCATAGAGAATCTGAACGGGAGCCGTTCCATTCGCAGTTGTGTGCGCCGTCTGTGTGGGAACGGCGCATGCGCCGCTCCCACACAGACCAAAACGAAACTCGTTCGTAGAGCGAAATCCGGCGCCATTTTCATGCGGACTGGAAGCCGCTGCCAGACAGTAAGATGACGACTTCCGGCTGTGGCTTCTGGCCATATGTTCAACGAAGCGAAGGCGCAAGGAAGAGGAGCGTAGACCAGCGGAGGCTGTGTATTATGTTCGTATGTATTATATCTGTGTGTATTAGGTTTGTGTATTACTGTCTGCTGAGCCCTGTATCTAATCCTCCTACACTGTGCAGTCACTCAGAAAATGTAGACACACATTGTAGGAGGCCAGAAGAAGGGAGGGGGTATAGTGTGAGGACACTAGAGGAGAGTGTGTCCACCCCAAATTTGCAGCATACATCAATGAGTTTGCTTTACCACAGTGACCATGCTGCAATTTTGGGAACTGCTCCCTCTAGTGGCCAGTACATGGAAATGTTATAAATTAAAATCTAATTTATAATATTTCCTGACTTGTGAAAAAATGAAAAAAATTAAAACAATGTGTAATCACTTAAATACTAATTGTTTAACTGAAATATTTTTTTTCTAGTGACGCATTCCCTTTAAAGGCTAAGGAAACCATTTTGTTAATGTAAGGCGTGTATTTTGTGATTATAAGCACTTTTGTAATAAACATTTATAAAAAAATTGTGCTTTGTTTTTGTTCTGCAAATTCTATGAATTAACTGTACTTATAAACTGCAGAACCCCACTGTTAGCCAAATCCATCAGTGAGCTGGACTGATGGCTCAGCTTACAGTGGTTCCCGTGTGCCTTTGTCAACTCCTCTAACCCTAATACTGATAAAAGCTAAGTTTGTCAACTTTAAATAGTAGTAGAGTTAAGGCCCTTTTTTACGGGCCAATGATTGGGCAAAAGAACGTTAATATGAGCGGCGCTCATTGCTGATCATTGCCCTGTGTAAACAGGGCAACGATCAGCTGATGAACGAGCAAACTAGTGGCGGATTTAGTAGACCATAGGCCCTGGGCACTTTACCAAACTTGGGCCCCCCTTTCCCACCGCCGCTCTGCCCTGCCTATAGTGAACACGACCTTTCTGTGCGTGCATAGACAAATGGGTGTTACGATGTCCCTTGTCAAAGAGCTGTGTCCTTACATACTGACAGTCTCCAACCATCGCTGGCAGTATCAAGCTATGTAGGGACAGATCCTCTTGACAATGGGGATGGTAACTCTCATTTGTCTATTAGTCCTGGACTACACAAAGACTTTATGTGGAATACAAGGATTTCCTATAACAGATATGTCAGGAGGGGTGACAGATCCTCTATAAATCCAGTGACATAAAAGCGATGTCTTCTCTGATGGGAGTCATTAGCTTTTCTTTTCTTTTCCACCTGACACAGACTGCTATAGCGACTTCTCCTGATGACTGCAGAGTTTCCTGAAGAGAAATCTTTGCCCCTCGCTTCTGCAGCCATTTCCAGCTATAGAAGACACAAAAATTCAGACACCAAGGCCCAGACCCATACATTGAAGGGGTTCTCCGGGCACAGACCAGTTTTTCATACTAATGACCTAACCACGGGATAGTTTATCAGTATATGATCGGTGCGGGTCCGGCACCCAAATCCCACACTGATCAGCTATTGTGGCACCAGATGTTGTGCAGTGTTCAATGCCCGTAGTGCTGGAAGTAGATGGCTCCGTACACTGCATAGCAGCCATGCTGCAGAATTTCAACTCTGCTTCTATTCACTTGAATAGGAGCAGATCTGCAGTATTGCAGCACACCCGCTAGACTGTATCCTGAGCCATCTGCTTCCAGCACGGACATCTGGTGCCCAGAGGCAGCTGGACCATCTGATCGGTGCGGGGTCTGGGTGTCAGACCCCCACCGATCATATATTGATGACTTATCCTGTGGATAGGTCATCAGTATGAAAAAACGATTCATGCCTGGACAACCGCGTTTACTCAGACTAATAAATTCGGACACCAGACCAGAACCTAGAATGCATACAGACCCCAGACCTTCTAAGCTATTGCATTTCCCAGACTAGACCCCTTTAAACAAATACAGACCCCAGAACAAGCACCCTAAATAAATACATACTCAGAACAAGCACCCCAAATACAGACCTCAAACCAGACCCCTAAAAACAGATCCCAGACCTGACCCCCTAAACTAATACAGACCCCAGAGTAGACTCCCTAAAATAATAATGACCCCAGACTCCCTAAATACAGACCCCTAAATAAAATAAAACTAAATACAGACCCCAGACCTGACCCCCTAAACTAATAATGACCCTAGACCTGACCCTAAACTAATAGACTCCAGACCCCTAAATACAGATCCCAGACCAGACCTCCTAAACTAATACCCCCAAATACAGACCCCTAAATACAGACTCCTAAATATAGAACCCCTAAATACAGACCCCTAAATATAGACCACCTAAATACAGACCCCAGACCTGACCCCCTAAACCAGTACAGACAACAGACCAGACAGCTAAATACCGACCCCAGACCAAACCCCCTAAATACAGACCCCTTAAACTAATACAGACCCTAGACCAGACCCCCTAAATACAGACCCCCTTAATACAGACCCCAGACCCCTTAAACTAATACAGACCCCAGACCACACCCCGTAATTGAGACCTCAGACCAAACCCTCTAAATACAGACCCCTTAAAATAATCCATCCCTTTATACTCACATAGCAGCTCATTCTTCTCTCTTGCTGCTGTTCTAGGACCTGTGGTCATGTGACCTGCAGGTCTCCCAACAGTAAGAAGAACTGCAGACATTAGGTCATGTGACCTTATGTCTGCAGTTCCTTTTACAGGACATAGACAATGCAGTTCTGTCTCGGTTTTTGCCGTGGTTCAAGGCAAAAACATGACAAAACTTTTTTTTTATTTCTTATTTATGATATAATATACAAATCTATCTGCATTTCTGAGGTATGTAAGTATTTATAGTATCTATAAAATTCCCTTCCTATCTCTTTACCCCTATTTACCACTTTTCCTTCCTGTGTTCTTATAGCTGAAATTATCATACAGTTATCCTTCCCCTTAATCATATTACTCTGTAGCTTCCCTGGTCTACCTGCCTCTACATATATTCTTTTGTGTAGGAACCTTGCTCTATTCTGTACCTTTCGTAGTAACACTGCCTCATATACCCGACATACCCCCATCCAGTCTTCCTTTGAGCTTGTATCTTTCGTCCTTTGATATTCCCTTAGTGTTCTTTAAGGCTATACTAGCCAGTTCTTCCTCTTTTCTAAATTCTCTTTTAACCCGAGCGATGTATCTCTTCGGTAACCCCCTCAGGAAAGCCTTTAATATGTCCCATACCACCCCATTATCTGCTGTCCCCTGATTAAAGTATAAAAATTCCTTCAACTGTCTCTCTATGTCCATGTGTTGATAGAATAGCCATCCACTGAGGATGTATACTTATCCGAGGTACCCTAATCATCTGTTCTCCCACCTTTAACTTTAACAATAGGGGGGGGGGGAATGATCGGATACTGATCTGGGTTCATATGATATACAATGTATTAATGAATAGGCACTGGGGGACCCTAGGACCATATCTATCCTTGATAAAGTACCCTTATTATAACAAGAATATTGTTCTAACTCAGGGTACAACTGTCTCCAAAAATTCATCCATCCCATTTCTATAACATACTTTTAAAGAGGGGTACACTTAGCTATTACTTTAAACTTGACAGTTCTCATCCTATCTAGTTATTCATTAATAACGCAATTGTAATCCCGTTACTAATAATGGAACCCCGCTTCTGTCTTCTATAAATTTACATAATATATTTAGCACCTCTAGTGAAAAAGGAGGCAGGATATAAATAATTGCTAATATCAATTCCTGGTTTACCATCTTCATATGTAGGAAGATATATCTTCCTTCACCATCCACTTTTTTTATCCAAGATTTCATATTGCAATGAATGATTTATGGATCAATACACTCACCCCTCTTGAGTATCCTGTATGGGTTGAGTGGATCTCCATCCAAACCATTTGCGTGTAAGGGAAGATCGTCTCTCCTGTGTAAGATGGGTCTCCAATAAACATACAATCCCTGGCATAGGATTTCTCATTACCTGAAATACAGCAAGCCTTTTATACCTTTCTCCTAGACCTCGAACATTGCACACTAACACCCCTATGTTCATTACTTATACTTTCCAATAATTTCTCCTCCTGAAAGGAAAGAGTACACACATTTATACATACATCTTGAAGAGAAAATAAACTTAAAGAGGCTTTGTCACCACATTATAAGTGGCCTATCTTTTCCATAATGTGGTAGGGGCTGTAATGTAGATCACAGCAGTGTTTTTTTTTTTTAGAAAAACAATCAAATTTGACAGTTATGGCCTACTTTAGATTTATGCTAATGTCTTTCTTAATGCCCAACTGGGCGTGTTTTTACTTTTTGACCAAGTGGGCGTTGTGGAGAGAAGTGTATGACGCTGACCAATCAGTGTCATACACTTCTCTCCATTCATTTACTCAGCACATAGTGATCTCGCGAGATTACGCTTGCTGTGCTGTAAGTCCCACACAAACATTACCGAAGTGTCGGGAATAGACATCGCATTCTGGCTGGAAGCGATTTCTATTAACTCTCAAGACACTTCAGTAACGTTAATGTGTGAGTATGTGACTGCGCATCATGATCTAGCAAGACCACTATGTGCCGAGTAAATGAATGGACAGAAATGTATGACACTGATTGGTCAAAGAGTAAAAACATGCCCAGTTGGGCATTAAGAAAGTCATTAGCATAAATCTAAAACAGGTAATAATAACTCCTTCAAAATTAATCGTTTTTCTAAATAAAAAAAAACACTGCTGTGATCTACATTACAGCGCCGATCACATTATGTAGAAGATAGGGCACTTATAATGTGGTGACAGAGCCTCTTTAATATATCAATAACCCTATTGTGCTTCTGTGGTCTCCTCCCCCCCCCCCCCCCCCCGTTCCTTTGTTCTCAGCTATTTCTTAACCTCCATGAATTTGCTTCTGGCTTCTTGAGTATCTCCTGAGTAATCTGAGAACAACAATATCCTTTTTCCATTTTATTCCATTGGAGAGGGAAAATCTGAATTTACGCAAAATTTGATCTCTATCTCTAGAGTAAATTATTTTAATCAGGATTGACCGTGGATTACTGCCTGGTGGGAGAGCTTTCTATGGAAATCTATGAGCTCTTTCCACTCCAAAAAAACTTGAGAGATCAGCATCTACAAAGGATTTTTTTTAACTATTCCGATATAAACTTAACACAATCATCTCCTTTCCTTCTCAGGAAATCCCTCCGCCCTGATATTACACCTCCTCGACCTGTCCTCTAGGTCAACGATCTTACTGTTTAGCCCTTTATTTGAAGTGGTTAATTGACTAACTTCTTTAGTCATGGCACTCATCTGGTCTTCCAGCTCTCCCACCCTTTTTTCCCACTTCTGTTGTTCTATCATTAATTTTACTCATATCCCTCCTAAAATGCTAAATATCTTCTCACTCCTCCAATTTGAGTTTTCAATTCCTCCATTGATTGACTATTCTTCAATACTGGATTTTCCAGTTCTTCCTTTCCCCTTTCTCCAGGGATGGGAATCTCTTCCATACCCCCTTGTTCTTCCTGGCCCCCATTTTCAGCAACTGTAAGGAGACTGTAAGAACTTGTCTATTTTCTCCAATCCTGTAACATTTTCTTTTCCTTGTATTTAACTGGGGTTTTCTCCATGACTTATTGAGCCTCGGAGCGGGTACCTGCTCCTGACCACCTATTTTTTTACTACTAGGGTCTCCTCCTTACTTGGGGCATTCCTTCTAACCATCATTTCCTTCTCATTATATTTTTGCCGGTTAAACTATTATAGTTTTTTCCCAGAAACAGAGGAAAGAGGAGAGTTTCTAGTCACTTTTACGGCTTATAAGAGTTAGAACAAGATTATCCACTCCCTTTAATGCCCAGGAAGGGATATTTCACCGTTTATTCAATGTTCCAGCTTATTTAGGCCGAGAATAGGGAGTATAATCCCCCTTAATGTTGCCACTTACTTAGGTCAATTAAAGGATAATCTCTTTTATAGAGAGTCGCATGTCTTACTCCATGCGATAAAATCAAACCTTTTATTTTGACTTCAAGCCTTTTATCAAAGCTCCTTAGTCCTTAGAGCTCATATGTTCTAACATAGCACCTGTACTGCAATATATAGACATATCTTTTTTTTTTTTTAGAAATAACTTAGGCCTCATGCACACGAACGTGCTTTTGCGATTGCAATTCCCCCGAAAATCCACGGGAGAATTGCGGCCCCATTCATTTCTATGGGGCAATGCATACGACCGTAGTTTTTACGCTCCATGCATGGCCCAGGAGCCCGCAACGCAGAAAGAACAGACATGTCTTATTACGGCCGTGTTCTGCGGTCCGGGCTCATTGAAAATAAATGTGCATGGCCCGTGATTTGTGGGCGGCTCGCGGCTAACAGTCCGCTGCCGGCCGACCCCGAAAATTACGGCGGTGCACATGGCTACGGTCGTGTGCATGAGGCCTTAGTTTTAGACCACATATGATATAGCATAGTATCCAAAAAAAGGAAACAATGCATTTCATATATCCTTGAAAGGGGGATAGTCCACTCTGAACTGATACCTGTGGAATCTCTCTCCTTCCCCTGTTCCATTACTTAGCCACTTTATCTCTACCCTCTGTACCTGAATCCTCTGGCATGCTGAAGGAACCACTTAAATGGAAGGTGTCATGAAATTATTTTTTTTTGATATGATATTAACATAAATTTTATTTATTTGTGTTCTCATGTTATACTTTTTACTTTGTTCTTACTTTTACATCTCCATGGGGCTGGCATTTTTTTTTCATCTCTGTATGTGTCGATTAATGACACATACAGAGATGGAATAAGGCACATACAACCCCATAGAGAATGCGAACGGGAGCAGTTCCATTCTCTGAAGCGTACGCCGTCTGTGTGGGAACGGCGCATGTGCCGCTCCCACACAGACCAAAACGAAGCTCGTTCGCAGAGCAAAATCCGGCGCTATTTTCATGTGGACCGGAAGCCGCTGCCGGACAGTAAGATGACGACTTCCAGCCGCGGCTTCCGGCCATATGTTCAAGGAAGCGAAGGCGCAAGGAATAGGAGCGGAGGCGGCAGCAGGAGAAGGTAATTTACGTTAGTGTATGTGATGTGTGTATTATGTTCGTGTAATACTGTCTGCTGGGCACTGTATCTAATCCTCCTACACTGTGCAGTCACTTAGAAAATGGCGGCACACATTGTAGGAGGTTTGAAGATTCAAACCCTTCCTTCTCCTGGCACTAGCTAGAAGAAGGGAGGGGGGATTGTGTGAGGACACTAAAGAGAGTGTGTCTACCCCAAATTTGCGGCATAAAGCAATGAGGTTGCTTTACCACATTAACCATGCTGCAATTTGGGGAACTGCTCCCTCTAGTGGCCAGGACATGAAAATTTTATAAATTAGAATCTACTTTATAATATTTCCTGACTTGTGAAAAAATGTAAAACATTAAAACAATGTGTAATCACTTAAATAATAATTGTTTAACTAAAAAAAATTAACATTTTCTAGCGACACATTCCCTTTAACTCTTGGCAATCTCCCGGCTATCTCCATGGGATGTCTGCCTTTCTGAGCTATTCAGAAGCTTCCAGGATCCAGTTAATGGCATCGCATCAGCATTCCTCCTAATGCACGACTCCCAATCGGCACTAATCAGAGCAGCCTCGCCTCCCCTCCCCTCGGCACACCACAAACCACCCACAGGCTGGTACAGATACGTGGATTCTATGAACAAATCCCCTGTACACGCTGGAACATTTCCTCCTCCTGTAGGGACTCCACACTTCTAGAGGTGGGCGGAGCTAGGAGCAGCGTACGTCCACTACGCACTACGCACTACCCATACCGTACAGCAAACATGACAAAACTTTCTTGTACTTTGGGCCTCAGGCCCCGGGCGGCCGCCCAAAACGCTCCTATGATGATCCGCCATTTGAGCAAACGCTCGTTCATCGGGGATCGTATAGTTTATGCAACAATAAATATTATGGTTGTCGGCAGCACATCTCCCTGTGTAAACAGAGATGTGCTGCCAACATAATGGAAATACATGGGAACGAGCAATTGTAGTAATGTTCACTTGTCCCTATACATTACCGATCATAGCTCCTTGTATGGCTGTTTCATTACCTGGACCTGAAGTCTTTGTGCAACAATCCCTTTAACCAGGGCGTAACTAGGAAAGACAGGGCCCCATAGAAAATTCTTGACTGGGGCCCCTCCCAGATGCCACACGCAGCCCCCCTTATAGATAGTGCCCCCTGTAGATTGTACCATACAGCCCCCTGTAGACAGTGCTATACAGCCCCGCCTGTAGATAGTGTCACACCCCACTTGTAGGTTGCACCCCCAACCTCCCCTTGTAGATAGTGCCATACAGCCCTCCTGTAGATATTGGCATAAAGCCCCCCGATATATAGTGCCATACAGCTCCCCCTGTATATGGTGCCACACGGCACCCTCCCTTGTATATAGTGCCACACACAGACCCCTGTAGATTGCGCCACACAGCCCCCCTAGTAGATAGTGCCACACAGTTCCCCCATGTGTATAGTGCCACACAGCTCCCCCTTGTGTATAGTGCCATACAGCCCTGCCTTGTATATAGTGCCACACAGCCCCCCAAGTAGTATAAGGCAATGGCGCATCCGAGAAAGTTTTATCAGCCAGGGGGATGTCAATCAAACATGGAAAGGTGGGTTTGGAGGCAGGACTATGTCACTCTTCACGATAGTGGCACCGACCCATGACCCTTTAATGAGTCATTAGCATATAGTGTGCGCCGTTTTAAAAGTTGATTTTATAGATATTGCTGCATCTGAAAAAAAAAACATACATTTGGAAATATTGTCAGGTAATGTATTACCGCATGGTGGCGGTTCAAGGGCTTAAAACTACCAGACATGTTCCCATTACATATACAATTAATTGAAAAAATTCCATCTTCCCTGCAATTTTATTATAAATATATCCTATATAATTACAGCTCCAGAAACAAGCTCATACATATATACAGTACCACAAAGTAACTTAGTACATAAATACAGCACTAGAACCAATCTCTGACATGTATACAGGCCTAGAACCAAGCTCCGACATATTTGCAGTACCACAACCAAGCTCAGTACATAAATACAGCACTAGAACCAAGCTCATACATATATATACGGCACGAGAGCCAAGCTCAATACGTATACTGTATACAGCACCAGAACAAACCTCAGTTCATAAATACAGCACTAGAACCAAGCTCTGACCTAGATACAGCACCAGAAACAGCCTCAGTACATATATACAGCCGCAGAACCAAGCTCAGTACATATATATACAACACCAGAACAAATACAGCTCAATTTAGTGCAACCCCTGCTGTATAGGTTTGTACGGCGTAAAACTACAGCTCCCAGCATGGCCCGAACAATGGTAAGGATATGCTGGGAGACGCTGTTTCACAAAAAATAAAATCATACCACCCATCATCTCGCTGCAGATCATACAGTGACTACAGTACTGATTAGAGGCAAAAATAAACATTTACATAAAGTGACTCACCGTTGACGTCTCAGATTCTAGTTATTTTTCTCTTTTCTTCTCCCTCCGGTCCAGACCTCTATGATGGATTTCTGCCGGCCATGACTCATTTCTGCAGTTTTCCGCTCAGATGTCTTCAGCTTCTCACTTTTAAAATATTTCTGCACCTATAAACGAAGATAAAATTCTCAACACCTCGAAATATAATAACACCATACACTGGCCTATAAGAAGGGCTCCGCCCCTTTTTGCCTTGCCTGAGCTTTGTTGTCGTTACCACTGTTCGTCTGTGCAAATGGTCCCTTAAGTGTCTTCCAGCTCCCAGTTTTTCCATTCCTGCTTCCTGTAACCTGTATCCCGTGTTATCCTGGTCCAAGTGACGTATAGTAATGGAGTCGTGCTGCGCTGAGTCTACGCCTGCTCTGCTACACCAAGCCTGGTGCCTGCCTGCTGCCAAAGTCCCGTCTGAGCATGTCCAGCTACTGTCTGAAAGTTACCACAGGTACAGCTATTGAACTATAGACTTTGTCCTGTGTCCTGTTGGCCAGCTGCCATACTGTCAAGGTGGTACGGCCCAGTGGGTCAATGTACCCTTCGTGACAGCGACTCACAATTTTAGTAGAAGAAAAACAACTTTACCTACTCACCCTGATCCCGTTCCCGCGCCATCCAGTGGCAATGCAGATCTGCTCTCTCCTGAGCAGGTCTGCTGGAGCTGAACGACGCAAGCGGCGTGTCGTTTAAAGCCACCGATTGGCAGGGCAGAATTACTTCCCCATCAATCTGAGGGCCTTTCAACCACTGAAGCGGCGCGATGATGTCATCGCGAAGGCTAGCGTCGTTGAAAGGCGCTGAGTGGCGGGGCAAGTCATTTTGCCCCTCCAATCAGCGTCCTTGTAAGGCGCTGAATGGTCAGGCATGAAACGTGCCCGGCCATTCAGCGCTAATGTATGTATTTGTACCTGCGTGCTATAGACGCAGGTACAATTACTGCAAGAGGGGGTGGCTATCGCTAGCAGCGGGGGCCCCCTCTGGTGCCAGCAACGCCACCGGGCATTTGAGGGCCCGTGCCGCCCAGCCTATAAATATTAGAGGCTCGGCGTCGCTACAGCAGTAGCAGCCGTAACGGCTGCTAGCGGCGCCACCGGGCATATGGAGGGGGCGTGTCGGCAGGCGGCACGGGCCCCCTCATGCCGCGGGCCCCGTAGCAGCCGCTACAGCTGCTACAGTAGTAGTTACGCCACTGCCTTTAACATTTCATGGCCTTATGTGTTAAATGTATTGTATACTGTAGGTTTCCTAAAGAATTTCTAGAAGAATTAATTGGCTTATGGTGAAATCAGTGAGTTACCATGGCTGGGTCTACCACACAATGCCTTGTAAAATGAATTTCTCAATTCATTTGTTAATCTATTGCAATATGATATTTAGAACACAAGGTTATACAGATTTAGGCCATATTTCAATCTTTACCAGTGAAACTGAGGGTTGGGATTGAAGCTCTATAGGAATGCAGGCTTGCAAGTCATTTAGACAAGCATGCAGAGGCAATAAAACCTCAGTAAACACAAGATAACCATGAATTCCAATCTCTTAGAATAAAAGGACAATCATTAACCTCCCTGTGTACTAAAGCTGCAGTAACATCTAAAACACACACATATTAATTGCAATGTAAATGATTCTGTGTTGTCATGCCTCAAAGAGGTGATCATATTCATGTAAATCATTTTTGCCCTTTAACCTAGGTAGAAATTCAAATATCATTTATTTCTAGTTTCACAGGATCTGAAACGTACAGTTGGACATTTTCAGATCTGACAGACATATTTAATCAAATTGAGACAGTACATTTATCCTGTGGTTCATGCCACCGAGTCCTGTGGATTTACAAATACTACAAGTCCCAATATATTCTTGGCTGCCAAAGGTTCTGATCATATAAATTCAGGGTATGTTCACAGTTGGCAGATTTGTTGCTGGAAATCCGTTCCATACATCTAAATTGGATTGCTTCTGTAGCATGTGCATGGACTTCTGCCCCCCATTCAGATGTACTCTACCTAGATCTGCTGTCAGGGTACATTCAATATGTGGTGTGGCCGTGAGCCGCACCATTACTGCACTACAGAAAATCACAGTAAAACCATCACAAGTTAAATCACATTACAGAGTGAAATGAACAGAAGTAACTGATATAAGAAAACATTCAAGCAACATATCATATTACATCTGACAAATCATGTTGAGATCTTTGAATAATACAACAAATCATATAGACTCATACAGTGTATATCTAATAAATAACGGTAATCATGACTATCATATAAAACTGTTTTAGAGTAATATAGTGCTTGTTTTATTATATCAAAATAGTTGCAATAGTTAAAATATGTTGCAATTTCAGGTCTAGTTCCTGAAACTCCCTGATCTAAGCAAAGAGAACAACCACATGAAATATAGAAAGATGAAATAAAAATAATAAAACAAACTAAATAAGATACAAGAATACATTCCCAGTGAGACATGACAAAAACATGACTAATAAGTAATAACAATCATAACGGTTAGGTATGTTTCAAGCTGTGTAATATGGACTATATATCCAGTCATCCTATTGATGAATAAATTGTGGATAGCAAAGTTTTTGATGGGCAAACATCTTTTTATAGATACCTGTGGCATTAAGTTGAGCTATCACCTATGAGGTTGAACTGGATTTTTGTAGTATCTGGTTATGATTAGTTTTGTGGAAATCAGAAGGTTTGCTATTACAGTCCTGCATTGAAATGTAAAATTATTTGTTCCCATAAAAAGCAAAGAAATGCTTGGATTTAGCTGTACATCATATTGTAGAAGATTAGAAACTCCTCTTCTTGTTGCATGCTAAACGTGTTGTTACATTCCCATAAAATATGGTATAGTAATCCTTTGTTCCCACAATTCCTTCAGCAGGCATGTGTACATGAGGGGAAGATCTTATTTAGGTTAGTTGGGGTGTAGTACTACCTTAGGAAGGTCTTAACCCCTTAGTGACCAGCCTAGGCCCTAATGACCAAGCTATTTTATTCGTTTTTCTATAGTCGCATTCAAAGAGCTATAACTTTCGCGGGATTAGTTGTACTTTTTAATAACACCATTTTAGGGTACATATAATTTTTTTATTAACTTTTATCAACCTTTTTTGGGGGCATTATAAAAAAAACTGAAATTCCACCATTGTTCTATGCGTTTTAATTTGACGCCGTTCATTATGCGGCGTAAATAACATGCTACCTTTATTCTATAGGTCGGTGCGATTACGACGATACCACATATGTAGGGTTTTTTATGTTTTACGACTTTTTCACAATAAAAACACTTTTGAACTAAAATTATTTGTTTTTGCATCGTCACTTTCCAAGAGCCATCATTTTTTTATTTTTACGTCAATGTAGTGATTTTTTGGGCTTGTTTTTTGCGGGATGAGACGTAGTTTTGATTGGTACTCTTTTGGGGTGCATGGGACTTATTGATTCATTTTTATTATGACTTTTTTGGGGGCAATGGAAAAAAATAGCAATTTCGGCATTGTTTTTGGCAGTTTTTTTTTACGGTGTTCACCTTGTGGTTTAAATTACATATTAACTTTATTAATTGAGACATTACGGTCGCGGCGATACCATATATGTGTACTTTTATTTCTTTTTTTACACTTTTACTAAATAAAACCACTTTTTATGGAAAAAATGGTTTTATTTATTTTTTTACTGTCATTTTTATTAATAATCTTTATTTCACATTAATTACTTATTTTATTAGTCCCACTAGGGGACTTTACTATGCAATCTTCAGATCGCTGCTATAATGCTTTGGTATACTTCGTATACCAGAGCATTATTGCCTGTCAGTGTAAATCTGAGGGGTTAAGAGCAACTTCTTGATATGATATACACCTGGATGTTTTATATATCAGACAGAGTGCTAATTGCCATTGTTTAATCATAATAGTAATATTTAGATCTTCTTCCCATTTAATTATGTATTGGTTTTTGGCTAGAACAGACTTTAATCCAATTTTATCATAAAAGAATGATATCCCTCTTTTTTGTTTTGTAATTCTATTAAAATAATATACCAGGTTAGAACTTTGTTTAAAATGATAGGTTGTTTTTTTTTTTTGTAAGAACTTCCTTATTTGTAGGAACTTTACAAAGTCTTCATTGGGTATTTGGTAGTTCTTTTTCAAGTATGTGAAGTAAATTGTCCATGTAGAGTCAAGTAAATCCTCAACTTGCTCTGTTTTGGCTTGCTAAATCAAGTGGCTTCTATATCAAGTGGAGTTACTAAACCGGATTGACTTGCTGTATTCTTGTGTGGGATACTGTGTGGGATACTGTGTGTGATATATGAATTGAGTGCTTGCTAATAGAAGTTTGCAAAACGGACACAATTTAAAACCCTTTTTTCCTTCTTGTCTTCTGTCCGGCTGTGCAGCTGACCAGGGGGAGGGGTTAACTGCTCTCAGGTGGTATTGTCAGGGATCATTACCATGTATATTGTTTGCAAAAATATTATCCTTACATATATATGTATGCATATATCAGTATATTACACAAAGAGCTGGAATGCAACAAAATGGACCATGTATCAGGGGCACGCCTATGGAGACACCGCCCCTGGAATGCAAGAGGAGTGTACAGAAGAACTTACAGCTGAATGGAGCCAATGGGGCTTAAGCACGTCCCACATCTCTAGGGAGGAGTTTTGTGTTTCTTTCTTTGTTCAATAAAAAGTTCAGTTCTTACTTCCTACTGAACTGAGGGAAGATGTCTACCAACATTTGTCTGACTGGTGTACTTTTTCCACGCATGCTCTCAGCTTTCAATTTACAGAGGTGGCTATTCGGTGTGAAATACCAGGGAAAAGGAAGTTTAACCCTGACATTTTGGCGCCAAGCGTGGGGCCACACTTGAGGGGATTTCGGAATCCGGACAACCGACAATCACAGGGTGAAACAGACGACCCAGGACTGCCCACTGAAGGAGCCTGATCACCTCCACAATAACACGGTAAGTCAGTTGATTTTATTAATCTTCGACTTATCCGTGTTAGTGGACGGTCTTGTGGGAATCTGTAGAACCCTGGTTGACTGGCTTGATTATCTCAGGTGACAGAGGCGACATCCCCGCTGTGTGGTCACGAACCCGTAAGAAATTAGTCGCGCCCGACTAACCATCCTCTGGGTAATTAGGGACTAGATAGAAAATATAACCTGTTTTATACAGGGGCACGATAAGTCGTGAGTAATTTTCCAGCAAGACCTGTGAGTTGCAGACTGGGAAATTGTAATATTGCAGCGAGATTGTAATATTCCAGCTAGATTTAATAAAATTGCAGACTGGGGGATTGTAATATTCCAGCGAGATGTAATACATTGCAGACTGGGAGATTGTAATATTTCGGCGAGACCTAGAGAGAGTTGCAGACTGCGAAATTGTAATATTTCCGTCTAGACCTAGAGAGTTGTAGACCGAAAATTGTTATATAAATTACGTGTATATTATAGACTGTTAGAATGGATGGTTTACGGTCCATATTCAAATCATCAGGATCACCCGTACCTGGACGATCCTATTCGTATGATTTGGTGAAGCGAATGGAAGTTAGGAATAAGAAAGGTATTGTATGTTATATGTATTAGAAAACACAGGACCAGCCGCCGCCCTGTAATGGCATCCGTACCTCATGTTGAGTGTGTCCTCATTGTGGGCAGCAAAACCCCCCTCACAGCTGGGCAATGTGCTTCCTGTGGGAGAGGCTGCCCCCCACCCCCCGATGAGGTCACGCCCGGCCCAATCAAATCAGTATGAAATGATAGCCTTGTTAATAGTGTGATGAATGATTGCAGATACGTACATTGTTTTGCCGGCATTGAAATTGTTAAGATTGTGAGAATAGAAGCTGTGAGGAGTGAGTGCGTGACTCCCTCCTGTAGAATGCAGTTGGGAGGGGGAGGGGGGGCTGTGTGCTGTCTGCAGTGTGAAAAGCAGACTGACTGGTGTACAGGGCGTGGACGGATGAGACAAGGGGATTACAATATTGCACTGATTTTAGATCTATATTGTATGCTCTTATTTTTAACAGCAGTAATGTCCGTTTTATTGAATAACTAATTACAATTGTTTTGTTTTCGCATGAGGCACGTGCTATGGTGCTGCCTAAATGTTATTTTGGAACATGTGAAATGTTTTACAGGTAAATGGTTGGAAGTCATTTTAAAGATAAAATTTATTTTTGTCAGGAGAAAGTCATTTTTCTTCCAGGCTGTTGTGTATTACAGGGGGTTAAACTAGTGCCCCTCAGAGTGCCAGACCTTGTTATGTTGACATGTAGTTTTGAACCCTGCTACATTACTTTCGCAGAGTCCACAAAGGGCGGAATGGTGAAGGGACTGATCAGGTACAATTTTGGTTTGTTTTGAATTAATGAATTTGGTTCCAGGAGATCTACAAAATGTGTATGAGAGTAACCTAAATGTTGAGGTATTTCTGTATAGATGGTTCCAGATCCTTCCAGAACAGTAAATATGGCACCAGGTATGCAGTGCTGTAGTCTCCACCCAATATGAGGTATTGTGTAAGAGACCATCCCGCTCCAGCAAATTGACCCAAGAGGCCGATGTCACTCACAGATGAGTGCTGCATAATATGTTGGCGCTATATAAATAAAGATTATTATTCTTATTCTTAGTCTTTACAGATTTAGGCGGGAAGGAGGTGAAAATTATCTGAACATTGTTAATATTGAAAAAATTGTGAAAAGTGCAGCCCGGCCAGATTAACTGTCCCAGTGACTGCAGAACATACAACTACCTGAGGTAGAAGTGTATGACAATGTGCTCGTGTGTGTAGACCTGTTCTCAGGGAGGCCTGAAGCCCGGCCGGTATCTTCCCCACTGCAGACGTTTTGTGTAGTGACAGGGGAACAGTGTTATCCCAAGTATTGAGCTGGTGTTTGTACAATGATAAGATGTCAGCAGTTCTCCAGATGTTGTCCCAAAGTTAGTTTGTTTAATAATGATATTCAAAAAGTTTAGTGGGAATATTAAATACTGAAGTTAAGTTTTATGTAAAGTTCTGGACCAGCCTTAGCATAGGACTATTGGAGGCGTCAGTATTATGTTTGTGTAAATGAGAACTTCACGGTGCAAGTAGATTCCCATTTGAAAACATTTTTGTTGTGAAAGGAAAATTTTAGAGCAGAGAATTCTGTGCAGTGTATATGTGTATGTATAGATATATATAAAGAAGTAAAATGAGTTTGCATGTATCACTTCTAGTTACTGCTCAATGTGAACGTTTAATGTAAAGATGTTATTTGTTAATGTTTTTCTTCAAATTAATTATCTGATTAAGATCAATATAAATCCTGCTGGAAAGTGTAAACACCAAGTTCAAATATAATGTACCCAGTAATCACATATCTTCTAGGTGCCCTGTCCAGTGGAACAGAGAAGTTTTTCTTATATAAAGGTGTTTGTTTGATGTCATTTAAGGGTCTGTCATTATTATTGTATGTACTTAGAACAACGTTTATAGTGTATGCGGATGATGTTATCACCAGATTAGTATTTATTTTAACAATTGACAAGGGTTGGGGGTCCCCGGCAAGTGCCAGTAAACATGAACTAGAAGACTTTTAATATGATGAACTCCATCACTGAGATGTGGCAGGCGCAGCCTGAGCCAGTACAACGCTTTTGTCATGAACTGATGGCAGTGTCACAATTCTAAGCAGCCGTGCAGACAAGTAACTTGCCAGAGTAAGAGGATAGATACGGAGGGTTTGTGGTAGTCACAATAAAACTCCACTAACCCGTCTACGTGGTATCTCACCCCAGGTTCACACCATGAGGTGCTATGTACAGCCTGATGACGTATGCTAAGAGAGACGGTGTCTGACAGATAAGAAGGACCAAACCAAGTCCTGATGACATCAGCGAAAATCAAAGTAAAGACCAAAGACCTGAGTGAATCCATCAGCAGTATCAAGTATTTTAATAAGTAAGTGACCAGGTGGAGGATAGTAATAAATCCCCCACTGGACACCACTGTGCAGTCTGACTCCACAGAATACAGGAGAAGAAGAGGACGATGATGTACAGGACTGGCAATGAACTGATGGGCCCCAAAACCTGAGGGTGATAGCATGAGATTGGTGATGGCATTATATTATTAGTTGAGGCCCTATTGTTTATATTGTCTGAGGTTTATAATTATAATGTGTGTAAATATGCCGCGGCACTGCAAATTACGATCTGAGGAGGTTTATGTGGAGGTGTGAGGTGAAGGTCACTGGTTGTTGTCACTCATATGTAAGAAGTACATGGCAGCAATGAGAGCCCGGAGGTTATGTTACCCGGGTGTCTTTAGGTTTGGGGAAGATGCTGCCCATGACCTGTTATATCTGCAGCGGTAAAAGTCCCATTGGGACAGTAAGTGACAGTGCGACAATTATTACCATTAATAAAAATGTAGACTGGATTAGTTATATATATATATATATATATATATATATATATATATATATATATATTACAACCAGCAGCGGTTTGTAGATTATACCAAGACAACCATCCTGTATACTGAGGAGAATAGGAAAAGTTAGGACCACTCCGAAACCTTGGAAGTCCACGTACAAAGGGGGGTTACTCATAAGTAGTAGCTCGTCTCAAGCTGGTGAAGAAATCAAAACCCCTACCCGCCTGGTTCGAGTGGTCAGTGGTAGGTTGCTAGGCAAGACTCAGGGATAGAATAATAATATTTTTAGGGGGGACTGTCAGGGATCATTACCATGTATATTGTTTGCAAAAATATTATCCTTACATATATATGTATGTATATATCAGTATATTACACAAAGAGCTGGAATGCAACAAAATGGACCATGTATCAGGGGCACGCCTATGGAGACACCGCCCCTGGAATGCAAGAGAAGTGTACAGAAGAACTTACAGCTGAATGGAGCCAATGGGGCTTAAGCACGTCCCACATCTCTAGGGAGGAGTTTTGTGTTTCTTTCCTTGTTCAATAAAAAGTTCCGTTCTTACTTCCTACTGGACTGAGGGAAGATGTCTACCAACATTTGTCTGACTGGTGTACTTTCTCCACGAAGGTCTCAGCTTTCAATTTACGGAGGTGGCTATCCGGTGTGAAATAGCAGGGAAAAGGAAGTTTAACCCTGACAGTATAAATTAGCCCTCAGCCCTCTGTTGAGCTTGCTCTGTTTTGGCTTTCTAAATCAAGTGGTTTGGATATCAAGTGGAGTTACTAAACCGGATTAACGTGCTGTGTTCTTGTGTGGGGTATTGTGGGGGACACTGTGTGGTGTGTGATATATGAATTGAAAATTAGCCCTCAGGCCTCTGTTGAGCTTGCTCTGTTTTGGCTTGCTAAATCAAGTGGTTTGTATATTAAGTGGAGTTACTAAACCGGAGTTAAAGCCCCTGTAAGTACTCTTCTTTTCTTTTACTTTAACAATTGTTCACTGTTTTTTTGTAACTGAGATAATGGATAGCAAGATTGGAGGTTTTCTTCAGTTCACAGTTTGCAATATGTATGCATGACTGGAGCAGGAGTTCCAGGGTGAATACCTCTGTGGCAGATGTGAGCATGTTGTTCACCTGGAAGCTCGCATAAGAGATCTGGAGGTGCAAAATGCAACACTGAGAGCGATAGACATGCTTTAGTGGAGCATGCTGCTCACGCAGCACGCAGTTAGTGGGGTAGAACTGGAGGGTAAAGACATGGGTGAGCAGGATCAGGCAAGTAGCTGGGTTAATGTAGTTAGAGGCAGTAGAAAGGGGTCCAAGAAAAGGAAGGCCAATCCTGTTTCTGATATTCCAAGCAAAATTGCCAAGTTGGGTGATTATGCAGGGGTGTCGGTCTCAGAAATGGCAACCCTAGTGGATATTGATCTCCCTAACAGCCGGGAGTACAGCCCAGCTAGTAGTCAGCAGGATGCTTATGCAGGTAAGGCAAGACCATTGGTAGTTGTGGGGATTCTACAATCGGGAAGACGGAGTGAATAATTTGTCACCAAGACCGCCTCAACCGAATGGTTTGCTGTCACCCTGGTCCCAGGGTTCGGCATGCGGTGGAACAGGTGGATAAATTACTGGGAGGGGTTGGTGATGATCCCACTGTCGTGGTCCATGTAGGTACCAATGACAGAATAAATGGAAGTTGGAGGAGCCTTAAGAATAATTTTAAAGAACTAGGCTAGAAGCTGAAGGGAAGGACCTCCAAGGTTGTATTCTCAGGAATACTGCCTGTGCCATGCGCATCACAGGAAAGACAGCGGGAGCTAAGGGAGTTAAATGCATGGCTTAAGTCTTGGTGTAGAGGAGAAGGCTTTGGGTTCCTAGAGCACTGGGCTAACTTTTCATTAGTGTACATACAGTATTCTGAAGCTGATTTGCACCTAAATGGAAGGGGGTCTGCTGTGCTGGGGGAGGGAATTCTAGCTGGGATGGCGGAGCATTTAAACTAGAACTGAGGAGGGAGGTTAATGTAGAAAACAAAGGGGTAGTTAGGTTAGAGAGGGGACAGACTATATTGGTGGGGACAGAAACAGACTGTGGGGAGAGGACTAGACAACAAGATAGGGAGATCGTTTTGTTACAAAACAGCAATGAAAATAAAAATACCCAAATATTGTCAAATAATCACATTTCTGAAACTGAAAGTGAAAAAATTAAAGGCAAGTTAAAGTGTATGTTCACAAATGCCAGAAGTCTAGCAAGCAAAATGAGGCAGCTGAAGGCCTTGGTACTGGAAGAAAATATAGATATAGTTGGAGTTGCTGAAACATGGCTAGATTCTTCACATGACTGGGCTGTAAATCTACAGGGTTTTACACTGTTTCAGAAAGACAGGGCAAATAGGAAAGGCGGTGGTGTATGTCTGTATGAAAAGTGACATGAAGGTGAATGTGAAAGAGACAATAGTGGGTGAAGTCTGTGAGGAGGTTGAAACCTTGTGGGTGGAATTACAAAGGGAGGTAAACACTGAAAAAATTACTTTTGGTATAATCTTAAGAACCAATAATATAACTGAAGAGATAGAAGGTCAAATATATAAACAAATGGAGCAGGCTGCACAATGGGGTCCTGTAGTGATAATGGAAGATTTTAATTACAGGGATATTAATTGGTATCATGGTTCGGCTTCAACTGCAAAGGGGAGAAATTTCCTCAACCTGTTGCAGGAAAATTTTATGGGCCAGTTTGTGGAACACCCGACTAGAGGTGAAGCTTTGTTGGATCTGGTCATTTCTAATAATGCAGAGCTTGTTGATAATGTCAATGTTCGTGAAAACCTTGGTAACAGTGATCACAATATAGTTATATTTTACCTATACTGTAAAAAACAAACACAGGCTGGGAGGGCATAAACACTTAATTTTAAGAAGGACAATTTCCCCAGGATGAGGGCTGCAATTCAGGATATAGACTGGGATGAACTAATTTCAAATAATGGTACAAATTATAAATGGGAGATTTTAAAATCTACATTGGGTAACTGTAGTGCAAAATTTATTCCTATAGGTAACAAGTATAAATTACTAAAATTAAACCCCACATGGCTTACACCTTCTGTAAAAAGGGCAATATATGACAAAAAAAAAAGGGCATTTGAAAAATAAAAATCTGAGGGTACAGCTGTAGCCTTTGTAATTTATAAAGAGCTTAATAAAATCTGTAAAAAGGTAATAAAATCAGCAAAAATACAAAATGAAAGGATGTAGGACCCCTAGATAGTGGTAATGGGGAGTTGGTCACAGATCAGGAGAAGGCAGGGTTACTAAATGGGTTGATAGAAACAGGGAGAGAACCTCCAGCTCACCGGTCTGCGTCTCCTGGTAGCGTCAGTCGGATCCCCGCGACGGCCCGTGGTGTAGAATAGCAATGAGGAGAAAGAAATGATCCAGCGCTGGTGGTGGTATTAAAAGGGAGATGAGAGTCCCATGTTTATTGGAAAAATAGTAAAATCGGAAGGGAGACGCAGTCCCAAGATGCAAGTAGTCAGGATTTGAACCTGAGCCTACGCGTTTCGAATGCGATCTGCGTTCTTAATCACCTTACTTGCCATGATTAAGAACGCAGATCGCGCTCGAAACGCGTAGGCTCAGGTTCAAATCCTGACTACTTGCATCTTGGGACTGCGTCTCCCTTCCGATTTTACTATTTTTCCAATAAACATGGGACTCTCATCTCCCTTTTAATACCACCACCAGCGCTGGATCATTTCTTTCTCCTCATTGCCTTACTAAATGGGTTCTTTAGCTCTGTAGATACTACAGAAGAAAGAGCAGCTGATGTAGCCGGTGTCCGTGCTGTTACTACATCAGTTGATATACTGAATTGGCTGAATGTAGATATGGTCCAAGCTAAATAAAATAAAATAAATGTACTCAAGACCAGGTGTGTTACACCCTAGAGTTCTTAGGGCCAGTCCACACAAGAGTTTCTTTAAACGTTTTATTTGATGTGGAAATCGCATAGGAAAAAGACTTAAAAAAATGGCTGAAAATGCCTCCCATTGATTTCAATGGGAGGCGGAGGGCGTTTTTTTCCCGGGAGCGGAAAAACCGTCTCGCGGGAAAAAGAAGCGTTATGCCCTATCTTCAGACGTTTACGTCTCTGACCTCCCATTGACATCAAAGGGAAGCAGAGACAGCGTATTTCGTGGCGCTCAATGGCCGCGGGGAAAAAACACCGTGAAAAACGCTGCAAAAAGGGCAGGGCAAATGTGGTGCCTATTTTCAAAAAGGGCTCTAGGTCTTCCCCGGGTAATTATAGACCAGTCAGCTTAACATCCATCGTGGGGAAAATGTTTGAGGGGCTATTGAGGGACTATAGACAGGATTATGTGACAAAAAATAGTTTAATAAGTGACAGCCAGCACAGTTTTACTAAGGACAGAAGTTGTCAAACCAACCTGAATTGTTTTTATGAAGAGGTGAGCAGAAGCCTAGACAGAGGGGCCGCTGTGGATATAGCCTTTTCTGACTTTGCAAAGGCATTTGACACTGTCCCTCATAGACGTCTAATGGGTAAATTAAGGACTATAGGTTTAGAAAGTATAGTGTAATTGGATTGAGAATTGGCTCAAGGACCGTATCCAGAGTTTTGTGGTCAATGAGTCCTACTCTGAATGGTCCCCAGTTATAAGTGGTGTACCCCAGCAGTTCCGTGCTGGGACCACTATTATTCAACTTATTTATTAATGATAAAGAGCAGGGGTCTAAAGCACGCGGCCTGCAGGCCACATGTGGCCCCGGGGGAAGTCATCTGCGGCCCGCGGGACACAGAGCCACTAGTACAGGCTCTGCTCCGGGACTCTGTGGAATTCCCTGACATCACTGTCCACATATGGACAGCGATGTCTGGGGCTTCCCCAGAACCGGAGTCCCGTGCAGAGCGCTAGTATCGGCTCTGCTTCGGCACTCTGTACAATTCCATGACATCGCTGTCCATACATCGACAGTGATGTCAGGTTCTTCCCTAGAGCGGAGTCCCGAGCAGAGCGCTAGTACAGGCTCTGCTCCGGGGCTTTGGGGAATCCCCTGACATCGCTGTCCTCATATTGACAGCGATGTCTGGAGCTTCCCCAGAGCTGGAGTCCCGTGCAGAGCGCTAGTATAGGCTCTGCTCCGGGACTCTGTGGAATTCCCTGACATCGCTGTCCATACAGCAACAGTGATGTCAGGTGCTTCCCTAGAGCAGGAGTCCCAGTGATGTCAGGAGCACAGCTGAAGTCCCAGGAAGAAACCTACTAGTGCTCTGCCCGGGACTCCAGCTCTGGGGTTGCCCCTGATATCACATTCCCGTCCAGGAGAATCCCCTGATGTCACAGTGTATGGACAGTGACGTCAGGGGCTCCAACAGCAGAGGAATCCCAAGCCAAACCGTCGGCAACGCTCTGGCTGGGGATTCCACTCCTAGAGGGAGCCCCAATGGAGCTATCTACTTGGGGTGTGTGTGGCATTATCCGCGGAGGGCACTGTGGCAGCATCTGCGGAGGGCACTGTAGCAGCATCTGCAGAGGGCACTGTGGCAGCATCTGCGGAGGGCACTGTGGCAGCATCTGCGGAGGGCACTGTGGCAGCATCTACGGAGGGCACTGTGGCAGCATCTACGAAGGGGACTGTGGCAGCATCTACGGAGGGCACTGTGGCAGCATCTGCGGAGGGCACTGTGGCAGCATCTACAGAGGGCACTGTGGCAGCATCTACAAGTGGATGTGTGGCAGCATCTACAAGTGGGTGTGTGGCAGTATCTGCAGAGGACACTGTGGCATTATCTAGGGGTGTGTTGCATTATCTACAGAGGGCCCTGTGGCATTATCTACAGAGGGCACTGTGGCATTATCTACAGAGTGCACCGTAGTATTATCTACAGAGGACACTGTGGCATTATATACAGAGGGCAGTGTGGCATTATCTACAGAGTGCACTGTGGCATTATCTACAGAGGGCACTGTGGCATTATCTACAGAGGGCACTTTGGCATTATCTACAGAGGGCACTGTGGCACTATCTAAAAAGGGGCTGCCCCATCTTGACATGTGTGTCTGCCAAACGCTGCCAACTGAGCCGCCGGACTGCATTTAGCGACACTTAAACTGGAAAACTGGATTGTTGAAATAAGCACGGGGAGAGTTCTCTCAAATTTTAAATCTAGCGGTATTATAGTAATGTAGTATTATTATTATAGTAATATAGTGTTATAGTAGTTCAAATAACTAACTGATAAACAATCATTTTGTATTGTATCAAATTTGAAAGTAATGCGGCCCGTCAACTTCCCATTTTTTCTATATGTGGCCCACTTAAACGGTCGAGTTTGAGACCACTGATATAGAGGATGGGATTAACAGCACTATTTCTATTTTTGCAGATGACACCAAGCTATATAGTAATGTTCAGTCTATGGAAGATGTTCGTGAATTGCAAGCGGATTTAAACAAATGAAGTGTTTGGGCGTCCACTTGGCAAATGAAGTTTAATGTAGATAAATGTAAAGTTATGCATCTGGGTACCAACAACCTGCATGCATCATATGTCCTAGAGGGAGCTACACTGGGGGAGTCACTTGTTGAGAAGGATCTGGGTGTACTTGTAAATCATAAACTAAATAACAGCATGCAATGTCAATCAGCTGCTTCAAGGGCCAGCAAGATATTGTCGTGTATTAAAAGAGGCATGGACTCACGGGACAGGAAAGTAATATTACCACTTTACAAAGCATTAGTCAGGCCTCATCTAGAATATGCAGTTCAGTTCTGGGCTCCAGTTCATAGAAAGGATGCCCTGGAGTTGGAAAAAATACAAAGAAGAGCAACTAAGCTAATAAGGGGCATGGAGAATCACAGTTATGAGGAAAGATTAAAGGAATTAAACCTATTTAGCCTTGAAAAAAGACGACTAAGGGTGTACATGATTAACTTATATAAATATATTAATGGCACATACAAAAAACATGGTGAAATCCTGTTCCATGTAAAACCCCCTCAAAAAACAAGGGGGCTGTAATGTCGGGATAGGGAGACAGACAGGTGAGCCCTAATCTACCCGCCACTCAGTCCCTGCCTATTTGCACGGCCCATCCTAGGCGACGGCGTACAACTGGGCGACGGTCCCTGCGCTCAATAAGTGCACGACAGACAAACAGACGAGGGTACACAGAAGCTAAGGGAAATGGGGCAGTTGCCCACGGCAACACCGTGAGCAACAAGAGTAGTGAACGAGCCGAGTCAAACCAGGAGTGGACGAGGTACCAAACGCAGAGCAGGAGAGTAGGTCAGTAAAGCCAGGGTCAAATTGAAGAAGAGGTCAATAGTACAAGCAGGAACAGCAGAGCCAGGAAACCAGAAAGAATCACAGGCAAAGGAAAAGCAGGAAATGAAGGTATAAATAGATCGAGGTCGGGAGCTAGCTCCGTCTGGCCAGGCTGTGATAGGCTGAGGAGTGGGAGAACCTATCAGCCTGAGTGGTAGCAGATCGAGTCACTCTATCAGACCTAGGAGCAGATGCAGACTGATTAATCACAGGCGTCGACACAGAAGCTGTGTCTGGTAAATCCTTTACAGTACCCCCCTTTTATGAGGGGCCACTGGACCCTTCCTAGTTGGACCTGGCTTATTGGGGAACTGAAGATGGAACCTCCTGAGCAATACCCCAGCGTGAACATCCCGGGCGGGTACCCAAGTCCTCTCCTCAGGCCCGTATCCTCTCCAATGGACCAGGTACTGGAGGGAGCCTTGGACCATCCTGCTATCCACAATCTTGGCCACCTCGAATTCTACCCCTTCAGGGGTGAGAACAGGAACTGGATGTTTCCTCTAGGTAGCCAAGGACGGGGAGCAGCGTTTGTATACACGTTGTGTATTTGAAAAAGACGGGGGTAACTCCAGCCGGAAGGAGACAGGGTTAAGGACCTCAATGACCTTGTACGGCCCTATACACCGGGGAGCACATTTTTTGGATGGAACTTTAAGACGCAAAGCCACACCAGAACCCCGACCACAAACAAGGAGTTAGCAGAACGTCTCATAAAAGTGGGAATGGTACTGTTAAGGATCTGCCAGGCAAAGCTTCTGTATCTATGCCCATAGGTAATCAGTCTGCACCTGCTTCTATGTCGGTGAGACTGACTCCATCTTCCACCATTTAGGATGGCAGGCTTAGGAGTGGGAGAGCCTATCACAGCCTGGCCAGACGGAGCTAGCTCCCGCCCTCTGTCTATTTATACCTGCCTTTCCTGTTCCTCCTTGCTTGTGATTCTTCTTGTGTGGTTTCCTGGCCCTGCTGCAGCTTCTTGATCTATTTGACCCTGCTTCATATTGACCCTGGCTTACTGACTACTCTCCTGCTCTGCGTTTGCTACTTCGTACACTCCTGGTTTGACTAGGCTCGTTCACCACTCTTGTTGCTCACTGTGTTGCCGTGGGCAACTGCCCCTTTTTCCTTGCTTCTGTGTACCCTTGTCTGTTTGTCTGTCGTGCACTTATTGAGCGTAGGGACCGTCGCCCAGTTGTACCCCGTCGCCTAGGGCAGGTCGTTGCAAGTAGGCAGGGACTGAGTGGCGGGTAGATTAGGGCTCACTTGTCTGTTTCCTTACCCCCATCATTACAGGTACTTCCTTTTTAAACTTGACACGGCGCTGGATCATCCTTTCCTTTTTCTGCATCATTTACCGCTGGCCGTCGCGGGGATCCGAGCGAAGTGTCTGGAGACGCAAACCAGTGAGCTGGAGGTTTCCTCCCTTTTCTACTACAGAACGTCTTCTATCTGCCTGAGTCTTGTGTATGCTCTGGGACGCCTCTAGGTTCTTATGAACCTGGGCCCAGACTGTGCACAGTTCCCGATGAACTACATCTACCTCGGGATTGTTGGAACCACCAGGTGAAACGGAGGAGAACCATGGATTAAACCCAAAATTACAGAAAAAGGGGGAGACACCTGACGAGTTACTGACCCGGTTATGTTTTTTTTTTAATCAACAGATTCTTATTGATCCAGTATACATCTAATCATTACATACAGCAATGAAACATTGCAAACAAAGCATTGGGATAAGGATCAAATTTTTTAGAGAAAAAAAAAGAAACATACAAACAAACACGGTTATTAAGGGAAAATTCGGCGAGGGGAATGAAGGAGACCCAATCATCTTGACAGTCAGAGATAAAACACCTTAAATATTGTTCTAGAGACTGATTAGTCCTCTCAGTTTGGCCATTAGTTTCAGGATGGAAGGTGTAATGGATTTGCCTGACACAGCTTCTTTGTCGACGCCCATGGTTAATCAGCCTGCATCTGTGCCTAGGTCTGTTAGAGTGACTCGATCTGCTACCACTCAGGCTTGGAGGCTGAGGAGTGGGAGAACCGATCACAGCCTGGCCAGACGGAGCTAGCTCCCGCCCTCTGTCTATTTATACCTTAATTTCCTGCTCCTCCTTTGCCTGTGATTCTGTCTTGTTTCCTGGCTCTGCTGCTCCTGCTAATACTATTGACTTCTGCTTCAAATTGACCCTGGCTTTACTGACTACTCTCCTGCTCTGCGTTTGGTACCTCGTACACTCCTGGTTTGACTCGGCTCGTTCACTACTCTTGTTGCTCACGGTGTTGCCGTGGGCAACTGCCCCATTTACCTTAGCTTCTGTGTACCCTTGTCTGTTGGTCTGTCGTGCACTTATTGAGCGTAGGGACCGTCGCCCAGTTATACACCGTCGCCTAGGACGGGCCGTGCAAGTAGGCAGGGACTGAGTGGCGGGTAGATTAGGGCTCACCTATCTGTCTCCCTACCCCGTCATTACATAATCACAGGCCCAAATACCTTTTCTGCCCTGGTCCCTGACACACTATGGACCCCCTTGAGGCCCTGGCTCTACAAATGCAGGGTCTTTCCCTACAGGTCCAAGATCTGGTTCAGAGGTGCAACCAGCGTGATGCTACCCTGGTAGTGCCCCCCACCTCACCTCTAGAACCCCAACTCAAGTTGCCTGACCGGTTCTCAGGGAACCGGAAGACTTTTTTCTCCTTCCGGGAGAGTTATAGGCTCTATTTCTGTTTAAGGCCCCACTCCTCAGGTTCTGAGAGCCAGCGAGTGGGTATTATTGTCTCCCGGCTCCAGGACGGCCCCCAGGAATGGGTCTTCTCCTTGGCTCCTGACGCCCCTGAACTTTCGTCTGTTGATTTTATTTTTTTTCCGCTCTCGGGCTCATCTATGACGAGACTGACAAGACTGCCTTTGCCGAGAGTCAGCTGGTTACCTTACGTCAGGGTAAGAGACCTGTTGAAGAGTACTGTTCTGACTTTAGGAAGTGGTGTGTAGCTTCTCGGTGGAATGACCCTGCCCTGAGGTGTCAGTTTAGATTGGGTCTGTCGAACGCCCTGAAAGACCTGTTAGTAAATTATCCCTCTTCGGACTCTCTAGATCAGGTTATGGCTTTAGCGGTATGTCTTGACCGACGTCTCAGGGAACGACGACTCGAACGTTTTTGTGCCTTTTACTCTAACTCCCCTATGATGGCTCCAGAGGTTCCGTTGCTTCGTTCTTCCACAGAAAACTCGAATGAACCTATGCAACTCAGGGCCGCCGTGTCTCTCCAACAACGTAGAGAGTTCCGCAGGAAGAATGGTCTCTGCTTCTACTGTGGGGATGACAAGCATCAAGTGAGCGACTGTCCTAGGTGTAAGAATAAGCAGCCGGAAAACTTCCGCGCCTAAGAGAACATCGGGGAGGTCGCTTGGGTGCACAGGTATTTCCCGTAAATATGAAGCCTAATAATATCTTGCTTCCCTTTCAGGTCTCTTTTGGTGATAGGTCTGCCACCGGCAGTGCCTTCGTGGACTCAGGGTCTTCTGCTAATATTATGTCTGTGGAATTTGCTATGTCTCTAGATATGCCTTTAATTGATTTCCCTAAACCTGTCGCCGTAGTGGGTATCGACTCCACTCCACTTGCTAATGGTTATTTTACACAGCATACCCCTGTATTTGAACTCATGGTTGGCTCCATGCATTTGGAGCAGTGTTCTCTGTTGGTGATGCAGGGATTATCGTCCGATTTGGTTTTAGGCCTTCTTTGGTTGCAGATGCATAATCCCACGTTAACTGGAATACTGGGGATCTTACTAAATGGGGTAATGAATGCATGACTTCCTGTTTTTCTATTAATTTGGTTTCTCTCGCTGAGGGGGTGAAAACTCTACCTGAGTTTATTCAGGACTTCGCTGATGTTTTTTCTCAAAAAGCCTCCGAAGAGTTACCTCCTCATAGAGTACGATTGCGCAATCGATTTGGTAACAGGAGCTAAGCTCCCTAAAGGTAGAATATTTAATCTCTCTTGTCCTGAACATGAAGCCATGAGAGAATATAACCAGGAAAGCCTGGCCAAGGGTTACATCCGCCCCTCTACTTCTCCGGTAGGTGCTGGCTTCTTCTTCGTAGGGAAGAAGGATGGTGGTCTTAGGCCATGCATCGATTACCGGAACTTGAATAAGGTCACTGTAAGGAACCAATATCCCCTTCCTTTGATTCCTGATCTCTTCAATCAGGTTCAGGGGGCCCAATTGTTCTCTAAGTTTGATCTTCGGGGGGGCTTATAACCTTATCCGAGTCAAAGAAGTGGATGAGTGGAAGACTGCGTTTAACACGCCCGAAGGTTATTTCGAATACCTCGTCATGCCCTTTGGGTTGTGTAATACTCCCGCGGTCTTCCAGAATTTCATAAATGAGGTTTTAAGAGACTACCTGGGGGTATTTCTTGTAGTGTACCTTGATGATATACTTGTGTTTTCCAAGGACTGGTCCTCCCACATTGAGAATGTCATGAAGGTGCTCCAGGCCCTTAGGGAAAACAAACTCTTTGCTAAAACTGAAAAATGTGTGTTTGGGGTGCAGGAGATACCATTTTTGGGTCAAATCCTCACTCCTAACGAATTCCGCATGGACCCTGCCAAGGTTCAGGCTGTGGCGGAATGGGTCCAACCTGTCTCCCAGAAGGCTTTACACGGCTTCCTGGGGTTCGCTAATTATTACAGGAGATTTATTGCTAACTTCTCGGTCATCGCTATGCCTCCGAACCTTACTCGCAAGGGTGCTGATCTCCTCCACTGGCCTCCGGAGGCGGTTCAGGCTTTTGAGGTCCTTAAGAGGTGCTTTGTCTCTGCCCCAGTGCTGATGCAGCCTAACCAAATGGAGCCATTCATCGTGGAGGTTGACGCCTCCGAGGTGGGAGTGGGTGCTGTCTTGTCCCAGGGTACCAGGGGTCTTACCCATCTCCGTCCCTGTGCCTACTTTTCCAAGAAGTTCTCCCCCACTGAGAGTAACTATGACGTTGGCAACCGCGAACTCTTAGCCATTAAATGGGCATTTGAAGAGTGGCGCCACTTCCTGGAGGGGGCTAGGCACCAGGTAACGGTCCTTACCGATCACAAGAATCTGGTTTGCCTAGAATCTGCCCGGATGCTAAACCCGAGACAAGCTCGATGGGCGTTGTTTTTTTACTAGATTCAACTTTGTGGTCACCTATAGGGCTGGGTCTAAAAATATTAAAGCTGATGCACTGTCATGTAGCTTCATGGCCAGCCCTCCTCCTGAGGAGGATCCTGCTTGTGTTTTGCCCTCAGTTATAATCATATCCTCTGTTGATTCTGACTTAGCCTCCGAAATTGCGGCTGATCAAGGTTCAGCTCCCGAGAACCTTCCTGAGAACAAGCTGCTTGTTCCCCTGCAATTCCAGCTAAGGGTAGTCAGGGAGAATCATGACTCTGCACTATCTGACCATACTGGCATCTTGGGTACCAAACACCTCAGTTCTAGAACCTATTGGTGGCCCGGGTTGCTTAAAGATGTTAAGGCCTACGTCGCCGCTTGGGAAACTTGTGCTAGGTCCAAGACTCCCAGGTCCCGACCAGCGGGCTTACTATGTTCTTTGCCCATTCTCCAGAGACCTTGGACCCATATCTCCATGGATTTTATCACCGATCTGCCTCTATCCCAAGGCAAGTCGGTGGTGTGGGTTGTAGTAAACCGCTTCAGCAAGATGTCCCACTTTGTACCCCTCAAGAAACTACCCAATGCCAAGACGTTAGCTACCTTGTTTGTCAAACACATCCTGCGTCTCCATGGGGTTCCTGTCAATATTGTTTCTGACAGAGGGGTACAATTTGTTTCATTGTTTTGGACAGTCTTCTGTAAGAAGTTTGAGATTTATCTGTCCTTCTCCTCGGCCTTCCATCCTGAAACTAATGGCCAAACTGAGAGGACTAATCAGTCTCTAGAACAATATTTAAGGTGTTTTATCTCTGACTGTCAAGATGATTGGGTCTCCTTCATTCCCCTCGCCCAATTTTCCCTTAATAACCGGGTCAGTAACTCGTCGGGGTCTCTCCCTTTTTCTGTAATTTTGGGTTTAATCCACGGTTCTCCTCCGTTTCACCTGGTGGTTCCAACAATCCCGAGGTAGATGTCGTTCATCGGGAACTGTGCACAGTCTGGGCCCAGGTTCAGAAGAACCTTGAGGCATCCCAGAGCATCCAAAAGACTCAGGCAGATAAGAGACGTTCTACTAACCCCTTGTTTGTGGTCGGGAATCTGGTGTGGCTGTCCTCAAAAAATTTGCGCCTTAAAGTCCCGTCCAAAAAATGTTCTCCCCGGTATATAGGGCCATACAAGATCATTGAGGTCCTTAACCCTGTCGCCTTCCGGCTGGAGTTACCCCCTTCCTTTCAGATACACAACGTGTTCCATGCCTCCCTCCTGAAAAGATGCTCCCCGTCCTTAGCTATCTCGAGGAAACCTCCGGTCCCTGTTCTCACTCCTGAAGGGGTAGAATTCGAGGTGGCCAAGATTGTGGACAGCAGGATGGTCCAGGACTCCCTCCAGTACCTGGTCCATTGGAGAGGTTACAGGCCTGAGGAGAGGACTTGGGTACCCGTCCGGGATGTTCACGCCGGGTTATTGCTCAGGAAGTTCCATCTTCGGTTCCCCAACAAGTCAGGTCCACCTAGGAAGGGTCCAGTGGCCCCTCATAAAAGGGGGTTACTGTAATGGATTTTCCTGACACAGCTTTTTAGTCGATGTCCATGGTTAATCAGCCTGCATCTGTGCCTAGGTCTGTTAGAGTGACTCGATCTGCTACCACTCAGTCTGGGAGGCTGTGGAGTGGGAGAACCTATCACAGCCTGGCCAGACGGAGCTAGCTCCCGCCCTCTGTCTATTTACACCTTCATTTCCTGCTCCTCCTTTGCCTGTGATTCTCTCTGGTTTCCTGGCTCTGCTGCTCCTGCTAATACTATTGACCTTTGCTTCAAATTGACCCTGGCTTTACTGACTACTCTCCTGCTCGGCGTTTGGTACCTCGTCCACTCCTGGTTTGACTCGGCTTGTTCACTACTCTTGTTGCTCATGGTGTTGTCGTGGGCAACTGCCCCATTTCCCTTAGCTTCTATGTACCCTTGTCTTTTGGTCTGTCGTGCACTTACTGAGCGTAGGGACCGTCGCCCAGTTCTACGCCGTCGCCTAGGACGGGCCGTGCAAGTAGGCAGGGACGGAGTGGCGGGTAGATTAGGGCTCACCTGTCTGTCTCCCTACCCCGACATGACATCATTTTAGGCCCTTCGGGAAAACAAACTCTTTGCTAAATCCGAGAAATGTGTGTTTGGGGTGCAGGAGATACCATTTTTGGGTCAAATCCTCACTCCTCATGAATTCCGCATGGACCCTGCCAAGGTTCAGGCTTTGGCTGAATGGGTCCAACCTGCCTCCCTGAAGGCGTTACAGTGCTTCCTGGGGTTTGCTAATTATTACAAGAGATTTATTGCTAACTTCTCGGTCATCGCTAAGCCTCTTACGGATCTTTCGGAAAACCGGCCGTCAAAAAATGGGACATGCCCTATTTTCGGCCGGGTACCCGGCCGCCCGTCTCCCATAGAAGTCTAAGGTAATACACGGCCATCACCGGAATGTGTCCCGAGTGATGGCCATGTATTCCGTCGCTCGTGCTCTCTGTCCTCCTCCTCACAGTGCAGAGTGCATGTGAGGAGGAGGAGGGTCTTTTTTTGCTCCCTGTAGGAGTCGGAATCCCCAATCCCCGGCCGGGGATTGGGGATTCCGCTACAGGAGAAGTGCGTGACTACACTGTCCATATATGGACACAGCGATGTTACTCACTTCTGCAGCGGAATCCCCGACGCTATGGCCGGGGATTCTGCTACAGGAGAAGTGAGTGACTACACTGTCCATATATGGACACAGCGATGTCACTCACTTCTGCAGCGGAATCCCCGACTCTATGGCCGGGGATTCCGCTACAGGAGAAGTGAGTGACTACACTGTCCATATATGGACACAGCGATGTCACTCACTTCTGCAGCGGAATCCCCGACGCTATGGCCGGGGATTCCGCTACAGGAGAAGTGAGTGACTACACTGTCCATACAGTGAAGGAAATAAGTATTTGATCCCTTGCTGATTTTGTAAGTTTGCCCACTGTCAAAGACATGAACAGTCTAGAATTTTTAGGCTAGGTTAATTTTACCAGTGAGAGATAGATTATATAAAAAAAAATAAAAAAAATCACATTGTCAAAATTATATATATTTATTTGCATTGTGCACAGAGAAATAAGTATTTGATCCCTTTGGCAAGCAAGACTTAATACTTGGTGGCAAAACCCTTGTTGGCAAGCACAGCAGACAGACATTTTTAGTAGTTGATGATGAGGTTTGCACACATGTTAGATGGAATTTTGGCCCACTCCTCTTTGCAGATCATCTGTAAATCGTTAAGATTTCGAGGCTGTCGCTTGGCAACTCGGATCTTCAGCTCCCTCCATAAGTTTTCGATGGGATTAAGGTCTGGAGACTGGCTAGGCCACTCCATGACCTTAATGTGCTTCTTTTTGAGCCACTCCTTTGTTGCCTTGGCTGTATGTTTCGGGTAATTGTTGTGCTGGAAGACCCAGCCACGAGCCATTTTTAATGTCTTGGTGGAGGGAAGGAGGTTGTGACTCAGGATTTGACGGTACATGGCTCCATCCATTCTCCCATTGATGCGGTGAAGTAGTCCTGTGCCCTTAGCAGAGAAACACCCCCAAAACATAATGTTGCCACCTCCATGCTTGACAGTGGGGACGGTGTTCTTTGGGTCATAGGCAGCATTTCTCTTCCTCCAAAAACAGTGAGTTGAGTTAATGCCAAAGAGCTCAATTTTAGTCTCATCTGACCACAGCACCTTCTCCCAATCACTCTCAGAATCATCCAGATGTTCATTTGCAAACTTCAGACGGGCCTGTACATGTGCCTTCTTGAGAAGGGGGACCTTGCGGGCACTGCAGGATTTTAATCCATTACGGCGTAATGTTACCAATGGTTTTCTTGGTGACTGTGGTCCCAGCTGCCTTGAGATCATTAACAAGTTCCCCCCGTGTAGTTTTCGGCTGAGCTCTCACCTTCCTCAGGATCAAGGATACCCCACGAGGTGAGATTTTGCATGAAGCCCCAGATCGATGTCGATTGATAGTCATTTTGTATGTCTTCCATTTTCTTACTATTGCACCAACAGTTGTCTCCTTCTCACCCAGCATCTTACTTATGGTTTTGTAGCCCATTCCAGCCTTGTGCAGGTCTATGATCTTGTCCCTGACATCCTTAGAAAGCTCTTTGGTCTTGCCCATGTTGTAGAGGTTAGAGTCAGACTGATTAATTGAGTCTGTGGACAGGAGTCTTTTATACAGGTGACCATGTAAGACAGCTGTCTTTAATGCAGGCACCAAGTTGATTTGGAGCGTGTAACTGGTCTGGAGGAGGCTGAACTCTTAATGGTTGGTAGGGGATCAAATACTTATTTCTCTGTGCACAATGCAAATAAATATATATAATTTTGACTATGTGATTTTCTTTTTTTTTTTTTATATAATCTATCTCTCACTGGTAAAATTAACCTAGCCTAAAAATTCTAGACTGTTCATGACTTTGACAGTGGGCAAACTTACAAAATCAGCAAGGGATCAAATACTTATTTCCTCCACTGTATATGGAAACAGCGATGTCACTCACTTCTGCAGCGGAATCCCCGACGCTATGGCCGGGGATTCCGCTACAAGAGAAGTGAGTGACTACACTGTCCATATATGGACACAGTGACATCACTCACTTCTGAAGCAGAATTCCCGACCTGTGGCAGGGAATTCCTCTCCAGGAGTAGTCAGTGACTACACTGTCCATATATGGACATTGAAGTCAGTGACTTCTCCTGGAATGTGGGGGGGGGGGGATTGGTGCAACCTACAGGGGGCTGTGTGGCATCACCTACAGGGGACTTGGTGGCAACCCCTACAGGGGACTTGGTGGCATCACCTACAGGGGGCAGGGTGGCATTACCTACAGGGGGCAGGGTGTTATTACCTACAAGTGGCAGGGTGTTATTACCTACAAGGGGCAGGGTGGCATTACCTACAAGGGGCAGGGTGGCATTACCTACAGGGGGCAGGGTGGCATTACCAACAGGGGTCTGGGTGGCATTACCAATAGGGGTCTGGGTGGCATTACCTACAGGGGGCTGGGTGGCATTACCTACAGGGGGCTGGGTGGCATTACCTACAGAGAGCTGTGTATGGCAACAAATTTTAATTAAATTCATCCGATTTTAAAACGGACAGGGAAAAAAACGGATGCAAATCGGGTCCAAATCAGCCGGTTAAAACAGCAACACGGCCCAGGAAGGAATCGGAACGGATGCAAACCGGATGCAAACCGGCCGATTTTCCCGGCCGACACTCGGACCCTGTCGTGTGAATGAGGCCTAAGTGTATGTGCATATTTGTGTAAAAGGAGATTACGTAAGTGAATGTAGTTGAAATGTAGTCGGATGTAGTTGAAACGTTAGGTTTTTGCTTATTTGAAGCTTTCAGTTTTTGAAATATGAACATAGAGTCATTTATCTTGGATTCACATTCTTTCTTCAATCTACTACCGATTTTAATAAAAGCACCTCTTACAAACGCTTTATGGGCATTCCATAATGTTAATGGATCTGTTCCCGAAAGTTCTTTAAAACAGAAATGCTTTTTGATAATTAGACTTAATGGTTTTGGAGTAGATATCATGGGAGATTATATATGAATTTGCTCATCATATAAATGCATTTGTCTTGGGAAATTTTTCAGAGATTGTCAGTAATGTGGGTGCGTGATCAGACCAATGAAGACTATCTATCTAAGTTTTGGTCACTGTAAAGGGTAGTGTCCCATATATATATATATATATATATAGTCTCATGAACCAGGGCCGTAGAGACCCAGCCCTGGTCATGAGAGACGGCCTAAAACAAAGCAGAGCAATTAGTTATTGTCCTGCTTTTGCTTTAAACTGATGGAGACAGGAGATAATGCTTTTGATCTCCTGTCTCCATATTAAACCTCCCACGGGACCTCTTTCCCTGGTTTAACCCTTCCCCTTATAAGTAGTTCCCCTGGTTTAACCCTTCCCATTGTTCCCTGCACATTAACCCTTCCAACCCTCACATTATCTGCACATCCCGTGGTTAACCCCTTACCTACCTGCATATCCCTTGGTACATCCCTAGTTAACCCTTTCCCGCCTGATTGCAAATTACCTGCATATCCCTGTTCCCATTGTTAACCCTTTACCACCTTTCTTGTTAATACTTCGGGTATGTTCACACGAGGGCGTCCGTTACGGCTGAAATTACGGGGATGTTTCAGCCTGAAAACATCCCCGTAATATCAGCCGTAACGGCATGTGCAGGCGCTTGAACGCCGCGTCAATTACGGGCGTAATTGGCGCTGCTATTCATTGGAGTCAATGAATAACGGCTCCAATTACGGCCAAAGAAGTGACATGTCACTTCTTTGACGCGGGCGTCTATTTACGCGCCGTCTTTTGACAGCGGCGCGTGAATTACGCCTCGTGTGAACAGACAAACGTCTGCCCATTGCTTTCAATGGGCAGATGTTTGTCAGCGCTATTGAGGCGCTATTTTCGGACGTAATTCGGGGCAAAAACGCCCGAATTACGTCCGTAAATAGGCCGTGTGAACATACCCTAAGTGTACAGGGACAGTTATATTTAGGAGGGAGTGGAACAGAAATAGTGAGCGTGTATGTTTTGTAACACAACGTATATATGTATGTTTAGGTAAGTGGGTTGTGGTATAGATTAGGATTGTGATACCTTGTTTATACTGTGCCACGTGTAGTGTTAGTGTATTCAATACATATTAATTTATGTGTAGGCATAACCCTAGTGACCCTGATATAAAGGAGGTGGTAGTAGTAGTGGGCGAAACGAGCAGGTGAACCCCGCTATTATACCAGCCCCTTTTACAGTCACTCTATTAATTGAAGGTTTTTCAATCAAAAACAGATTGTATGGGATACAAATATAATGATGGTTTCTCTTGGCTCAAATACCCACAAAATCTCTCTCAGACCGGAGCAGGCAAAACTAAATTGGGTATGATCCAACAAATACCCTAAATGACATATATAAAGTACAGTTAAGTTTAACGCTCAGACGGTGCTGGTAAGGGTATGTTCACACGGCCTATTTACGGACGTAAATCGGGCGTTTTTGCCCCGAATTACGCCCGAAAATAGCGCCTCAATAGCGCTAACAAACATCTGCCCATTGAAAGCAATGGGCAGACGTTTGTCTGTTCACACGAGGCGTATATTTACGCGCCGCTGTCAAATGACGGCGCGTAAATAGACGCCCGCGTCAAAGAAGTGACCTGTCACTTCTTTGGCCGTAATTGGAGCCGTTATTCATTCACTCCAATGAATAGCAGCGCCAATTACGGCCGTAATTGACGCGGCGTTCAAGCGCCTGCACATGCCGGTACGGCTGAAATTACGGGGATGTTTTCAGGCTGAAACATCCCCGTAATTTCAGCCGTAACGGACGCCCTCGTGTGAACATACCCTAACAGTCCAATATCATTCAGTATGGACACTCTCTCCCAGAAAAATGCAGTGGACAATCCACAATCCAATGAGGGTGTGGATGGAAATTCTTATCCTTGTAGTTCCACCAAGCTCCTTATCATCTCTCTCCACATTCAAAGAACTCCTGGTAGGATCTTATGTCTCTAAGTGGAGATACAGACGGACGTTGCGTTTTTGCGCGCGCAAACAACGCAGCGTTTTGCGCGCGCAAAAAAAATTTGACAGCTGCGTGTGTCATCCGTGTCTGATGCGCGGCTGCGTGATTTTCGCGCAGCCGCCATCATAGAGATGAGGCTAGTCGACGCCCGTCACTGTCCAAGGTGCTGAAAGAGCTAACTCTTTCAGCACCCTCGACAGTGAATGCCGAACACAACATCGAAAAACCTGTTGAAAAAAAAGAAAATGTTCGTACTTACCGAGAACTTCCCGGCCGTTGCCTTGGTGACGCGTCCTTGGTGACGCGTCCTTGGTGACGCGCCTCTCGACATCGGGCCCCACCTCCCTGGATGACGCGCCAGTCCATGTGACCGCTGCAGCCTGTGCTTGGCCTGTGATTGGCTGGAGCTGTCACTTGGACTGAATTGTCATCCCGGGAGGTCAGACTGGAGGAAGACGCCGGGAGTTAATCGGTAAGTCAGATCTTCGTTTTTTTTTCTACAGGTTCATGTATATTGGGATAGGAAGTCACTGTCCATGGTGCTGAAACAGTTTAACTCTTTCAGCACCATGGACAGTGACTATCTCCTGACGTCGCGTACCGATAATTTTTTTGCCGGGTTCGGCCAAAACGAGTTCGGCCGAACCCGGTGAAGTTCGGTTCGCTTGTCCGGCTTCGCTCATCGCAAAGACACTCCGTTTGGATGTTCGGAAACAGAAAAGCACGTGGTGCTTTTCTGTTTACATTCATCCTTTTGACAGCTGGTGCGCTGTTTCAGTCGGTTCGCACGGAAGTGCTTCCGTGCAACCTGCGTGGTTTTCACGCACCCATTGACTTCAATGGGTGCGTGATGCGCGAAATACGCAGAGTTATTGAACCTGTCGCGCTTTTTGCGCAGCAGACAAACGCTGCGCAAAAAGCACGGACTGTCTGTACTGCCCCATAGACTTGTATTGGTCCATGCGTGCCGCGTGAAAACCACGCGGCCCGCACGGACCGAATACACGCTCATGTGAATCCCCCCTAATAGATGGAAAAAGGAAGACACATAGTGCAACACCCTCTGAAAAAAGATTGCTCCACGCCAAGTTTAATCCATACTCACAGAAGTAACAAGAAATTAAAGCATCAAGGTTAGTAAAAATCTTTAACATTTCTAGGCGGCACGCCAAACACTCTCGCCCGACCCTGGGTTTCGCCCTTCCGGCTTCCTCTGGGGCATGTGTGACGTGTCTAATTAACAGGTTTATATAGCCGCATAACATTTAAATTTACATAAATTTACATACAAAAAAAATGGTTAAAAAAACAAATACACCCACAATGATCTCTGCAATATATAGAGATAATCTGACCTTACCATCATAATCGTATACATTTATATACACTTTTAAATATTATTCTTTTTATATAAATGCCTAATCTCTTTAAAAAGTAAAAAATATAATATATTATGCTAAACCAGCCTATTTGCCACCTTTATAGTTGGTTAGATTCCACATATCATCCCATATCCATTATATTGATTTTTATTTATATTTTATCAGTTGTTTTATATTTTCTGTCTCTAATTTTCCACTTAGGCCTCATTCACACGACAGGGTCCGAGTGTCGGCCGGGAAAATCGGCCGTTTTTGGCAGATTTTCCCGGCCGGTTTGCATCCGTTTTGCATCCGTTCCGATTCCGTTCCGGGCCGAGTTGCCGTTTTTACCGGCCGATTTGGACCCGATTTGAATCCGTTTTTTTCCCTGTCCGTTTTAAAATCGGATGAATTTCATTTAAAATTTGTTGCCACACACAGCCCTTTGTAGATAATGCCACAGCCCCCCTGGTAGGTAATGCCACCCAGCCCCCTGTAGGTAATGCCACCCAGCCCCCCTGGTAGGTAATGCCACCCAGCCCCCTGTAGGTGATGCCACCCAGCCCCCTGTAGGTGATGCCACACAGCCCCCTGTAGGGGATGCCACACAGCCCCCTGCAGGCGATGCCACACAGCCCCCTGCAGGCGATGCCACCCTGTCCCCTGTAGGTGATGCCACCCAGCTCCCTGTAGGTAATGCCACCCAGCCCCCTGTAGATAATGCCACCAAGCTCCCTGTAGGTAATGCCACCAAGCCCCCTGTAGGTGATGCAACCAAGCCCCCTGTAGGTGATGCCACACAGCCACCTGTAGGTGATGCCACACAGCCACCTGTAGGCGATACCACACAGCCCCCTGTAGGCAATGCCACACAGCCCCCTGTAGGCGATGCCACCCTGCCCCCTGTAGGCGATGCCACCCTGCCCCCTGTAGGTGATGCCACCCACCCTGCCCCCTGTAGGTGATGCCACCCACCCTGCCCCCTGTAGGTGATGCCACCCACCCTGCCCCCTGTAGGTGATGCCACACAGTCCCCTGTAGGTTGCACCCATCCCCCCCCCTTTCCAGGAGAAGTCACTGACTTCAATGTCCATATATGGACAGTGTAGTCACTGACTTCTCCTGAAGAGGAATTCCCTGCCACAGGTCGGGAATTCCGCTTCAGAAGTGAGTGACGTCACTGTGTCCATATATGGACAGTGTAGTCACTCACTTCTCCTGTAGCGGAATCCCCGGCCATAGAGTCGGGGATTTCGCTGCAGAAGTGAGTCACTTTGCTGTGTCCATATATGGACAGTGTAGTCACTCACTTCTCCTGTAGCGGCATCCCCAGCCATAGAGTCGGGGATTCCGCTGCAGAAGTGCGTGACTTCGCTGTGTCCATATATGGACAGTGTAGTCACTCACTTCTCCTGTAGCGGCATCCCCGGCCATAGAGTCGGGGATTCCGCTTCAGAAGTGAGTGACGTCACTGTGTCCATATATGGACAGTGTAGTCACTCACTTCTCCTGTAGCGGAATCCCCGGCCATAGAGTCGGGGATTTCGCTGCAGAAGTGAGTCACTTTGCTGTGTCCATATATGGACAGTGTAGTCACTCACTTCTTCTGTAGCGGCATCCCCAGCCATAGAGTCGGGGATTCCGCTGCAGAAGTGCGTGACTTCGCTGTGTCCATATATGGACAGTGTAGTCACTCACTTCTCCTGTAGCGGCATCCCCGGCCATAGAGTCGAGGATTCCGCTGCAGAAGTGCGTGACTTCGCTGTGTCCATATATGGACAGTGTAGTCACTCACTTCTCCTGTAGCGGAATCCCCGGCCATAGAGTCGGGGATTCCGCTGCAGAAGTGCGTGACTTCGCTATGTCCATATATGGACAGTGTAGTCACGCACTTCTCCTGTAGCGGAATCCCCAATCCCCAGCCGGGGATTGGGGATTCCGACTCCTACAGCGAGCAATAAAAGATCCTCCTCCTCATATGCACTCTGCACTGTGAGGAGGAGGAGAGAGAGTGCGCGAGCGACGTTAGACCCGGCCATCACTCGGGACACATTCCGGTGATGGCCGTGTATTACCCGGCCCCATAGACTTCTATGGGAGCCGGGCGGCCGGGCACCCGGCTGAAAATAGAGCATGTCCTATTTTTTGACGGGCGGTTTTCCCAGCCGTCAAAAAATTGGTCGTGTGAATAGCCCCATTAGGGGTCTATTATTCCTAATGCAGCCGGGTGCCGGCCGATTTATGAACGGCCGGCACCCGGCCGGGAATCCCTGTCGTGTGAATCCCGCCTTAGTCTGATCTATTTATATTATTTATATTTTAGTAGTTGTTTTATATTTTCTTTCTCTATTTTTCCACTTAGTCTGATCTGTGACCAATCTCTAAAACCTCCAGAGCTTCAGTGAGCTGCAGCTAATCACAACAATTGAGTTCTGCTGAGACAAGATCCCTTGGTCAAAATGCTTTGTGTGAACAAGTCTCTTACTAATACTATACATAGGGCATTTTTTTGCATAATTGTTTTCATAACATGGAACTACCAATATGGACCAGAATATCTATCAGATGATATCTCACCAATATTAATAAGTACTTGTAAAAAAAATAATAATAATAATTTTTTATAAAAAAAAACACTTCAATTCGAAGTTTGAATTGAGTCCTAAGGGCTGAAGCGTTTTTAATTGATAGATCCAAAAACTTTCTTGCTTGCTCATTTTTTTAATATAATCCTCCCCCCCTCCAATGATTATCAAATGTCTCAATAGCAAAGAATTTAGTGTCCCTGGGATCTTTATGATGGAATTTACAGTAGTGTGCTGACACACTATGGTCCATCTTGCCTTTTCTGATGTTATTACAGTGTGCTGCTATTCGAGTTTTCAATTTGCGGGCAGTACGTCCTACATAGAACTGCCCACAGGGACACTGCAATAAGTATATAACCCCTTTAGTATTACACGCTGTTTTTTGAAAACTTCAGTAGGATTATTCTTTAGTTTTTTTTATAGGTAATACAGTCTGACAGTAATCTCTTCATTTCAGTGTGATAATCAAATTTATTTAAAATAGCAATCCCCCCCCCCCCCCCTTTTATCCGCAGGTTTTATTACCACCTTAAGATCTTTTTCTAAATCTCTCAACGCTGTTTCTTCTGCGGAGGTTAAATTTTTTCCTTTATTCTTCACATTTATAAGATCCAATTGGTTGAGTACAACCTTTTTGAAAGCCTCAATACAATGGTTGTTGCTAATAAGGGGTATGAATCCTGAATTATCACGTAAATGTGTGTGGTTATATTGGTCTTTATGTCCTTCAAAGACTGTCTCTTTATGTGTGACGTTATCTCTACTATTTTTTATAGCGAAATGCTTCTGGAGGTTGAGGGATCGAATGAACTTGTGTATGTCAATGTATGTTTTAAATTTATTCATGGATTGCGAAGGTGCAAATTTAATCCCTTTACTTAGAACTCTATAGTGGTCATCTGTGAATGTTTTATCACTCAAATTGAATACTCCTTTTTTACTCAGATCTCCTTCTGTTTTTTTGGGGGAACCGTCGCCCCTTCTATTCTTTGTCCTTTTGCCTCGTCTAATTTTCTTTTTAGCGGCGTCAATCTTTCCCCTTGAAAATTATTTTCTTTCTGGGGTATTAAATTTTGCGATTTGAATAACTGGTGGGTAAAAATTTTTTGGGGATTAATACCATGATTCATGTTGCCTGGTTGTAATGAGGGTATGTATTGATCCACTTCCTGATATTGATAATTATTATAAGATCTCTGAGGTCTAAAACCTCTCTGTTGATATGGGATATGGTGATAATTTCTATGATAGGCTTGAGAGCTATAGTTATTCCTAACAGAAGGAGTTGAATTCTGCAGTTGAATGGGGACTACGATCCACATGATTTAAATACATGGGAAGATTTTCAAAATCAATGTGCTTTTAAAGGTATTCAATTCATTATTAATATAAGAAAAAAGAAACTAAGATTACTTAATGAAAAAATTGAAGAATATAAAATTAAATTAGAACCATTTAAATCATTAGATGATTATATTGAACTATCAGGACTAAGTCAAAAGAGAATTAAAAAGATTGAAAATTATATTAGAGGCAAAAAACATAAGAAATATATAAAAATAAAAAATTACTATACAAATAAAACAGTATATAAATGGAACCAAAAATTAGATATCACACAGACCAATATACATTTGGGGGACAAGGCTGCTGCCTGCTGGCATACTTACAGCACGTCTCTATGCCTGCTGTATGTATGCATGCTGTCTCCCACTGTGGCCATCATTACGTTCCGCAGTACTGGCACAGCATCTGCCAGCACTGCCTTCGTTAATTCTCTATTGGCTGGCAGCTTATCATGTCATAAGCTGCCAGGCCAATAGAAGACAGGCAGGGAAGGTTTGGAGGTGGGAGCGGATGGTTCATTGAATAATTTAATTTTGGATTGGTGGGCAGTGTTAGGGGAAAGCTTAGCCTATGTCTATTTAAGGGATCTAGTAGCGAGGGTCAGTCCTTTCCGCCCTTTTGCAAGCTGAGCTGCGTTCTGTGTGTGCAGAAGTGCTGATTCTCAGGGCCCAGGTAATTTAAAATGGTGGATAATGGATCGTATGTTTATTTATTTATTTTTTGAACCACACAAACTTCCCTGCTGCACCCTAATGCCTTGCTGTAATTGTTTAATGCCTTTTTTTTTTTTCTCTGAACTGCCCATTCTGTCCGTCGCCATGTTCTTTGCTGGCAGTGTTGGCCCTGCCTGGTTGGCAATAAGGCAGCAACAGAGCCAGCAAGGGACATAGCGATGGGCAATATAAAAAAAACTGTCATTAACCTGGCAATAATTACACCACCTTCAGCACCCCTGATGTGCCGTGTGGGCAAGGAGGTGACCTCTCAACTGCCATGAGTCGCCTGACCTTTAGTATTAATGAGACACCTCACTTGCCCTGAATGTAACTTGCTCGCTGCCTTTGATGGAGCAGCACATCCACCAAGCATACACCTTGCTTATCCCTGCTTACCTTTTCTTTTTCCCCAGGGTAAAATTGCTATCTAACCCTCTGTTTATGCAAGCATGAAAAATTTTCCTCAAAATTCCTTCAGTAATTTTGGGGCAGATTTTCACCTGCCTGCACATTCGTGCCATGGCTTTTGCGGCGTTTTTCGGGGCAAAAAACTCTGTGAAAAACATTTTCTCTGTCTCCCATTGATTTCAATGGGAGGTCAGAGATGGATCTGTGGCAAGAAAGACCATGAGGCTTTTTTTTTTTTTTAACAAAAGCGGCTAAAAGCCTCTTTGGGAAAAACGTTTTGGTGCTGGTTCCGTCTCGTTTTCCACGTCCAAATCAGCGCCACAAAACTCTGAACTGAGCCTAAGGGTATGTGCATACAGTGTTTTTTGCAACGCATAAATAAACATCTGCTTCAAGATTACTTAAGTTTATTTGAGGCAGAAATGCAAGAGTTTTTTCTAAATAGTACTTAAATAGTATTTAAAAAAGTAATTAAAACTAATTTAACATAAGTTTTCTTATTCTCTTTTGGTCATCACATCACCCACCATTGATGGAGACTTGCCCTGCTCCCTAACTGCCCCGCTCAGGAGCTACTAAGACTTAGGCCTCATGCACACGACCATAGTGGTGTGCACGGGCCGTGATTTATGGCTCGGACGGCCGCTGAGTCTCACCCGTGGCCTCCAGCAAATCGCAGGCCGTGCACATGGCCGCGTGCATTCATTTCTATGAGCCTGGACCGCAAAACAGGGCCATAATAAGACATCTCCTATCTTTTTGTGGTCCAGGCTCCTGGGCAATGCACGGACCGTGGAAACCACGGTCGTGTGCATGGGCCCATTAAAATGAATGGGGCCGCAATTCACTCGCAGATGAATTAGGGTCGCAAAAATAATTTTGTGTGCATAGCGTCGATTGTGTTGAAGAATTTGCTCTTATAATTTGCTGATTGGCAGCATTTTGTCTGTTCTTGATGTTCAAATCAGTGAGCTCCTTAACCCCTTAATACTGAAGGTGTTTTAAACCTTAGTGACCAGAGCAATTTTCGTAGTTATGCTATTCACAGATGTAACGCAGTATAACTCTGTATGTGTTTTATGTATCGATGTGAATTTTGCACTGTTTTCTTGGGACATGTAGTGCTTCCTTTTTGTGTTACATATGTATAGGTAACATTTTTGTTACTTTTTTTTATAGCCGTGGAAAGACAGAAAAAAAATAAAAATGTGGATTTTTCATCATTTAAAATGTAACAGTTTGAAAATAAAAGTAATTGTATCATACAAATGTATTGAAATATATTTTTTCATTTATCCTGATCATAAGGACACCTGACTTGGAGGTGTAGTTTATTTTTTTTTGACCAGAAATCTAGTATAAAATACAAGTGCCCCTTTTTTCAATTGCGCATTAAAATGTCTTAATTTAGTTTTTTTACACCATGGTATTAATGTATGCACTTGAAGTCCAATAAATAATGGTAAAAAAAAACCTTGTGTTCTACAAATTAGACACTCTAAAGTCTATTTCTAGCGGTTCAATTTCTGTTTTAACCCTTCAGTTTTTACAGAATTTGTCCAAACTTGGGCCCAAAAAAATGTAAATTGCATTTTTTTTTACAAAAGTGGCACTTTTCTTAAGCCATTTCGAAACACCATATGACATGTTGGTAAAAGTGACACCTTTCCACATTCTGCCATTTCTCCTGTGTACGGCGATACCAAATATGTGTGTCTAATCTATTATAGGCACCCGTTATAGGGCATGTCATAGGAGTCCATTTTGGCTTTTGGAGACCTTTTTACGCCAGAGCTGATTTTAAGGAACAACGCTATATTTGCCGTGGTACTGCAGGTCATTTTGACAAGTATAAATGTCCTGCTAATATTCATCTAGGGGTATAGTGAGTATTTTTAATAGGTGGAAAGAAATAAAAAATAGGTTTTTCCAGAAAATACGGTATTGCTGCATTTTTACAGTGAAACATTATCCAATAAGCAACCCTCCCTTTTGGTTCTCGCTACAAAAACAGTGTGAAAGTAAATGAGTTAATAATGTGGGTAATATCATGGTCTTTGCCTTCATAAATTCTAAAGGCGGATGTGTAGCCTGTACCGCTCTCACAGAACTTGTAGATGTTAACCCCATATTTTGTTCTCTTTGAGGGGCTGTACTGGCGGAATGAGAGCCTGCCTTTGTAACTCATCAGCGATTCATCCACCGCTAGGTTTTCTTCGGGGCTGTACACCGGCATGAATGACTCCAAAATTTTTATCAGGGGCCTTATTTTATACAGGCCGTCACGGCCTGGATCACTACGGGGGGGGGGGGGAGCTGGTGATTGCCGTTAAAATGAAGGAAGCGCATTAGCACTTCATATCTACCTCTGGTCATAACGGCTGGAAAAACAGGTGTGGCATGTGTAGGGCTTGTTGCCCAATATGACCGGATTGAGGGCTTTTTCACTAGCCCCATGTTGAGGATGTGCCCCAAATTTTTTTTAGGTTCGCCAGTATTTGTGGGGTGCCACTGCTTTGCATAGGAGGACGTTGGCTTTTCAGCAAAGAATTGGCGAGCATACAGATTGGTTTGGTTGACAACCAGCTCCAATAGTTCATCAGTAATGAATATTTTTTTTAAATCGAGGGCTGTAAAGTTTTCCACATTAATATTTATCTCTGGTGTGGCAATAAATTCTGGGATATTAGGGGAAAATGACTTTGTGAGTACCCACTCAATATATTCTGGGGGAATAGAGTAGGCCGTGTTTTGTGGTACTTCTGTGGCATGCCCTGTGCTTGTGGACTCTGCAGCGACACTTGTATTTGCAGAAAGCGTATCACTGTTGTCGCTATCACTGGTAGACAACATTTTACCTCGGACGCGGTATCTGGATCGCTTTCATCAGAGTCAGAAATTAACATGGCGTATGCCTCTTCCACCGTGAACCTTCTATGGGCCATTGTAATTACATACACGTACGACAAAGACTGTAACCAGACGCACACGCAGACAAATGTTATTATTTTTTCTTTACTTTTTTTTTTCACAGACAAAAATACACGGATGTCACAAAAGCACGCTACACAAAAAACTGATGTCGAACAAACACGTAGACTATAAAACTTTTTTTTATATATATATATTTTTTTCGCACAAAAAAAATACACAGACGTCACACACGTACGCTACAAAAAAAACCCTAGGCTAAACCTAGACTAAACCTAGGGTAACCCTAGACTAACTCTGGAATAGAACCTAGAATAACCCTAGACTAACCCTAAGGGCACGTTCACACGTGGCGGAATTGCTGTGGAATTCCGTTGCGGACAGTCCGCAGTGGAATTCTCCAGCGGCCGTTTTTTACATTTGTTCATAGAAATTTTTAGGAAAGTTAGTGCACACATTGTGAAAACTCCGCTGCGGACCATAGGCTACGGTGCGGAATTTTCCCTCCGCAGCATGCACCGTCTGTTGCGGAGAAGAAGAGGAATTTCACTACGTATTTCATCCTTTGCAATGCAAAAACTGAAATATGTGGCAAGTCCACTGTCTTTTCTGCAACGTCTGAATTACCTGTCAAATATGCAAATGTTGGTGCAGATTCGTTGCGTAAATGCCCCAAATCTGCACCAACATTTGCAGCGGAAAAAGTCTGCCACGTGTGAACGTGCCCTAAGGATAACCGTAGCCTAGGTATACAATTGAAGTTTATATGAAGTTTATATATTAGATTTTTTTTAATTTTGTGTCTTTGGTGTCACAGTAAAATTCTCTCTCTGTCTCTTCTCATACAAAGTAACAAGTGTGAGGAGAGACAGAGACAGGTAGGAGAAACACTTCAATTTCAATTTCATTTTGTGATCACTGTGAATGGTTCTCACAGTGATCCCATGAACGGAGACCACTGTTATTGGTCTCCGATCATCACTCTGAAGCCAAGGCTGTTGCTAACAGTCTTGGCTTCAGAGGCAGATTACCCGATAAACGGTAAAACCGCTCCGATGCGGCCCCCTCCCTCCCAAACCACTCAGATGTGGCGCTTGCTATTGAGCGCCGCATCTGAGGGGTTAAAACTGATCGGAGACCACTACTAGTGGTCTCCGATCGTTGCCCTGAAGCCCGAGGCTGTTACCAGCAGCCCGGTTTTCAGCAGCACCCCGCACGATGCGGGGAAAGTACTTCTGAAGTGCCGACGTAAAAAGCCGACACTTCAGAAGAACTACCCTGAACGGCCGACGTAAAAACACTATACGCCGGTTGTTAAGGGGTTAAAGGTCACCCCACTGCTAGAATATCTGGGGGAATGACTTTGATATTGTAATGGTAAGAGAGCCTAGTCCAAAACTAGTAAGATAGGCTGGTCTGCGATATCTTTTAACAGACGAAGACGTGGTCCGTCTCATCTTTAGGGCTTATTTACACGAACGCGTTTCACATCCGTGATACGCGCGTGAAAATCACAGACTTATGTACGGCCATTCAGACATTCCGTGTGTCCGCTGCGTGAAACTCACTGCATGTCCTATACTTTAGCGTTTTTTTGCGCATCACGCACCCATTGAAGTCAATGGGTGCATGAAAATCACGCGCAGCACACGGACACACTTCCGTGTGCTGCACGTGATTCGCGCAACAGTTGTTCAAGAAATTAAGGGAAAAATAAAACCACCTCCTTCATTTCATTTTCGAAACATCAAAACCGCGTGTCATAAGGATGCCATATGCTCAAAAATCACGCAGCCGCGCACCATTCACTGATGACACACGGAACTGCAACGCGCAAAAAACTCAGCGTTTTTTGCACGCGCAAAACGCACACGTTCTTGTAAATAAGGCCTTACGGAGAAGGAAAAGCAGTAAAATCAGTGAGGGAACAGTCAGGGAACAGGGGGGGGAGCCCTACAGGTGGAGAAAAAGGCATTTTTCTCTAATAAGATATATTAGAGTTTCTTATATTAGCTTGTACTATTGAGTTATGCAAAGTTTGTTGAAAAGTTAGTGACCATTTAATCTAAGACAATGCTGACATCTTGAGGCCAAAAATAAAGAGACGATAGCAATAAGGATAGTAACAGATTAGATAGAAGTGCTCACACAGACCGTGTCCGAGAAAATTCACACACAGCATTTTTGTTTCAGAAATTTCTGCAACTTAAGATCTGTTCCATAAATTTAAATGGGGTTGTTTCTGCAGCTTGAGCATGGATTTCTGCAAGCCTCATTTAGGTAAATTGGACAGTCTCAGTAATTTCTGCAGCAAAGTCTCCTGTCATAAAGGTGCATGTGTTGATTTACAATCTGTAGTAGTCATGAGACAGTTGAAGTCACAAAACAGCAACATTCTTTTCTTATTCTAAAGGACAATGCTGACATCTTGTGGCCAATGAGAGGAATGAGGGTAGTATTAGAGTAGGTAGAAGAGCTTGGTTAAGGAAGACTAAACATACAAAATGCATAAAAAAAATGTTAACAAATCTCTTCCTCTATGTTGATCCTATTTTGTCTGATATTGTAAAATTTTCATATATTGTTGTATATTGTATCATTGTAAAAACTGATAAATATATGATGGAATCTCTATGGCACAGACGCCGGGGCTTGGTGAGAGGACTCGCCAGAGGAATACTGGAGGGTGGTTCTCATGTACATGCGCCAGACCGGGTGACTTCTGCATCAGCTGTTTTCTTAAACGGACAAGAGGCTGCTGTGTCAGTTCACGAAAGCAACTGATGAAGCAGATTTGTAAGTGTGTCAGGTCGGGCGGCTGCCATATCAGCTGCTTTCCTATATAACAGAGCGCCTCCAGTGGCAGATTAAGTACACCATAGGCCACAGGCTGTTCCCCAAACTTGCCACCCCTTCTTCCGCCCTGCCAGACCTAATGACGACTTCTACTGAAGATTACCAAAAATTCTTTGGCCCCCTTACTTCTACAGCCATCCCCAGCCTCTATAACAGGGGTCTCAAGCACGCGGCCCCTGGGGCTGTCATCTGCGGCCCGCGGGACACAGAGCGCTTGTGTCGGCTCTGCTCCGGGACTCTGTGGAATTCCCTGACATCGCTGCCAAATATATGGACAGTGTGTCAGGGTCTTGCCCAGAGCGGAGCAGAGCGCTGGTGTCGGCTCTGCTCCGGGACTCTGTGGAATTCCCTGACATCGCTGTCCACATATGAACAGCGATGTCTGGGGCTTCCCCAGAGCCAGAGTCCCGGGCAGAGCGCTAGTACAGGGTCTGCTCCGGGACTCTGTGGAATTCCCTGACATCGCTGCCCATATATGGACAGTGTGTCAGGGTCTTGCCCAGAGCGGAGCAGAGCGCTGGTGTCGGCTCTGCTCCTGGACTCTGTGGAATTCCCTGACATCGCTGTCCACATATGAACAGCGATGTCAGGGTCTTCCCCATAGCGGAGTCCCGGGCAGAGCGCTAGTATAGGCTCTGCTCCGGGACGCTGCGTAATTCCCTGACATATCTGCCCATATATGGACAGTATGTCAGGGACTTCCCCAGAGCGGAGTCCCGGGTGGAGCGCTAGTATTGGCTCCGCTCCGGGACTCTGTGGAATTCCCTGACATCGCTGCCCATATATGGACAGTGTGTCAGGGTCTTCCCCAGAGCGGAGTCCCGGGCAGAGCGCTATTATCGGCTCTGCTCCGGGACTCTGGGGAAGCCTCTGACACCGCTGTCCATACATCGACAATGATGTCAGGGGCTTCCCCAGAGCAGGAGTCCCAGTGATGTCAGGAGCACAGCTGGAGTCCCAGGAAGAGCCTACTAGCGCTCTGCCTGGGACTCCAGCTCTGGGCAAGCCCCTGACATCACTGGGGCAGCCTCTACAGAGGGCACTGGGGCAGCCTCTACAGAGGGCACTGTGGCAGCCTCTACAGAGGGCACATTGGCAGCCTCTACAGAGGGCACTGTGGCAACCTCTACAGAGGGCACTGTGGCGTTATCTACAAGTGGGTGTGTGACAGTATCTGAAGAGGACACTGGCATTATCTAGGGGTGTGTTGCATTATCTACAGAGGGCACTGTGGCCTTATCTACAGAGGGCACTGTGGCCTTATCTACAGAGGGCACTGTGGCCTTATCTACAGAGGGCACTGTGGCCTTATCTACAGAGGGCACTGTGGCCTTATCTAGGGGTGTGTTGCATTATCCACAGAGGGCACTGCGGCAGCATCCACAGAGGGCACTGCGGCAGCATCCACAAAGGGCACTGCGGCACTATCTAAAAAGGGGCTGCCCAATCTTGACATGTGTGCTAACTGAGCCGCTGGACTGCATTTAGCGACACTTAAACTGGAAAGCTGGATTGTTGAAATAAGCACGTGGAGAAATATCTCAAATTTTAAACCTAGCGCTATTATTATAGTAATGTAGTATTATTATTCTAGTAATATAGTGTTATAGTAGTTCAAATAACTAATTAATTAACAATAATTTTGTATTGTATCAAATTTGAAAGTAATGCGGCCCGTCAACTTCCCATTTTTTCTATATGCGGCCCACTTACCCGGCCGAGTTTGAGACCCCTGCTCTATAACATGGAAAAACTCAGACCCCTAAATTAACCCAGAATCTAGACCAGACCCCTAAATAAACTCAGACCCCACACCAGACCCCTAAATGAATCCAAAACCCAGACCAAACCCCTAAATTAATTCAGTCAAGACCCTTAGATTGATTTAGATCCCAAAGCAGACCACTAAATAAATAAAGACCTCCAAAACCCATAAATAAAATTTAGACCCCAGATTCCTAAATAAGATCGGTCCCCAGACAACTAAATTATTCCAGATCTCTAGATTAAAGAAGCACTCCAGTAATTTTTTTGCCTATATAGTGCAGCATAGGCTATTATTAACCCTTTCCCACTGCTGCCATTTTGAAGATTTTCACTTTTGTTATTTCCTTCCCACCGTTCAAAAGCCATAACTTTTTAATTTTTCCATCAATATTGCCATATGATGGCTTGTTTTTTTTGCAGCACGAGTTGTATATTTTCACGGCACCATTTATTGTACCATATAATGTAGTGGGAAACTGGAAAAAAAAATATTTGTGGGGTGGAATAGGAAAAAAACAGCGATACCTCAATCTTTTGGGGGTTTTTGTTTTCACGGTGCAGTAAAAAAAGGCATGTTAACTTTATTCTGCGGGTCAATAAGATTACGGTGATACTAAATGTATAAAGTTTTTTTATATTTGACTACTTTTACAAGGAAAAAACTGATTGTTAAAAATAAAATTTTAGTTTTGTCGCCACATTCCATTTTTTGTGAAAAATAAAGTGACCAAAAAACAGCAATTCTGGCGTTTTTAATTCTTTATTTTTTACAGCTTTCACCATTCGGACTAAATAATGATATATTGTAATAATTCTGACTTTTACAGATGCGTCAATACCAGTTCTATTAAAAAAAATAAAAAAAAATCTATTACATTGAGTTTGAGGGAAAATGGGAAAAGGTGGGTTTTTTTGAACTTTGAATTTTCTTTTTTTTATTTATTAAAAAACTTTATTTTACCTTTTTTACTTGTCCCCATAGGGGACTTGAACCAGCGATCGTTGGATCGCTTGTATGATATACGGCAATACTAATGTATTGCAGTATGTCAGGATACTGACACTCTCCAGCTCCATAGGAATACTAAGATGGCAGACATCAGGCCCCCAAGGTGCCATGCCAACCAACGGCACCCCACGATCGCATCGCGGGGGCCTTTGGAACTTTACAGGGGGCCGCCCCGCCCCATGTCTCTAGTCATTTAAATGCAGAGAACGCTATTGGCCGCTGCATTTAACGGGTTAAACGAGCGGCATCGCGCACATTACCCTGAAGTATCGGCTGTAACAGACAGCCAACAGGCTCGTTCTATAGATCAGGCTCAGCCTGTGAGCCCGCACCATATTCCCCCACCCGACGTGCGCCTTATATAAACAGCGGATTTGGGGAAGGGGTTAAAGAATAATGTAGAAGCTCCTGTGTATAGTTTGTGTATACCTGTTCTAGTTGATGTGCCATTTTTGTGTTGTCTGCCATCTTGGTTCCTTCTTCCCCTTCGATACGGTTCCCCTAATGCAGACTACATTTCCCATGATGCTTCCGGCTTTGCAGAGGCAGAGGAGGCGACTCTCGTCACTGCACTTGCTCTGCTCTGAGTGCAGAAAGTGATAGATCAGTGACATAGAATTTCTGTCCCCTAACTGCAGAGTCTCAGTACATTTCTACGTGAATCAGCTCCAGACGGTCTCCTGCTTGTGAGATAGGTTTCTCCAGTGGCGAATTAAGTGTACCATGGGCCCTGGGCTGTTGACACAACTTGTGCCCCCTCCTTCCCCGTCACACGCAATTCAACCCCCCCAAACCGCTGAAATTTTACCTGTCAGTGCCACTGACCTGATGGATACAGGTTTTAGCACTAGATACAGCTGCTCTGTATTCAGGATATAAAGCAGCTGTATCTCAAAAAGTAAAAATCATTTTTAATAAAAAGGTATTTAGAAAGTTGCACCAAACACACTGATAAACTGTTTTATTTAAAAAAAAAAAAAAATAATAATAATAATAATAATAAAGAAATGATAACACCTCTCTTTAACCCCTTAACGACCAAGGACGAAAATGAACGTCATGGTCGGCTGCTAGTTCCCGCACCATGACGTTCATTTTCGTCCGCATTTCAAACTGGCACTCTGTGTAAACACAGAGTGACAGACCCGCGCTGACAGCTGTCCTAGACAGCTGAGACATCAGTCTCGCCGGACAGCGGACCATCGCCGCTGCTTTCGGCAGTTAACCCCTTAAGTGCGGCGACGGATTGCCGTCGCCGCATTTAAGTGGTTTGAAGCACATCGGCAGCCCCCATGAAGTGATCGTGGGGGCTACCGATGTTTGTCACGGCAATCGGAGGTCAGATAATGACCTCCGGGTTGCCATGTACGGAAGCCTCGGAGGAACAGCCTCCGGCCGTTCCTCCTCTGCTTCCTGTCAGTGTGACAGTCACGTCACAATGACAGTTAGAGTACATTACACTACGTGTGTAGTGTAATGTACTCTAGCAGCGATCAAAGCTGCAAGACTAAGTGTCCCCAAGTGGGACAAGTTAAAAAAGTAATAAAAATGTTTTTAAAAAAGTGTAAAAATAAAAGTTAGAAGTTCTATAAACACAAAATGCTTTTTTTCCTATAATAAGATTTTTATTATAGAAAAAAAATGAACACGTTAAAAAAGTACACATATTTGGTAGCACCGCGTTCGTAACGAACCCAACTATAAAACTATAATGTTATTTTTCCCGCACGATGAACACCCCAAAAAAAATCAATAAAAAACTACGACAGAATCACAATTTTTTTTGTCACCACCGCTCCCTAAATAAAGAATAAAAAGTGATCAAAAAGTCGCATGTACCCGAAAATAGTACCAATAAAAACTTCTATCCGTCCCGCAAAAAACAAGCCCTTACACAGCTTTTTTGACTAAAAAATTATGGCTCTCTGAATATGGTGACACAGAATTTTTTTTTTTTATAAATAAGTCATTTTATTGCGCAAACGCTAAAAAAAAGGACCAAACCTATATACATATGGTATCGCCGTAATCGTACTAACACGCAGAATAAAGTTAAAATGTCACCTATAGCGTACGGTGAGCGCCGCAAAAAGAAAACCTAAAAAACGGTGTCAGAATTCCTGTTTTTTTTTCAAAAAAAATCGCATGTACCCCAAAATGGTATTAATGAAAACTACAGATTGTCCCGCAACAAATAAGCCCCCGGCTCCGGTGGTGAAAAAATAAAAAAGTTCTGGCTTTCAGAATATGGCGATGCAAAATGTGCAGTGTTCCAAAAGCGGATAAGATCGGGCGCCATTTATCAGTGCGACACCGGCCACACATCTATGAATTATTATTTATTTACCCCATTATTATACCCTCTTATTATGCCCTGATGTTCTCCGCACAGATTACATATGCCCCCCACATCATAAACTGAAATACCAGCAAAACCCAAAACAGAAAAACTACCAAGCAAAATCTGCGCTCCAAAAGCAAAATGGCGTTCCCTCCCTTCTGAGGTCTGCAGCGTGCCCAAACAGCAGTTTGCGCCCACACATATGGCGTCGCCATACCTGAGAGAACCCGCTTAACGTTTTATGAGGTATTTGTCTTCTGTGGCACAAACTGGGCACAACATATTATGCACTAAAATGGCGTATCAGTGGAAAATTGCAATTTTCACTTTGAACCATCCGCTGCACATTAACCCCTTTGCGCACTATGACTTAATTGCCCGTCATGGTGCGGCGGTTGATGTATGGAGCCGGCTCACGTGCTGAGCCCGCTCCATAAGCTGCGGGTGTCGGCTGTGTATTACAGCAGGCCCCCTCGGTACTAACGGACAGGTACAGCGATCGCTCTGTTACAGAAGCCTGTAAGAATAACAATATACTGCAATACATTAGTATTGCAGTATATTGTACCAGTGATCCAATGATCGCTGGATCAAGTCCCCTAAGGGGATTGAATAATAAAATGTGTAGAAGAATTATAGTTATTAGTAGTGAGAATTATTTTTTTTAAAGTTAAAAAAACAAAACACCTTTTCGCATTTTTCTTCTAAAGTAATGTAAAAAAATGAACAAAATTGGTATCGCTACGTCCGTAAAAGTCCGAACTATTACAATATACCAATATTTAATTTGCACAGTGCACACCTTAAAAAAATGTAATAATTGAAACCGCCAAAATCGCTATTTTATTTTTTTTGTCACCTTCGCTCTAAAAAAAAAATGTAATACAACTTTTGAATCACTTTTTATGTACCAAAAAATGGTACCAATAAAAACTGCAGCTCCTCCCGCAAGAAATAAGCCCTCACACCGCTCTATTGATGGAAAAATAAAAAAGTTATGGCTCTTGGAAAGCGGGGAGTGAAAATCTAAAATATGAAAGCAAAAAATGGATCAGTCCTGAAAGGGTTAATTCATTTCTAATGAAAAAACTTTTGACCACATGTGGGGTATTTCCGTACTCGGGAGAAATTGCTTTATAAAAAATGGTTGTTTTTTTCCTCCTTTATCCCTTGTGAAAATGAGAAAATGCAACATTTTAGTGGAAAAAATGTTGATATTAATTTTCGCGCCCTAATTCCAATAAACTCTGCAAAAGACCCGTGGGGTCTAAATGCTCACTATACCCCTAGAAAAATTTCTTGAAGGTTTTTCCAAAATGGGGTAACTTTTCGTGGGTTTCCACTGTTTTGGTCCCTCCAGTGCATTGCAAATGCGACATGGCACCGAAAATCATTCCAGCAAAATCATAAATCCAAATGGCGCTCCTTCCCTTCTGAGCCCTGCTGTGGGCCCAAACAGCAGTTTATTACCACATATGGGGTATTGTCGTAATCGGGAGACATTGCTTTACAAATGTTGGGGTGCATTTTCTTCGTTATTACTTGTAAATAATAAAAATTTCTATGTTGTTTCAGAAAAAAAGTACATTTTAATTTTTACAGACTAATTCCAATATATTTAGCGAAAAACCTGTGTGGTCAAAATACTAACTATACCCCTAGATAAATACCTTAAGGGGTCTAGTTTTCGAAATGGGGTCGTTTATGGGGAGTTTATATCGTTCTGGCAGCTCAAAGCTTCTCCAAATGTACAGTGGGGCCTAAAACATTTTCAAGCAAAATATGAGTCCTGAAAGCCTCCGGGTGTTCCCTTCCTTTGGGGCCCTGCCGTGTGTCCAAACAACGCATTAGGGCCACAATGTGGGTATTTTTGAAAACAGGAGAAAGAGGGTGATAGATTTTGGGGTGTGTTTCTTCATTTTCATGTTCGCTTTACAAAGAAATCGGTCTTCAAACAAATACTTTTATGAAAAAAGTGAAATTATTTTTTTTTTCACCTGATATGCATTAAATTTAGCAAAGAACTGTGGGGTCGAAATAATTACTATACCCCTAAATAAATACCTTATGGCGTCTAGTTTTCTAAATGGGGTCGTTTATGGGGAGTTTCTATCGTTCTGGCAGCTCAAAACCTCTCCAAATATACAGTGGGGCCTAAAACATTTTCAAGCAAAATATGAGTCCTGAAAGCCTCCGGGTGTTCCCTTCCTTTTGGGTCCTGCCGTGTGTCCAGGCAGCGCATTAGGGCCACAATGTGGGTATTTTTGAAAACAGGAGAAAGAGGGTGATAGATTTAGGGGTGTGTTTCTTCATTTTCATGTTCGCTTTACAAAGAAATCGGTCTTCAAACTAATACTTTTATGAAAAAAGTGAAATATTTTTTTTTTTCACCTGATATGCATTAAATTTAGCAAAGAACTGTGGGGTCAAAACACTTACTATACACCTAAATAATTATGTTATGGGGTCTAGTTTTCTAAATGGGGTCGTTTATGGGGAGTTTCTATCGTTCTGGCAGCTCAAAGCCTCTCCAAATGTACAGTGGGGCCTAAAACATTTTCAAGCAAAATATGAGTCCTGAAAGCCTCCGGGTGCTCCCTTCCTTTTGGGTCCTGCCGTGTGTCCAGGCAGCGCATTAGGGCCACAATGTTGGTATTTTTGAAAACAGGAGAAACAGGGTGATAGATTTTGTGGTGTGTTTCTTCATTCTCATGGTCGCTTTACAAAGAAATTGGTCTTCAAACTGATACTTTTATGAAAAAAAGTGAAATTATTTTTTTTTTCACCTGCTATCTATTCAATTTAGCAAAAAACTGTGGGGTCAAAATACTTACTATACCCTTAGGTAAATACCTTAAGGGGTCTAGTTTTCTAAATGGGGTCATTTGTGGGGCTTTCCATCACTCTGAGACCTATGAGCCTCTGAAAACCTGGCTTGGTGCAGGAAAACAAAATGTACTTCAAAATGTATAAAATTATTATTCAATTTGTAAGTCCTCTAAATTGCTGAAAATGTATTTTATTTTTTCAAAAGTGCTGCCAAAATAGAGTAAAGAGATAGAAATATATATTTAATTAAAAAAATTGTACAGTATGTGTGTACATATGTGACATATTGCAGTTAAAAATAGGGAAAAATTGTAATTTTTACAAAATTTCTTCAATTTTTCTATTTTTTTATTAATTTCCGCAAATCGTATCAGTCTACTTTTACCACTAAAATAAAGTACAACATGTGACGAAAAAACAATGTCAGAATTACTACCCCCTGAGGAAGCCATATTGGCGAAACGCGCGTCGGGGCGCAACACTTTCAGGCTGCAGTGCGGGGCCTTACCACGTCCATCTTTATGGGTAAGCCCACCAACATACTCTCCATATTTGATAGAGACCCATTGTGACTCAACATGGGTTATACACATTTGAACGTTTCTCTGGCAGTTGTAGTCCCACTCTGACATTCTGGTCCAGGTCTTTTGTATCTACTTCTGCAAAGCGCAAATTAACTATGGGCACTAATGTGTTACTTTCTAGTAATGTTACAAGCAATAGGGCTATTTGAGCTGAATCTGTGTTGCGGTAAATTCCTAATAATTTTGTTTTTCACTGCTAGTTCACATTTGTGCAGGCATTATATTAGTCAGACTGTGTTACCTGTGATCTATACTGGACAGTGATTCTTTGCCAGGGACTGTGTGTCCGTGGTGGGCGCTATATCCCAATTTCCAATGCTTTTGAAGCCACCACACTGCTTCCCCTTTCTTTTATTCGGATCCATTTTTGAATTTTATGTAATAATATTTTGTATTGTATGTCCTAATAAAATTTTGCTATTTTTCTACTTTATTTGTGGCGTAATGACTTCTCTTCCTCTCAGTCTTTCATGATTATATGAAGTTTTGCTGTGTTATTTATATATAATGAGGCGCATTGGACACTTGCCTATGGCGCCTAACTCTTTACCTAACCTGGTAAGTCCTTATATTTAAATTGTCAGAATTACTTGGATATTCAAAACTTTCACAGAGTTATTCTCTGATAAAGTCAGACATACCAGATTTGACAAATCTGGCTTGGTCATTAAGGTACAAACATGCCCGGTCATTAAGGGGTTAAAGTGTAACTAAACTTTTAACATGTCATAGTGATAGGTCAGAACTTTTAAACGGTGGGGGGATCAAGCACTGAGGCCCCCACCAATCGCTAAAGTGAAGTGGCAGAAGCGCACGATTGAATGCTGCGCTGCTTCGCTTCTGATCGGCATCCCTCGGAGTAGTGTACGTCCCTACACCGCTTGCTCGGCTTTCAGAGAAAAGCAGATCAGAAAGGAAGCGGCACTTCTGCCACTTTGTTTTAGCGATCCATGGGGGTCTCAGTGTTTGGACCCCCCACCGATCAAAACTTCTGACATTTCACTATGACATGTCAGAAGTTTTTTAGAAGTTTAGTTCCACTTTAAAGGGGTTTTCACATGAGGGAAATTTATCCTGTGGATGTTGTCACATAGGTGACGTTCCCAGAGGTGGGATCCACATCTATCTGACATATCCTGTGGATATGTCATAAATGTCCCTGTTAGGAAAGCCCCTTTAAGTAGTCAGACACCCCTCCGCTTGTAGTAAAATAACTACTGAGGGCTGTATGGAGATATTATATTGCAGATTGTCTGACTGACTGCTGAGGGCTCTATAGGGCGGTTTGAGTGTCTGACATCTCCGTGGGGGGATATCCACAGCAGTTCAGCGCTCAGTCCCCCCCCCCCCCCCTGTAGAGCCCCCAGCAGTCAGTCAGGGAACCTCCCCTTGCAATATATTAGTAACTACTGAGGGCTCTATGGGAAGGGGGGATTATACTGAAAAGGGGGTCTAACCATATAAGTGACTGCAGAGAACTCTATGAAGGGGGAGTAATTCCCCCACCCCCCATAGAGCCCTCAGTATTTATTATACAGCAGTGGGGGGTTGAGCGTCTGACTGCTGAGTGCTCTATGTGGGGATATTATTATCCCCCCCTAGAGTCCTCTGCAGTGAGTTAGATGGACCCCCACTGGCTATATAATTAATCTAATCCCTCCCTAGCGTTAGCTGATCAGTTTAAAGTTGGCTGGGGCAGGAGGTGAATACCACACTAACCTCACCACATGACCACCGCCCTGCTTTCCTGTTCCTCTCTGGCGGTGTGTGTATCATCAGAGATGCGTGTTCTAACTTCTAGCACTAGCAGACATGCCTATTGTGATGCACGTCTCTAGCCCTATCCCATCCCTACGAATGCTGTCCCTCCCCTAGGGCCGATTCTAGCTTTTCTGCTGCCTGAGGCGAAAATTGAAACTCCAGAACCAAGCTCAGTACATATATATAGTACCGGAACCAAGGTCAGTACACACACACACACATATATATATACACAGTGAAGGAAATAAGTATTTGACCCCTTGCTGATTTTGTACGTTTGCCCACTGTCAAAGACATGAGCAGTCTAGAATTTTTAGGCTAGTTTAATTTTACCAGTGAGAGATAGATTATATAAAAAAAAAAAAAGAAAATCACATTGTCAAAATTATATATATTTATTTGCATTGTGCACAGAGAAATAAGTATTTGATCCCTTTGGCAAACAAGACTTAATACTTGGTGGCAAAACCCTTGTTGGCAAGCACAGCAGTCAGACGTTTTTTGTAGTTGATGATGAGGTTTGCACACATGTTAGATGGAATTTTGAAAACTCCTCTTTGCAGATCATCTGTAAATCATTAAGATTTCGAGGCTGTTGCTTGGCAACTCGGATCTTCAGCTCCCTCCATAAGTTTTCGATGGGATTAAGGTCTGGAGACTGGCTAGGCCACTCCATGACCTTAATGTGCTTCTTTTTGAGCCACTCCTTTGTTGCCTTGGCTGCATGTTTCGGGTCATTGTCGTGCTGGAAGACCCAGCCACGAGCCATTTTTAATGTCCTGGTGGAGGGAAGGAGGTTGTCACTCAGAATTTGACGGTACATGGCTCCATCCATTCTCCCATTGATGTGGTGAAGTAGTCCTGTGCCCTTAGCAGAGAAACACCCCAAAACATAATGTTTCCACCTCCATGCTTGACAGTGGGGACGGTGTTTTTTGGGTCATAGGCAGCATTGCTCTTCCTCCAAAAACGGCGAGTTGAGTTAATGCCAAAGAGCTCAATTTTAGTCTCATCTGACCACAGCACCTTCTCCCAATCACTCTCAGAATCATCCAGATGTTCATTTGCAAACTTCAGACGGGTCTGTACATGTGCCTTCTTGAGCAGGGGGACCTTGCAGGATTTTAATCCATTACGGCGTAATGTGTTACCAATGGTTTTCTTGGTGACTGTGGTCCCAGCTGCCTTGAGATCATTAACAAGTTCACCCCGTGTAGTTTTCAACTGAGCTCTCACCTTCCTCAGGATCAAGGATACCCCACGAGGTGAGATTTTGCATGGAGCCCCAGATCGATGTCGATTGACAGTCATTTTGTATGTCTTCCATTTTCTTACTATTGCACCAACAGTTGTCTCCTTCTCACCCAGCGTCTTACTTATGGTTTTGTAGCCCATTCCAGCCTTGTGCAGGTCTATGATCTTGTCCCTGACATCCTTAGAAAGCTCTTTGGTCTTGCCCATGTTGTAGAGGTTAGAGTCAGACTGATTAATTGAGTCTGTGGACAGGAGTCTTTTATACAGGTGACCATTTAAGACAGCTGTCTTTAATGCAGGCACCAAGTTGATTTAGAGAGTGTAACTGGTCTGGAGGAGGCTGAACTCTTCATGGTTGGTAGGGGATCAAATACTTATTTCTCTGTGCACAATGCAAATAAATATATATAATTTTGACAATGTGATTTTCAGTTTTTTTTTTTAAATATAATCTATCTCTCACTGGTAAAATTAACCTAGCCTAAAAATTCAAGACTGTTCATGTCTTTGACAGTGGGCAAACTTACAAAATCAGCAAGGGGTCAAATACTTATTTCCTTCACTGTGTATATATATATATATATATATATATATATATATATATACACACACACACACACACACACACACCACCAGAACCAAGCTCAGTACATAAATACAGCACCAGCACCAAGCTCAGTACATATATACTGCACCAGCACCAAGCTCAGTACATATATACCGCACCAGCACAAAGCTCAGTACATATATACCGCACCAGCACAAATACAGCTCAATTTAGTGCAACCCCTGATGTATAGGTTTGTATGGATAAAACTACAGCTCCCAGCATGGCCCGAACAATGGTAAGGATATGCTGGGAGTTGCTGTTTCCAAAAAAAAAGTATCATACCACCCATCATCTCGCTGCAGATCATATAGTGACTATAGTACTGATTAAATACAAAATTATAATATGCCTGGGGCATAATGAAACCCAAATTTCCAACTGCTATATAAAGTCAGAGGATAAAATAAAAATTATTATTTATCAACTTTAGTTAACATGAATGCAAACGACTGAACGACACAAGACATACAGGGTTAAAATTTGACAATGAAGTCTAGCAATATATGACAGATACGAAGTAGGGCTAGAGTATTGGGATAAATATGTTTGGTGTATGACAGCACCGGTGTAACAGTCAGCGGCTGCAGTATGCTGAACAGACACCCAAGAAAGCTGATAACGATTCAATGGTAATTGCTAGATAGACATTGAATTATTAAAAGCAAAGAAGGCCCCCCGACATGTTTCGCTACCAACGTAGCGTACTTAGGGGTATATTGGGGCTAATGAATTTTGTATTTTTTCATATACTCACCAACTACTAGGGTCTATTTGTGTTCTACAGTACTGATTAGAGGCAGAATAAACATTTACATTAAGTGACTTATCGATGACTTCATTTCAGATTCTAGTTCTTCTTTTTCCCTTTTCTTCTCCATCCGGTCCAGACTTCTATGACTTCTCCCGGCCACTACTCATTTCTGCAGTTTTCCGCTCAGATGTCTTGGTCTTCTCACTTTTCAAACATTTCTGCATCTATAAACAAAGATAAAGTTATCATGGTGCCGGACAATACGTCCCTATATATAATAGTACCATACACTGCACCTCTAATTATAAAAACGCCATACACTGTGTCCCTGATTATAATAGCAACATACACTGTGTCACAAACACATAGTGCTCCCTGTAGATAGAGCCCCCTGTAGATAGTGCTCCCATAGATAGTGCCCTATAGAGCCCCCTGTAGATAGTGCGCCACATATAGCCCCCCTGTTTGATAGCGCTCTACATATTGCCCCCTGAAGATAGCGCTCTACATATAGCACCCCTGTATATAGTGCCCTACATATAGTCCCCCTGTAGATTGTATCCCACATAAAGCCTCCCCTGTAGATTGTGCCCCACATATAGCCCCCTGTAGATTGCGCTCTACATATAGCGCACACTGTATAGTGCCCTACATATAAGTCCCCCTGTAGATTGTGTCCCACATAAATCCTCACTTGTAGATTGTGCCCCACATATAGCTCCCTGTAGATTGCACTCTACATATAGCGCACCCTGTACATAGTGCCCTACATATAAGTCCCCCTGTAGATTGTGTCCCCCATAAAGCCTCCCCTGTAGATTGTGCCCCAGAAATAGCCCCTTGTAGATGGCGCTCTACATATAGCGCACCCTGTATATAGTGCCCTACATATAGTCCCCCTGTAGATTGTATCCTACATAAAGCCTCCCCTGTAGATTGTGCCCCACATATAGCCCCCTGTAGATTGCGCTCTACATATAGCGCACACTGTATATAGTGCCCTACATATAAGTCCCCCTGTAGATTGTGTCCCACATAAAGCCTCACCTGTAGATTGTGCCCCACATATAGCTCCCTGTAAATTGCTCTCTACATAAAGCGCACCCTGTATATAGTGCCCTACATATAAGTCCCCCTGTAGATTGTGTCCCACATAAAGCCTCCCCTGTAGATTGTGCCCCACATATAGCCCCCTGTAGATTGCGCTCTACATATAGCGCACACTGTATATAGTGCCCTACATATAAGTCCCCCTGTAGATTGTGTCCCACATAAAGCCTCACCTGTAGATTGTGCCCCACATATAGCTCCCTGTAAATTGCTCTCTACATAAAGCGCACCCTGTATATAGTGCCCTACATATAAGTCCCCCTGTAGATTGTGTCCCACATAAAGCCTCCCCTGTAGATTTTGCCCCACAAATAGCCCCCTGTAGATGGCGCTCTACATATAGTACCCCTGTAGTTTGTGCCCCACACGTAGCCCACCCTGTAGATAATGCCGCCCACACTTCTTAGTTGAAAACAACAAACTTTACATACTCACCGTGATCCCGTTCCCACGCCATGCTCTCTTCTGAGCAGGTCTGCTAGGGCTGAGCGATGCAAGTGGCGCGATGTCACCATCGTGCCGCTTGCGTCGTTGAAAGGCACTGATTGGCAGGGCAGAATGACATGCCCTGTCAATCAGCGCCCTTCAACAACGGAAGTGGTGCGATGACGTCATCACGCCTCTACCGTCGTTGATTGGCAGGGCAGAATGACTTCCCCCATCAATCAGCGCCTTTCAACTTGTTGGCGGGAAAACTCATTCTGCCCTGCCAATCAGCGTCATTGTAAGGCGCTGAATGGTCGGGAACGGAACGGAACGTATCCGGCCATTCAGGGCTTATGCATGTAATTGTACCTGCGTTCTATAGACGCAGGTACAATTAGTGCAGCAAGGGGTGGCGGTGGCTGATTTCAGTTGCGCCGCCGCACCCTCAGAGAGGCAGCAGGGTGGACAGAGCGGCTCTATTCCCTCTTAGCCCGCCCCTCCTCCCTATTAGCGCCACTAGGGCACTGCAATGTGTTTTTTTTAAATGATGTGCGGTTCGCCCGAACCGCCCATATGATAATAATGGGGAGAGTAGAGTGCAGCTGTATGAGTCAGGGGGGTTTATAACTCTGCAGCTAATCATTGTATGGAATCACCTATAATATCACTGTACCATACCTCCCAACTTTCAAGTATCACAAAGAGGGACAACTGATGCGGCGCCCTTAACCCCATCCCCATAGCTGCCCCCACAAAGTATAATGCCCCCATAGCTGCCACCATAAGGCATAACGCCCCATAGCTGCCACCATACAGTATACTGCCCCATAGATGCACCCATACAGTATAAAGCGCACACAGATGCCCCCTCACAGTATAATGCCCACACAGATTCTACCATGCAGTATAATGCCCATACAGATGCCCAAACAAATTCTCCCATACAGCATAATGCCCCATAGATGCCCCCATGCAGCATAATGCCCCGCATACAGTATAATGTCCACACAGATGCCCCCAAAGCTGCCCCATACTGTATATTGCCACGTAGCTGCCCCATACAGCCTAATGCTCCCATAGCTGCCCCCATGCAGCATAATGCCTCCATAGCTGCCCCCATACACTATAATGCCCCTCTAGCTGCCCTTATACAGTAAAATGTCCCCCTTAGCTGCTCCTAATACCAGTGTCTTTGTAGATAGTGACAGTGCCAATGTAGATATTGCCCATGTAGATAGCACCACAGTGTCCCCTGTAGCTAGTGCCCCTATATAGTGCCACAGTGTCCATGTAGATAGTGCCACACCCTCCTTCAAGATAGTGCCACCACCCCCCCCCCCTTTAGATAGTGCCATTGGGACTCCCTCTAGGAGCGGAATTGCCAGCTAGAGCATAGGCCGGGGATTCCGCTCCTAAAGGGAAGCCCTGATGTCGCTGTCCATATATGGACTGTGACGTCAGTGGCTGCTCCATGAGCAGAATCCCTGGGGATTCCACTCCAGGAGGAGCCCCTGACGTCAAAGTCCATATATGGAAAGTGACCTCAGGGGTTTCCTCTAGGAGTGGAATCCCCGGCCAGATCATCGGCAACGGGGATTCCACTCAAGGAGTAGATGTCACTGCCCATATATGGACAGTGACATCAAGGGCTTCCCCGAGCACAGAGCTTAAAGTAGCGTTATGCCCGGGGAGTCCTCAGCGAGCAGAGGAGCTCCCTCTGCTCCTCCGCTCTGAACTAATTCTGAAGCAGGGAGCTGATGGTTCCTTGCTTCAGAATTGGGTTCAACTGTATCTGCGTCCTGAGGACGCAGATAAAGTTGATAGCGGGACATTACCCCCGACCGCCCAGGACACTGCCTAGAATCCTTGAATGTCCCGCTGAATCCAGGATGGTTGGGAGGTATGCTGTACTCCTGCTCCCTTAGGGCAAGAATTATCTCTGCATTAGCACTATATCCATGGGAGGAACATACAGAGGACATACAGAGGAAAAAGGAAGGTGGAGCTCGTGGGGAGGGCATACCTCCCAACCGTCCTGGATCCAACGGGACTGTCCCGGTTTCTCACCGCTGTCCCGGGAGGTCTGCAAGATCTCCCGCCGGGCGCTGCAGCTGTATCAAAACAGCTGATCGCTGCTGACAGGCGCCCTGTCAGACATCTGCAGCAGCGATCAACAGAAGGCAGGAGTCTTGCGGCGGTGTTCTCACTGTGATCGATGCCGTCACGGGAGTGGACCAGTCCAGTCACCTGACCTGTCATCTGACCTCACAGGTCAGGTCACTGGACTGGTCCACTCCCGGGCCGGCATCGGCACCAGTGAGAGCACCGCCGCAAGACTCCTGCCTTCAGACGGTGAGTGAAAGCAGAGCGGAGAGTGGCAGCAGTAGGGACGGCTACCTCTTATAAGTGGGTTGTGTTGCGCTACCTATGGGGAGCTATGTACAGGGGGGCTGTGTTTGGTGCTATGTACAGGGGGGCTGTGTGGAGTAACACTTATTTGTCTATCAGTCCTGGACCGCACAAAGACTTTTTGTGAAATACAAGAATTTCCAATAATAAACATGTCAGGAGAGATGACAGATTGTCTATAAATCTAGTGACTCACAGGTGACAACATATGTGAGGAGGAGGAGCAGGAGGGTATTTTTTTGCTCCCTGTAAGAGCGGAATCCCTGATCCCCAGCCACGGCTTCGGCAACGCTGTGGCCGGGGATTGGGGATTTCGCTCAAGGGGAAGTCCCTGACTTCACTGTGCATATATGGACACAGTGACTTCAGGGACTTCTGAAGCGGAATTCCCAGTGCAGGGATTCCGCTCCAGGAGAAGTCCCTCACATCACAGTCCATATATGGACACAGTGACGTCAGGGACTTCTGAAGCGGAATCCCCAGCGCTGTGGCCGGTGATTCCGATCCAGGAGAAGTCCCTCACTTCACTTGCTATATATGGACAGTGAAGTGAGGGACTTCTCCTGGAGCTGTCGCCTACAGGAAGGTAGGGGAGTACCATCTATGGGGGGTAACTATGCACAAGGGTGCTGTGTAGCACTACCTACAGGGGGGCTGTGTGGCATTACCTACAGGGGGGGGCTGTGTGGCATTGCTTATAGGGAGGCTGTGTGACATTACCTACAGGGGGGCTGTGTGGCACCACATACAGGGGGCTGTGTGGCACTACCTACAATGGGGGCTGTGTGGCATTACCTACAGGGGGGCTATGGCAGTATCTACAGAGGACAGTGTGTGGCATTATCTACAGAGGCTAGTGTGCGGCATTATCTACAGAGGGCAGTGTGTGGCAGAAAATTTACAAATGAAACACATCAGTTTTTAAAACGGACAGGGAAAAAAACGGATGCAAAACGGCTCAAAATCGGCCGTTAAAAATGGAAACACGGCCCGGAACAGAAACGGAACGGATGCATAACGGCCGAGAAAAACGGTACCAAACCGGCTGTTTTTATCAGCCGACACTCGGACCCAATCGTGTGAATAGAGCCTTACATAGGACTGCAGGTAACATCTACATTATCTGTACTCAGAGTTACGCCTCATTCACACGACAGGGTCAGAGTGTCGGCCGATAAAATGGGCCGTTTTGCATCCATTTTGCATCCGTTCCGATTCCGTTCCGTGTTGCCGTTTTTAACGGCCGATTTTGACCTGTTTTACATCCGTTTTTTTCCCTGTCCGTTTTAAAATCGGATGAATTTCATTTAAATTTGTTGCCACATACAGCTCTCTGTAGATAATGCCACCCAGCCCCCTGCTGGTAATGCCACCCAGCCCCCTGCTGGTAATGCCACCCAGCCCCCTGCAGGTAATGCCACCCAGCCCCATGCAGGTAATGCCACCCAGCCCCCTGCAGGTAATGCCACCCTGCCCCCTGCAGGTGATGCCACCCAGTCCCCTGCAGGTGATGCCACCCAGTCCCCTGCAGGTGATGCCACCCAGCCCCCTGCAGGTGATGCCACCCAGCCCCCTGCAGGTGATGCCACCAAGTCCCCTGTAGGTTGCACCCATCCCCCCCCCCTTCCAGGAGAAGTCACTGACTTCAATGTCCATATATGGACAGTTTAGTCACTGACTTCTCCTGGAAAAGAATCCCCGGCCACAGGGTCGGGGATTCCGCTTCTGAAGTGAGTGATGTCACTGTGTCCATATATGGACAGTGTAGTCACTCACTTCTCCTGTAGCGGAATCCCCGGCCATAGAGTCGGGGATTCCGCTGCAGAAGTGAGTAACATCGCTGTGTCCATATATGGACAGTGTAGTCACTCACTTCTCCTGTAGCGGAATCCCCGGCCATAGAGTCGGGGATTCCGCTGCAGAAGTGAGTGACATCGCTGTGTCCATATATGGAGAGTATAGTCACTCACTTCTCCTGTAGCGAAATCCCCGGCCATAGAGTCGGGGATTCCGCTGCAGAAGTAAGTGACATCGCTGTGTCCATATATGGACAGTGTAGTCACGCACTTCTCCTGTAGCGGAATCCCCGGCCATAGAGTCGGGATTCCGCTGCAGAAGTGAGTGACTTCGCTGTGTTCATATATGGCCGGGGATTGGGGATTCCGACTCCTACAGGGAGCAAAAAAAGACCCTCCTCCTCCTCCTCACATGCACTCTGCACTGTGAGGAGGAGAAGGAGGACGACAGAGAGTGCCCGAGCGACGGAATACATGGCCATTACTCGGGACACATTCCGGTGATGGCCGTGTATTACCCGGCCCCATAGACTTCTATGGGAGCCGGGCGGCCAGGTAAATGGCCGAAAATAGGGCATTCCCCAAAAGTGACCCCATTCGGGAAACTACACACCTCAAGGAAATTATCTAGGGGTATAGTGAGCATTTTTACCGCACAGGTTTTTGCCGAAATTAGTGGGATTAGGCCGTGAAAATGAAAATCGACATTTTTTCAAAGAAAATGTAGGTTTAGCCAATTTTTTCTCATTTCCACAAGGACTAAAGGAGAAAAACCACCACAACATTTGTAAAGCAATTTTTCCCGAGTAAAACATTATCCCACATGTTGTCATAAATGGCTGTTTGGAAACACCTGCCGTTTAGAAGGAAAAGAGCGCTATTTAGCTTTTGGAGATCAGATTTAGCAGGAATGGTTTGCGGCGGCCATGTAAATTTTGCAAAGCCACTGAGGGGACAAAACAGTGAAAATACCCAAAAAGTTACTCCTTTTAGGAAACTACACCGCTTGAGGAATTCGTCTAGGGGTGTAGTGAGCATTTTGACCCCAGAGGTGTTTCATAGAATTTATTAGAATTGGGCAGTGAAAATAAAAATAATGCCTTTTCTTCAGTAAGACGTAGCTTTAGCTCAAAATTTTTTATTTTCTCAATACATAAAGGAAAAATAGAACCCCTGAATTTGTAAATCAATTTCTCCTGAGTACGGCAATACCCCATATGTGGTCATAAACTGCTGTTTGGGCACACGGCAGGGCTCAGAAGGGAAGGAATGGCATTTGGCTTTTGGAGTGCAGATTTTGCTGGATTGGTTTCTGGTCGCTATGTCGCATTTGCAAAGCCTCTGGGGGACCAAAGCATTTGAAACCCCCCAGAAGTGACCACATTTTGGAAACTACACCCCTCAAGGTATTCACCTAGGGGTGTAGTGGGCATGTTAACCCCGCAGGTGTTTTGCAGAAATTAGTGTGCAATCGATGTTGTAGAGTGAAAATGGGATTTGTTCCATAGATATGCCAATATTTGGTGCCCAGCTTGTGCCACCATAACAAGACAGCTCTCTAATTATTGTGCTGCCTTTCCCGGTTTTAGAAACACCCTATATGTGGCCCTAATCTTTTGCCTGGACATTTGACAGGGCTCAGGACTGAAAGAGTAACATGTAAAATTGAGGCCTAATTTGGCGATTTACAAAGTATTGGTTCACAATTGCAGGGCTCTGATGTGAAATAATAAAAGAAACCCCTGAGAAGTGACCCCATTTTGGAAACTACACCCCTCACAGCATTTATTAAGAGGTGTAGTGAGCATTTTCACGCTACAGGACTTTTCCATAAATGATTGCGCTGCAGATGGTGCAAAGTAAAAATTTCTATTTTTCTCTAGATATGCCATTTCAGTGGCAAATATGTTGTGCCCAACTTGTGCCACTGGAGACACACAGCCCACTAATTGTTAAAAGGGTTCTCCGGGTATGTCGATGCCATATATGTGGAATTAAACTGCTTTTTGGGCATGATGTAGGGTTCAGAGGGGAGGGAGCACCATTTGGCTTTTGGAGCGTGGATTTGCTTGGTAGTAGTTTTGTTTGAGTATTGCTGGTGCTTGTTTATAATGTGGGGGTACATGCAGGGCAGCCTTAGGATAGATGGCGCGCTGTGCGAAATTATCTTTGGGCGCCCCACCCAATCATAAAAAAAGTATAATGCCACTCACAGTACAATGCCCTATATTGTGCCCCCACACAGTATAATGCCCCTTTAGTGCCCCCCATAAAGTATAATAATAATATTTAATAATATATTATAACACCTTTAAGGACTCAGTATTTTGTCCTCTAATTGTGTCACACACAGTATATTTCCCCCTGTAGTACCCCTACACAGTATAATGTCCGCTTAGTGGCCCCCAAACAGTATAATGCCCCCCTCCCCTGGCTGACACACACAGCCCCCCCCCTTGTAGATAGTGTCCCCCTGTAGATTCCCACGACGAACCGAGCTGCTCCACTACAGGATCCTTGCATAGGCCGGCGTGATCCTGTAGCCTAGTACAGAGTTTCCCAACATTTTCGGACTTGAGGCACCACTGGAAAAATTAAATTTCCTCAGGGCACACCTACCAAAAATTGTTTAAAAAAAATACAGAAAACGGCTAAAAGCAAGCACTACACACGTAGGGTACATTCACACTGCGTTTTTTGTAAGGCAAAAAAAATCTGCCTCAAAATTCCTTCAGGAATTGACAGCTTTGTTTGACTTTTTTTTTGGTGTTTTTTTTAAGCCGTTGAAGCGAATGCAAAAGACGCAGGTAAAAAAAAACACCAAACGAGCGCCACAGGTATTTTCTGCCTCCTATTAATTTCAATTGGAGGTCAGAGGTGGAAACTACTTGAAGACTATCAGCCCCCCATACACCGTAAAATGACCATCAGCCCCCCCACTCACAGTAAAATGACCATCGGCCCCCCACTCACAGATTCCCCCTGTAGACAGTGCCACACAGCCCCCGTGTAGGTAGTGCCACACAGCCCCCTATAGATAGTGCCACAGAAGCCCCTTGTAGGAAGTGCCACAGAAGCCCCTTGTAGATAGTGCCACAGAAGCCCCCTTGTCAGTAGCGCCACACAGCCCCCTTGTAGGTAGCGCCACACAGCCCCCTTGTAGGTAGCGCCACACAGCCCCCTTGTAGGTAGCGCCACACAGCCCCCTTGTAGGTAGCACCCCCCTTCCTGTAGATAAGGCCACTGAAGCTCCCTGAAGGAGCGGAATCCCTCTGTGGCCGGGGATTCCGCTCCTGGAGCACTGCGTTTGATGTCTGTGTCCATTTATGGACAGTGACATCACTGGCTTCTCCTGGAGTGGAATCCCCAGTCACAAAGTCGGCAACACTGTGGCTGGGGTTTCCGCTTCAGGAGTTGCCCCTGATGTCACTGTCCATATATGGACAGAGACATCAAGGCCTCCGTCAAGGAGCGCCATCCCCAGCCACACTGGGATTCCGCTCCTTCAAGGAGCTACAGTGGCACTAGTAGATAGCAAAGCAGGGAGGTACCGCTCTGCTCTGCTACAGTGGCGCCGCTACCGCTCTAGCAGCTGCAGCGGCTGCAATCAGCGCCGCCGCCGGCCGTGTGGGGGCACGTCCCGATGGGCGGCACGGCGTCACCGCTAGCCAGGTGTGGCAGCTAGCAACCGCTATGGCTGCTACAGCGGGAGCGAAGAAGCACCCGGGCGGAAAGGGGGCTGTTGAGTCGCGGGCCCGGGTGCTTCTGAAACAAGCAGGGGAAGGGAGCCAGAACAGCGCCCCCTTCCACCTGCTGGAGTGATGCGCCCTGTGCAATGGCACAGGTCACACCGCCCTAGGCCGGCTCTGGGTACATGTATGCTTGGCGGAGTACATCAGGGGCATAGTCAGCTGGTATAATAATATAATAAAAAAATAATAATAAAATAAGCCATAGATGCGTGTTACGCTGTGAAGCAATCCTTTTTGCACAGGCCGGTTTCACACTGATAAATGGTGTCCTTTCTTATCCCCTTTTGGTCCACAGTCCGCACCTTTGCAGGTTGGGGAATTTTGCTGGGAAGTGTTGTCCAGGAATAATACGGGCACCCTCGCTTCCAGCAGATATGTTTGGGCCCTCCCCTTCCTGGTTCCCTAATTTTAGGGCCTCGATAAATCGCCTCTTGAAACAGAAGAAATGTTCCCCTCGGGCCTGCACAACTGCATATTTTTTATTGCCTGACTTATGGAAGCCGTAACTAATTGTATTTTTAAATAGACTTAGTAGTATGAGGGCTGTTTTTTTGCGGGACCAATTTGGGGTACATTCGACTTTCTGATCACATCTTTGAGAGGCAAGGTGACCAAAAAACTGCAATTCTGTCATAGTTTTTTTTACACAGTGTTCACCATGCATTATAAACTACATGTTAACTTTATTCTGCGGGTCAGTACGATTCTAGCAATACCTAATTTATAGCACATTTTCATGTTTTACAACTTCTTGCACAAAAAAATTACTTTTGTAATAAGAATGTATTTTTTCTGTCGCCAAGTTAAGGGAACCATAACGTTTACATTTTTTCATTGATGGAGCAGTATGAGGGCTTGTTTTTTGCGAGACGAGCTATAGTTTATATACTTTTTATTCCAATATTTGTACGGCAAGGTGACCAAAAAACAGAAATTCTCGTATAGTTTTTTACAGGTTTTTTTTTTTACCCTATTCACCGCGTGGAATACATAACATAATACTTTTATAGTTTAGGCCGTTACGGAAGCGGCGATACCAAATATGTGTGGTTTATTTTTTTCAATAATAAAAGGGCTTGATAAGGGAACAGGGCGATTGTGTTTTATTTTATTACTTGAAACTTTTTTTTTTTTTTACACACTTTTTTTCAAGTCCCACTAGGGGACTTGAAGGTCCAACTGTCAGATTTTTTTTTCTAATACATTGCACTACCTGTAGTGCAATGTATTAGATCTGACAATCATTCACTGACAGCAAGCCGATTAGGCTTCGCCTCCCTGCGGGGCCTATTCGGCCTCTGTAATGGCAGAGCAGGAGGCCATTGTTAGGTCTCCTGTTGCCATAGCAGCAGTCGTCCAGCCCTGATTGCATGGCAGGGCTGCCGATCTGCTGGCAAACACTAAGATGCAGTGTTCGCTTTCGATCGTTGCATCTAAGGGGTTAATGGCAGGAATCGGTACTAGCTCCGTTTCCTGCCATTACAGGTGGATGTCAGCTGTAACATACAGCTGACATTCACCACTGATGACGCCTGCTCAGCACCGGAGCCGGTACCATCTTGCCGTTCGCTACTGCAGACTTTCAGGTTCCACCGCCGGGCGGGTCCTGGAAGGCTTCCGTTCTAGGCAGACCGGGAGGCCAGTATTAGGCCTCCGGTTGCCATTGCAGCCACCGGAAACCCCGGCAATTTCATTGCTGGGGTTCCGATGAACTGCAAACAACTAAAATGCAGCGATCGCTTTTGTCCGCTGCATTTAAAGGGAATGTTTCACTAGAAATGTTTTGTTTTTTTCAGTTAAACAATTAGTATAAGTGATTACACATTGTTTTAATTTTTTCACAAGTCAGGAAATATTATAAATTAGATTCTAATTTATAACATTTCCATGTGCTGGCCACTAGAAGGAGCAGTTCCCAAAATTGAAGCATGGTCACTGTGGTAAAGCAGCCTCATTGATGTATGCTGCAAATTTGGGGTGGACACATTCTCCTCTAGTGTCCCCACACAATCCCCACTCCCTTCTTCTGGCTAGTGCCAGGAGAAGGAAGGGTTTGAATGTCTTCAAACCTCCTACTTTGTGTGCCGCCATTTTCTGAGCAACTGCACAGTGTAGGAGGATTAGATACAGGGCTCAGCAGACAGTAATACACTAACATAATACACACGAACATAGATTACCTGCTCCTGCCGCCGCCTCCGCTGGTCTATGCTTCTCTGCCTTGCGCCTCGCTTCGTTGAACATATGGCCGGAAGTCGTCATCTTACTGTCCGGTAGCGGTTTCCCATCCACATGAAAATAGCGCCGGATTTCTCTCTACGAACGAGCTTCGTTTTGGTCAGTGTGGGATCAGTGCATGCGCCATTCTCACACAGACGGCGCACGCAACTGCGAATGGAACGGCTCCCGTTCACATTCTCTATTGGGTTGTATGTGCCGTATTCTATTTTGATTAAAAAAAAAATCATGACACATTCCCTTTAAGGAGTTAATGGCAGGGATCGAAGCAAACTACGGTCCTCGCCATTACCCCAGGGTGCCAGCTATAACATGCAGCCGACACCCAGAGATGGTGGCACCGACTCCGCTTGCATACGGCTAAATGTGGGAAGCACTAGCTTTCCATGACGTATCCATACGATAAATGTCGAGAAGGGGTTAAAGAGGACCTGTCACCTCTCCTGACACGTCTGTTTCAGTAAATAATTGTATTCGCCATAAAGTAACAATTCTGGAGCACCTTTTCTTAGAACTCTACATTGTGCTGTTCCTGTTATTCCTCCTAGAAATCCATAAATAAATTGACAATTGGGTGTTACTAGTTGGGGCCATGTCCCTTTACAGGAAGACACTGTCCAATCAGTACGGACAGAGTTAGACTGTGTAGGGACACGCACCTTTACCTAGGAGAATGGCAACACAGTCAATTTATTCCGAAATTTCGAGCAGGAATAACAGAGGAATGGCACAATGCAGAGTTCTAAGAATAGATGTTCCAGAATTGTTATTTCATGGAGAGTACAAGTATTTACTAAAATAGACATGTCAGGAGAAGTGACAGTTTCCCTTTAAATCCTGTTCTTTAACCCCTTAATGACCAGCCTATTTTGGACCTTAATGACCAAGCTATTTTTTACGTTTTTCAATCGTCGCATTCCAAGAGCTATAACCTTCTTATTTTTTCGTCGACATAGCTGTATAAGGTCTTATTTTTTGCGGGACAAGTTGTGTTTTTTAATAGCATCATTTTTAGGTACATATTATTTATTGATTAACTTTTATTAACTTTTTTTGGGGGGGGGAATAGAAAAAAATCTGAAATTTCGCCACTCTTTTTTGCGTCCTAAATCTACGCCGTTTACCGTGTGGTATAAATAACACAATAACTTTATTCAGCGGGTTGTTACGATTGCAACGATACCAAATTTGTATAGTTTTTGTATGTTTTACTACTTTTACACAGTAAAAACGCTTTTTTTTTAAAAATTATTTGTTTTTGTGTCTCCATATTTGAAGAGCCGTAACGTTTTTATTTTTTCGCCGATGCGGTTGTATGAGGGATTTTTTTTTGCGGGACGACTTGTAGTTTTTATTGGTACCATTTTGGAGTAGATGCGACTTTTTGATCACTTTTTATTACATTTTTTTAAAGTCAGTATTCACAGAAAACAGCAATTTTTCCATAGTTTTTTATTATTTTTTTTACGGCGTTCACCGTGCGGGTTAAATAATGTAATAGATTTATAGTCGGGGTCGTTACGGACGCGGCGATACCAAATATGTGTAACTTTTTAACTTTATTTTGTTTTTTTAATAGTAAAGCATTTTGTAAGGGGAAAAGCTGGGTTTTTCATTTTTTTTCAAATTTTTTTTTTTAATTAACTTTATTAAACTTTTTTTTCACTTTTTTACTAGTCCCATTAGGGGACTATAATATGCGATTCTGCGATCGCATTTATAATACACTGCAATACTTTTGTATTGCAGTGTATTACTGCCTGTCCGTTTAACATGGACAGGCATCTGCTAGGTCATGCGGCCCGTCAACTTTCCATTTTTTCTATATGTGGCCCACTTACCCTGCCGAGTTTGAGACCCCTGGTCTAGCATGACTTGTTTGTGGAGGCATTTGTAAATGACTTTGGGCTTTTGTTGCTTTCTTGATTATGGATTCATGGGCGGACTTTATAACCAGCTGCACTACAGAAAAAAATGGGACATAGAATAAGATTAAAAACACAAAAAAAGGCCAAACTCACCAATTGGGCAGGTATAAGCCCAGCAGGACGCAGACAGGTCAAAACCGCTGCTGAATATACGGAATATAGGGGGCAGTAGTGCATAAGGGTCAGAACTATGTGTTATATATAGGGAATGAGTGCAATGTGTAAGACATGGAGGGATAGTGTGTGAGTAGTGAGGCACAGCATATACTGCCGATCCTGACCCTTATGCACTACTGCCCCCTATATTCCGTACACATTATCACTTGTGTATTACACACTGTATTTATTTTTTGCACTACACATTTATATTCATGCCCCACACACCACTCCCCTCAAGGCTAGTGGGAGTGGCTATTTTTTTTTTTAACACACCTGAGCACTCTCCTTCAGCAGCATTTTTGACCTGTCTGCGTCCTGTTGGGCTTATACCTGCCCAATTGGTGAGTTGGCCTTTTTTGTGTTTTTAATTTTGACTTTATAACCAGCGCCCATCTATTCACAATCTCTGCATTTCGTTACTCTGTCTGTGGTAGTTACAGCAGAGGACGCGTAATCTCGTGAGATTACGCGGTAAATGACAGGTTACAACGAGATCACGCTTCCTTGGCTGTAACTACCATAGAAACAGTAACGAAGTGCAGAGATTGTGAATAGATGGGCGCTGGTTATAAAGTCAAAATTAAAACACAAAAAAGGCCAACTCACCAATTGGGCAGGTATAAGCCCAACAGGACGCAGACAGGTCAAAAATGCTGCTGAAGGAGAGTGCTCAGGTGTGTTAAAAAAAAATAATAGCCACTCCCACTAGCCTTGAGGGGAGTGGTGTGTGGGGCATGAATATAAATGTGTAGTGCAAAAAATAAATACAGTGTGTAATACACAAGTGATAATGTGTACGGAATATAGGGGGCAGTAGTGCATAAGGGTCAGAATCGGCAGTATATGCTGTGCCTCACTACTCACACACTATCCCGCCATGTCTTACACATTGCACTCATTCCCTATATATAACACATAGTTCTGACCCTTATGCACTACTGCCCCCTATATTCAGCAGCGGTTTTGACCTGTCTGCGTCCTGCTGGGCTTATACATGCCCAATTGGTGAGTTTGGCCTTTTTTGTGTTTTTAATCTTATTCTATGTCCCATTTTTTTCTGTGGTGCAGCTGGTTATAAAGTCCGCCCATGAATCCATAATCAAGAAAGTGACGCTATAGCAACAAAAGCCCAAAGTCATTTACAAATGCCTCCACAAACAAGTCATGCTAGACCAGGGGTCTCAAACTCGGCAGGGTAAGTGGGCCACATATAGAAAAAATGGGAAGTTGACGGGTCACATTACTTTCAAATTTGATACAACACAAAATTATTGTTAATAAATTACTTATTTGAACTACTATAACACTATATAACTATAATAATACTACATTACTATCAAATTAATACTACATTACTATAATACCGCTAAGTTTAACATTTTAGATATTTCTCCACGTGCTTATTTCAACAATCCAGTTTTCCAGTTTGTGTCGCTAAATGCAGTCCGGCGGCTCAGTTGGCAGCGTTTGGCAGACACACGTCAAGATTGGGCAGCCCCTTTTTAGATAGTGCCGCAGTGCCCTCCGTGGATGCTGCCGCAGTGATGTCAGGGGCTTGCCCATAGCTGGAGTCCCGGAGCAGAGCCGCTTCTAGCACTCTGCCTGGGATTCCAGCTCTGCTCCTGACATCACTGTCCATATATGGGGCAACCCCAGAGCTGGAGTCCTAGGCAGAGTGCTAGTAGGCTCTTCCTGGGACTCCAGCTGTGGTCCTGACATCACTGGGACTCCAGCTCTGGGGAATTCCACATAGTCCCGGAGCAGAGCCTGTACTAGCTCTCTGCTCGGGACTCCCCTCGGCGGAAGACCCTGACACACTGTCCAAACATGGACACCGATGTCAGGGAATTCGACAGAGTCCCGGAGCAGCTCCTGCATTTCAAACGTAATTGCTCGTACTCGCGTTTTGCGAGGCGTCAATTACGGACGTAATTTGGAGCTGTTCTTCATTGAAGTCAATGAAAAACGGCTCAAATTATGCCCCAAGAAGTGTCCTGCACGTCTTTGACGACGCTGTTATTTTACGCGCCGTCTTTTGACAGCGACGTGTAAAATTTCAGGTCATTGCAAACCCATTGAAATTAATGGGCAGAAGTTTGCCGACGTATTTGAGCAGTGTTTTCAGGCGTAATCCGAGGCGTAAAACGGCTCGTTTACGCCTGAAAATAGGTAGTGTGAACCCAGCCTAAGACAGCACATAAGGATCGAACAGGATCCCTATGTGCTGTGTAAATGAATGGAGAGGTCAGCATCATACACTCCTCTGTACAACGCCCACTTGGTCTAAAGTGAAAATACGCCCACTTGGGCATTAAGCAACTCATTAGCATAAATCTAAAACGCTAATAAAGTGGTAAAAATAGTTTTTTTAAAATAAAAAGCATTACGGTCACCTACATTATAGCGCCGATCTCCTTATCTAGGAGATAGGGCACTTATAATGTGGTGACAGAGCCTCTTTAACAGGCACCATTTCATTTGGTACCTTAGCCCTGAAAAAGCCAGTTGTCTGGTGATACGCATGGGGTCCTATGATCCTCATGGAGCTATAGCCTTTTATTAGCGCTCCATTCAGGGTTGTATATTGTTGTATTTGTCTTTGCATCTTGCGTACTTCTTATATACATTACGTTTTGCCACAGTGGGGCTTTTTCGGTTTCTCGCTATATTACTAGTTCATGGCTTATGACGTATAATTGTCTTCTTTCCATGGGTGATCATCCTGTGGCCTGACCAGCGGTCGAGCTTTAAGTCATGTTTGTGCAATTTAGAATTGCGGTTAACTTTTGTCTGTTTTTTCATATATGTTTTTATAAGTGAATTTATTCATATAGGAGGTGCAGTCTTGCATACGTGTTTTTCTTTCTCTATATATTATTTTCAAAGTTTTCTAGACACGTTGACTGGTACTCCGATATATTTATCTGTGGTGCTCACTATATTTTCTTGTCACAATCATCACTGTTGTGATGTCACAATGGTGATTGTTGTGGTGGAGATACAATGGTCACTGTTGTGATATCACAAACATAACTGTTGTGATGTCACAATAATGATTTCTTGATTTTCAAAATGGTCACAATGGTTATGATAATGTCACAATAGTTACTGTCAGGATGTCAAAATGATCTCTATTGTAATGTCACAATAGTAATTGTAATGATGCGATGTTACATTGGTCTCAACAATCCCCATTGTGACATTACAACAGTGACCGTTGTGACAATGAAATAGTGACTATTGTAACATCTGCACAATAATCACCACAGTGACAGTAACCATCGCAACAGTGACCATCACGACATCACCGCAACAGTCACAGGGAAACAAGACAGCACATTCAAAATGAAAACAATATTTTTTACCCATGCAATGTTTCAGCTTCACAGAACCGCTCTCAAGAATACTGGAAAAAAGGCTCTGTGGAGCTGAAACATTGCATGGTTGAATAAAAGTTCCTTCATTTTGGATGTGCTGCCTTGTTTCCCTGTGATTTATAGCAAGGGACTTTTGGATCGAGCCCTGTAAGGCATGCACCAACTTATTTTGCAAATCCAGTGCTATTGTTTTCTGACTTTGTATCACCCCAACAGAGACCAACGCGACATCATCCCAACTGTTACCATTGTAGTGTTAATAGTCAAAGTTTTGAAATCACAACAGTGACCATTGTGGCATCATCACAAGAACCACCATTGTGACATCCCAACAGTAACTATTGTGACAAAGCAACAGTGATAATTGTGATGTGACAGCACATTAATAACCATTGTAACATCCCAACAGGGATCCTTGTGACATACCAGTAGGGACAATTGTGACATTATTACAACAATAAAACATCACCACACTAACCATTGTAACATGACAAAAGCGACCATTATGACATCACCATTAAACATAGCAACTTTAAATTCTGGTGGAAATGAGGTCTCCGAGTGCGGGTCGTGATGGAGAGGCAAGGGCCAGCAGCGCCACCATGTCCACATACCAACAGCGGGGAAACCCCTCGGCCATGAGCCATCGGAGGAGGCGAGGCAGGAGGGAATCCCAAGCTCGAAAGATAAATCAGCAGACCTTCCGATTGCCCCTGGACACCATAAAGTTCACGTCCGGTCTGCCCCACTTGGCGCAATTCTGGGGTATACTTGGTCTTGGTCTGCCACCATTGACCCCTGGGATGTGAACCGACAACAGAGCAGGAACATGCAGCTCTGCCAAGGTTAGAGTCTTCATTGCCTCTGCATTACTGCTGCGATGGAAGTCCCACCCTTGTGATTTAGACTAGCCATGGCTGTGACGTCCATTTGGACTTGCACCAGAAGGATGGACAGAAGCGATGTCCAGTGCAGTGTGCAAATAAAATATTTCCCCCAATTACAGGTTAGCATGTTGATGGGGAGGATTCCTATCGGGACCACAGCCAGTGTCGTGAGGTTCCGGAATTTTCCTCCCCACCCCTTGAGACTTGCATCCGTGGTCTGTTAGTTCAGCGGGAGGAAGGAGCGGCTGTGGGGGAATGTCATGGAGGAGAGCCACCACTGGAGAGCCCGAAAAACAGCCAAGGGAGGAAGGATTTGTCAATCTAAGGAGTCCAAAGAGCATTTCCACCAGGAGAGGATCGCCCGTTGAAGGGGGAGAGTGTAGAACTGTGGGGAAAAAATGGCTTTGATCAAAGCCACCATGGTGCCGAGAACATTCGTGCAAAGGCGGAGAGGTCAGCGAGTCCTTCTGCAAGGGCTGGACCCCAGTCTGAAGAACAGACAACCTCTCTTGGGGAAGGAGCACTCTTACCGACTGAATGCTGAAGGTCACATCCGGAAAGTAAGAGTCTGGGAGGAGGATAGACAAGACTTGGAGAGCTTGACGATCCAAACGAATCGGGTCATCGTATCCAGGGTAATTGGGAGAGCAGTCACATTGTCCTCTCTGGTAAGTGACTTGATCAAGACGTCGTCCAGGTAGAGGGTGTCAAAATCCCCAGGTCCAAAAAAGCGCCATCACCACAGACATGATTTTGGTGACAACCGATGGGGCTATTGCCGGTCCAAACGTGAGAGCTACAAACTGATAAATGCAAGGAAAGACCGCAAAGGGCAAAATGCACTGGTGGGATTATAAAATGGGGACGTGAAGGTACACATCCTTGATATTCAAAGACTAAAGAAACTACACCTGCTCCATGGAGGCAATGACCAAGCAGAGGGATTCCATGTGCAAATGGCAGACCTTGACATACGCATTCAGACACTCGAGGTCCAGGATGGGGCACACCGATACGTCCTTCTTTGGCATGACAAAAAGGTTGGAGTAGAACTCCCAAAATCTCTGATTTGGAGTTACAGGAACGATAACTACTTGAAGAAACAGAATTGATTGCACGAAAAAAGGCAGTCGCTCTAGAAGGTGACTACAGCGGACTGGAAGAAATGCTCGGAAGGAAGACAGGTAAATCCAATTTTGTATCCTGAGGACACCACTTCCTGAGTCCAGGTGTCTAAGATGTGGGAAATCCAGACACCCATGAAGCACAGAAGCATTTCAGATAGAGCTTGGCTTGCCAGTCCCAGTCTTGGCTGTCTGAGATCAAGGGCACCAGGAAGGACGGTCTCTGAAGGAAGGCTTGTTCTTAAGAGTCCTGGTGAGACAGCCATCTGGAATACGGAGGGCTGGTGAACCCATGAAAAGACAGAAAATGAGAACCTGTCTTCTTGGCAGAGGTGGCACATTTGACCGTGTTCTGGGGGTAGGTGAGTGCTCTTTCCACCTGTGGCTTCTGAGATAATTTCATCTAGAAAAGGTACCAAAAAGACAACAACCTAAAAAGGAAAAGACATTTAAAAACCTTTTGGATTATGTGTCTGTGGACCAATACTTCAGCCAGGTCGCCATGCGGATAGCGATGATGGAAGCCGAAGCACGAGCCACCAGACGGGCAGCATTGAGAGATTCTTCGCACAAATACTGTCACATTAGATAGATGGTGGGAGGGGGTGTGGCCTAGCGGTGAATGTGAGAGGACGTGTGTGACCGGAGCTCCTGCTGTATTCATCCTGTAAGGTCCATATATCCCGTAAAATTCGGGGAAAACAGCTTCCCCAGGGTCCTACCAGAGTCTAGAGGTGGAGGAGCACGAATGCCCGTCCATAATGACGCGCTCAAAGAAGCAGAAGTCTCCGCCAGCGAGTCCCGGGTCCCGCGCTCAAGATGGCGCCGAGGAGAAGGAGGGCCGCAATAGAGGCCTCCGGCAGGAAGTAGCAGAGAAGCTGGAGAGGTTCGCCCGCACGCCGAGAGCAGGGGGGGCGGCGGCACAGCAGCGAAAGTCGGCTGGAGATCAGGCAGCTGGAGGTTCATCTTATGGATCCAGGTACTCTTCTTTGGCGGAGGACATGAGAAGTGAGGAGGAGGAGGAGATGAGTGGCGCCATGCAGGATCAGCCAGGCGCTGGAGGGAAAAGTGGAGCAAGGAAGGAGGAACCCTCCTTAAAAGACATTTTGGCAGCGGTGAAGCAAAATTCTATGGTCCTTAATACCTTAGCAAGCCAGATGGGTGGATTGAAGGAGGACATTTTGCTGCTCAGGAACGACCTGCAAAAAGTAGCGGAACGCACCACTGCCGTGGAGGGGAGAGTCTCAGACATGGAGGATGCGATTCCTCACATAAAGCAGGATGTACAAGCACACTCGCAGGCAGTGGCGACATTGCTGGCTAAGACAGATGACATGGAAAATCGGCTGAGACGGAATAACGTTCGCCTAGTGGGGGTTCCAGAAAGAGTGGAGGGAGCGAATCCGGATGATTTCTTTGAAAAGTGGCTGATAGACACATTTGGCAGAGAGGAATTGACCCCTTTATTTGCGGTGGAGAGAGCGCACAGGGTGCCGACCAGACCCGGCCCTCCGGGGAGGCCGCCGAGACCGGTGCTGATAAAGATTTTACATTACAAAGATAGAGACAAGATCCTGAGGAAAGCTAGAGAACGTCAAGACATCTCCTTTAATGGGGTGAAAGTGTCCTTCTTCCCGGATTTCTCTATGGAAGTACAACGGAAAAGATCACAGTTTATGGATATAAAGAGACGCCTAAGGGCGTTACAAGTGCAATATTCAATGATGTATCCTGCCCGTCTGAGAGTGGTGGCGCTGGGCACAACTTCCTTTTTCGAGACACCGAGAGAAGCGGTTAGATGGTTGGATAGCCATGAAAGTCAGCTGAGACCGGCGGAGGCAGAGGGACGGCGTTGATCCGGAACAGACCGGCTGACAAAAGGAGGCTGGGGTTGCGGGACTGAACCAGGTGTCGTAGAAAATTGCAAGATATGGCATTGAGGGTTCCTGGTCATGTTTGGACTTGGAGGGCATGGTTGCGGTGAACGCGGAAGACCGGAAGCGGAGGAATGTGTTTATGGACATTGAGGGGTACCGATATGTTGAAGGGATGGTTGTTTATTTGCAAGGAAAAGGCAGCGGGAGGGATGGTCAGTTACGCGGGAAACGTGAATAGCGAGTTATGGTATTGTTGAATGTACGGTGGGCGGAGTTGACCTGCCGACGCTTGTTATGGGTAATGGCAGACCCGTTCTGTCGCCCCAACCCTTGGAAAGGGGTAGGTTTACGGGGGAGGTTACAGGGGGGGAAAGATGACCCAGCCGGTCGGATATGTAAAATTACGAGAACAGGAAAGGATGTGTTGGGATATGTTGAGGGGTGATGGGATCACTTAATTGTTTGTCCTGGAATGTACGGGGCTTGCGGGAAGCCAGAAAACGGCAGGCGGTATTTGATTTTGTTAGGAAGCAGGAGTCGAGGGTGATAGGACTACAGGAGACACATATGACTAGGGATTCAGTCTCCATGATGCATAGGGCCTGGGTAGGCCATAGTTTTCATTCTTACCATACTACATATTCAAGGGGGGTGAGTCTTCTCATACATAGGGCGGTGCCATTTATATGTCATGACTCCTTCCAGGATGGGGAGGGGCGGTATGTGGGGGTACACTGTACGCTGTATCATTGGAATTGTGTGTTGGTGGTGTTGTATGTCCCCCCTCCATTTTCTAGCGGGTGTATCAAGAAAGTGGTGGAGGAACTGGCTAGATTCCCGGAGGTGCCGTTACTAGTGATGGGGGATTTTAACGCGGTATTGAATACTAATATGGATAAATTCGGCATGACAGGGGGAGGTTTAACAGCGTTTGGCCATCTTGTTGCTGAAATGGGCTGGCGGGACATATGGAGGGATAAACATCCAAATAGGTTTCAGTATTCTTGTGCGTCTTCCACGTATCAGTCTTTATCCAGGATAGACCTAATCTTGTGTTCACCGGCAGCGGTACCCTTTGTAGCCCGGATAGAATACTTACAAAGAGCTTTATCGGATCATTCTCCTTTGTTAATGAAGGTAGAGACGGAGGGGAAGACAGGGCGGGGGCAAGGGTGCTGGAAACTCAATGCCTTTTGGCTGAAGCTGATAGATCATAAACAAATTTTAGACCTCATAAAGGAATATTTTCAATTCAATTCGGGAACGGTACCACAAGAGATACTGTGGGATGCGATGAAGGCATGGCTGAGAGGGGTGTTCATCCAGAACATTTCGGCAGTAAAAACACGGTCTAGACAATTAGGGGAAGCGCTGTTGGAAAGGGTAACAGAGACAGAAAGGATACATATAGCAGATAACACACCAGACACACTGAAGCATTGGGTGGAGGCGCAGCGGTTGTTAAAACAGCATCAGTTGGAGAGGGCAGATAACAAAAGGATGTTTTTAAAACGCCAATATTATGAGGAGGAGGAAACCACTGGACGGTTACTGGCAAGGATGGCGCAGGCTCAGAGGGAGAATAATTACATACACACTATTAGGGGGGAGGGGGGGAAATCGGAGACGGATACAGGACAGATTTTGAAAGTTTTTCAGCAGTTTTACTCAGATTTGTATGCCTCTAGAGCAGAGCACACACCCCAACAGCTGGAAGAGTATATAGGGGAGATTGACCTTCCCAGGCTGGGAGGGGAGGAGAGAGGGACATTGGAGGAGCCCATATCTCTGGAGGAGCTCCAGGCAGCCATAGGGATACTAGCCAGTGAAAAGGCGCCGGGGCCGGATGGTCTTCCGGTGGAAGTTTTTAAGGAATATGGGGAGGAACTCACGCCGCAGTTACTGGCCACTCTTTTGGATAGTTTTGATAGGGGGCGGCTCCCGGAAACAATTTTCGAAGTAACTATACTAGTTTTGCCTAAAGAGGGGAAAGATCCCCAGCTCCCGGGCTCCTATAGACCAGTTTCTCTATTGACGGCGGATATTAAAATCATAGCAAAAATATTGGCGCTTCGACTAGCTAAGGTAGTGGCTGGGGTGGTACATGGAGATCAGGCCGGCTTTATGCCATCCAAATCGACGGCGGTGAATCTGAGACGGCTGTTCTTGAATTTACAAGTTCTTCCGGATAATCATGGGGGGAGAGCCATTCTGTCCTTAGACGCGGCTAAAGCATTCGATTGCATGGAATGGAAATATTTGTGGTCAGTTCTGGAGAAAATGGGATTTGGCCCTAATTTCATAAAATGGGTAAAGTTGTTATACGTAGCCCCGACTGCAAAGATAAGGGTGAATGGGGTGCTATCGGATCGGTTCGCGCTGGAGCGGGGAACGCGTCAGGGATGTCCATTATCTCCGTTGTTGTTCGCGTTGGCGGTGGAACCATTGGCGTGCGCAGTGAGACAACATGAACATATTCAGGGGTTGAGATATGGGGGGGTGGAGGAACGAATTGCATTATACGCAGATGATATGCTGCTATTCATGGCTGATACCGAGCGCACACTACCGTTAGTGATGGCCCTAATTAAGCGGTTTGGGAAATATTCGGAATTGCTCATTAATTGGTCAAAATCGGCTCTAATGCTCATGGACCCGGGGGTTATCCAGACTGGGGAGGAGGAGGTGGAGATACCGGTGGTCACGGAGTTTAAGTATTTGGGGGTTAGGGTGATGGCGAAAGCACAGGATTATATGTCCCTTAATGTAATGCCACTGTTAACAACGATAAAAGCCAAAGTAGAGGCGTGGAATAAGTTACCGCTATCGGCTCTGGGTAGGACGAATCTGATTAAAATGATCCTTATGCCCCAGGTGCTGTATGTCCTACATAACTCCCCGGTATGGATCCCCAAATATTGGTTTAGGAGGTTGCACAACCTTTTTAGGGACCTAGTATGGAAGAAGGGGGTACCCAGGATCAAACTGGAGAAACTACAATTGCCTAAAGAGGAGGGGGGCCTTGCTGTGCCCAATGCTTGGGTGTATTATTTAGCTGCCCAATGTCAGCATTTCTGGGGGTGGGAGCAGGAAGAGACATGGGGGTCCAGTGCGCGCATCCTATCATATCTGGGGGGGGGGGGAACCCGTTGGCAGGACTGGAAGCGCACAGCTATAAACGGATGGCGAATACCAGACCCACTCTGCTTCTCATACACAAGGTGTGGTGGCAGTGCAAGCAATTGCTGGGGATAGGAGAGTGCACTAAATATACACCACTCTGGAGGAATGCTTATCTGGGGGAATTGGGTAAATTGGAAGGGATGCAGGGGTGGGAGCAGCAAGGCATAATACGATTGAGTCAGTTGTACGAGGGAGGCATACTCAAATCCTTTCAGCAAATAAGGGAGCGGTTTCAGCTGGACTCCCGCATGTTCTATCAGTACCTGCAGATTCGGCACGCTGTGCAGACACAAGCGGCCAGTATAGACATGACAATACATGCCGCGGGAGTGTTGGAACATATTGCAAAAGCAGTAACGACAAAAGGATTAATTTCATTGGTTTATCGCAGGTTATTGGTGGAACATCTGGGGGATCCTATGGCACCAGTGAAAGCTGCATGGGAAAGAGATGGGGGTCCTATTTCTACAGACCACTGGGAGGCGGTATTGGCAGCAACATGTACTTTGTCCATTAATGTAGCACAACGAAGATCGCAGTTGTTTCTGATACATAGGGTGTATAGGACCCCGTGGGTGCTGAAACAAATGGGATTAAGAGCAGATGCCAAGTGCCCTAGGTGCCCGGAGGAAAAAGCAGACATCCTCCATATGTTCTGGACATGCGGGAGGTTGGGGATTCTGTGGACGGAAATATCGGAGCTAGTGGGGAGAGTGTTTGAGGTACAGATTCCATGGGATCCTGTGGTAATGCTGCTAGGGTATGTTGGGGATTTGGAGGGGGATAGGATGTCAGGTTTGGCAATCGCTAAAATACTATACCAAGTTAGGAAAGGAATAGCAAAGCACTGGCTGGATGCGGAGCCACCCTCAAAGCAAGAAATTATAGGGGCACTTAACTCACAGGTTCTGATGGAATATAGGATATACTCCAAGAGGGGGTCCAAGGTCAAGTTTGAAAAACAATGGGCTAGGTGGATTGATCAATCTGGGTATGCTTCTGCGGAGCTAATGACACTACGGTCACACGTTCAGGTATAGGGCTACTGACGGTGGGGTACATACGGAGAGCAGGCGAAGGATGGGGAATGGAAAAGGGGAAGAGAAGGAGATAGGATTGAAAAAGTGGTATCGAGAAGACCGGCTGGGGGGATACAAGGGGGAGTTGGGGAGAAGGGAATGTTTGGTTGGAAATAAATAATTGGGTCTGTGGAAATTTGCTTATACACTGTATGAGAAAGTACAATGACCTGTAAAAATGTGAAGTTTGGTGAATAAAATTGAACTGATTAAAAAAAAAAAAAGATAGATGGTGGGAGAAATAAACTAATTCGTCCTGTAAATCTCCAGATAAGAGACCATGACGAAGTTGTCAAGCCCATTCAATGGAAGCTCTGCTGACTCGGGTAGTAACGAAAATTGGGCGCAATGTCAAGCCAGTGACCACAAAGGTTGTTTTGGAAAAAGACCCCACGCATCAGTCCAAAGGGTCATGAAACCAAGTGCTGTCCGCCAAAGGCAAGGTAGTAGTCTTGGTCAGGCAGAAGACTGGGGGGGTCCACCGCTGGAGACTTACACCACTTTTAAGAGACCTCTCCTGGAAAGAGATACATAACATCCAATCAGCTAGAGTGAGAAAACTTCTTGTTCGGATGTTTCACTTCTTACAGACAACCCCCTCGAGCTCAGAATGAGCAGGAAAAAAAAAATAATAATTTCTGCGACTGTTGAGACTGAAGAAAATAAAACAAAATCAGGTGAAAGGTATCACAAACCACCTTAAGACTTTCCACAGTAGAGGATAACCTTGAGGACTTTTTCTGATTCAGAGTCAGAAAGCTCCCATTCAGAAAATGCCTCTCTGAGAGGGAAGGAAGCAGCAGACGGCACCTCTGGGGAAGCGAGGCAGAAGAGAGCAATGTCAGTCGTGTTGACATGGCCTTCTTTTGGGATCTGCCACGTGAGGAGGAAGTAGACGGAGTAGCTGATCAGAAAGGCCAACAAAAATGCCCATCATGGACTGGGTGAAGTTTGCGAGGTCAGCAAGAGTCCTGAAAAGGGAATGGGCCCACTCCGGTTAAGTCCCCACAGTACCAGGCATGGGTAATGCTGGAGATGCCAGGGCCACAAATGCCTAGCCAAGAGGCCGGCATGCATCACAAGAGATAGTAGGTTGATCACACGTAAATTTAGAGCAGGCATAATGAAAGGTGATTGTTGTTTAGCAGGAAGGCTCTCCCCTAGGGTCTGAAATTGCAGAAGGGGGTGTCACAGAACCATCTTAAGAGTTTGGGGGTAAGATAATCAGTGATTCCACTCAGGCACTGCATAGCAGGACAATTATTTCTGCCTAAGAAAGGGGTAATGGCTGCTTAGTTACCCAAGTCTGCTAGGTGAAGGACCCCTACTCTAGAAAATAAACAAAACTGCTGAGAGACGAAGATGGGGAAACTGTAGGAGAAAAAGTGGTGCCAAGGACTGGTCCTATCCACTTCCAGGTGTGTGTGTGCTGTCCTAGAGCCAGTAATACTTGGTCAGTCTGGGGTTCCATGCAGAGCTTGCCTGACTGAAGGAGCACAGAGTGGGAGAAATAGGCCATGCCCCAAAACCGCTGCAATTGGACACCTGCAGTCAGGTCAGGTGGATACAGATACACATTCTCAGCCATGGAACACTACCCTCCTCCTCCAGGAAGCGAGGACTCATGCGCTTGAACGCCCTGAAAAACCCACCCTCAGAAAAAAAAATAGCTCTTTTCTCACCACAAGATGGCTCCTGCATAATGAGACAGGGAGAGGCCAGTGATATTAGTGAGGTCTGAAAGCTAAACGAACAATGGGCAGAGCCTACCGGGGGTGGGTGGAATAAGTGACAGACACAATGAAGCGGCGGCCCAGTGGAGAGTAACAGGGGCTATTATTGGCAGGGGAAGTGGGCAATAAACTAATCCAAATGTCAGCCTTTCTTCCAGGTCAGTAAGGCTTCGTTCACATCTGCGCTAGTGTCCCATTCAGACGGAGCTTTCCGTTAGAACGGGACCCTGGCTGACACAAATGGAAACTAAAAGGTTTCCAGCACCTTTGATTTCAATGGTTACAGATCCGGTGCCAATAGTTCCCGTTTATCTCAGTTGTGCAAGGGTTCCGTCATTTTGATTAAGGATTTTTCAAGTGAAATACATTAAAAAGGTTTCCAGTACTTCATAATACATTCTCCAAATATCCAGTTATGTAAATTCTAAGGATTGAGAGCTATTTAGCACCAAACATTTTCCACACAGTACAGTCCACCTCATTGGATTTTGTACTTTATTACAAGGAGAAAAAAAATATATAATTATAATATATATATATATATATATATATATATATATATATATATATATATATATATATGCACACATACACACTACCGTTCAAAAGTTTGGGGTCACCCAGACAATTTTGTGTTTTCCATGAAAACACACTTATATTTATGAAATGAGTTGCAAAATGAGTAGAAAATATAGTCAAGACATTGGCAAGGTTAGAAATAATGATTTTTATTTGAAATAATAATTTTCTCCTTCAAACTTTGCTTTCGTCAAAGAATGCTCCATTTGCAGCAATTACAGCATTGCAGACCTTTGGCATTCTAGCTGTTAATTTGCTGAGGTAAATCGGGAGAAATTTCACCCCATGCTTCCAGAAGCCCCTCCCACAAGTTGGATTGGCTTGATGGGCACTTCTTGCGTACCATACGGTCAAGCTGCTCCCACAACAGCTCTATGGGGTTGAGATCTAGTGACTGCACTGGCCACTCCATTACAGATAGAATACCAGCTGCCTGCTTCTTCCCTAAATAGTTCTTGCATAATTTGTGTGCTTTGGGTCATTGTCCTGTTGTAGGATGAAATTGGCTCCAATCAAGCGCTGTCCACAGGGTATGGCATGGCGTTGCAAAATGGAGTGATAGCCTTCCTTATTCAAAATCCCTTTTACCTTGTACAAATCTCCCACTTTACCAGCACCAAAGCAACCCCAGACCATCACATTACCTCCACCATGCTTGACAGATGGCGTCAGGCACGCTTCCAGCATCTTTTCAGTTGTTCTGCGTCTCACAAATGTTCTTCTGTGTGATCCAAACACCTCAAACTTCGATTCCTCTGTCCATAACACTTTTTTCCAACCTTCCTCTGTCCGATGTCTGTGTGCTTTTGCCCATATTAATCTTTTCCATTTATTAGCCAGTCTCAGATATGGCTTTTTCTTTGCCACTCTGCCCTGAAGGCCAGCATCCCGGAGTTGCCTCTTCACTGTAGACGTTGACACTGGCGTTTTGCGGGTACTATTTAATGAAGCTGCCAGTTGAGGACCTGCGAGGCGTCTATTTCTCAAACTAGAGATTCTAATGTACTTATCTTGTTGCTCAGTTGTGCAGCGGGGCCTCCCACTTCTCTGGTTAGAGCCGGTTTGTGCTGTCCTGTGAAGGGAGTAGTACACACCGTTGTAAGAAATCTTCAGTTTCTTGCCAATTTCTCGCATGGAATAGCCTTTATTTCTAAAAACAAGAATAGACTGTCGAGTTTCACATGAAAGCTCTCTTTTTCTAGCCATTTTGAGAGTTTAATCAAACCCAGAAATGTAATGCTCCAGATTCTCAACTAGCTCAAAGGAAGGTCCGTTTTATAGCTCCTCTAAACAGCAAAACGGTTTACAGCGATGCTAACATAATTGCACAAGGGTTTTCTAATCATCCATTAGCTTTCTAACACAGTTAGCAAACACAATGTACCATTAGAACACTGGCGTGATGGTTGCTGGAAATGGGCCTCTATACACCTATGTAGATATTGCATTAAAAACCAGACGTTTGCAGCTAGAATAGTCATTTAGCACATTAACAATGTATAGAGTGTATTTCTGATTAATTTAATGTTATCTTCATTGAAAAAAAACTGTGCTTTTCTTGCAAAAATAAGGAAATTTCTAAGTGACCCTAAACTTTCGCACGCGTGTATGCGCGTGTGTGTGTGTGTGTGTGTGTGTGTGTGAACCATGGTAGCAAACATTAATATTCAATGCTTAAAATGTAGAAAAAGAGTAACTCCAAATGACAAGTAGGCTTTAGCTTGCTTTTTATTTTTTTAATACAAGATGTGAATCTATACACAAAACACAGCTCTACAGATCAGCTTTAACCCCTTCAGTACTGCAGGAATTTTACCAGTTATTGAATTGCTGCATTTGAAAGCCATAATGTTTTATTTTCCTGCCGGCGTAGCTATATTTATGTCTGTTATTTATATAGCGCAAACATATTCTGCAGCACTGTAAAGAGTTCATTACTTACTGTCCCCATTGGGGCTCACAATCTAAATTCCCTATTGGTATGGTTGTGGGAGGTACCCGAAGTACCTGGAGGAAACCCACGCAAACACGGAGAACATACAAACTCCATCAAGGTCCTTGGTTGGATTTGAACCCAGGACCAAAGCGCTACAGGGCAATAGTGCTAACCACTCGTGCTATAGGAGGGCTTGTTTTGTTTGCTTTTTGCAGTATTTTGGGATACATATAAATTATTAACTTTCACGAACCATTTCTGGTGGGAAAAAAACAAACACACACGAACGTGCTTTTACGGCCGCAATTCCCCCGAAGAGCCACAGGAGAATTGCATCCCCATTCATGCCTATGGGGCTATGCACACGACGGTGGTTTCCACGGTCCATGCATGGCCCAGGAGCCCAGACCGCAGAAAGAACGGGCAAGTCTTATTACGGCTGTGTTCGGCGGTCCAGGCTCATAGCAAGTAATGGCCGTAGCCATGTGCACAGCCCGCAATTTGCGGGTGGCTTGCGGGTGACACTTCACCCCCGGCCAACCCGAAAATCATGGCCTTAGGCCCCATGCACACGACCGTATCCGCAAATACGGTTCATCAGCAACGTACCTATTTCTGCTGAATGGTATCCGCCAATATGGTCCGTAGTGCATCCGTATATGCGGATCGGCAAAAAAAAAAAAAAAGCGGCCTGGTTGATGGCAAATCCCCTTTGTGTCGCTTAGCAACACTTCTGTACTTGCGGATGGTTATCCATATTTGCGGACGCACCTCCGTAGCCATCAGCAATTTTGGCTTCCCCCATAGACTTCTATGGACACGATAGACGTGATACAGAAAGGTAGAGAACCAAAAAAGAAGGATTGATGCTGGAAAACTGAGAAGTAGGAAATATACAAAAAATACTTTATTAACATTGATAACACAATATAAAAAGAATCCAAAAAAACCACAGTAAAAACAGGGATCTTTGGCTGGTAAATGTAGTTAAACCATATAGCTACGCAAGGGAATGGTACAAAAAGTGCATGTGCGTCCTTAAATGAGGTGGTAAATGTATGTATACATCCGTTAAATGGCAGTCTGTACAAGAAATGGTTCAATGAAGTTCAGACGAAGGCATTAGCGCCGAAACGCGCGTTGGGGTGGACTTTGGCTGCACTTACCTTGTTCCACTACCATGGATATGTGAGACCTCATTGACCCTTTGAAAAATATTTTCACTTACTCTTTCATTTACTTTGCCTTGCATGTTTTCGCTCCTTTGTACTTAGTATGTCGAGTGGCACTTGTGCTGCGCCATCTGTTTTCTTGCTACTATAAAACCACCTGATACACTTGTATGTAGTCTGTTATATTGCATATTTATATACGCACTTCATTGAACCATTTCTTGTACAGACTGCCATTTAACGGATGTATACATACATTTACCACCTCATTTAAGGACGCACATGCACTTTTTGTACCATTCCCTTGCGTAGCTATATGGTTTGACTACATTTACCAGCCAAAGATCCCTGTTTTTACTGTGGTTTTTTGGATTCATTTTATATTGTGTTATCAATGTTAATAAAGTATTTTTTGTATATTTCCTACTTCTCCGTTTTCCAGCGTCAATCCTTTTTTGGTTCTCTATTGCATTTCTGATGCTGTTAGGGTTTCACACCCTGAAATCGACCCATCTGTCCACACATTTCCATGTGTGACTTGTCCTGGACTTATGGTTATGCAGATTTCTGTTGCTTTCCTTCTTGAATCGGTTATATGTGATACAGAAAGGTGTCCGCGTTCAATGAAAGTGAATGGGTCTGTTATTGCAAAACCTTACATATAGGTCTGTTCAATTATGGCAATACCAAGTATGTATAAATTCTTTTTATGTTTTACTACTTTTTCACAATAAAACCACGTTATGGAAAGAAAAAAAAAAGGTTTTATTCGAAGAGCCAAAACGTTTTTTTTTCTGTCGATGTAGCCATATGTGGGCTTGTTGTTTCTAACTACAAGAATAACTATTCTAAAGTACATACAAATTAAAAAATTGCTTTTTTTTAGTGAGGATTGGAACAAAAAAAACACAAAACACAATTGCATCGTTGTTTTATGCATTTTTTTTAATTTTTCAAGTTTAAATAAAACTTTAACTTCATTATGCTGGCCATTACTATTATGGCAGTAAAATATAAGTGTCTTTGTATTTGTTTTTTTACACACTTTTGCAAAGTCATTTTTTTTATGCATTTTTTTTATATACTTTATTTTTTTAGTCCCACTAAGGGACTTCAAAATGTGATTATTTCATTGCTTCTATATTGCCTTGATATAACTTATTATACCACAGCATTATCGCCTGTCAGTCAAAACAGACAGGCAATCTATTCAGTACAGCCTGAGGGATACTGCCATGGCAATCCATAAGCAACCTACAATCGTGCTGCATCCATGGGTGACAGAGGAAGCCCCCTCTGTTTAACCACTTAGATATCGCAGCCAACTGCAGCATCTAAGGGGTTAAACAGCCAGGACCGTCGGCAACGCTGATCCTGGCCAATGCAGTGGCAAGTTTTCTGTATATTACAACCGGAACCCGATGAGGATGGCACAGGTACAGCTCCTGTGCCCGCACCATCGAATAGTCATAAATGCATGTCCATACGCGGGAATGCTTCGCTAAAGCGGACGTATACTTACGTCCAAATGCGTGAAGAGCTTAAGAAACTATATGACATCTCCTACGCTCCAGTAGCTCAGGGCAGTATAGGATACAGGGGGAGATGCAGAGTTTTGGCGATATATTATTTTCTATGCTTTGGTTCAATATTTTCATTTATAAAGCGGTTTAACCCTCTTAAGGACACGGCCAATTTTGGCCTTAAGTACCGAACATTTTTTTTTACATTTCCCTCTATGCATCCCGGCACTCATAACGTTTTCATTTTTTTGTCCGACATAGCTGTATGATACTTTGTTTTTTGCGGGACGAGTTGTACATTATGTAGGTACCATTTTTGGTACATTTACATTATAGTTTAATTTCTACAAATTTTTATTTTGGCAAAAATGTAGAAAAAACACAGTTCCACTGCAGTTTTCTTTATCTTTTTTACACCATACACAGATCATAAATAACGTTATACATTTATTGTACAGGTTGTTACATTTAGATTTTTGAACTTTAAGGTACTGGCATATATCTATATGCCAGTACATTAGCCTGTGTACGGACTGTACACAGGCAGTTGTCAGGGCATACCCAAGTATGCCCTAACAAAAGGAAATATGGTCAGACAGCCATGGGGTCCTTCAATGAACCCTGGGCTGTCTGCCCATAGCAGGTATAGCCGTTGATCGTGTCACAGGGATTTCCAGTGACGCGATCAATGGGGAGACCCCCTTCTCATTTTAGCTTTGAATACCGCGTTCAGCTTTGATCGCGGCATTCAAGGGGTTATCGGCAGAGAGAAGGTTTCTCTTCTCTCCTATAGAGCGGGGCTGCGACTGTGTATTACAGCCGCTGCCCCGCTCATCATGGCGCGCGGACACTGGCAGTCACGCAGGACGAGAATACTCGTCCTGACGCGCCAAGTACCCGTATTCTCATCCTGTGTCGGCAACCAGTTAAATGCTGCCATGACTAAGCAGGTCTTCCAGCTCCGCAACTTCCCTTTAATACTATCCTACCCTGAGAGCAATCATCAGATACTGCAGTGATCATTTTCAAGAGTTTAGAAAAATCTGGAACTTTTTTGTTCCTTTTTAGTAATTTTGATGCAAAACTAACTTTTTAGGCCCCTCCATTAGTGAATTACCATATTCCTTATTAAATTCTATATCTATGCGAACGGTGCAGAAAGTGATAGGTCTGGCTTTTAGAAAATGATCAAATATAATTTAAATTGTAGAACTAGAGCAGTAGTCTGAAAAACCTGTGGTTCCTCATCAAAACGACAACTTCCAGGGAAAGCCACAAGTTGGAGGCCACTGCAGTAGAGGTTAAAAGGGTATTGCCATCATATATATTTATGGCATATCCACAGAACCTCAGGAGAGCGGGGATCTGTTTGAACATTCACGAAGATTTATATTGCATTTTTCTAAATAAGTATTTAATAGCACTTTAATTTTTCAAGCCCATCTAAGCATTATTTGCTTGGTTTATTGGTTTGCGTTTCCAGAGAATTTTTCCATTCTATACAGCTGGACAAATAACATGGCAGAAAGCTATGTGCTGTAGAATTTAAAAATGGACCCACTTGTAAATAGTAAAGCATCCAGACGTATCCAATTATATAATATTTCCTCTGCCAGTTAACCACTTAGGCTACTGGTTTGTATTTGTGAAAAATCTCTCTAAAAGGCATGTCCACTGATTTTAAGCATACCCACATCTAGCGCAGGATTACCAAATCGGGAGCTAGATGAATGGTTGGAATGAATACTAATAAAAAGCCATGACCACCTTTAGCTACCAAATTTAAAAAGAAAAAATTGTCTCAATGCATCTAAAATTAAAAATGACGAACTATTGTTTTTCGTCTACAGCTCCAATAAAGACCTATATGTGTAACAAACAAACCCTGTGTAGCCGTATTCTACAGTAATACTTTTCATCCAACTTCTAGTTTATGCTACCGTACATTCGGTGGGTTAGCAAGAAGTGACAGATTTAAGAGCATGACTTCAGGATCATCGTACGCAGAGGTTATCTCTTTCATGAAAATGCGTAGGTCTATGTAGGAGCTGTAGACCTAAAACAATATTTCATTTTTACTTAAGAACGATTGCCAAGTTGTTCCATTTTGAATTATAGATGAATTGGAATACAAATAATTGACACAGCCCCCCTGAGGTCATCAGGGTGGAAATGAGACTATATGTTGTGGGGAATATGAATGTTTGCACTTGTGTATCTGGCCTCCCCACAAACATATGACTGAAGCAGGTATTACTCAGACAATCCAAAATAGTATACATACACGTTTTCCCAGTAATCGATATTGTGCCTAGATAGACAATTCACACCTTATACCCATATAGACTTTAAAAGGGTTTAACTGGTTAACCTTTTTGCCCAATAATCCAAATATAAGCGCTGCAATTAAATGCAGCCACATAATAAAACGTTATAAATTCTCACATAAACAGAGAATTTAATGCAGCGATAGCATGTTAATCCACAATGCCTTAATACGTCCAACACAACCATGGGCACAACCTCTTTATAGGGTGAACTGAAAGTGGTTGATTCAGTTGCTTGTAACTGCTACATCTTCACATATTTCATCTAATACAAAACTCCTATTAAACTCTTCTAAACGGGAAATGATCTCAAAAAGTAGTTTGTATTCTTCTGGGTAAACGCAGCCAGTTGCAATGTCCATGGGAAGTGCTAAACTTTGTATCAAATCTTTCCCGTTACCTGGAGCCAGGTTACTGGAAGACAAAATAAATAAATAAAAAGGTAACAGCAAACATGTTAACATGATTTTTCCTAGGCTGCTGAGCAAATACAAAGCAATAAGGCTAGGGATTGCAAAAATATTTGTTATATATAAAGAAATCACATAACCTAGGAGTATATTCTATCTGAAGTGGAATACAGATATCCCAGTATAGTTAGATTCCATACAAAACAACTGGTCCTCATGTATCAAAACAGTCTCAGAGAGAGGCCCCATGTGCACCGCCAAAGCAATGAATTGGTGTCCATATTTCATGTACAAGGTCCCATTTGTAGTAACATTCAAAGAATTAGCACTGTGAAAATAGTAATTCACCCCTCAATAAAAGCATTGGTCCTAAATGACGAGACTTTTTTTTGTTTTAAGCAATTTTAGGCACGTGGTGTTTTAACTGGTTCCCGACCGCTGGTTGTGTTTTTACGGCCAGCGGTCAGGGTCCTTAAAACCCGAGCCATAGACTTTTTACGGCTTGGGTATTAACTTGCTGCCCGAGCGATCGGGCAGCTGAATGTCGGGTCTCCGGCTGTCAGCTTTCGCTGCTTCTGTCTTCTCCGATCTCTTTTACATAGCGCTCAATGAACGCTGTGTATAGGAATAGAGACGACAGCAGCAGCGGCGCTGTCTCTATTCCTCCGGGTGATCATGTGACTGGTCACATGATCGCCGGGTGCCGTTAGACCCAGCAGAGCCCTATTAGTGACAATCGTCACTATGAGAGGGCTGAGTTCCCCTGTAACTGGGGCTGCTGTGCAGCTAGTGGAAAAGCATGGTGTAAAAGAAAAAAAATATATAAAAGTTCCCCAAAGGTCTTTTTTGACCTTTGAGGGACAGACCATAGTAATAAAAAAATAAAAGTAAAGTAAAGTGCAAAAAATTTTTTCATAATAAATACACAGAAAATACCCACGCCCAAAAAAAAATATGTTCCCCGCCAATCATTGTTGTAACGCTAGCGCTGACCCAATTACTCCAATATAGACATGTAATATATTAAAATTTACGGTAGACAATGACAATCACAAATAAAAGGTCTATTTTAGGGTAAAACTATATGATTACCAAAAAAATGAATAACTGAAAAGTGAAAAAGATAATTTTTTTTACTATTATTTTTAAACTTTATGAATAAAAACTCTAAAATAGCAAAAAGGATGTGTATAAAAACAATAAAAAAAGAAACCTGCATTGTCTACAGAAAAAATCATCATCGCAAAAATCACGTCGTTAGCTCAACAAATAAAAAAAGTTATAGCCATTTAACTAACACGTGCTAAAAAAGGCTAAACCGTGCAGTTAGTGTGTTAGAACTGGAGGGTGAAGACATGGGTGAGCAGGATCAGGTAAGTAGCTGGGTTAATGTAGTTAGGGGCAGTAGAAAGGGATCAAAGAAAAGGAAGGCCGATCCGGTTTCTGACATTCCAGGCAAAATTGCCAAGTTGGGTGATGATGCGAGGGTGTCAGTCTCAGAAATGGCAGCCCTAGTGGATACTGATCTCCCTAACAGCCGGGAGAACAGCCCAGCAAGTAGTTCGCGGGATGGTAATGCAGGTAAGCCAAGACAATTGATAGTTGTAGGGGATTCTATAATCAGGAAGACGGATAGAATAATTTGTCGCCAAGATCGCCTCAACCAAATGGTTTGCTGTCTCCCTGGTGCCAGGCATGTGGTGGAACGGGTGGACAAATTGCTGGGAGGGGCTGGTGATGATCCAGCTATTGTGGTCCATGTCGGTACCAACGACAGAATAAATGGTAGGTGGAGGAGCCTTAAGAATAATTTTAAAGAACTAGGCTACAAGCTGAAGGGAAGGACCTCCAAGGTTGTATTCTCAGGAATACTGCCTGTGCCATGAGCATCAGGCTGGGTTCACACGACCTATTTTCAGACGTAAACGAGGCGTATTATGCCTCGTTTTACGTCTGAAAATAGGGCTACAATACGTCGGCAAACATCTGCCCATTCATTTGAATGGGTTTGCCGACGTACTGTGCAGACGACCTGTCATTTACGCGTCGTCGTTTGACAGCTGTCAAACGACGACGCGTAAAAATACAGCCTCGTCAAAAGAAGTGAGGACACTTCTTTGGACGTTTTTGGAGCTGTTTTCTCATAGACTCCAATGAAAACAGCTCCAAAAACGGACGTAAAAAACACTGCGAAAACGGCGCGAAAAACGCGAGTTGCTCAAAAAACGTCTGAAAATCAGGGGCTGTTTTCCCTTGAAAACAGCTCTGTATTTTCAGACGTTTTTGGTCACTACGTGTGCACATACCCTCACAGGAAAGACAGCGGGAGCTCAGGGAGTTAAATGCATGGCTGAAGTCTTGGTGTAGGCTTTGGGTTCCTAGAGCACTGGGCTGACTTTTCATTGGGGTACAAACTGTATTCTGCAGATGATTTGCACCTAAATGGAAGGGGGTCCGCTGTGCTGGGGGAGAGAATTCTAGCTGGGGTGGCGGAGTGTTTAAACTAGGGCTGAGGAGGGAGGCCAATGTAGAAAATAAAGGGGTAGTTAGGTTAGAGGGGTCAAACCATATTGGTGGGGGGAGAAACAGACGGTGGGGAGAGGACTAGGCAACAAGATAAGGAGATCCTTTCGTTACAAAACAGCAGTGAAAATAAAAAAGCCCAAAATGTCAAATAATCACATTTCTGATACTGAAAGTGAAACATTTAAAGGCAAGTTAAAGTGTATGTTCACAAATGCCAGAAGTCTAGCAAGCAAAATAGGGGAGCTGGAGGCCTTGATACTGGAAGAAAATATAGATATAGTTGGTGTTGCTGAAACATGGCTGGACTCTTCACATGATTGGGCTGTAAATCTACAGGGTTTTACGCTGTTTCGGAAAGACAGGGTAAATAGGAAAGGCGGTGGTGTATGTCTGTATGTGAGAAGCGATATGAAGGTGAGTGTGAATGAGACATAGAGGGTGAAGATTGTGAGGAGGTTGAAACCTTGTGGGTGGAATTACAAAGGGAGGTAAACACTGAAAAAAATACTTTTGGTGTAATCTATAGACCCCCCAATATAACTGAAGAGATAGAAGGTCAAAATATATAAACAGATGGAGCGGGCTGCACAGGTGGGTACTGTTGTGATAATGGGAGATTTTAATTTCCGGGATATTAATTGGTGTCATGGATCGGCTTCAACTGCAAAGGGAAGACATTTCCTCAACCTGTTGCAGGAAAATTTTATGGACCAGTTTGTGGAAGACCCAACTAGAGGTGAAGCTCTGTTGGATCTGGTCATTTCTAATAATGCAGAGCTTGTTGGGAATGTCAATGTTCGTGAAAACCTCGGTAACGGTGATCATAATATAGTTATATTTTACCTATGCTGTAAAAAACAAACACAGGCTGGGAGGGCAAAAACACTTAAATTTTAAGTAGGCCAATTTCCCCAGGATGAGGGCTGCAATTCAGGATATAGACTGGGAAGAACTAATGTTAAATAATGGGACGAATGATAAATGGGAGATTTTCAAATCTACTTTGGGTAATTATAGTGCAAAATGTATTCCTACAGGTAACAAGTATAAACGACTAAAATTAAACCCCACATGGCTTACACCTTCTGTAAAAAGGGCAATACGTGACAAAAAAAGGGCATTTAAAAAATACAAATCTGAGGGTACAGCTGTAGCCTTTGTAAAATATAAAGAGCTTAATAAAATCAGCAAAAATACAAAATGAAAGGCAGGTGGCCAATGATAGTAAAACAAATCCTAAAAAATTCTTCAAGCATATAAATGCAAAAAAGCCAAGGTCTGAACATGTAGGACCCTTAGATAGTGGTAATGGGGAGTTGGTCACAGGGGATCAAGAGAAGGCAGAGTTACTAAATGGGTTCTTCCGCTCTGTATATACAACAGAAGAAAGAGCAGCTGATGTAGCCGCTGCCAGTGCTGTTAATATATCAGTTGATATACTGAATTGGATGAATGCAGATATGGTGCAAGTTAAATAAAATAAACGTACACAAGGCCCCGGGACCAGATGGGCTACACCCTAGAGTTCTTAAGGAGATTAGTTCAGTAATTTCTGTCCCCCTCTTCATAATATTTAGAGAGTCTCTCATGACTGGTATAGTGCCAAGGGACTGGCGCAGGGCAAATGTGGTGCCTATTTTCAAAAAGGGCTCTAGGTCTTTGCCGGGTAATTATAGACCAGTAAGCTTAACATCAATTGTGGGGAAAATGTTTGAGGGGCTATTGAGGGACTATATACAGAATTATGTGACAATAAATAGTATTATAAGTGACAGCCTGCACGGTTTTACAAAGGACAAAAAACAACCTAATTTGTTTTTATGAAGAGGTAAGCAGAAGCCTAGACAGAGGGGCCGCTGTGGATATAGTCTTTTTGGACTTTGCAAAGGCATTTGACACTGTCCCCCATAGACGTCTAATGGGTAAATTAAGGACTATAGGTTTAGAAAGTAGAGTTTGTAATTGGATTGAGAATTGGCTCAAGGACCGTATCCAGAGAGTTGTGGTCAATGATTCCTACTCTGAATGGTCCCCGGTTATAAGTGGTGTACCCCAGGGTTCAGTGCTCGGACCACTATTAGTCAACCTATTTATTAATGATATAGAGGATAGGATTAATAGCACTATTTCTATTTTTGCAGATGACACCAAGCTATGTAATATAGTTCAGACTATGGAAGATGTTTGTGAATTGCAGGTAGATTTAAACAAACTAAGTGTTTGGGCGTCCACTTGGCAAATTAAGTTTAATGTAGATAAATGTAAAGTTATGCACCTGGGTACAAACAACCTGCATGCATCATCTGTCCTAGGGGGAGCTACACTGGGTGAGTCACTTGTTGAAAAGGATCTGGGTGTACTTGTAAATCATAAACCAAATAACAGCATGCAGTGTCAATGAGCTGCTTCAAAGGCCAGCAAAATATTGTCGTGTATCAAAAGAGGCATGGACTCGTGGGACAGGAATGTAATATTACCACTTTAAAAAGCATTAGTGAGGCCTCATCTAGAATATGCAGTCCAGTTCTGGGCTCCAGTTCATAGAAAGGATGCCCTGGAGTTGGAAAAAATACAAAGATTCTCCATGCCCCTTATTAGCTTCGTTGCTCTTCTAAGTTATGAGGAAAGATTAAAAGAACTAAACCTATTTAGCCTTGAGAAAAGACGACTAAGGGGGGACATGATTAACTTATATAAATATATGAATGGCACATACAAAAAAAATATGGTGAAATCCTGTTCCATGTAAAACCCCCTCAAAAAACAAGGGGGCACTCCCTCCGTCTGGAAAAAGAAAGGTTCAACCTGCAGAGGCGACAAGCCTTCTTTACTGTGAGAACGGTGAATTTATGGAATAGCCTACCACAGGAGATGGTCACAACAGGGACAGTAGATGGCTTCAAAAAAGGCTTAGATACTTTCATAGAACAAAAAAATATTAGCTCCTATGTGTAGAAATTTTTTACTTCCCCTTTCCCATCCCTTGGTTGAACTTGATGGACATGTGCCTTTTTTCAACCGTACAAACTATGTAACTATGTGTCTGGTCCTGAAGGCTCAAAATAGCCCGGTCCTGAACTGGTTAACAGCCCTAACTTATTGCCCTATTTATTGGGCTACCAAAATAATTTGTACGTCATTTTCTAAAACACTTTAAATGTTTACAATTTGTATCCCCATCCTTCGTTTACTAATGGATTGGATCATAATTAGGCAAGGTTCTACTATTTAATAAAAACAAAAAAAATAATTATAATCGTAAAACAGTTTATAATATTACACAGGAATTTGTCAAAGGGGTATGGATGGGCCAAAGATGCACAAGCACTTACTAGTTAGAGTCCGTTACCTAGTAACATAGCCCCCCCATATTTGTGCCAGATAGCCACAGTGGTCCCTAGAACAGTTCACTTTTCTCTGGGATGGTTTCATGAGGACCATCGCTTAACTTCCAGTGCCGTTTACTTTGGATGCTTTGGGCAAGGAGCATATTTTCTTATAGACAGTTTTGATACATAAGGTCCATAATTTAAAATTAAAAACTTTTTGTAAGCCCCCACCAGTTAGTTTCTCACCATCATGAATATGCACTTCAAAAAGAAAACATGCGACTAACTATAAACAAACACTTACTTAAGTTTATCTATTAGCTTTGACTTGCGTCTGGCCAGAAATTGCTTTGTCATGTGAACAAATGTACTCCCATCTGCAGCTGTAAAATTCTCAGAAAATAAGTTTCTTCTTGGTGTTATTCGCACTAAACACAAATCATCTGGAGAACCCTACAAAAGAAAAAAAAAAAAAAGAAAAAAATGATATGGTTCTTCACTGAATGATTTCCTCGAATCCAATATCATGTACAGTCAGGATAAAGAACACATTCATTTCAAGATTGCTTCAACATGCTTTTACAATTGATAGGTAAAGGGAAGAGTTCAGGTAAGAAAAACAGCTCACTTGCATGTAGTTCATGCCATACATGCTTACTATAGCCTATTAAAAGGATTGGTTGATTCAATGTGTGTTTTATATGGAGTAAACCCTATATATCTATCACAAAAGTTTAGAGATGGACAAGACTTGGTTCTAATCTATTCAATGTCAGGGATGTATATGTAATTTCACGACTTTAAATGCTTGCCGCATTTCGTTGTAGAGCTTAGATCTTAGTAGTATATTGAAGCCCAGAATATTCGCTTTCTAATGATACCAGGCTCTAGGTGCAATATTTGGGGCGCAGTACCTTACTGCATTCAGGGAGCATTCATATCCCACATTCGTGCTTATAAACAGACATAAGTAGCATATATGAACTCTGAACACATTAAACTTTGATTTTTAGGAAGTGTTGTGCATCGCAGGCTCTGTTTGGGTCAGACGTTAAAGGAACAGTGTCACCACAAATTTTTTTTTAATATGTTAAAGATGTTAGTGCTTTATTAAAAACGTTTGGATTAATTTGTGTGTTTGTGTGTTACTTTTTCTTATTTTTACACTTTTTCTTCCCTATGGGGGCTGCCATTTTTTTTTCCATTTCTGTATGTGTCGATTAACGACACATACAGACATGGAATACAGCAGCTCCAGTCCCATAGGGACTGCGAACGGGGCCCGTTCCATCCACTAACATGTACGCCGCTGTGTGGGAACGGCGCATGCGCCGCTCCCACACAGTTCAATTTGAAATGCGCGCCGTCCGGCGCCATTTTCCTGTGGACCGGAAGTCGCGGCCGGACAGTAAGATTACTACTTCCGGTCGCGGCTTCCGGACTTGTGCACATGGAGCAGCGGCAGCAGACGGAGCGGATGGACCGGAGGGAGCGGCGGCGACTGGAGCAGGTAAGGGATTTCTATGTATGTTTGTGTTTCAGTGTGTGTTTACTACTGTATGTAAACCTTCTACACTGTGTGTTAGCTCAAAAAATGGCGACACACAGTGTAGGAGGTTAGACCGTTCAAACCCCTCGTTTCTCCCGGCACTAGCCAGGATAAAGGAGGGGGGGATGCTGAGAGCTCACTAGAGCGAGGGCTTTTTACCCAATTTTGCCGCATAAAGCAATGTGGTTGCTTTACCACATGCAATGCTGCAATTTTGGGAATGGCTCCATCTAGTGACCAGCAATGGGAAATATTATAAATTAGAATCCAATTGAATCCAATTTATAATATTTCCTGACTCGTGAAAAACTAAATAAAATTAGAACAATGTTTAATCACCTATACACTAATTGTTTAACTAAAAAAAAAAAAAACATGTTTTGCTGGCAACACATTCCCTTTAAAGGGGTTTTCCAATCCTTTTTTTTTTTTTAAATCAATGCAATGTTCCTCTATTAATATATTAGTGCACTCTGACTAGCTTTTTCTTGATAATAAATGGTTTTAGTAACATTACTCCCTATTGTTTACCTTGAGAGGTTTGTTTTGCTCAGTAAGTTCATTCCTCTTCTCTTCCTGTGTTTCTCCTCCCTGCATGCACTGCTCTAGTCCCAGCATGCAATGTGCATGCAGCAGTGCACTTGCTCCGCCTACTACACCCAGCTCTACTAACTTCTGCAATCTCAGTCTTCATTTTGGTGCTCTCATTCTATTACTGATAGCACAAGCTGAAATCACTGGATATCTGCGTTTTTAACCTCTTAACGCCGAAGGGCGGATATATCCATCCTCAGCAGCTGCTAGTTCGCGCAGGATGACGGATATATCCATCCTGTAATCTTGCGGGTCCTGTCACTGTACCCACGCGATCAGCGGCAGGAGCACGGCTGTTATACACAGCATGGCTCCTGCTGCAACTGCCGGAATCGAAGCGCGCTCCGATTCCGGCAGTTTAACCCATTAAATGCCGCTGTCAATAGTGACAGCGGCATCTAATGTGTTTGACAGAGGGAGGGAGCTCCCTCTGTCACCTGATCGGCACCCCCGCAAACAAATCGCGGGTCGCCGTCGGGTTTCCATGGCAGCGGGGGTCTAACAAAGACCCCCAGGTCTGTCTTCAGCATCTGCCTGTTAGGCGATGCCGGAGGCATGACCTAACAGATTACACTGACAGGCAATAATGCTTTGGTATACTAAGTATACCAAAGCATTATATATGCGATCAGCACATCGCATAGTGAAGTCCCTGGTGGGACTAAAAAAAAAAAAATGTCAATCCGAAATGTCAATCCGTTAAATAAAGTTGGTGAAAAAAATAATGACAGTGAAAATCAAATAAAACTACTTTTTTTGCCCAAAAAGTGGTTTTATTTAGTAAAAGTGTCAAAACAAATCACACACACATATATGGTATCCCCGCGATCGTAACAACTTGAACAATAAAACACATTAATTAAACCGCCGAATGAACGGCGTCCAAAGAAAACGCAAAAAACTAACGGCAAAATTCGCTCTTTTCTCCCATTCCCCCCATAAAAAATTTAATAAAAATTAATCTATAAGTCCTACGTACCCCAAAATAGTACTAATGAAAACTACACATTGTCCCGCAAAAATCAAGCCCACATACGGCCACATCGACGGAAAAATAAAAACCTTACGGCTCTTGGAATGCGGCGATGCAAAAACAAGTAATTTTTTTCTAAAAGGCTTTTTAGTGTGCAAACGTAGGAAAAACATAAAACCTTTACATATTTGATATCCCCGTAATCGTGCCGACCCGTAGAATAAAGTTAACATGTTATTTACGCTGCATAGTAAACGGCGTAAACTTATAAAGTGAAAATCAATGCTGGAATAGCTTATTAACTTTATTTTCGGAGAGTATTGAAAATAAGCAAAGTTAATCAATATATTATAAGCATCTAAAAATGGTACAATTACAAAATACAACTCGTCCCGCAAAAAACAAGCCCTTATACGGCTATGTCGACGGAATAAAAAAAAAGTTACGACTCTTGGAATGCGACCGTGAAGAAACAAAAAATAATCCAAAAGGTCATTAACGCGCAATATGGCCTGGTCATTAAGGGGTTAAACGGTTTGAAGAGGTCTTGTGGTACCAAAACAGTGGAAACCCCCAAAAGGTGACCCCATTTTGGAAACTAGACCCCTTGAGGAATTCATTGTAGTTTTCTTGGGGTGCATGCGGCTTTTTGATCAGTTTTTATTCTATTTTTAAGTGGCGCGGTGACTAAAAAACAGCAATTCTACTATTGTTTTTTTATTCTATTTTTGTTACAGCGTTCACCGTGCACTATAAATGACGTATTCACTTTATTCTATGGGGCGATACGATTAGGGCTCATTTACACGAGCGTGTTATATGTCCGTACAACGCGCGTCGCAGGGACCTATGTTAGTCTATGGGGCCGTGCAGACAGGTGCGTGATTTTCACGCAGCGTATGTCCGCTCCGTGAAACGCACTACGTCCTATATTTGTGCACTGTTCGCGCATCACGCACCCATTGAAGTCAAAGGGTGTGTGAAAACCACGCATGTCGCATGGAAGCAATTCCGTGGGACAAGCGTGGTTCGCGTAACAGCACTGTAAAGGATGAATGAAAACAGAAAAGCACCACGTTCTTTTCTGTTTACAAACATCCAAACGGAGTGTCATGATGATGGCGGCTGCGCGAAAACCACGCAGCCGCGCATCATAAAGGGCTGACACACAGAGCTGTTAAGTGCCTTTTGCGCACGCAAAACGCACACGCTCGTGTAAACCCGGCCTTACGGTGACACCAGATGTTTATAGTTCTTTTATGTCTTATGGCGTTTGCACAATAAAATACGTTTTGTAAAAAATAATTTACTTTTTGTTTTACCTTATTCTAAGAGCCAGAACTCTATTATTTTTCCATCAATAAAGCCGTGCGAGGACTTATTTTTTGCGTAACGAACTGCAGTTTACATCATTACCATTTTTAGGTAGATGCGACTTTTTTATCTATTTTTAATAAATTTTTGGGGAGGTGAAGTGACCAAACAATTGTGATTTTGGTACGGTTTATTATTATTTTCTTTTACGGCGTTCACCACGCGGGATAAATAACTAAACAATTTTGTAGTTCAGGCCGTTACGGACGCGGCGATACCAATTATGTATAGTTTGTTTATTTATATATTTTTATTAATAATAAAGGACTGATAAGGGAAAAAGGGGATTTTTTCACTTTTAAAACTTTTATTTTCTTATTTTTACACCTTTTTTTTACTTTATTACTTTGTCCCACTAGGGGACTTGAGGGCAGGAGGCCCTGATCGCTATTCTAATACACTGCACTACATGCGTAGTGCAGTGTATTAGAACTGTCAGCTACTCACTGACAGCAAGCATAGTGGGTCCTGACGTTGTCAGGACCCACTAGGCTTCCGTCTATGGCATAGCCGGACGCCATTGTTTGGTGTCCGGTTGCCATAGTAACCATCGCCGGCCGCTATCGTGTAGCAGGCCGGCGATGGTAACTTAACCCCTAAAAAGCCGCGATCTCTATTCAACGCGGCTTTTTCTAATCAGATAGAGAAGCACGTGGTACGGTTACGTCATTTGTGACGTAACCGTACAGTGTGAAAGCCGGAAACCGGAAGTAAGGTAGCAGACCAAATGGACGGGTCTGCACAGGAAGTGCAGATTTTGCTTTACTAAGGGAGCGGTGACGGAAGAGGATATACGACGCTACAGCCATCTGATGAAACGTAAGTACATTGTAAAGTTGTATATTTTTCATTGTTTAATTTAAATGAATGTAATTTTTTACTTCTGGAAAACCCCTTTAAGCCACAAACATGAATTTTTATGCCTTTTTGACACAATGTTACACTTTGATGAAAAATGTAAGGTGCTTATGAGAGTAAAGTGCTGCGTAGCATAGCATTTTTACAATGCGTAATGTGCTTACTTTCATAAAATATAATGGTATGGTGGTATAATATGATTTTTTTTATTTTATAATTCAGGTTTTACTTATGTATATTAAAAGTTTGAAAGTAGTTGTGGCAGCGAAACAGTTATATCACTTATAAATTCAAAAGAAGTGCAAGGCTGGGTCCACACATTGTTGCGGAATTTCATTGTAACATATACACAAAGTACAGTACAATGTAACAAGCCCCATTCATATAAGGCCTCATGCACAAGACCAAAGCCATGCGCACGGCTGTGATTTTCGGGTCAGCCGCGAGCCGCCCACAAATCGCGGGCCATGCACATGGCCACGGCCATTATTTTCAATGAGCCTGGACCGCAGAACACGGCCGTAATAAGGCATGCCCAACTTTCTGCGGTCCAGGCTCCCGGGCTATGCACGGACCGTGAAAACCACGGTCGTTTGCCTGGCCCCATAGGAATGAATGGGGCCGCAATTCTCTCGAGGATTTTCGGGGGAATTGCGGCCGCAAAAGCGCGTTCGTGTGCATGGGGCCTTAAGCGTAAGAAATCCACAGCAGATTCTAGGCATGCTGCGATCCTATCTGTTGCGGATTTCTGCTGCAGAATTCACCCACTGCAATGAAAATCTAAACACATGCAGATTTTGTCATGGATTTTCAAGCCGATTCTAGAGCATATTTATTTTTATGCTGCTGTGTGTGCGTTACTTCAGCTATCCTGGTCCAATCTTACATCAGTATGGAGAGACACTGGAAGCACGCTGGGGCTGGGGCAATTATATGACCCCCAAAGATTCTTGTGCACAAGCTTCATTTTAATTAATAGACTCCTCAACAACGGCATGCTACCTGTGTCTCTTAATGCCAAATCTAAGATTGGGCAGGAGCATAAAATAACACTTAAGAATCTATCTAGTCCGCATATATAGGACTAGATTCTTAGATATAGCATTATTAAAGGGGTTGTCCGGGAATACATTTTATTTAAATTTTAACTTCGTCATACATAAAAACATTTCTAATATAGTGTCTACTTACCTGTGCCAGTGATCTCCTGTTCTGATCTGCCGTCACGTGACCGCACCAAGGGTTAATTTTTTAGTTCCTGTGAGGTACCGTGTCTTTGCTCAGCCAGCCCTTCCGGCTGAGAAAGGCACGGCGCGTCATCAACTTCATTTCCAGGCAGTGGGCCGGGTGGATGTTTCATGAGCTCTTCATAGTTCCCGCCTCCTCAGGTCCCGCCGCCTGTAGATGTAGTTGATGAGGCGCCGTGTCTTTACACAGCAGGTAGTGCTGGCTGAGCAAAGACACGGAGCGTCATCAATTTTAGTACACGCCCCCTCCTATCTCGTCGTCCACGCCTCCTCAGCCCTCTTCACACTCGTAGTTCCCGCACTGCCTGGCCATCTTGTCTCTTCCCTAACACGCACCCTCCTCTTTTTATCTGGTCTTCCACGCTCCCTCCTCCTCATTTATTGTCCTCCAATCGCTAATGGCCTATCTGTTGGACTGGTTTATTTCTCTCCAAACCACAGCACTACGTTATACATTATACTGTGCAAGACCGTGTGCAGGGAGGGAGCTGCCTGGAATTAGAGCAGGGAATGATCCTGTGAACATAGAGGGGCGGAGCAGTATGCAAATAGCTGAGATGCTTTGGAGGAAGGTGGGATGTAAGCTGTCTCCTCAGATGCAACAGGGGATCATGGGTATGGTGGGTTACAAGACAGGAAACAGCCAGGACCAGAAGCAAGGGATGTATATACACAGCAAGGGATGTAAACAAACAGAAACCGCAGCAGTGACGATGGAGATCAAACAGAACCTGGTTAGAAGTTTAAAAGGGGGTATTAGGGAAGGCAAACCAAGGCTGGGGGACACTTGTTACAATTTTTTTTTCCCCGGACAACCCCTTTAAGCTTTTTAGCACTTACCCCAGACTTGGTCATTGCAGAACTCCTAAATTTTGAAGGTGTCAAAAAGGTGGACATGGGCTCCTGGTGATACAAAAACATAAAACAAAAAATAAAAATCACAAAGCCAGGAATCTTATCTTCCCTACCCCTCCTGTGTGAAAGTGTTGTGCAGCTACACATTGCAATTCTCTGGCCCACCTATACACAGTTCAGGCCAATTTAGATTGGTACTTGACTCCATTGTTATGGCTTGAGAGAAACCCGAACATATATGCTAGGAAAATGTGAGCACAACTAACCATAAACTTTTTGATGACTTTCAACTGATGCAACATCCAGCAGGAAACAATTTTCCCACTACACAGCAGAATATTCACCATGCTGTTCCATCCCTAAAATCTAATGTAACAATATACGTACGACATAAGTAGATGGCTCAACAACCACAAAAGTATGAGGTGGAATTCCAACTTTATTTTTAACACTTCTAGCAAACACTCAAAAGTGAAATCTTTAGCAAAAGTTTTTATTAATATCAGGTCATTATATTCCACATTATTTTAAAACGATCCGATGTGTTCTATAAATCATATTTGCATTCTGCACAGCAGTGCCAGTTCAATTAATCTTAACAAAAGGCAGGTTTTAGCAGAATTACTCACCTTGTGCAGTAGTTCTATATCACATGCAGCCTGGAACAGCACACTCAATGCTTGATAATTTACAAAGTCTCCAGGTCTAGAAATTAGTTTCTAAATGAGAAAATGATAGTAGTATATAAATTCAAAGCTTCTCAATACATCAAACCCAAAAAGTGTACTAAAACCTGTGGTGAGATTTTCACTTGGTGAAGAGTATCTTTTACATTCCTATAAGAACTGTATCAGTATAAGTGAATAGATTTTGTACGGTATACTACACAAACACAGAAGCTATCTGGAATGTTATTTGGTTCCATGTCCAGGCCACTACACACAAGCCAGTTCTTTTTATTTCACCCCTTAAAAGGGTAACTAAACTTTCAACAAACTTCTGACATGTAATAGTAATATGTTAGAAGTTTTGATCGCTGGGGATCTGAGCACCGAGACCCCCACCGATTGCTAAAACGGAGCGGCAGAAGCACTCGCTGATTGGTTTTCTGATCGGCTTTTCTCAGAAAGCCGATTTAGCGGTGTACGGACTCAATAGAAAGTCTATGAGCCAGTACACTGGTATAACGGCTTTCCAAAAAAAGCTGATCTGAAACAAAGCGGCTCAGAGCTCACCCGCGTCATTTTAGCGATCGGTGGGGGTCTCTGTGCTCAGACCCACAGAGATCAAAACTTCTGACATGTCACGTCAGAAGTTTGTCAAAAGTTTAGTTATCTTTTAAGGAAGCAGCTACTTTGGGCCTTGTAGACAGCAATTTTTTTTATTACTGCATTCTGAGAGCCATAACTTTCAAATGTCTTCGTCGACATAGCCATATTAGGGCTTATTTTTTGCAGGATGAGTTGTATGTTATAATGGCACCATATTGGGGTACATAAAATGTATTGATAAACTTTTTAAGGGGAATGGAAAAAAAAAAAAACACCTGCAATTCCACAATTTCTTGGGTATAGTTTTTACAGCGTTTACCGTGCAGTATAATTGACGTTAATTAAACTGACCCGCAGAATAAAGTTATGTATTTTATTTTTTTTTAAACGGCATTCACGGTGTGGCTTAAAGAGGCTCTGTCACCAGATTTTGCAACCCCTATCTGCTATTGCAGCAGATAGGCGCTGCAATGTAGATTACAGTAACGTTTTTATTTTTAAAAAACGAGCATTTTTGGCCAAGTTATGATCATTTTTGTATTTATGCAAATGAGGCTTGCAAAAGTCCAAGTGGGCGTGTATTATGTGCGTACATCGGGGCGTTTTTACTACTTTTACTAGCTGGGCGTTCTGACGAGAAGTATCATCCACTTCTCTTCAGAACGCCCAGCTTCTGGCAGTGCAGACACAGCCGTGTTCTCGAGAGATCACGCTGTGTCGTCACTCACAGGTCCTGCATCGTGTCGGCCACATCGGCACCAGAGGCTACAGTTGATTCTGCAGCAGCATCAGCGTTTGCAGGTAAGTAGCTACATCGACTTACCTGCAAACGCCGATGCTGCAGCAGAATCAACTGTAGCCTCTGGTGCCGATGTGTCCTCGCTCGTCCGACACGATGCAGGACCTGGGGAAGTGACGTCACAGCGTGATCTGCCAGAAGCTGGGCGTTCTGAAGAGAAGTGGATGATACTTCTCGTCAGAACGCCCAGCTAGTAAAAGTAGTAAAAACGCCCCGATGTACGCACATAATACACGCCCACTTGTACTTTTACTTTAAACACGCCCACTTGGACTTTTGCAAGCCTCATTTGCATAAATACAAAAATGATCATAACTTGGCCAAAAATGCTCGTTTTTTAAAAATAAAAACGTTACTGTAATCTACATTGCAGCGCCTATCTGCTGCAATAGCAGATAGGGGTTGCAAAATCTGGTGACAGAGCCACTTTAAGTAATGTGATCACTTTATAGCTCGTGTTACGGATGTGGCAATACCAATTTATTTTTGCTTTATATTATTTTACATGCTAATTGGATTTTTATCACTCACTGTAAAATCCATTTTCTTGTCACGTTCATTGTGGGACACACAGATGCCTGTGGAAATAATTGCTGCCACTAGGAGGCAGACGCTTAGGCCCTGTTCACACAGTTTTTTGCAGGCAGAAGTAATCTGCAACAGAATTTCTTCAGGAATTTTGAGGCAGCTTTTGAACTGCTTGCATTTTTTCCCCGCGTTTTTTAGCCCGTGGCCATGAAGCTAATGCAAGGGCCGCGGGCAAAAAACGACATGGCAAACGCTGAAAAACCAGCTCTGCAGGTTGTTTTTGTCTCCCATTGAATTTAATGGGAGGTCAGAGGTGGAAACCGTGGCAAGTAAGTACATCCCGCTTTTTGTTCCTGCAAGCGGCCAAAAAAAGCGGACCCAGGAGAAAACGGCTCTGCCTCATACTGAAATCAATGAGGTGCGATTTCGGTCATTTTTTTGCACGGACTCCGATGTGGTTTCTGTGTCAAAATCATCGCCAAAAAACTGATCCTAAGTGTTAACACCACCTACATTCCTCCTGCAGGCACTGAGCTAAACCATAAATCATAGCAATACTTATACATCGGAAGCCACGACATTCCTTACATGCAATTAGTACTCATGTATAAGCCAAGGCAAGTATATGACAGGCCACACTCATATGCGATGAACCAATACTAAGAAAGAATGAATGCTGGAAAGCCAACAACATTTAATCAAAATAAGAATAGCAATTTTAATGAATATGCATTAAAACTAACAGTTTAAAAATTAGTCCCACAAAAAGAAGGGATGTCACATTGTGGTATATGTTAGTATATAGTACAGGAATTACTAGGATACTGCGGTCACCTAAAGCCAACAGAATGGTAAGGCATAGTAGTAAAATGGATTAATATCACAATAAAGTGCTGTAATGCATAAGGTCTAACACAAACGTTTTAAAAATATCAGAATCCATTGATAATATACATACCTATGTAGCCTTAGACCAACAAAAGGGACGCCCATCTAAACGTGCGTTTCAGGCTAAAAGCCATAGTCTGGGGGTGGTGCTCACAGTCTAACGTGTCCCTTATAAACCCCTGACCACCAATTAGCCAAAAGCTTGAATACAATAATCCATAATTATTAAATGGCAAATACATGGCAGCATGTGCTCCGTGTATGAAACGCCATTACATCTTGGTCTGAGTGTCAGCCGCCGGTCATGTGTTTATATGCATCCAGTGTCTGTAGGTCACATACTGGATACCAGGCCAAAAGCAGGCCGTCAAGGACCTATGTGCACTTCCACCAGATGCATGGCTCTATGGGGGGGCATGAGGTTTTTAGATGACGTAATATTACAATAGTGTTCAGTACTAACACTAGGAGGGAACTAGTCGGAGCATGCACCACCGTCTGTGTGTATATCCGAGAATGGACACTTGCAACATGAAGCCACAAATTCAGACAAGCCGAATTCTGGTGATGGCCACCAGAAAAGCAACTTTCCAAGACAGGACTCAGAACTGGCAGAAACCACTGGAACCCAGGTTTCAGAGCACGCAGGCTCCTTCAGGCAAGTATACAAATACTTGCTGTAACAAAAGGCAGTTTGTTCGCCGAAGGGCTGGAGAACGGTACAATAATGTGTGTCTGCAGGCAACAGTGAAGCATGGTGGATTTGGTCAGGATTAATGGTGACTTATCCACCATGCAGCACATTCAGGGGGGCATCCAATTGGCTCCAAAATTTATTCTGCAGCAGGACAACAACCCCAAACTTACAGCCAATGTCGTTAAGAACTATCTTTAGCGTAAAGAAGAAGCACAAGGAGTCCAGAAAGTGATGATATGGCCCCCACAGAGCCCTGATCTCATCATCATCTAATCTGTCTGGAATTACATGACGAGACATAAGGATTTGAGGAAGCAAGAAGATCTGTGGTTAGTTCTCCAAGATGTTTGGAACAACTTCCAAACCAAGTTCCTTCAAATACTGTGTGCAAGTGTACCTAGGAGAGTTGATGCGGTTTTGAAGGCAAAGGGTGGTCACACCAAATATCGATTTGATTTAGATTTCTCTACTGTTCATTCACTTTGCATTTTGGTAATGGATAAAAAAAAAAATCCATTAACACTTCTACTTTTTAAAAGCATTCTTACTTTGCAGCATTTTTCCACAACTGCCTAAAACCTTTGCACACACACAGTGGATGTTGGCAAGGAATTAAAAAGTACAATTCTATCTTTTTCACCTCAAATCTGGTCACATAGTACTTGGTGAGGAGTACATCTAGTATGCACTGGCCTGAAAATCAACAAACTCATACCCAAAGACAGGAGATTTCTGAATGCTAGAGAGTTTTGGACTAAAGGCTCCTCTGACTCCATAAGCATGTATACTTGGAGAGTAAAAAGCATGCCCATTTGCAACCTACAGCAGTCATGTTCCCTCCATACACATTAGATTATCGTTGGGATTTGATTTACCCAATGTGCATGCCCAGCCTCATTCCCAAACTGAGAAGTGATGGTGCTTACAGTATTGATTGTGACCCCCAAACTCAATTCCAGTTCAGCAACATAGTATAAATTACAGTAATTTTTGTAACATTATTAGGCTACTTGCAAATACTACCCCATCCCTTCCAAATTCTTTAATATCCTAAATTAAGTCTACAGAACATGGCAAATTCATCGTTAAGATGTAGCAAGAAACCTATTAAATATAATTAAAAACTGAATGACATACCCAGTATTGATTTTCTGTCATAAATACATTTAATTCTATCCTTCCAAATCTGTAAACTGAAAGTCGCTCATAGAGAGAGTAAATTTGGCGCCAAAGTAAAATTCGTTCTCTTTTATGGCCAAGCATCAGAAAAACTTTTAGTGGAACATCTGAAGGAAAAAACAAAGATAAACCATCTCACAACAGTGCACTAGTTCCATAGCAAGGTAAAGACTGACAACGTTAAATTGCAACAGCATTTAACCCCTTAGTGACCAGCTTATTTTAGGCCCTAATGACCAAGCTATTTTATTCGTTTTTCTATAGTCGCATTCAAAGAGCTATAACTTTTTTATTTTTTCGTCTACATAGCTGTATGAGGACTTGTTTTTTGCGGGATTAGTTGTGCTTTTTAATAGCACCATTTTTGGGTACATATAATTTTTATATTAACCTTTTTGGGGGGGGATTATAAAAAAAAAACCTGAAATTCCACCATTGTTCTATGCGTTTTTAAATTGACGCCGTTCACTATGCGACGTAAATAACATGTTACCTTTATTCTACGGGTCGGTACGATTACGGCGATACCACATATGTAGAGGTTTTTTTATGTTTTACGACTTTTGCACAATAAAAACACTTTTGAACTAAAATTATTTGCTTTTGCATCGTCGCTTTCCAAAAGCCGTAATTTTTTTATTTTTCCATCAATCTAGTGATTTTTTGAGCTTGTTTTTTGCGGGACGAGACGTAGTTTTGAATGGTACTGTTTTGGGGTGCATGGGACTTATTGATTCATTTTTATTATGACTTTTTTGTGGGGCAATGGAAAAAAATTGCAATTTCGCCATGGTTTTTTGCGGTGTTCACTTTGCCGTTTAAATTACATATTAACTTTATTAATGGTCATTACGGTCGCGGCGATACCACATATGTGTACTTTTTTTATTTTTTTACACTTTTACTAAATAAAACCACTTTTTATGGAAAAAAATTGATTTTTTTACTGTACTTTTTATTAATAATCTTTATTTCACTTTGATGACTTATTTTA